>NC_090933.1:609322736-609930170 GCF_040938575.1 Ambystoma mexicanum
TATCAAAAGTAAAAAGGTTATGATTAATGTAGACATTTTTGGATAACATTTCCACATTTGAAGAAGGAAATTTAAAGGCGTTAACCGAAACCAATATGTCAGTGTGGAAATGGCCTATCATATATAACCGCCCAAATGAACACTATACAAATACTTACATCAGAATCAATTTGTTCCAGTCAATGCAGATATTAAGACTTACTTCAAAGTATTCAGATGTTATGTCTCCCCATGGACAACTCAGACCAGGGTGCCATTCGTGTCACCCCCCTTTGGGTTACAATTGTTTTGTTGCATTACAAACCACGCCAGATGATTACATGAGTGTTCATATGGCATAAAGTGGTCAACAAGTGATTTGCTGTGCATGAACAATGCCTGGAAATCCTCTGCCATAATTGCCCCTTGGTTTTTCCAGACATAAGGCGACAAGTACATTTAAGTGTCTTAAATAACATGAGAGCTTAAGCAATTAATATGGGTTCGTAAAAATGTCACTTAAAGTTGTTGTGTTAGAATTTCTTGATGTTCATAGTAAGTGGGCAGGCTGGTGGGAGAACCAGGAGTGATGTGACTGGGGAGTTATTGTTTTGTCTGAACCAGAGCTTGTAAGAGAGTCTCACTTCACTTTAATGCAAACAAGGAGTACACCTAGACAGCTCACAGAATGAAATAACCATGCAACATGAGCTACAGACAAAAATCAGACAAAAATCAAAAAACTCGTGGCCCAAGCCAAGGCTGTAGACAACAAATTTGGAAAATGTTCCCTGCTGCCAATCATCAACTTCTATAAAATGAAAGTTGTACCTGCCGTCACATACGGCACTGAAGCAATGCCCACCATCCCCAAGCAAATATGGGCCAAACTGGAAGCCTCGTTTTGGCGACAGGTGCTTAAACTCCCAAATTCAACATCAGGAGTAGCAATTAGACGCAAATTAAGCCTAGAGTCCTTAGAATGTACGGTAAGCTGTAACTCCATCATGCTCTTTAGAAAATGCAGAATGGAAAACAGTCACACAATTTTCTGCATGA
Source organism: Ambystoma mexicanum (assembly GCF_040938575.1). Lineage (NCBI taxonomy): Eukaryota > Metazoa > Chordata > Amphibia > Caudata > Ambystomatidae > Ambystoma > Ambystoma mexicanum. The sequence continues at coordinate 609,323,775 of NC_090933.1, forward strand.
TCAAACTTCAGATGGATGGGCAAAAATCTGACATGCTAACCAAATTGCAAAGTGAAAACCAAATCGTGCTCCAGACAATCGCTTCAGATGAGGAGGAACTAATTACAAATCCTTGCAGAGTTCTACAAAAACTCAAAGACGCGGACTGGGCAAAGACCAATGACATGGGAGCAAAACTACAACTTACATCACATCTCCCAAGCAATACAACGAAACGAAATGAATTACATCAGCTAATAAAGCAATTTCCAAACAAAAAAGCCTGTAATCTAATCCTTCGAGCTCGTTTGAACCTATTCAAAACTAACGAAATTCTACATATCAGCGGTCTCAGTCAATCGCCGCATTGCCGATTCTGTCATAACATTACCCCTCCGCCAATTGAAACAATTCGACATCTCTTGATGGCATGTCTAGCAACCAAAGAAATCAGACAACCTTATCTGTACACCATGGTAGGATTTGATATCCTACAAGAAGAAGAGACATGGTGGCCCAGGATCATTGGTGGTACCCGCACAGCCTGGCAAATCGCCACAGCAAAAATTTTAGAACATATTGACAGCAAGTTGCTCACTGCTGATTTCTGACTTAACTGAGCGCACATCCACAATTAACTAGAAACAATAAACAATCAAGAGCAGCTGAATCACCAAAGATATAAATTGACTTTATAAGCACTTGGTGTATGGGTGTAAGCAAGAGTGATTGCCCAATATTGTAAAAATCTTATTTTGATTAAACAATAAAAAATAAAAAAAAAAGAATGCAAACAATAGCTCTGCAAACAGATCACATGGACCTTTAACTAGATTCCATTTCTTTTTAAATAACCTTTATGGTGATGTTATTTAGTGGGCTAAATGGTACCAGACACTAGTCTATTGTTGATTTTCTTTGGCTTTCAGTAAACAAAGTTTACAATGCGTAAGGACAGCACTCTTCTTGGATTTTCAGACATTTTTTCAAGTCTCAATATCAACCAGGATTGTACATTTAATGCATTGATCTTAAAATCCTTTGACTGCATGCAGTTACTCTTAATAATGAGAAATTACCCTTAGGGCAAATTCGATTTAAGTCTTTGTGGGTGATAACTTGTGAAATGAAGCAGTGTTGTTTTGTCATTAGGTTTCCTATAAAGGACTTTTTGAGGTTTACCTGCTTCTGGAATGTACAAATAAAGAAATGGAGTTTGATTGTATCACTTGTCATGGTACATTTAAGATGTAAGTCCCCATTGTTAAGTCATTGGTGAAAGGGAGTATACTGTCTTGATCCTATCTACAGATTACAAAAATGTCATCAATATATCAATGCCACAGTCTGGTCTTAGACTGGAATGGATTTGTCAACGGGTAAATTGATATTGTGCATATGAGAGATATTATAGTGTGTGCGTGCATTTGAATTCAAAGAGGTTCTGCAGTAGGGAAACTGTATGTGACCATGGTGGGTCTGTTAATTTTATGATGGCAAACCCGTAATGCTGAGGGTAGACTTCGCCGATCACTTAGGTTGTCTTTCCCTGGGGCAGAAATATATGTTGGTGTTAACATATTGTAGAGGAGTTTCCAGACATGACCTGCACCTCTGCCCCTCAGTTCAATCTGCCAGGAAGGCACCCGCCAAGGGGCGTGACGTATGAAGAGCAAATGAACCGACAGAGAGCCGCACTGGGACTCTGCCCAGTATACATTAGGAGATCCGTGCCTGTTGAAGTGCCCATAACAAGACAACCCTGGGCAGCGCGGTACCCCATCAGACAGCCATACCAGCCGCTGATACGAAATGAGGAGTATCTTCATGCGGTCCACGAAGAGACCCCTAAAGCCTTAATGGAAGGCCAATAGAAATGACATATGTGCCTGAACAGACTCGCAAATGAACAAAAGTAGCTATCGAAGACAAGCACGCCAGTGCGAGTAGCTACGAAAATAAAAGTAATGGACACAGAGAAGAGACAATGTTAAAATGTAAGGAAACGGTGCTGCGAGACAAGATGGAAGCAACCGTCCTGTTAAACGTGTGTAAATAGGCTTGAAATGCAAGATGCTAAGAAACCGATACTGCTTGAAATTCTTAGTAGAATAAAAGAAGTGGCATGCACCGACTATATATCTAACTCAAGAAGCACATTATACAAGTGCAACTCCATTTTGTAAAAGCAGAAATGTACCTAGGCAGCCAGAGGCCTGACAGGCCAAGTTTTCGAAACCCAGCCAAAGGCAAGAGAAGGAGCGGAATTGAAACTCAACAGAGAGCGGCTCATGCTTGGGAAATCGAGGTCAACCAGAGAAGGGGAGGAGAGCATCAACTCGCAAGAATCAGGCTCCGGAGCATACCAGCTCGCCCGTGAAGGTCAACATAAGAGAGGCCCAGGCAGGTGGCAGAGCTGAAGCAGAATTAAATACAATAAAAGCTGGAAACTGAAGCAGATTCATGGTGAACAGACACGTGACCAGCCAGACGTGAAGAAGTACCACCGCCTGATGTCACCCAGAACCCGAGGATGCCATAACTTCTCCTGATAAGAAACTACAGTTCCGAGGCCATACCCAGCCAACTAATTGACACGTAGCCCTAAGATACTGATTGATGGAAGGGAGGCAGGGTGAAACTTGGGACACCAGGCACCTGGGTTTCCATTCTGAATGATGCTAATTAAAATGGGGATTTATGTCTAGGGGTGTAATCCGCCCAATCACAATAGACCAAGTAATCTAGGGTCCTATAGCCAGTAGAATCAATGAGACGTCGTACTTGTAGTGACATCAATCACGAGTGGTGTAGAGGGTTGGACAAAGACACCCACCCGATAAGAGTTATCCAATCCGCATGCTCTGTTACCATATACAGATATAGCACCTATACTTAAGTTACCTTTCCTAACCAATTATATTGCATGATGATTTCTGTAAAGTTAGACGTCAATGATGATGAGTTTTATGCATAAAAGTGGCTGTTCAACTGAAGTTCGAGGAAGTCGGGGTGAGAGAGGTGATTGCAACGCTGCTGATTTCCATTTGTTTCCCTGTTTGATGTACTTGCCATTAAACGGACTTCCCTTTGCCAATTTACTGAGTCCTCATTATTGAGTTGTGCTAGAGTATGTGAATCCTGCACCCCCTGTCCTCACATGGTGCAGCTATCTTGTCTTACAAGCTCAGGAGGGTGAGTACTGACCTATGGGCCAGTCAGTAACTTCCTCCCCTCTCTGAACACTTGGTAGCAGAGGATGGTTTCGGCCATCGGTTATTGATTATCGATTGATAGTTATAAGACACCTTCAGACTGACAGCACAAAGTAACTCTGGGCCCTCGGTAAGATCACGAGCCCTTTCGCCATTCCGGCTGAGTAGACTGAGAAGCTCCCCGTGGACAATGATAGAGTAAAAGTTTCAAAAATATGCAGTGGGTCTGAAGGAACCCGCCTTTCCAAGCATAACCCTCTTCATTCCCACGGGCAGTGGATCGGACAAAAACCTTAAAAGCAGGAAGAGGAAGGGGCGGTGATCCCGAAGTCCCAGAGAGGAAAAGATGCGTTCGGTGAGGGAAACAACGAACTCGTTACTTTGGCAACTGTCTCGTAGGCATTAGAGTAAATAAGGGTAATGTAACAGAGACGGTGAAAAAATAAAGTAGGTAGAAGTAGAGAAGACTGCATTTATATAAGGAATTGATGACTCGAGCATAAGAAATAAAGAGTGGATACCAGGGGGGCACCTGAGCAAAAACGTAAGGAATACCAGGGGGGGCACCTGAGCAAAAACGTAAGGAATACCAGGAGGGCACCTGAGCAAAAACATAAGGAATGCCAGGGGGGCACCTGAGCAAAAACTTAAGGATTCGCCTTGTTCCTGTGCTTTAAAGAGTGGTCAGAAGGAACGTGAACCCAGAGCCCACAGTGGGGGGACAATTTAGGCTACGGTGACGATGAAAGACGTCACAAAAGGGGTTTGTTCAAATCCCATAGTGGGGTATTGATTAGAAGGCAGGTATATGTGTGACCAGCTGGCGTCAGTCTAGTCTGTCAAGCGTCTGTCATATATGTCCTGTGTATGTCAAATGTGAAATTGTTCTATTGATGATTGATTGAAATGCAGTTTGGCTTGACGCGATTTCGTAACTAAGAGGGGATGAGTTTTGAGTAAATTGTTTGGAAAAAAAAAATTGGACTGAAGCTTGCGTATGTGGTGCTCGCTCATACTAGTGGAAAGATTAAAGAACTGTGTAAATATTGTTGGTGATGAAATTAAGAATGGAGGAAGTTACCCCACTTGCGCATTTATGCAAGCAACTGCCCAAGCATGCAATAAAACTGAAGAAATATAGCCAGGAGTGGGTTAAGGGTACCGCCAATAAGATGTTTATGCCTTGGCCCCAGAATGGGTCGCTTTATAAGGCTGTTCTACAGCACATGGCCACCTTCCTACATGCCACATATACAGACAAGAAGCTAGAGAAACGTCTTGCTGTCCTTGAGTTATGGAAAATGATTGAAGAAACAAAGGTGGATGAACCACCCACAGACTGGATACTAAATGTATGTACGGAGGGGCGTGAGACGCCTACCGCGCCGCCAGCCCCGCCTGAGGCAGTCATCGAAGGGAGCAAAACAGAATGGCTTTACCCGCTAAGAGAACTCAAGGCAGCCACAGGGTATAGCAACCCTGCATATGAGTCACCTACGTGCAGTAGTGACGAGATCAAGGAGAGGGAGCAGGAGAGTAATCTTACCTCCGCAGTCCCGAGGGAAAAGGAAAGATGCGATAATGGGAAAAAGGATCAGGCACAGACTAGTGCATCCCTCGAGAAAGAGAGAGAGGGAAAGAAGCGGAAAGGAAGTGATGAGTTAGCATTCGCAAAAGACGAATGGATGGGAGGGCAGATACTACTGAAATTAGATGGAAAGGGAAGCGATGAGGTATGGTCGAGAGAAAGGACTGATGAAACACAATGAAGGGAGAAGGAAAAGGAGAAGGAAGTAAGGGATGAAAGGACAAGAAAGAAAGATTGGCTAAGACGAGAACAACTATGTCGCAAAGAGCAAGGAATACCGCTCTGTCATGATCTCTGCTTCCAAAAGGTCAGGGTTTTCCCAACTCCCTTGGAAGCAGATCCATAACCCAGGTTCCGAGTGCCAACCAGTCCCAATTGGGACCTTTTGGACCCAGTCCTGGCGCCAGTGGCACCAGGCTCATAAATATGCCCAGTCCCAGCGCTGGAAGCGCCGGGCTCATAATGCTTGGGTGGACTTACCTGCAGCAGACCATGCTGCTTACTTGCCTGCCAGTTGAGCCTCTGATCCTCTTCTGTTTGGAACTACTTTTCCTGTTGGGTGGGGCAGGAGCCACTCCCTAGATTCAGAACACTGGAACTCTTCTGGAAAGCAGGAACTCTTTTCTTACCTAGGCGTGGCTGTGGAAGGAGACACCTAAGCACTACAGGAGGCTATTTAAACCACACCCGATGGATGAATCTTGCTTTGCGTTATTCTGCATCCTCTGCAGCAGAACGCTCATCGTGTCTTCTGCATCTGATCCTGGGCCTAAGGAAAAAGGCTTACCATCCTGAATCCAGTCTTCAGCAACACCTATAAAGACAAGAAAGAACAGGTTAGCATTACGGTCTTCAGTGACAGCTCTTCACTTACCTGGTCTATCGGCTGTCACCAACGCCTCGCGCTGCATTCCGGCATCTGAAAGACAAAGGCTTACCTACTCTTCGTGCGCTCCGGAGGTCTTCACACTGCATTCTGGCATCTGAAAGACAAAAGCTTACCAACTCTTCGCACGCTCCGGAGTCCTTCGGCGCTGCATCCCGCATCTGAAAGACAAAACAAGGTGCGTTTAAAGACATTGGGGAACTTTAATACTCACGTGCCATTACTCCTTTCCACATCTAACCCAGTGGGTATTCCGGCACCCTGCAGCCGCTCCGAACTTGTACCTGCAAAATAAAAAGACAGTTAGAGCGCATCGTGAAACAGGCAACAAGCGCTTACTTACGTGCTTCCAGGCGCTTCTATTCATCACACGGGCTCCATCTTCAACTCACTTCAGCCCGTCATCCGCCATCGCCGGAACCCTGCAAAACAAGAGACATCATTACTAAAGACTTTAAAGACATTAGAATTACTCGAAACTTACCGTTCGTGCAGTAAACGACGGACAGCAGTCCTCTGAAGTCAAGAGGCCTGCTCCCCTTATCCAGTGAAGAAACTGGTTACAGCACCCTGCCCTGAGGCAGATGGAGAGCACAGCGTTCACTTACCTAAGGTGAGAGCGTTAACCTTTGGGGTTCTACAGGAGAAGAGAAAGCGAAGAAGAGAGAGACATTCAATAACCCAGTTCCTTAATCCCATATTTTCTATCTGCAGACATCTTACCCTTCGAGTCAGATATACAGTGCACAGAGGTCCAGCCCAAAGAGCCAGCCGTGTGTTACACATCACCTTTGAAGATACGGTATACGCCCAGTCAAGACCGGCGCCTCTACGGGAATCAGGTGAGCGTTACAGAACGCAAAGCCTACCACAAAACTCCCGTCCAGGCGCTATGGAAACCTCGGATACCGACCAGCTAGCCCAGTTACTTGGGGAACTAAGGGCAGAAGTGCATGCAGCCCGTCAGGAAACGAACGCTCTAAGAAGGGAACTGATTATTTCCAAGGAGCGAACAGATGATCTCGCTAGACAATTGCTACAGTCACAAGCCGGACAGACCCCGTTACCCGCATCTGGGGGAAATCTTCCTTCTACATCCTCTATGAATCCAGTGCAGATCAACCTACCTGGGAATGTACCTCTGGCTCCGCCCGAACGATTTTCTGGTGACCCAAAGAGGTTTGCAGTATTTATCAATCAGTGCCGGTTGCATTTCTTATGCCGGCCAGCAGCCTTTCCAACTGATCAAGCTAAAGTAGCTTTCGTGCTTTCGTACCTTAGTGGCAATGCGGCAGACTGGTCGATCCCTCTAGTAAATCAAGATGATCCGGTCCTCCATGATTTTCAAGCTTTTCAGCTCAGTATGGAAAAACTGTTCGCAAGACATTCACAGGGGCAGGCCTTGGACAATGAGCTTCTTTCGTTGCGACAAGGTAATCAAGACCTTTTGGCTTATATTGCGTCTTTCAACAGACTGATAGTGGAAACTCAATGGCCTGAGGACAAAAGGATTACGCTGTTTTATAGAGGTCTACGTGGAGAGCTCAAAGATGTGTTAGCCCAAGTAGTGAATCCCCCACAAGATTGTTCAGACTATATAGACTTAGTCGTTCAAATAGATCACAGACTGCAGAACAGGAAGGCCGATCGTTCCAAGTTTGATGCTCGAGTATTTTCCAAACCGCCAACTCCTTCCTAAGGAGTAGACTCTGGGGAACCCATGCAAATAGGGGGTCTGAAAGGTCCTCTAACACAAAAGGAGCGGGAAAGGAGAAAACAGTTGCAATTATGCCTCTATTGCGGAAACTCAGGGCACTTTCTTCGAGACTGTCCGGTGAAACCTGCCAAGAAGGCAGTAGGAGCTGCAGTTACCAAAGTTACAAACACTGAGCAGGGAAACGACCTCGCCCGACAAGAATAGAGGTCCTCTTGCCGAGCGTGAAAACCAGTTCCGTGACCTCGCATTTCGTGATACCTATGGTCCTCATTAGCCCTGATAATCCGGATCGATTACATGCAATTGAAGCTTACGTCGACAGCGGTGCCATCGGCAATTATGTGGATCATAAAATGGTTTTGAGGATGAATCTAACTCTTTGTCCCAAGGCTGTAAAGGACGTCATTACTACGGTGGATGGTACGGAGATAGCCTCCGGGCCAGTAACGCATACCACTCAAGAGGTGACGCTAGTAAGTCAAGATGGACACCATGAGAAGATCATGTTCGATGTGATCAAGGCCCCTCAGTTTCAGATTATTCTAGGAATACCTTGGTTAGAGAAACACAATCCTCTGATCGATTGGCGAGCAAGAACGGTCCAGTTTCCAGAATGTGTCTCTACTTGTCACCCTCCACCTGGTGTTGCACTAGCAGCAATTTCTTCAGAGACTCCCCAGTTACCTCCCGAATACCTAGAATACCAAGATGTTTTCCGGAAGGATCAGGCTAACTCTCTACCTCCTCATAGGTCTTATGACTGCCAGATAGACCTGATACCTGGATCTACTCCTCCTTGTAGTAGAATTTATGCCCTCACCGAGCCTGAGAACCTTCACCTTCGACAATACCTGGATCAATACCTGGCAAATGGGTTTATTCGTCCTTCCAAGTCCCCTGCTTCTTCAGCTTTGTTCTTCGTTCCAAAAAAGGAAGGAGACCTTAGAACTTGTATAGATTATCGCTCCCTGAACCAGATCACCGTTAAGAATAGATATCCGTTACCTTTGATCCCTGAACTCCTGGACCAAGTCAGAAAAGCATGCATATATACAAAGCTGGATCTTAGAGGAGCTTACCACTTGGTACGAGTAAAAGAGGGCGATGAATGGAAGACGGCCTTCCGCACCAAGTATGGGCTATTTGAATATCAGGTCATGCCCTTCGGACTTTGCAATGCCCCGGCCGCCTTTCAATATTTTATGAACGATGTCCTCAGAGAGCTCATAGATGTGTGTGTTGTTGTTTACATTGACGACATCCTCGTTTATTCTTCATCGGAATCTGAACATCGGAAACACGTGAAAATGGTCCTCGAAAGATTGCGTCAACACAAACTTTTCGCTAAGTTGGAAAAATGTGTTTTCAACGTGACTGAAGTTGAATTCTTGGGATTCATATTATCACCTGGCGGAGTGCGTATGGATTCAAAGAAGGTCGATGCAGTTCTCAAATGGCCATCACCATCCTCCGTAAAAGGTGTGCAAAGCATGTTAGGCTTCGCTAACTTTTACCGCAGGTTTATCCCCGAATTCTCTCGAATAGTCCAGCCCATCACTGCCTTGTTAAAGAAAAACAAACGTTTTGAATGGTCTACCGAGGCGGAACAAGCTTTCCAGGATTTGAAGACTAAATTTATCTCTGCACCAATCTTAAAACACCCTCGCCCCGAACTCCCCTACATCGTGGAAACTGATGCTTCAAGCCTTGCCATGGGGGCAGTTCTATCACAAAAGGACCCGGTAACCAATCAGTTCCATCCCGTTGCATTTTGGTCCCGCAAATTCTCGCCTCCTGAAATCAATTACACGATTACTGACAAGGAACTTCTGGCTATCAAGTCTGCCTTTAAGGCTTGGCGGCATTATTTGCTGGGGGCCCGACACACCGTTACTGTGATTACGGATCACCGAAACCTGCAATATTTGACAACCGCAAAAGCGCAATCCTCTAGACAACTCCGTTGGGCATTATTCTTTGCCGAGTTTGACTTCATAATTACCTATCGACCTGGTACAAAGAACGGTAAAGCTGATGCCCTTTCTCGGATGGGAGTGGAAGAACACTTGATCAACCCTAAACCTGTACCAATCATTCCCGAACAAAGAATTCTGGGTGTAATCGCCACAGAATCCATAGAGGAAGTTAAGGATAAAGCCAGGCAACTTGTAACTCCAGCAGACATACAGAATTGGCATCTGCAGGGAAAGGACTTTGCAGTAAAGGACAACTTATTGTATTTCCAAGAACGATTATACCTACCCAGCACAGATTTACAGAAAAAAGTAATTTCTTGTTATCACGATTCTTTAATGGAAGGACATCCCGGTATGGCCAAGACCTCAGAAAAGATCAAGCGCTACTTCTGGTGGCCGTCTTGGAAAAAAGATATCAGAGACTTTATAATGTCCTGTGGAGTATGCGCCCAAAACAAGAGTCAAAAGGAAAGACCAGCAGGCCTCTTACGCCCTATTGACATCCCACCTCGCCCTTGGCATACGCTTTCTATGGACTTCATCACCGATCTACCTCCATGCTCCGGATACAATACGATTCTAGTAATCGTGGACTTATTCTCCAAGATGGCGCATTTCATTCCGCTCAAAGGCTTGCCAACAGCAGCAACTCTGGCCCGAGAATTTCTCGAAAACATCGTCCGACCGCACGGTTTTCCTTCGGTTCTAATTTCGGATCGAGGTAGTCAATTTATTTCTCATTTTTGGCGAAGTTGCTGTCGGTCGGCTCAAATTGATGTGAGACTATCGACCAGTCACCACCCTCAGACCGACGGACAAACCGAGAGGACCAATCAAACTCTGGAACAGTATTTACGCTGCATGCTGCAACAAACTGAAAAAACTTGGAAAGACATCCTTTGGATAGCCGAATATGCCTACAATAACTCTGTCCATTCGGGAACTGGGAAAACCCCGTTTTTTCTTTTGTACAGCAGTCACCCTCGAACCTCGGAGTTGGATCCCCTCCAAGATCTTGAAACACCAGCAGTAGACTACCTGCATTCTACAATCACGCAAGCCTTTAAGGAAGCTGTTTCTCACCTTCAAAGGGCTAAAGAACAATACAAGAAAGGAGCAGATCAACATCGGAAGGAAGCCCCTCAATATCAAGTAGGGGATCAAGTCTGGTTATCCACCAAATATCTACCTCTAAAAGGGCCACGCACATTCAACCCAAGATACCTTGGTCCCTATTCCATCACTACCATAGTAAACCCAGTAGCGGTCAAGTTGGACTTGCCCCCGCACATGAAGATACATCCGGTCTTCCACGTCTCTCTATTAAAACCTGTGCAACCTCAAACCCGACTAACTAAATCTCCAAAACCTATCCTAGTTGATGGAGAACTCGAGTTTGAAGTCAAAAGCATTCTGGACTCCAAGATCTCCAAATCTAAACTATTTTACCTAATTGACTGGAAAGGCTACGGCCCCCAAGAGAGATCCTGGGAACCTGCTGAATATGTCCACGCTCCTCGCCTAATCAAAAGATTTCACCGAACATTTCCTGACAAGCCAAAACCCCCGGAGAAGCCCGGTTTGGGAGGGGCCTTGAGGGGGGGTACTGTCATGATCTCTGCTTCCAAAAGGTCAGGGTTTTCCCAAGTCCCTTGGAAGCAGATCCATAACCCAGGTTCCGAGTGCCAACCAGTCCCAATTGGGACCTTTTGGACCCAGTCCTGGCGCCAGTGGCACCAGGCTCATAAATATGCCCAGTCCCAGCACTGGAAGCGCCGGGCTCATAATGCTTGGGTGGACTTACCTGCAGCAGACCATGCTGCTTACTTGCCTGCCAGTTGAGCCTCTGATCCTCTTCTGTTTGGAACTACTTTTCCTGTTGGGTGGGGCAGGAGCCACTCCCTAGATTCAGAACACTGGAACTCTTCTGGAAAGCAGGAACTCTTTTCTTACCTAGGCGTGGCTGTGGAAGGAGACACCTAAGCACTACAGGAGGCTATTTAAACCACACCCGATGGATGAATCTTGCTTTGCGTTTTTCTGCATCCTCTGCAGCAGAACGCTCATCGTGTCTTCTGCATCTGATCCTGGGCCTAAGGAAAAAGGCTTACCATCCTGAATCCAGTCTTCAGCAACACCTATAAAGACAAGAAAGAACAGGTTAGCATTACGGTCTTCAGTGACAGCTCTTCACTTACCTGGTCCATCGGCTGTCACCAACCCCTCGCGCTGCATTCCGGCATCTGAAAGACAAAGGCTTACCTACTCTTCGTGCGCTCCGGAGGTCTTCACACTGCATTCCGGTATCTGAAAGACAAAAGCTTACCAACTCTTCGCACGCTCCGGAGGCCTTCGGCGCTGCATCCCGCATCTGAAAGACAAAACAAGGTGCGTTTAAAGACATTGGGGAACTTTAATACTCACGTGCCATTACTCCTTTCCACATCTAACCCAGTGGGTATTCCGGCACCCTGCAGCCGCTCCGAACTTGTACCTGCAAAATAAAAAGACAGTTAGAGCGCATCGTGAAACAGGCAACAAGTGCTTACTTACGTGCTTCCAGGCGCTTCTATTCATCACACGGGCTCCATCTTCAACTCACTTCAGCCCGTCATCCGCCATCGCCGGAACCCTGCAAAACAAGAGACATCATTACTAAAGACTTTAAAGACATTAGAATTACTCGAAATTTACCGTTCGTGCAGTAAACGACGGACAGCAGTCTTCTGAAGTCAAGAGGCCTGCTCCCCTTATCCAGTGAAGAAACTGGTTACAGCACCCTGCCCTGAGGCAAATGGAGAGCACAGCGTTCACTTACCTAAGGTGAGAGCGTTAACCTTTGGGGTTCTACAGGAGAAGAGAAAGCGAAGAAGAGAGAGACATTCAATAACCCAGTTCCTTAATCCCATATTTTCTATCTGCAGACATCTTACCCTTCGAGTCAGATATACAGTGCACAGAGGTCCAGCCCAAAGAGCCAGCCGTGTGTTACACATCACCTTTGAAGATACGGTATACGCCCAGTCAAGACCGGCGCCTCTACGGGAATCAGGTGAGCGTTACACGCTCAGTCGCACACAATACGCAGCCTATGAAAAGTACAGGCAGAACATGCTAAAGTTAGAGGAAGAAAGGAGAGTGCACAAAAGAAAAGTAAAGAAGCGGGAAGATGAGGAAAGTAGAAGGGCAAAAGAACGTAGAAATGAACAGATGAGGGAAGTAGATAAGGCTAGAGAACATGGGAAGAAGCGAAAGGAAACAGATGAGGAAGCAGAACGCAAGCGTAGACAGAGGGCACGAGATCTAGAATATTTGCAACGGGAAGTTAAAAAACCCAATCCTGTTGTAGAATGGGAGGACATAGAAGAATTCTTTCCTGCAAACGATGCGGTACCAGGTGCAAGCGGGACAAATATTGAAGATGACTTCGACACCAGAAGCATCAGGGAAACGGTTGATAAAATCTATGACGAGATGGGACTGGAACTAGTTTACCAAGGGGGAAGGGAAGATGAACGCTTTTGAGAGCACTCAGCTATATGACACTGAAGATGTCACCTGAAGTAGTGGGAGCAGGGGACTGTCCCTAGACAGGCTAGAGATTGGGCAAAATTAAGAAGACGCTAGGAGTTGTGTAAACTGGGAGTACTCAGAATCTGACTCTGGTGGGGAAACAGATGATGTGGCAAATGAAGAAGGGAGACGGTGTGAACAACAGCCCCCAGGGGACCGAGGGGTACGATGGTCAGACGCTAGCAGGTCCACAAGTAGGGCACCGAAGTCTGCCGCGCAGACCGGCCGTCATGAAGGAACACCCCACGGTCAGCGGGAGGCGTCAGCACCTGCCTATGCAGACAGACTAAGGGCATTGCCAGGTAGACGGCAAGGCGGGAATGCCACCCCAGCAATAGACCAGAGAGCTATGGGAAAAGAGAAGGAGGACTGCGCATTCCAATTCCCGTTGCTAGAAAAGGGTGGAGCAAGACCACACTATATTCCATGGCCACACATGGACCGAGAGAATCTTAAAAATAAGCTTCCAATGCTGACATCGGGAGCTGGAAAGTGGATACACGAGTTAGAGAAAATTACGGGGGGGTCACCTTAGCTATAGGGGACATTAAGGGCCTCCTAATTTCTATACTTGGTGAAAGAGCAGATGATGTATGGAAACAGGCAGGCTATCCTAGGGTAACCTAAACTGACACCACCCATGACGGAGCGCCATTTAATAACTGCAGAGCAGCAGTGTGGAAAGCGCTTCGAACGCTATACCCAGACACGTCCAATATGGGAGCTATAATGACTCGGAAAATGAAAGATTCCGAGAATTAGTTGATTTATATCCAGAATTTTCAGGAGGCGTGGGTGCTCGAAACGCATGAGTCCTGGACGAAATCTATCCCTGTATTCTACCACATAATATGCCAAGGGTTGCCTGAACTGGTGCAGAAGCAGCTTAAAAATTGGTAGGTGTAGAAGCAAAATCTGGGCCGAAATACAGTTGACAATTGCAAACTACCATAGATTGTTGCAAGAAAAGAATCAGAAAAAAGAGGCAACGCATAAGGGAGAGGAGGCAAAGCTAGTGCAAAAGAAACTCTCGAAATATGCTCTCGAGGGAGCCATGCTCACCAGCCCAGCTGAGCCAAGCGCACAACAAGTGACCAACCCATCGCAGAATAATCAGGGTAACACAGGGTTCTACCCGAGAGGAAAGGGTTTTGGAGGAAGAGGATGGCAGAATAATCAGGGAGGGTTTCGAGGTAACCAAGGAGGTTTTCAGAATGTTCAAGGGGGCTTCCAGAATGCACAGATGGGCAGTGCAGCTACACCAGATGGATAGATGGCCCGACCACCGCCAGTGTGTTGGCTGTGTGGAATGATGGGACACGTAGCGCGTATTTGCAGAAGCCAAGGCATGTGGCAAAACAGCCAAGGCATGGGGGCAGGCATGATGAATCAACCTGCAGTCCTGCAACCAGGATCATTTTTAATGATGAGTACTACACCCAAACCAAGGGAATAGCTATGGGTGCAAAATATGCACCGGCACTAGCAAATCTTTTCATGGAATATTTTGAGGACTCATACATTTTTCACAATAACCCATATATAAAATGGATTCCTGTATGGAGGAGATACATAGATGATGTATTTGCAATCTGGGAAGGCTCACTCACACTATTTGATGATTTTTTGCTATTTCTTAATCAGAACCAATTTGGAATTCAATTCACTGGCAAAATTGATCCCACTGAGATTGTGTTCTTGGACCTTAGGATCTATGTAACCAATGAAATTATTCATACCTGTACCTATCGCAAAGACACTGCAGTTAATTCGATTCTACATGCTAAAAGTTGTCATAGAAAGAATGTGATTGACAATATACCACACGGAGAGTTTCTCAGAGCAAGGAGGAACTGCAGTGTAGATGCACAATTTGAAAAAGAATGTAAGTCCATAGGAGCCAGATTTCAGGAGAGAGGTTACAACAAGTCCACCATTTATCATGCACTAAGGAATGTGAAAACAAGGACCCGTTCCTCACTACTCACACAAACTGGGAATGAGCAAACTAAGAATTCGACTAAATTTCCACAACATGTTAACATTATCACTAAATTTTCAAGTGAGTCTAAATTTATCTATCACATCCTGAATAAACACTGGAACCTTTTGCAATTGGATTCAGACTTGGGAACTTATATTACGGACAAACCAAGAATCATTTTTTCAAGGGCACCGACTCTTAGGAACCTACTTTGTCCTTCCTTCATGAAATCTGGCACTTACAGACAGGACAATTGGCTCTCATTTGGTACGAGACCAAGTGGCTTTCACAAGTGTGGGACCTGTAATTTTTGCCACTTCGCTTTATCACCTACCAAAGTATTTACATGCCATGGTAACCTGAGCACTAATTTTACTGAATTCATAAACTGCCGTTCCAAGTTTATTGTATACGGTATCTTATGTGTTTGCAAAAAAGTATATATTGGCAGTACCATCAGGGAACTGAGAGTACGCATTAGAGAACACCTGTCGAACCTCAGTAGCCAAGACATGAAATTGCCTTTTGCAACACATTGGCAAAAGGAGCACCAGCTGGAGCACAGAAAGGACATCAGATTTCTGGGCCTACAACATATCAAACCACATGCTAGAGGAGGCAACAGGCAACTGAAATTACGGCAAGCGGAAGCTCGTATGATCTGTAGGCTCAGAGGTGTGCAACTTGGACTCAACCAAGAACATGAACTAAATGTGTTTCTTTGAAGTTCTAGATGTATAATATTGATACTCGTGTCTGTCACCACATCACAAGAGAACAAGCAGCCTTTAGATTGACTCCCCTAACCAATTTCAAATTCGGCATTTAGAATTCAAGAGAACAAGCAGCCTATCGTTTGGCTCCCCCAATTTCAATTCGGCATTTAGAATGCAAGTGGCTTAAGACTATTACTTGACACATGTACATATTCTGTTACAATGCTCACTAATCTGTCGGATCCTACTGATTGACCTCACCGGTAATTACCTTAACTAATTGCATTTCATTTTAAGTACATATTTGAGAACCTAATTTGGACTCTTTGCCGATAAACTTGTAGTACTCTCCCATACAATTAGAATCAACCTGGCACTGCAACCCATACATGCCCTTTTACCTGGGACCCACAATGTCACTATTACTGCGCAACCACTTATGGTTTTGCTATACAAGCATAGAAAGTTTCGATTTGGGCGTCATCACTCTTGAACTGGCGCCACAGCCTTTGCATACACAGAATAACTCCATGAAACTATACTAACACAAAAGATTTTACTAAATATCTGGTGTATCTTGAATGACACAGGCATTTAAAAACTATATATATATAGTCTTTTTTTTTTCTCTATAAACCATATGACTAACCAAAATGCCAGCCAGATAGCCGGTTTTTTGCATACACATCTTTTTTAGGATAGAACACCTAATTATATACTTAGCAATCAACAATAATATCGAGGATATTACAACACACGTTGCGCCTATTTTAACATTACTATATTAAACTGCACCTCGAATTAGTACGTGCTATCTAAGTGAGGCACACCAGTTTCAGCACTCGTATAACACGTTACGTTGGTTATTATCCCAAATACATAAATGATGCAGCAGTAACATTGAATATTTCTCTGCATATCCCAAAAAACGGTTGCAGTACCAGGCTTGCCTGTTTCTTTTCTCTAAAGAACACGGCAGCCTTCGAGTTCGTACTCTACACTTGGTTGCCCGGCAACCCTGATCACAATGGATCACATGACCGTGGGCTTTAAGTCCCACCTGCCCTATGAATGGCTAAACCAGACAACACCCACATTCCTGGAGGCACACGACTCACGGACGTGCTGGAGACAGCACCAGAAACGCATTGAAGCGGCGAAAGTGAAGCAGCTACAAGTAAGCACCGACAAACTTGCCTCTCCCTCTGTATATTACGGCAGAGTTTTGGGCAAGCTGACTAATGGGAGACCGGTCTTTTGTGCTTTCTCCCATAGTCAGACTTAGAAACTAAAACCGAATTGCAGCACGGAAACGGCAGTGCGTGACTTTTTGCAATATGCACTTAACTTGGACCTGCTGGTAAGCATGAGTTCTCTTACCCAATACTCAGATTAGCATTGTACTTGGTAAAACCTATTTTCTGACATTGCTAGTAATACACCTAGTAATTAGTGGCACACTTTTCACTTTACAGCTAACTTTGGGAAAAAGAACAAGACAATCAGCTAACTAAGAGATTAGATAAAGGGACCACTTTAACAGGTATCATGCGCCTCTGTTCTGCTTTTTCTCTGTTGGATGTGGTCACGGCCGATTTCCGATATAATTAATTTTGTGCAAGGATATTTGAAGCCTCTAATATATTTTATTTTAAATGATAAGTTGCGGACCTAAATTATTATGATTTTTTGATTTTTTGATTTCTCTACCTGATGCATTTAATCAAAATTGAGAATCACACTGTACTCAGTACTAATTTATTTTCTTCTTCTCTTTCTTTCCTTTTTCTCCCCCCCCCCCAAATCTGTTGGTCTCTCTCCTCGCACCGGTACTTGGTACGCATTGTGCTAATATAATCAAATATGATATTACGTGACAACTTTTACAATGCCACTTTACTCTGTTATAATGAACTCTTACTATCACCCATCTAAACGCCCTGAGGACGGCCCAGAGAGGGCTGAAACATGTGTTGGCGTGACGTGTGATGCTTGTGAATAAACCTTTAAAACTGCCAAACGGATATTATATTTACTTATACAGCTCCTTGTCACTTGTTTCTGTAAACAGTAATTGTATGTATATGCACCTATGTTAAAAATATCTCCAACATACATGTGGGGGTGAGCGCAACTCGTGAGACATTTCCTTATACATATGTACAGTCTTTTTGGAAGGGGTTCCGGGAAAATTACCCTTCTTTGCCTCACTATTGCAGCTAACCACCTGGCCCAATCCAGTTTCAGATCAACTATTTAAGTAGTGCGCAACCACCCAGACTAGGGACCTATTTCCGGTCTAGCTACTACTTTTCTATCCCTTTGGGAGTGCTGCACTTAACCACATTGGTTTCTCTTTTTTAATAACTTACGAACATGGCCAAATATCTTAAAAATCGAGATGAGGACAGTGCTGCCCTGTTTGCACCACGTGGTACAGATAGTAACCCTTTCAAGAACCGGATGCAAAAAACAGAAACTTTGGTACAAAAATTTATCAAACTTGAACGGTTAAGCAAAAAAGAAATTAATAAATATTGGGAACAGGTGTCACTGAAAAACTATCTTAAACAAGAAATTATCCCCAGAGGCTTACGCACACTTATATTTCCGGACCTTAGTCATCAGGAAGACCAGGATTTAGCATCAGACCGGGAAGCGAACCTGACTCAGAGCTCAGAAAATATGATGAAAATCTTAGTTCAACATGCAGAGAGAGAACACAAAAGAGTTACTGTAGAAATTGATAAAGTCCACAAAGAAATTACAGAAATGCCGAATCCTGCTGCTACTAAAGACAAAAATTATGAAAAAATGAATACGATCCTAGAGGATTATCAGGATGACATCAAAATGAGGAAGTTTAGAAAGTTTTATAGAGACAAGAGAGATTATATTAATGACAGAGTATACACTTTTCAAGCAAAATATGATGGAGACCAAACTCATATAAAAACCCCCAATACATCGCCAGTCACCTCGGATATGGATTCTGACTTAGAACTAGAAGCAAACAATATGGGCAGCGCGTCAGGTACAGACCCAGCACAGACGATTGAAGAAAAACATCATTCAAGGCGTGGTTTCTTCGCGGAAATCAAAAGATATAAAAAGGGTAACTACCTAAATCCTAACGTCAATTATAAACATGTAAGTTTTCAGAAAGCACTCCCTTTAGGCTCGAATATGCCAACAACCCCAACAAGATCAGAGGAAGAAGAGGAAGAGGAGCAAAGAGGAGGGGGAACCGGAGACATAAGGAAAAGATTCACCAGATCCAGTCTCAAAGCACCACAACCCAAGCCAATCCTAAAAGCCTAGTCATTAACCTTTCAGATAAACAACTTTCACAGCAACAAACCACTGTTCTCAATTATGGCCTCTCCTTTGCACCCAGTACACTTTCTGACATGACTGAGGTACAAATAGACCTATACAAATTTACAAGAAAACTGAAATTGAAAAAATACTTTCACTATAAACCGAACACTTTTCAACCACGGATAGAGTTACCCCCTACAAGCAGTAAGAGCATACAGGAGATTGAGAATATACATCTACTAGCCAACCTTGCGGGCGAGAAGGAGCAATCAATCGCAGAGATTCAGAGAGACTTAGGAATACACCAACGAAACATGGACATTTTGGAGCATAAGAATAGATCAAAATTCATGCCACCAAATGTTGAAGACAATGCAATAGAAATTTTTTACAAAGCAGTTACCAAAGAAATTCATCATTACATTGATGGTCATAATAAAGGGTTTGTCAGTAAAAATCGTAATCTTTCAAAAGCTGAACAACTGGCCCTCCGTGAGCTATCTGCAGATGATACTATAATCATTAAGGAAGCAGATAAAGGAGGCAACATTGTCATCCTTAACAAATCAGATTATATCAGTATGGCTCATGAACATCTAGCAACTCCGGACTGCTATCTCAAAATTAGAAAGAACCCAATGACCCAAACTGTACAAAAACTACAACAACTGATACAAGAATGGTACCAACTTGGCATGCTCACTGATGAGGAAAAACAATTTCTGAATAACACCAGTCCCGTGATGCCTACTCTATATCTATTACCGAAGATTCACAAACCATTTGATAAACTGCCATCTGTGAGACCTATCATGAGTGGCCAGGGAGGGGCCACAGAGAACTTAGCAACCTACATTGACTCGTGTATTAAGGACTTAGTACCACAAATTCCGGCTTATTTGAAAGACACAGCACATATGTTACAAATTCTTGAAAATATCCAATGGAAAACAGACTACTTTTTAGTCACCCTAGATGTTACTGCACTATATACATCTATTGAACATACATTAGCCCTCAAAACTATAGACTACTCATTCAGATCACATTCAGCATCACATGCAACTCATGTTCAGATGCTCAAGTCCTTTGTAGACTTTACACTTAACCATAATCAGTTCATTTTTAATGATGAGTACTACACCCAAACCAAGGGAATAGCTATGGGTGCAAAATATGCACCGGCACTAGCAAATCTTTTCATGGCATATTTTGAGGACTCATACATTTTTCACAATAACCCATATATAAAATGTATTCCTGTATGGAGGAGATACATAGATGATGTATTTGCAATCTGGGAAGGCTCACTCACACAATTTGATGATTTTTTGCTATTTCTTAATCAGAACCAATTTGGAATTCAATTCACTGGCAAAATTGATCCCACTGAGATTGTGTTCTTGGACCTTAGGATCTATGTAACCAATGAAATTATTCATACCTGTACCTATCGCAAAGACATTGCAGTTAATTCGATTCTACGTGCTAAAAGTTGTCATAGAGAGAATGTGATTGACAATATACCACACAGAGAGTTTCTCAGAGCAAGGAGGAACTGCAGTGTAGATGCACAATTTGAAAAAGAATGTAAGTCCATAGGAGCCAGATTTCAAGAGAGAGGTTACAACAAGTCCACCATTTATCATGCACTAAGGAATGTGAAAACAAGGACCCGTTCCTCACTACTCACACAAACTGGGAATGAGCAAACTAGGAATTCGACTAAATTTCCACAACATGTTAACTTTATCACTAAATTTTCAAGTGAGTCTAAATTTATCTATCACATCCTGAATAAACACTGGAACCTTTTGCAATTGGATTCAGACTTGGGAACTTATATTACGGACAAACCAAGAATCATTTTTTCAAGGGCACCGACTCTTAGGAACCTACTTTGTCCTTCCTTCATGAAATCTGGCACCTACAGACAGGACAATTGGCTCTCACTTAGTACGAGACCAAGTGGCTTTCACAAGTGTGGGACCTGTAATTTTTGCCAGTTCACTTTATCACCTACCAAAGTATTTACATGCCATGCTAACCTGAGCACTAATATTACTGAATTCATAAACTGCCGTTCCAAGTTTATTGTCTACGGTATCTTATGTGGTTGCAAAAAAGTATATATTGGCAGTACCATCAGGGAACTGAGAGTACGCATTAGAGAACACCTGTCGAACCTCAGTAGCCAAGACATGAAATTGCCTTTTGCCACACATTGGCAAAAGGAGCACCAGCTGGAGCACAGAAAGGACATCAGATTTGTAGGCCTACAACATATCAAACCACATGCTAGAGGAGGCAACAGGCAACTGAAATTACGGCAAGCGGAAGCTCGTATGATCTGTAGGCTCAGAGGTGTGCAACTTGGACTCAACCAAGAACATGAACTAAATGTGTTTCTTTGAAGTTCTAGATGTATAATATTGATACTCGTGTCTGTCACCACATCACAAGAGAACAAGCAGCCTTTAGATTGACTCCCCTAACCAATTTCAAATTCGGCATTTAGAATTCAAGAGAACAAGCAGCCTATCGTTTGGCTCCCCCAATTTCAATTCGGCATTTAGAATGCAAGTGGCTTAAGACTATTACTTGACACATGTACATATTCTGTTACAATGCTCACTAATCTGTCAGATCCTACTGATTGACCTCACTGGTAATTACCTTAACTAATTGCATTTCATTTTAAGTACATATTTGAGAACCTAATTTGGACTCTTTGCCGATAAACTTGTAGTACTCTCCCATACAATTAGAATCAACCTGGCACTGCAACCCATACATGCCCTTTTACCTGGGACCCACAATGTCACTATTACTGCGCAACCACTTATGGTTTTGCTATGCAAGCATAGAAAGTTTTGATTTGGGCGTCATCACTCTTGAACTGGCGCCACAGCCTTTGCATACACGGAATAACTCCATGAAACTATACTAACACAAAAGATTTTACTAAATATCTGGTGTATCTTGAATGACACGGGCATTTAAAAACTATATATATAGTCTTTTTTTTTTTCTCTATAAACCATATGACTAACCAAAATGCCAGCCAGATAGCCGGTTTTTTGCATACACGTCTTTTTTAGGATAGAACACCTAATTATATACTTAGCAATCAACAATAATATCGAGGATATTACAACACACGTTGCGCCTATTTTAACATTACTATATTAAACTGCACCTCGAATTAGTACGTGCTATCTAAGTGAGGCACACCAGTTTCAGCACTCGTATAACACGTTACTTTGGTTATTATCCCAAATACATAAATGATGCAGCAGTAACATTGAATATTTCTCTGCATATCCCAAAAAACGGTTGCAGTACCAGGCTTGCCTGTTTCTTTTCTCTAAAGAACAGGGCAGCCTTCGAGTTCGTACTCTACACTTGGTTGCCCGGCAACCCTGATCACAATGGATCACATGACCGTGGGCTTTAAGTCCCACCTGCCCTGTGAATGGCTAAACCAGACAACACCCACATTCCTGGAGGCACACGACTCACGGACGTGCTGGAGACAGCACCAGAAACGCATTGAAGCGGCGAAAGTGAAGCAGCTACAAGTAAGCACCGACGAACTTGCCTCTCCCTCTGTATATTACGGCAGAGTTTTGGGCAAGCTGACTAATGGGAGACCTGTCTTTTGTGCTTTCTCCCATAGTCAGACTTAGAGACTAAAACCGAATTGCAGCACGGAAACCGCAGTGCGTGACTTTTTGCAATATGCACTTAACTTGGACCTGCTGGTAAGCATGAGTTCTCTTACCCAATACTCAGATTTGCATTGTACTTGGTAAAACCTATTTTCTGACATTGCTAGTAATACACCTAGTAATTAGTGGCACACTTTTCCCTTTACAGCTAACTTTGGGAAAAAGAACAAGAAAATCAGCTAACTAAGAGAATAGATCAAGGGACCACTTTAACAGGTATCATGCGCCTCTGTTCTGCTTTCTCTCTGTTGGATGTGGTCACGGCCGATTTCCAATATAATTAATTTTGTGCAAGGATATTTGAAGCCTCTAATATATTTTATTTTAAATGATAAGTTGCAGACCTAAATTATTATGATTTTTTGATTTTTTGATTTTTTGATTTCTCTACCTGATGCATTTAATCAAAATTGAGAATCACACTGTACTCAGTACTAATTTATTTTCTTCTTCTCTTTCTTTCCTTTTTCTCCCCCCCCCCCAAATCTGTTCTTCTCTCTCCTCGCACCGGTACTTGGTACGCATTGTGCTAATATAATCAAATATGATATTACGTGACAACTTTTACAATGCCACTTTACTCTGTTATAATGTATGTTAATAGTGAACTCTTACTATCACCCATCTAAACGCCCTGAGGACGGCCCAGAGAGGGCTGAAACACGTGTTGTCGTGACGTGTGATGCTTGTGAATAAACCTGTAAAACTACCTGACGGATATTATATTTACTTATACAGCTCCTTGTCACTTGTTTCTGTAAACAGTAATTGTATGTATATGCACCTATGTTAAAATTATCTCCAACATACATGTGGGGGTGAGCGCAACTCGTGAGACATTTCCTAATACATAGATGCACACAATTACACAGTGCAGCTGCAGGCGTCAGGCGTGCAGCAAGGTGCACAGCAAGTGGTTCAACCACCGAACATGCGGAACTTGCCGCAGGGACAACCCCAGCAGGCACCGCCGCAGATGTCGCAGGGCACTAACTCTGGAGGGGGAGTTAACCCTGGGACTGGGGGAAATCAACACGTATACAGTGGACCGAACTTATATATAAAATAGGACAGCTCACGGGGGACTCTGATGTGCTCTATCCTATAGGTGACACCAGACCCTAACAGAGAACCAAGGGTGAATGTCACCATAGGGGGGAAAGAATATTCCTTCTTAGTTGATACGGGTGCAACGTGCTTGTGCATTCGAGAAGGCATGTTTTCCTTGTCCGGCGAGGCTATAGATACTCACAGTTTCACTGGAGCTCATAGTAGAGTTCCCTTTACAGACGCACTTCCAGACTCCGTGGGAGAGCGCGAAATGAATGTACCCCTATTATATTCACGTCAGACTCCAGTAAATATTCTGGGTTGGGACCTGATGACTAAACTAAACATGGCCATCTCGTTTCCCGAGAATGGTATAGTGGGCTCCACTCCAGGAATGCATTATTCAAACGTGTGCGAAAGGATCACAGCATACTCTGGACGTGCAGCAATGAGGGCTATACCGCTAGAACCAGAGGTCTCCGTATATGGCGTTCAGGTGCTTATGGCGGGATTGCCAGGCCTCACAGACAGACCTATGAGAACCCCGGATGAGTTTCTATTCTGACCAAGAATACCCATGCACGAAGAGGAGGGACAAGTATTTCCTTTAAGGGTGCAATTTGCCGCAGTACGAGGGAAATTGGTATTTGTCAAAGGATGTGATGATGAAGGCAGACAATGGGGTGCGATTGTCGCCATTGAAGAAGGGTACCGAGTGACTGACGTCACCGATGACGATCTGTTCAAAGAACAGCCTGACCTAGAAGAGACAAGGGTGGAAGTGAGTCTCATATTTTGGGTCAAAATGATCAAACGAGAGGTGCCATAGAGAATGATGTTGGCATCAGTACGTCCGGAATACTTTCATTACGACATGGCCCAAGTGCCTGCCGCAGCATGGACAACAGGATGTAGGACTCCTGAAGGGGGCAGGGGAAGTGAAAATTAAACTGAAGCCAGGAGCAATTTTAACGTGAGCGCGACAGTATCCCATGTCCAGAGAGGCAGATGAAGGGATTGTGAAGACAATCTCCGCCATGATGGAGCAGGGCATCCTTGTGACGTCAGAATCGCCGTGTAACACAGTGATTTACCATGTCAAGAAATCAAAAGGAGGGTCTTGGCGTTTAATCCAAGATTTAAGAGCCTTAAACGATATTGTTGAAGCCGAGTTCCCTCTAGTCCCGAACCCCTCTACAATCCTATGCAACATACCCACTGAGGCAAAATATTTCACAGTGATCGATCTGAAGAATGCGTTTTTCTCGATCCCGTTGCATCGTGACTCACAAGACCTGACGTCATTCACTTTCAGACAAATGCGCCTGAAAAGCACAAGGTTGCCACAGGGGTACTGCGAGTCCCCGTCTATTTTCAACAGAGTCCTGCAAATGGACCTAAACAATATTGCGGTGGACAGTGTTGTGTTGCAGTATGTAGATGACATTCTGATCTGCAGCACCACTGAAGAGCAATGCAGGCAAGACCCTGTCCAGCTACTAACCATACTGGCTGAGAAGGGATACCAAGTTGATAAGGAGAAGCTGCAGTACTGTCAGCCAGACAGAAGTATTGTACATAGGGCAACTGATTTCACATGAGGGGAAGAAAGTGACCCCAGAGAGGGCTGAAGCTATCATGAACACGGCCAAGCCGCGCACGATAAAACAAATGCAAAGCTTCTTAGGTCGGTGCAATTACGTCAGAGCATGGGTCTTCGACTACAGCTCATTCACCAAGCCCTTGCTTCAGGCCCTAAAAAAGGCTCATGCGACGAGGGAAGATATCGAGTGGACTGAGGCAATGGAAAAGGGGTTTACAGAACTCAAGGGGGCAATTTGTAAGGCCCCAGTTCTCGGGATTCCTAGTTATGCAGAGGAGTTCTACCTGTTCTCACATACCGATGGTAATTTCATGACGGCAGTGCTCGCGCAGCGAATCTCGCTGGGGTATTAGCCCCTAGCGTATTACAGCGGGAATCTGGACCCAGTCATGAAGGGCCACTTCCCATGAGAACAAAATCTAGCTGCTGCCTCGTTCGCCATCGAGAAGGCGTCATCCATTGTGATGGGGTGCTCCATGACACTGTATGTTGAGCACTCACTGTTCGCCATACTAGAGAAGCCAAAGGGCACACCGACATCTCAGAGAGCATCCGCCTATGAGGTGATTATCTCTAATCCATCGATCAAAATAATGTGATGTAAAACTGTATACCCTGCTACTTTCATAGCTGAGCCAGTCACAGAGGGAGAACCCATACACGACTGTGCAAACTATGAGGAATTCTATGACAAGATCCCTAGGGCGAAGGAAAATGCCCTGGTGAGTGGAGAGATCATCTTCATTGACGGGTCTTCGAGAATAGACCAAGAAGATGGACAAAGGTATACAGACATGGCCGTGGTGAAACACCTGGCGAACTGGGAGTTTCGAGTACTCGTTAGTGCACGAATACCATCTCACTATTCAGCACAGGCTGCAGAACTATTGGCACTGATACTCACCATTGAGAATCATGCAGACCAGGAAGTAACGGTGTACAGTGACTCTGCCTATGTGACGCCCACAGTGCATGCAGGCTTAGTGCGCTGGAACAGGAGGGGCTACCTCCAAGCAGACAGCACGCCAGTGCAGCACGCAGCCTTATTGGACAGCCTGATAAAAGCACTACAGCTCCCGGTGGGCATAGCGGTTGTGAAATGTGCCGCTCACACCAAGGGGACAGATTTCGTGTCACGTGGAAATCATGAAGCGACATGGAAGCCAAGCGTATGGCATCTAGGAACAAAACAATCATGGGCGTGGAGGTGGCGCGTACCCATGAGTGGATGATGGTAGAGCGAGCCACACCGAAGTCTATAGCAATATGGGGCAGACTCAGCTAATGGAGCTCCAGGGGGAGGCACCTCAGGAGGAGAAAAATCTGTGGAGGCATCAAGGGTGTTCTTTAAACCCATCTGACGGGTTGTGGAGGCAAGACAGCACTGGTAAACTAGTGATGCCTGTCGCCCTTCTAAAGGTAGCGTTAAAACAGCTTCACTACCCCTTCACATGACAAAAGAAAACCTAGCTGCAACGCTCATAGAAGACTGGTTCACACCGAATTTAGCAGAGCATGTTGCATTTTTTATGGTGAACTGCATTATCTGCCAGCAGTTCACTGCTGGGCACACATTAAAAGTAGTGAGAGGAATCATTGCCAGACCAAATGGGCCTTTTCAGCACTTGCATATCGACTATATCGACATGATTCAAGTGTGCAACGGGTACAGGTATTTAATTGTGGTGGTGTGTCTATTCTTTAGAGGGATAGAAGCAGGTCCCTGCACACACCCCGACGCTACCTGTGCTGCCAAGTTCCTAGTGAGGGAGGTGTTCCCTAAATGGGGGGTGTGCGAAGTAATGAGATCAGATAACGGGGCTCACTTTGTAAATTCAGTTTTTGAACAGATTAGCTTGTTGCTTGGTATAGAGCACAAGTTCTCATCGCCGTATCATCCTAAGGGGAACGGGATATGTGAACGGATCAACGGCTTGCTTAAGGAGAGGATAGCCAAGTTGAAGCTCACATTAAAGAAGGGATGGCTGCACTGTCTACCATTAGCATTGTATGCACTTCGGAACCAACCAGGATCCGACCATCATCTCACGCAGCACAAGATAGTTACAGGCAGAAGGATGAGCACCCCTCTTACCCCCCGATATAGAGCTAGATGTGATGCCCAGCCAACTAGGCAGGTTCTGGGAGCAGAAATGAAAGACTATCTCAACTGTATGACATCCAGTGCCTCTGTTATTACAGAACAGCTGCAGCGATGGCGAAAAAGGGACAGCGCAACACAAAACGCAACAGAAAGTGCTGATGCAGGCGCAGCTCAAATCCTTTGTGCGCCCCTCGTCTTCCCTGGTGACACAGTATTGCTGAAGAACCACACAAGAAAGATGTGGGACAAGTCAAGATTCAATGGTCCCTTCATCGTAGAGGACTGCACCCCGTCCGCTGTCAAGCTCAAGGGCAGAAGACCCTGGATCTTCCTAAATGACAATAAACCCTACATAGGAGAAAGCCCTCCAGCTGCATCCTGCTGTGAAGAAGCTACAGACAACGGGAAAGAACCTCAGCACGTGCAGACAAGATCCATGACGAGGAAGAAGGACGCATGAGCAGAAAAGACAAGACAAAAAGAGCTCTTGTGAAAATCTTGACCTTACACCGAACTTTTCCCCTAAGTATTGAAAGGGATAAAAGCAACAAAACGAACACTCTGTGCAGCCAAAGATAAAGGGTAAAGAAGAGAATCGCGCACCCAAAGCCGCAGTAATGCTACTCATATAAATGTTTAGAGCCACATTAAACACTGAAAAGACCTTAAGACTCTGATAAGCGGAAAGTAAGACATCCCTGAGAACCAAAAGCAATATCCCGAAGCAAACAGAACCAAGACTGTGCCACAAAACTCATGGTCTCTCCCAGTTGGAATATTACAAAGGATGTGCTTTCCTGTTTCTGATTAGTATTAGAGACATATCCATCACTCGTAGGGAGAGACACAAGTATCCCAGATTTCATCCAAAATCCAGCTAACAGGAAGATAATACAGCAACCACTGACTGTCCTAGCAGAGGCTTTTGCCGAATTGCCAGAGTACTGGGAATAAGGACAAATGCTGCCACCCCAAGTGATCATCAATGAACTGATTTACACCCTATTTTTCGGAATCATAGAGGAGTGCCCAGGAGCTGTTGGGAGAACCACAGATACCCTAACCTTCATCAGAGACCCAAGAAACAACAAATTCCTAAACCAAGTATGGTACAAACTAAACTATGTGGTTGCAATCCACGCAGCAGGAAAGTGTAAAAACTGTTCGCGTCAAAAGAAAGGATTGTGATCAGGACCCAGCAAACAAGGCAAATGTCCCTGCCACCCGCAGATACCCAGTTGGCTCACAATGTCATGCTCAGACTAGTCACAGACTATCCAGAAATGGTAGGAAGGCCTGCAGATCTTGACGTCATCACCTTCCTTAGAGATCCGGCCAAAGCCCCACACATGGGCACACTTCTCCATGGAATATTGCTCCAAGTAGAACTGTCCAACTTCCAGCGAGAATTCCTAAGGAGATTCCAGTGAGACCTTTCGCCGAGGGACAGATCGAGGAGACGAAGACTCTTCACGTTGCATGAAAGGCCTGTGATCTAGAGACTAGAAAACAAGACCAAATGTCGTTGACACCAGAAGACAGCAGATACGCATACCAAGTCTTCTTCCATCTCATTGAGAACTTTCCAGAACTAGTGGGTAGACCTAAGAATGTTGACGTATCCACATTTTTCAGAGACCCAGTGAAGAACGCTCAATTAAACAGGCTCCTGAGAGCCATCATAGCACAACTAAGGAGCAATTATGGACATCCACTGCTGAGGAGAGCCTTAGAAGGAGGAGATCCAAAATAGAACCCTTCGTCATCTTACCGCCGTGGAGCAGACAGAGGAAAGAGACACTGTTCTTCAACGTGTCGCCGAGAGACGGAACGAAAGGAGCGAACACAAGAACTTCACCATCTTGTTTTCCTTTTCCTTCAACCCTCCCATTTTTCCATTTTTTCATATGGTCACTTTTGCTTTTTGTTCTGTTCCTATTTTTGCAACATCTTTTTTTTGTGATTTTAACTCGTTTTTTTACCTTTTCCATATGTTCATTTTTATTTTTTTGTTCCTATTTTTACAACTCTATTTTTTTGAGTATAGCTCAGTTTTTTCTATTTTTCCCACACGTACACTTTCAGTTTTTATTTTTTTATTTTTTTTTACTTTTTCTGCATTCCATTTTGTGTGATTTTGTAGCAGTTCCATCGTTTTATTCTTTCGCATTTAACTGTTTCCAGCATGTCCTCAGGACCAAGGCAAATTCGAGGCGTTCATTGGGACCACACCTACTACAGATACGCATAAATAAATGTGATGTACCAGAGTTGACATCCTAACCTTTTTCCATAGTCTAACGAACAGAACCGTGCTGCATACCCAGAGACTATCATCATCACCCACAAGAGGGGGGACACTTAAAAGCATTCCACACCTTAGTAATAATAGACCTTTTGAACTATGAGATCAAAGCACGAAAAGAATAAAATTATTAATTATGGACTTCATTGAAATGGGGGCCCAGAACAGTAACATAGTTCTACCCCCAGCAGAAGGGAGCCTCCACCTCCCTGGAAGAAAATGCTGCAAATTATCGTTCTGAACGTTAATGTGCATATGCACAGTGATTATTGTTGTTTTCCTATTATTAACAATCAGAACTGCTTTATTTATTGGTGAGCGAAGTGTCCCACTATCAGTACGACCACAGGATAATGAACGTCAGGGTCACACAAAAGCACCCAGACCCTATTTAGTGATTCCAGTTCCAAGAAAAGCTAATGATGAAGCAAATGATTTGAAATTGAATGTAATTAGCAGTGATACATATATACATGAGATAATGAATGGGGAGAAAAGCATGAGACAAGGACAGCAAGAAATGAATGATAATGTAGCACTGACCACGGCACGCACCCACACACAGAGTGCACACAAACAAGGGCAAGTGTCAATGGCTACAAGGCTTCCAACTAAGGCAGCAGAAAAGGAGGGACTGCCTGACAAACAATCGATTCCTGAAAACAAGGGAAATGCCCAGGAAAAGCCAAGTGAAATACTAAAGACTGAGGGAACAACAAAATCCCTCAAAAGAACAGAAATGGCCACTAAAGAAGTCACAGAGAAGACACTGATGCTAATAAAGTATTTGTTCCCATTCATAGCCCAAGCAAAGAAACCGCACGATGAGTTGAAGAACAGGACTATAGAAACTATGACAGCAGGCGCACCTGCTCCAACACAAGGAACAAGCCGCGAGCCCACAACACAGCCTCGCGTTGGGAAGTTAGCGAACAAATGGTGGTCAGGAGAAACTGACGACAAGCTACAAAAGGGAGGGAAAGGAAACGCAAAGCCTTCTCACAGTCGAGACAGTCTGCCCCACCGAGATACCCGAAGTGGAAAAGCAGCACAGATGCATTCAGAGACATAGTCATAGCTAACTACAGAAGAATGCTAAGAATCAAGAGAAGCCCTCATGAAGATTCCAATGAACTTAACGACTACCTGGATAGCACAGCCCATCTTGGAAACAACATATGGTACCAGCACATGAAGGAAGTAGGACGAAGACAGTTAGAAGGAGAATGCTTTGTCTGTGCACTCCTGCCATACAGTATGGGAAAATCCAAGATCTTTGTGGCTGTAGAAATTGATGTCCAGACAACTCACTGTATGTCACACTTAGCAATGTGCAAGACCAGAGGCCAGTCCATGGGCAATGATGCCTCCCTGAAATGGGCAACAGAAGCAACTGACCCTGACAAGGATGATTATGTTCAGGACACAAAGACAAGAAACAAAGCCCATACTAAGAATCATGTAATCAGATACGAGAACCCTGGAGTGAAGGGAGCTGGAATTAGACGGGAAGTGAATCAGAAGCTAAACGTTCAAGGAAAAACTCCAGAGGGGGCTCGAAGTTGGAAGAACAGAGGCCAAATGCAGATTTGGGGGACAGTGCTTCCACCAGAGGGATGGGAAAAGGAGTGGTGATCTGCAGAGCCTGGATGGTCATTGGTCAATACGAACCTACCATCAACATAGTACGGAACGGATGCAAGCCATTATGGCCAAAACTCGCAAAATTACTCACGTGGGTCGAAGGCAGAGGAGGACCCCTGCAGATAGTACCACTGGAAAGCCCAAAGTTCTGCTTCAGAAACAATGGTACAAGGAAGATGGGAGAAAATCAGAACTGTGGACGAGTCTTTGACGCTCCAGGAATGGTACATGGTACCGCAGTAATAATGGATCATTACTGGGCGTGTGGATCCAAAGCATATATAAGACTTCCGAAGAACTGGGGAGGCATATGCACAATAGTAAACGTCCACGTTCCTGCGCTAGTGATCCCAAAAAGTGACCTGAATATTGTCAGCTTGCCGAAAGCAGATGCTCACCTGAGGAAAAGGAGATCTGCGGAGATAGTATCCCAAATGAAGAGAGAGAATTATTTTTCTACCAAATCGAAAGAAGCATTTGATGCAATCCCATACGAACACAGGCTGTTTAGCCTCACCTCATCAGTATTCACAACAATACTCTTGCCACGCATCCAAGTTGGAGCAAATACTAAATGGTTGCAGATATCCAGATGGGAATTACTGCAGACCATCAACACTACTTAAAAGGATTCAACGCGATCAAGGAGGAACTGAGAGCAATCCGACTGATGACCCTTCAAAACAGATATGTGCTTGACATGATCACTGCAATGGATGGAGGAGTTTGTGCAAAAATTGGAGAATCATGTTGCACATTCATACCATCTCACGATGAAGAGAATGGAACCCTCACAGAGGCCATAAGCATGCTGACAAATCTAAAGAATCAAATGATTGATGAAACGGATGAAGTGGGCAATGACAGCTGGTTTGGGAATCTGTTCTCATGGGTCCCACAATGGATGGCTGATATATTCATGTTTCTGGGTGCCCTGCTAATAATGATACTACTAGGTTTATGTGTGATCAAAATAATCATCACACAGTGCCAGAAAGCAGCAAAGAAAGCCATTGGAATGAAGATTATGGTCGATGTAGAGCCAGGGTGGAAGCCCAGAGACCTGACTGATGAAGAGATAAAGGACTTTGTGAAGGCCAGTGAGTTTGTGCCAGAAGGAACCAAATTTGCATACCCTAAGAAACGAAGAAAGTATGAAGGAAAATTGATTTACTGCAGTCCAAATGGACAATGCCAGCTAATGACCTGGAACAAGGATGAACATGTCAAAACAGCAGGGAGTTTGAAAGGCGTGATAAAAATTTGGACTCCAAAGATGCATATGTTCACACCATCATGTACCAACCCTGAAGATGATGAACAAAACACTGAAGAATCAAGAGAAACGTAGACGAGAAGTGAAGAAACAGTGGTCAATAAACTGACCAGAGGGGGGAGTGTAGAGGAGGTTCCAGACATGACCTGCACCCCTGCCCCTCAGTTCGATCTGCCAGGAAGGTACCCGCCAAGGGGCGTGATGTATGAAGAGCAAATGAACCAACAGAGAGCCGCACTGGGACTCTGGCCAGTATACATTAGGAGATCCGTGCCTGTTGAAGTGCCCATAACAAGACAACCCTGGGCAGCGCGGTATCCTATAAGACAGCCATGCCAGCCGCTGATACGAAATGAGGAGTACCTTCATGCGGTCCACGAAGAGACCCCTAAAGCCTTAATGGAAGGCCAGTAGAAATGACATAAGTGCCTGAACAGACTCGCAAATGAACAAAAGTAGCTATCGAAGACAAGCACGCCAGTGCGAGTAGCTACGAAAATAAATGTAATGGACACAGAGAAGAGACAATGTTAAAACATAAGGAAACGGTGCTGCGAGACAAGATGGAAGCAACCGTCCTGTTAAACGTGTGTAAAGAGGCTTGAAACGCAAGATGCTAAGAAACCGATACTGCTTGCAATGCTTAGTAGAATAATAGAAGCGGCATGCACCGACTATATATCTACCTCAAGAAGCACATTATACAAGTGCGACTCCATTTTGTAAAAGCAGAAATGTACCCAGGCAGCCAGAGGCCTGACAGGCCAAGTTTTCGAAACCCAGCCAAAGGCAAGAGAAGGAGCGGAATTGAAACTCAACAGAGAGCGGCTCATGCTTGGGAAATCGAGGTCAACCAGAGAAGGGGAGGAGAGCATCAACTCGCAAGAATCGGGCTAGGAGCATACCAGCTTGCCCGTGAAGGTCAAGATAAGAGAGGCCCAGGCAGGTGGCAGAGCCAAAGCAGAATTAAATACAATAAAAGCTGGAAACTGAAGCAGATTCATGGTGAAAAGACACGTGACCAGCCAGGCGCGAAGAAGTACCACCGCCTGATGTCATCCAGAACCCGAGGATGCCATAACTTCTCCTGATAAGAGACTACAGTTCCGAGGCCATGTCCAGCCAACTAATTGACACATAGCCCTAAGATACTGATTGATGGAAGGGAGGCAGGGTGAAACTTGGGACACCAGGCACCTGGGATTCCATTCTACATGCTGCTAATTAAAATGGGGATTTATGTCTAGGGGTGTAACCCGCCCAATCACAATAGACCAAGTAATCTAGGGTCCTATAGCCAGTAGAACCAATGAGACGACAAACTTGTAGTGACGTCAATCATGAGTGGTGTAGAGGGTTGGCATAGACACCCACCCGATAAGAGTTATCCAATCTGCATGCTCTGTTACCATATACAGATATAGCACCTATACTTAAGTTACCTTTCCTAACCAATTATATTGCATGAGGATTTCTGTAAAGTTAGACGTCAATGATGATGAGTTTTATGCATAAAAGTGGCTGTTCAACTGAAGTTCGAGGAAGTCGGGGCGAGAGAGGTGATCGCAACGCTGCTGATTTCCATTTGTTTCCCTGTTTGGTGTACTTGTCATTAAACAGACTTCCCTTTGCCAACTTACTGAGTCCTCATTATCGAGTTGTGCTAGAGTATGTGAATCCTGCACCCCCTGTCCTCACAAGGTGCAGCTATCTTGTCTTACAAGCTCAGGAGGGCGAGTACTCTCCTATGGACCCGTCAGTAACTTCCTCCCCTCTCTGAACAGCATTACAATTCAAAATAACTGGCGTGTGGATTCTGAGGAGGTCCTCCCTTTTTTCTCCAACATATCCTCCTCCCAGGTGGCCAGGGAAAGGCTGTTGCTATCGGATCCTGACCCTCTGGGTGGATATGCGAGGGAGGATCACCTGGGTGGAAGAGACTTGGGGAGTGGGGATGAGGCACCCTTAGGTAGGTGAGACATGGTATCTCCCATTTCCCCTTTGTAATGAGTCTGACGTCCCCCACGTCTTAGTAGGCTACTACTAGTCCCTTCCCTGTTTTTCCAGCAATCCATCTCCCAGTAAACAACAGTCAAATACTGGGACGATGAAGAGACAAACTAGACCCACACATCCTTTCTTGTTTGACTCACACACACACACAGACACCAGTTATGTACTGTGACGAGGAGGAGAAAAGCAAGAGCAATACAGGCGTCGCAATTCCACAATGAGCAGTCTAGTCCTTTTTGGACTTATGAACCGGGCAGAAGTTTAAAAGCAGTAATACAGATGAGAATGGAGTTAGCTGTCAAGGCAGTCCAGCAGTCAGCTGCGGAGGCAGGTTTGCGGCTGCTGGATGAGAGCAGACCTGACCAGGAAGGCGGCATGGCAGACAAAGTGCTAGAGGAACTGTGAACGATGCAGAGTGTATGCAGCTGAAAGCGAGGCTAAAGGACGCTGGAGGCCTGTGGCAGAATAGGGAGAAGCAAAAGATGTGACCAGGCAAAGCTACCGGGGGAGGGCCAAGCTGTGAGAGATGCATCGGAGGAGGGGGCAAAGCCACGGAAAGCTACTGAGGAGAAGGAACGAGGCGCTGCACACGGGAGACAGAACATTAATAGAAAAGCAACATAAAGCATCACAAAGAAGCTTATGATTGATTCTAAAGAAAATCTTTTGATATTTGAAATTAAGGAACTGAACTCTATGAAGCTGGTGAGTGGTAACAAAGCCAGAAGAGTGGGGAAGAATCCCAAGGAATTGCGTTTTGTTGAAACTGTTGAAAGGCTTGAAAGCATAAGGAAGGGAACCCCTTTTTGCTTTGTGAAAGACCTGAAAGCGTGGGGAAGGAACCCCTTTTTGGTATTGTGAACTATTTGAACCTTGGGGAAGGGAAACCGTTTGAAGACCAAGAGCTGGACGGAGCTCTGAACTTTTATTTGAAACTTTTATTTGGACACTTATCATTTTGAGGCTGACATCCCTACACATTGTATACAAATAGATGTGAGGGCAAGTATAGATTTTGGACACAGAAAGACATTTGATTTGGACTTCCTGACAGAGAGTACCCTTAGCTTTTTTAGATAGGGAATTCCCACCTTAGCATAGGGCAAGGTAGGCCTTTTCTCAACCTTCTTTTCTTTTAAATAAAAGTTTATAGTCCAACCTTTATTTGTGTTGTCTGTGTCTGCTTCATGATGGCTTCACACTGGATATTGTCTTCATACATGAAATAACCAAAGCATCCAAACTCAAGGTGTGAATTTATCTACACTGTACAAAAGGGAGAGCAGGAAGAAATCTCTGAGCATGGAATATGTCTCTTCTGAGAAGAGAAAATATTCTTAGAAACAAATTAGCAACAAACAAAAGAATACATTCGTAGACAAGACACAAATTCTTCTAGCGAAGGTGCCAAGGTCAAATGGAGATTGTCATGAAGCAAGGACTTAACAGAACAATGATGGTCACCCATCAGAAGCAGTGAACAATGAGAAAGGGTTTTTAGACAGGCCAGCAGGAACAAAAGAGGTCTGCATTTACGAAGAGAATAAAGAAAACACCAGAATGGATTAAAGACTATGAACTATATTGGCCTTTTAATTTCCCAGCATAGGAGATTGTGTAGTATTTAGCCTCCTGCTCTTCTACACAAATGTGACCCCCAAGACATTCTTTTGTCCACGTTAGGCCTCTATAGAGTGAGTGTAAACAGGGCTGCATTCCGCTTATCAGGGGCCTGGTGTGCCATCATTCGGGGGGCAGTTGATTGAGAGAATCTCAGTAGCAAAGGCAATAGCCAGCTAAGCTACCATGCTATAAATAATTAATGCACTGCTTATTATGGGACCCCGTTTTGAGGTGGAGCAAGTCAACTATACTCTTCACTGCCACCCCGATGCTAATCATCCTGGCTATTAGCAATTCCCCCTGCAATCTGAACTTTTCGCATGCTATCACATAGTGATCCACCATTTCTGGGCTTCCGCACGATTCACAGAGGTGACTCTACCCATCTTAAACTTCCATCCTTTCAAACCTGCATGTCCCACTCTTAGATTATTCAGAATAATTTTCCTCTCTGCATGCCAACTCTGCATTCCCCCCACATCTTTTACACGGAACTTTGCTTTGTACCGCATACAAGTGCCTCCCCTTTCTGCTCGTATCCCACCTGCATTGTCATTCTCCCTTAACTCTGCTTTTCACAACCCCCTGCACCTGGGATCTCTATATCGACTACCTTCCTGGTCGTCGCCTCATACGCAGCTCTGTCCACCAACTCATTTCCCAAAATCCCACAATGACTGGGGATCCATGCCATCTCAATCCCCATCCCACCCACTGTGCATTTCTCCAGCTGCTGTCTAATACGCAACACAATGGGCTTCATTCCGAGTCTGGCGGTAACCCTGCTGGTGCTACCGGCTCATTACGAGTCCGGCGCACGGGAAGTCAGGGACGGGTATATTAGTTAATTCTCATTCACATAGAGTCCTATTGGACTCTATCGGAGTGGGGACACAGAAGCACTGGCACCATTAGCAACGGTGCTGGTGCTCCCGCGAAGAGTCTGCCTACCGTGGCCGCACACCCGGCAGGGTCAGACCTGTCAGGCACAGCGGCCACGGCAAGCAGACACGCAGTTTGCCGGTCCGGAAACAAGGGTGCAGATGAGCTTACCGGCACCCTTGTTTTCAGACCAGCAAACTCATAATGAGGCCCAATGTCTTTTCTATTGCCATTCCATTTGTTTATGGCTTGTAATGCACTCAACAAATCCACAAATACCACTATTTTTGCCAGCCGTTTCTCCATAGCTCTGACCACTGCCATATTCACTGCCATCAACTATGCCGTGCATATGGAGACATTGGGCCTCATTACGACCCTGGCGGTAGAGTGATAACGGCGCTGGTAGTGCTGCTGGCGCCGTTATCACTCTATGTGCAGAGCAGCATCCGCTAGCAGAACGGGATGGCAGCATCGGTCCCGTTATTAACAGGGCCGTTGTTATCATCCTCCCCATTCCCATTGATCCCTATAGGGGCTCAAGTGGGAATGGGGACGTACCAGGTCCGGGTCCCGCGAATGGGAATTACCAGGCCCGCAAAGGTCGGAATGGCCCGGTAATTCCCATATTTCGGGACCTGGACCCGAGTTTGCGGGTAGCCGTGCCGGTAAAAACGCATACCCTCAACATACCCAAATGCCAATTATTTTATTTTCCCTGTATCACCCTTCTTTTTCACCGCTACCTTTGTCAATTGTAAACAGATTTTCGGTTCATGCATCATCCATATGGGTGACAACACTCTATCAGCATTGTCCACAACTGTAAAACCTCCACCCCCAAGTGCTTCACTAACCCATCAGCATGAAATTCAAAGGTCCCCCCTCTTATCTCCCTGCTTTC
Organism: Ambystoma mexicanum; assembly: GCF_040938575.1. Classification (NCBI taxonomy): domain Eukaryota; kingdom Metazoa; phylum Chordata; class Amphibia; order Caudata; family Ambystomatidae; genus Ambystoma; species Ambystoma mexicanum. The sequence continues at coordinate 609,361,865 of NC_090933.1, forward strand.
ACCTTTGTTCACATGCATCAGTTACCCTCCAGGTGCTTTTTCACTGGGTGCCATTCACCGTTGGAGGGGCATTTCAACCAATATGTAACACACAATTCACTCTCCTCAGGTCCAAGGGCAAATCCCTTGCCAACACAGGTGCTGCTTCAGTAGGTGAAGACCTTACTGTGCCTGTCACAATTGTCAGTGCTCTTGTCTGAACTCTATCCAGCGAACCGAGCTGAGTCTTGCTGTAACTAAGCTGCAGTTGAACACCATATTCCAACACACTCCTAATCATTCCAATATACAGCAGTCTCATGCTCTTTTGACATCCCCCCACTCCTGACCCTACACAGCCCTTAGCAGATTTAGGCATCCATTACATTTTGCTACTGTCCTGTCCACCTGTGCATTCCAATGTAAATGCTCAACCAGAGACATTCTCAGGTATCTAAATTCCTTCACTTGTTCCAACACAATCCCATGAAGTCTAAGGTCAAGTTTACTCCTGTACTACGTCTATGGAACAGCATACAAACTGATTTGGAGCTAGACATCATAAAAACCCATTTCATGAACCATCCTTCCATGACATCCAATGTCATTTGCAACTTCTCCTGAATAATTCCACCTCGCTTGTTTGTCACCCATAGACAAGAACCTGACTTTACATCCACACTCCTCGACCTTTCTTATAAGACCATACACTGCTACAGACTAATAACACTGGCCATGAAGTGTCCCATTCTCCATCAGATATTCCTCAGATAGCGTATCCCTCATTTTCACATGAAACACTCTACTTTCCAAAATGTTTTTCACCCAGGAAAATAGTTTCCACTGAACACGGTTCTCCCGCAAAGCATAGAGCAGACCTTCTCTCCAGACTATATCATAAGCCTTCTCCATGTATATGAAGATTGCACCCACCATTTCACTGCAGCTCAATGCCTCTTCAATCTCCAATGTCAGTGCAATCGCAGCATCCATCACTGACCTATGTTTCCAAAATCCATGCTGGAAAACACTCATTTTACCTTCTGACTCTACAAGGTATACCAGTCTTTCACATACCATTATCTCCATTACTTTGCATAGGACAGACGGCAGGGCTCTCCAGTTTCAAGCAGCATCGTCCCATTGGCCCACACCAAATTATACTCTCAACACTACCTCCAAGCAGTTACCCGGTAACTTCTGCAGGAAGACATATCGCACACTATGCTCTCCCAGGCTAGAGTGCCTACTCCCCTTCAAGGCTCTCCATAACTCTCACTTAGAGAAAGGCACTTCCTTACAGGGTGTCCACACCTGCACATTCTCCAACACACTCACATTTGCAATCATGAATCTTGACATCTCTTGTCTAGCTGCCGGAGAATAATTACATGTACTGTGCACACCATCAAAATGTGCCCCTAAAATATTCCCTTTACTACAATCATCAACCAATTCACACCCGTCGACAGTAACGAGTGGGATCTGATAAAATCATCTCGCCTGAGCCGACATGCATTTAAATCTCGTCCATAACTGCACCATAGAAAGAGTACTGCAATATTCCCTCCAATAATATCTTTTATGTGACCTGATTTCATGTTGGGCAAAACATTCTGATGACCAGAATGGGACGTCTGGTTACCTAAATTGCTTTCTGCGAGCCATGGCCAATTCCCTCACTACACACTGAAACACATGCAATAACGCTTGATCCAACTCTTCTATTATGGAGGGCAAGTGTGAAGTCTGGCCTCCACCATCTCCACTGTCAACCATCAAATCAATGCACCTCGCACAAAACTTAACCCAGTCTATTTTTGTAATGTTACAACCCTGGGGGGTAGCACTGGTCGCTATTACCATCCTAACATTTACCTCCAGCGCAATAGATCCATGATCACTCTCCATCCGTCCTCACCTTCCCCTTCCACATGCACTTAGGCACAAAACTCACCAAAACCCAGGTCAAATCAAGGCAGGATACCTTGCCTATAGTCACTTCCGTCCATGTAAAATCTTTAGAGTTCAACAACACAATCCCACACTCTTCTGCCATCGCCTCAAGTCTTTCACCATTCATATCTGTCAAAGGACTGTTCCATAAGGTATTAAAACGATCAAAATTGACACAGAATATAAACTTTCCCCCTTGACCCAGGGCAAGCCTTAATGCCCCTATATCTATGGGTTTGCATGGGTTATAGAAGTTGAGCACAACTATCGTTCTATTACCCACAAGCAATTTTATGCCTATAAGTTCAATGTCCCCATCAAACTCAACTACTGAACATTGAATACCACTCTTAACCAAAATACCAACACCACCCCTTCTAGCTACTACTCTATCCTTCTGATACAACACATACCCTGGAAAGTGAAAGTTGAGACCGCGTCTCAACCAAGTCTCCTGTATACACGCAATATCCACATCACCTTCTTTCAGTAACTCTCTCTTCAGCTACTATCCATTTGTCACTAAACTCCTAGCATTCCACTGCCATAAGTATGGGTGAAGTATGTGGAAGGAACGGATGAAATATGTGGAAGGAATGGAGAAAATGGGTGAATGGAACAAGGGAAGTTTGTAGAAGGAACAGTTGAAGTAGGTAGATGGAATGGAGAAAGTGGGTGTATAGAACGGGTGAAGTATACATATGGAACGGGTGGAGTATGTGGATGGATCGGGTGAAGTATGCAGATGGAAGGAACGGATGAAGTATGTGGAAAGAACGGGTGAAATATGTGGAAGGAACAGAGAAAGTGTGAGGATAGAACATGTGAAGTATATGGATGGAACGTGTGAAGTATGTGGATGGAATGGGTCAAGTATGTGGATGGAACGGGTCAAGTATGTGGATGGAACGGGTCAAGTATGTGGATGGAATGGGTGAAGTGGATGGATGGAACGGATGAAGTGGTTGGATGGAACCGGTGAAGTATGTGGATGGAATGGGTGAAGTATGTGGATGGAACAGGTGAGTGGATGGAACGGGTGAAGTATGTGGATGGAACGGGTGAAGTATATGGATGGAAACGGGTGAAGTATGTGGATGGAATGGACGAAGTATGGGGATGGAACCGGGAAGTATGTGGGTGGAACAGGTGGAGTGGGTGGAACGGTGGAGTGGGTAGAACGAGTGGAGTGAGTGGAACGGGTGAAGTGGATGAAACGAATGAAGTGTGTGGACAAAACGGGTGAAGTGGGTATAACGGTCGGAATGCATGGAACGGTCAGTGTACATTGAATGGTTGGAATGCATGAAACTATTGGGTGTGCTCAATCTCAAGCACTTAAGGTAAACCACCATATCTCATCTCCATGCTTACTCTCTTCCTTACACCACCACTCAACTAGAACACAGCGGTACTATGACACCATTCGGTATGGCTGTTCTCATACCATCACTTGCTTCATACTCCCCATCATCCTAACTAAACACAGCTGGTTACACACCCTCCAGCCCAGGTGTTCTCCTCAGACCTAACGCAGCCAGAATCGGTCTGGATAACAACCTGCCAGAATGAACACATACTCCTGATCTCCCAACCACCACACCTACCACTAAGAAGCAGCTATCACACAAATGCCACAGCTGCTGCACACATATCCGGTGCTCACACGCACCTTATGACTCTCTCTCTCTCTCTACTGACTTGAACTTCGGTTCCCGAGGGCGTTCAACCTACCAGCGCCTTGAGATCATACCAATGGTACATAAGGCGCTATATAAATGCAAAATAACATAACATAACATAATGGGCCTCATTACGACCCAGGCGCTAAGTGGTTAACGGCGCCGTAAAAGGCTGCGGCGCCGTTAACCACTTATCGCCTTACTATGAGGTCCCTTTGCAGGACCCGACCTGAACGGCTGGTCTGGACCAGCCGTTAAAGTAGGGACCCGCAAAGGGACCTCGCAGGCAATTACGGTACCGCAATTTGCGGTACCGTAATCGCTACCTTCCCCATTCCCATTGAGCCCTATGGGGCAAAAATGGGAATGGGGAAGGGCCATGGTGAAATGGGGAAATACCACCCCGCCAACCTTGGAATGGGGTGGTATTTCCCCATTTCACCATGGCGGACTCGTTACAACACCGGCACCAACCATGGTGCTAATAGCGCCATGGTTTAGCGCTGGTGTTGTAATGAGGGCCAATGTCATACCCCTAGTCTATCACAGGTCGCATCACCTCCACCCATCATTCTGTGCTCATCCCTGTCTGTGAGATTTCCTATCCACAGGTACATCTTTGCAGCCCTCACGACCGCTTGCAATCTGTCAGATTTCGACTGACACTCAGCCGTCATGTTAATGGTTGCAATGATAAAACGAAACAAGTCATCCTATCTGACATTAAACCCCTGTACAGGCACCTCGCCATTCCTATGGATCTGCTGAACCCCCACCTCCATCTCAATATATCCTTATGCTGTGTACTAAGAGGGGCTCCATATATCACACCTTTGCATATAACCCATACTGTTCCATCACAGTTATAGGGTGTTTTCCAAGGCTAGCTAAATCCAAAGCATTACTCCACCTTTTACCAACAGTCTCCCTCCACGTATCACCTGCACAGGCTGCACCTCACCAATTCCTTTCTTTATCCATTTAAAAATGACAAAAGGGCTAACACCAGCAAGGTCTTTGTCAGGCTTAGCCGAGTTAATGACCACTCGCCACGCCAAATGACCCTCCATTCACTCTTCGCCAGTTCCAAACCTGCTATCAGCTTTTTCACCTAGCTGTTCATTACCTGCCCTCCCAGCTTCCTCAACCTTCCTATCCACTGGGGACATACGGAGGGACTGCTCATTAGTACCAGCCCCTTGAAACCCCTTCCCTTCTCCCCTTGACACTACTTCCCACTGGAATACCTCTGCCCCTCTCCCACCAGCAGTCTCCCTGTACCACATTCCCTTTTAGGTCCTCTTTTCCCCACTCTTTTCACCACCTTCCTTTTGTCACCCCTCCACTATACTCTTCTTTACTGAGCTTCCCCTTTTTATTAATAGGCTCTCCCTTTGCAGCAGCAAGTGAAGCTCCCTTTGCCATGCTTTCCCCTAATCTTCCTAAAGCAGCCCTGTCAGTGTGCCAGACCTTTCACAAAGGGGAGCCGTGGCCTAAGTCAGACAAGCCATGGCCACCCATCCCCCAACCCCTGGGGCCAGCCATCTCTCCCCGCACCGTAGCTGCAGGACTTCACTTTCTCTCAGAACATGAGAGAAAATGATCCCTTCAGCCTCTTTCCCGAAGTACCACAGGCCCCCTTGTGGCGCACTGTGGAATTCCTGGAACAGACGAGACCTCCTTTAGAAGTGAATAAAGTAGCACGTGATCTAAAACAGAGGCCATGCGGTAGAACTAGAAATTGAAATTCACTTAGCTTGCAATGTGTGCACTGCACTGCCATAGAGGTGCAGTCCACTCGGGAGCAATTACAGACCTGTTTAAATCAGTCAGTATCCTGGCACACAAGAAAAGTTACCAGCACTAAATGACAATGCCAAAATGACTTAAATAAGATGTGAATTCTGTGAAAAAGGGAATTAAAATAAACTCTCACATGGTGGGAACCGGGCAAAACACCAGTTACTATGTGTTCACCGGTTCATAGTCATTTTTTCGAAAACAAATGTCGAAAGTCATTTTTTGGAGAAAAAAAAATTCGAAAAAAAAGTCGCATTTCTTTTTCAATACGTTTTTTTTTTAAATGGGGGGGTTCCCCCCAGCCCCCTTTTTTTATTTTTTTTATTTTACCCCTTTTTTTATTATTCCCGGACCCCAAAATAAATATATGATTTTAAAAAAAAGAATTCGACATTTTTTTTTCAAAAAAATGACTTTCGACATTTTTGTTTTCGAAAAAATGACTACCCACCGTGTTCACCATCTCAACTGCAAAAACTACACTTAGAAATGATGAAAATCCAAAATAGAAATCATGTATATATACCACTGTAAAGCGATCTGTTGCTTCTCGAATCCAGATCAGCGCTCAATAAAAGAGTGTACTACTGATTGTCACAGATTAATGCCTATTTTAGATGCAAAGAGAGATTTTGCCAAGGCTGGATCGTATGATTGAAGAATATGTAATTTTCGCAAAATCAAAGTCCTCACTTTATTGCTTTAGTAACACATATAACTCGATTTTCATTCTCTTTGGGTCTGGATTCCAAGAGTCTTTCTCATTGATAAAAATGTGCCCGTTTAAAAGATCCTTTCAACATGTGGAGAGGATAACCTTGTAATGATAATCTTGTAGTAATGATAGCTGCCTCTTTATAAAAATCAGTTAATGTGGCACAATTTCTTCTAGCATGCAGACATTGGTTAAAGGGAATGTTTCTCAATTGGCTCTTTTAGTGTTGGCTTTGATAGTGTAAATGGTGTTCTGTCAGTGGTTTTCTGATAAAGTGTGATCACCAATGTACCTCCTATTTCCTTAATCAATAGGTCTAGGAATGGGATTTCATGCTGATTATATGTCATGGAGCCTCATTGCGAGTTCGACAGTGAAACCCGCTGGTAGGCGGCAGGCTACCACTGACCCCGTAACACTGTTTCTGCCTCCTAATATCCCATTGCTAACGTGATATCATGAGTGGCGGTGGAGCGGTAAATCCCCATTCCCGTGGAGTTCCATAGGACTCCATGGGAATGGGGACACTGAAGCACCGGCACCACTGCTAATGGTGCCGGTGCTTCAAGGACAACTCTGGAGTTCTGTGGCCCCTATCGCAGACTCATAGTTCGCTGTTCCGGAAAGGGTGCAACTACTTTGCTATCGCCACCCTTATATCTGGACTGCCAAACTTTAATCTTAAATTTTAATTGAATGTATGTAAGCAGCAAAAAAAAGTTGCTATTGGTGAAAACCATTACTCCAAATGATGAACATGTTGTCGATGTATCGACGGTACAGCTTGACGAATTGTAAATAAAGTATTTACGTTATTCCACACATAACCTGTTTCAAAATCATCTACAAATAAATTCCCTAAACTGGGGGCAAAAGCTGCCCCCATAGATGTACCTTTAATCTGTTTGTAGTAACCACCTTTGAATACAAAGCAATTCTCTTGAAGCGCAATTTTAGCCAGATCCAATAGGAACCCCATAGACACTGTATGTACATCTGATCTGTAATCAAGGGCTGTCTGCATTGTTCGTAACGCTTCTTTTTGTGAGCTATTGGTGTATAAAGATTCAATATCTAATTTTACTAGCCAATCATTATCAAAGTACCAGCCTTCCACTAAAATGTTCATATATCCGGAATCTTTTAGAAAAGAGTCCCCTACAGAAGACAGGGGTTGCACACATTTATCAATATACTTTGTTGCTGGTTATAAAACAGAGCTCTACTCAGAGACAATCGGTCTTGCGGGTGGTTCTACCAAACATTTATGAAGTACTGGCAAAAGATAAAAGGCAGGCACTCGAGTATTAGTAGGGTTAAAACAAGTAAACTCCTGAGAGCTTCTCTCTCCTTGATGGGATGCTACCTCAGTGATATCATGAATTTTCTTTTTTATACCTTTAGTTGGATCATTCAATAAAGGTATGCCCAGCATTAGTTTATTGTCTCATTGCTTCACTGTCATATTTAGAGATATCAAGAACCACAATTCCTCTGCCTTTATTGGTTGGTTTGATTATGATAGATGGTTCTTGTTTCAACTTCTTCAATGATAGATTTTTGGCTTTTGTCAGGTTGTAATTAGTATGCTTTTTAGTAGCAAGAATTGTATCTAGTTCCTTCGTCACCACAGAGTTAAAGGTTAAAATGTCTTTGAGCATCTTTTTTTCGGTGGTAAAAACAAGGATTTCAATCGGAAGAGACTCTCAGAGGGGTCATATTGCCCTAATTCTGGATCATCAAAAAACACTTTTAACCAACATTTCCTCAACAATTGCTGTATTTCAGTAGCTATTTTTAAATCCAGGAAATTGACTTTATTTATACTTCATCGCGAAGATTATTATTATTTTTTTCTGTGCTTCTGACAACATGGGCACCTTAAAACATACCTGACAGGTTCTGTGCTGCGCTGTTCCTTTCTTAGTCATTTATATACAAAGAAAAAAAAACAAGATCAACAGGAATAGGGCCTGTACATTAAATTCCGTAAAGTAATTTGGGGGTAATGGCTTTCCCCAATTGCAACTTTTTTTTCTTTTGTAGTTGAATACATTTGATTTCAATTTAATTGAGATTAGGGGGTCATAGTGCAGATGTACCTTTTGCTCCCTGGTTAATCCAGCTCTTGGTGCAAAGATTATGGTAGATAAGGCTTCTGTGCACGTTTAAAGAAAGAGAGCAAGGCAAACAAGCCTTGTTTTTCTACCTTCATACACTTCTCAGCCTCAAAACTGCATTGCTTTGTTGATTAATTTATCTGATACCACCCTGCCCAGTATACCTCTCATTCATTGGTTGAATGTTCCTGTAACACGGGCCCAGGTATATAGTGTAGTAATTTCGGTGCGCTGGCTGTTCCTCCTGAACCCTGCACTGTCTTCCCACCACACCTGGTGTAGGTGAGGGTAGCTTTCATGGCACCGAATTAAACGTAAACGTTCTTCATAACGGACTGCAGCTGTGACTTGGCAGCATTTGGGGAGGACCCTTCAGCTTCTGAATCATTAAAGCCGTTCTTTGGACCTGATTTGGTGTTGTCAGTGGACTGTACAGGGGCTTACAACGCACTGCTCTAGACTCACAACATGCATGTACAGCAACGAGATCTGAGTGATAAAGTGTGGCTAACTGCATTTAAGAGGAGCGCAAAGGGTTTGCTCTGCACGAACCAGGGTAGGAAGACAGGAGGGTAAATGTAATCCAGAGTGCACTTAGGCAAGCGAAAGGCAAAAACAGTACACACGAGAATTTTAAAAGCCCATTGCCTTTCCCACTGTTGATCCCTATTTCAACTTTCAATGCCTGCTTCCTGTTTGATCTATGCCAAAGCTGACCTGGAGGCGTGGTAAAGCAGGTGGAGATTTGGAAAGGATAGTGCCAGCCAGGGTCTGCAGCATCACCTGCGGGCTGTAGCGACCATTAATTAGTGGTTCAACTCTAGTCTTATAGTCGCAAGACTAAATATCCAGGACCACAACACTTTGTACTGAACTCTGTAAAAGTGGCCTCCATCGCCATGCCACAAAAATAATCTATTTTCTTTTATTTGAGACAACTTTTACAAATATTTGGAGGAACATGTCTTGGCATGCCTATGTTCATGAAACTCATAAGAATGATGTCAATGTTCATTAATTGGACACACTTGCCATTGCATCTTGTCTTGTTTTACGTGCACAGTATCCTACAAAGCATTCCACAAAATTACCTAAAGCTGTCCATTTTAGAATTTTGAAACTGGTGTCTACAAATGGAAAAAGGTGCAATTGTATCCTTTGGAAAGGTTGAGGGCTTTACCCCTTGGGTGAAACAGCAAGCGCATTTATACTACCCCTAGGGCTTGCTTTACAAAGCGTTTTTAAATGGGATTTTCCCATTTAAACAAAAGCTATTTTTTCAATGAGAGAATCCCATTTAAAAACGCTTTGAAAATGAGTTCCTCTGTCTTTTAGCATAAGATGGCACTAGTGAGAAAAATAAATAAAAACATATTTTGTAAAATTCCAGGGAAAAATCAGGCATATTTTCCACAGTCCTGGGAGTGTGTGCAGCAAGCAGAAGAATTGCCACGTACTGTTCATTTAATAACAACCAGGTGTCAGGGCAGAATAGCCACCATATCCAGACAGTATATTTTGGCTCAGCAGGACATTGCAGAAGCCTTTAATCCATAGTTCGATGATGTGTACCCATCTCACCTCTTCTCCACACCAGCAAGCCGCTGCCCACCCACAGTCACACAGAATGCTCTTCATTATGGATGGGCAGTTCGCCTTGAATCCTTGTCAAATATGTCGCTGGAGCTCCTTCATCCCCTTTGAAATGTCAAGAGCGGCTTGCACGACACGGTGTGATCAGCAACAGATACGATTATGTAAAGTGAAGCACATGCATATCCAGTGCTCCAATGCGCACGCACAGGGTCCTGTGAGCCATGCTGGATACACACTGAGGTGCAGCTGCAAAGGGCTTTGTCTCGTCGTTATCTACTATGGGCAAACGATGCTGTAGTTTAAAATACATAGAAACAAGTCGTTTGATGGCTGGAATGTTTTGAGTGAATTGTAAATACTGACAATTGCTCTGGGCAACCTGTCGGACCAATCGTTTTCATGCTGCCATTGCATTAAAGAATGTAGATCCACGGAATCGAAGCAGATAGTCTTTCGAACAAAACGTGTTGAAAGGTTATTCCAAGAAATTGGTTAAGCATTTATTCAAGAGAGCACTATACTACGAAAAGGAGGCATTATTAACACCGAAAACGAAAGTTGACACATCATGTCTGTTGGTATGTGTAACCACTTACCCGAACCTATCAGGCATCATTAAACGAAATTGGAATGAGTGCTTTAAGAAGAGCCAATAAAGAAGGGGAAAGACCATAGACAAATCAGGTGTGATCCCAACCCAAGAGGGGCAGTCAGGCCCAAACTACTAGGTTGCATCACTTTTGCTCAGAGCAATTGCCAGTGGTTAAGATTTCTTCATAACCTTCCAGCGATTAACCTTCAGTTTTGCACTTGTCGACCCTACTAGGACAGGTATGCTCAGATGCGTATCCCGAGTGTTGCATGTCACCCCTTCTGGGGGACATGGTACCTTCCAGTGTTGGTGTCCTGTTCACATGGGGTAACCATGTGACCATGTAAATAAAAGGGACGAGCCGCTTCCGGCTCGTCAGTCGATCAGATTCTGACTCTGGTGTTGTTTCCTTGAAGAACCATGCTGGTGCAACACCGCGTGCAGGAGGCCCAAGGACAGGGCCCTGCATGAGGTTGGCGCCCCTGCCGGGCAACGCCATCCTCTGTGAGTGGAGGAGCCATGTGAGCATGGCTGAAAGGGCAAGCCCGGCCCGGGTGCCCCCAGAGCCGGGGCTGCGGTGAGCTGGGTGTTCCCAGCCCACGTATGGAGCTCCGGTGACCCGGAGCATGCAGGGTGATCCCTGCCTCATGTTAGCTGCGTGATAGCGGCCCTGATGTCTTGGTCGGGTGATCCCGAAACACCTGGATGGCCCGCTCTGGTGACCCGAGAGCGGGCCAACACAATGGCGACGAGGATGGGATCCGTCCTGCAGGCTGGAGCTTGCAGGCTGCGGGAGCCCGTGTGTGTGGAGGTGGTGACGGCCACTCTGCGGTGGTCCAAGGCCCCGTGCTTCCTATGGGCACAGGCCGCTTGGTGTCCTCAGGTCGGTGTGCGGCGTGGGCCGCTGATGGAGAGGCAGTGGCAGGTGTGCCGCGCAGTGATGGTGCTGCTAATGCAGCCTCGGCCGTGCTGGTAAGGAGGCGTGGCCGAGAGGAGGTCGCTCAGAGGAGCGGGCAGTGGAGGCGTGATGAAGAGGGGGCTGCCGAACAGCTGGACTAGCCCTGATCACGAGCGGCGTTGGCTGCAGCACAGAAGTGGTGCAGGGGCCGCCCAACAGCTGAGGCGGCCCCCAATATGAGGCGGGCCCATCACCACCTGTGCACGGAACTTGAAAAAAAAAAAGGATCTGAAGTAATCGGTCCGAGGCAGCCCTGAGATTAACAAAGGAGGTGGGCTTGGCCTAACATCATCCTGCCGCTCTGCGGTGAAAAAAGAAGAAAAAAAAAGAGGGAAAGAAAGAGACAGGGACAGAACAAACATAGCGCATGGCCGCACAGTGGGGCTGGGTGTGGATGCAACAGTTCGTCTACCAGCATTAGCAGGACGGAAAGGAGGAATCGAGGTGCCGTGCCCTGGCACACTCTGTTCCCTATTGCAATGGAGGAGGGGCTGGCCGGCATTCCCCAGAGGCCTGTGTCCTTGCCTCCAGATGTCATCTGCCCTGAAGGGGGGGCTGGCCGGCATTCCCCATTGGCCCGGGTCCTGGCCTCCAGATTTCATCTGCCCTGAAGGCCTACCAACTATGGGCACTACGACAGGGTGTAAGGGCTCATCAGGCAAGAGGATAAGTGGCCTACACACCTTGTCACCGCTGCCTCTCTACAAGCAGCCCCGAAAAGGGGGGGAAGTGAAAGGAGTCGTCTGTCACTCGGCCACCAGTGCACTACAGCAGGGATCATACCCCACCGATGAATGTGACCAGGGTGGCAACGGGTGTGTCCAGAAGTGGGGGTACCCACCCCGAACTGTGTGCTTGTTTGTTAGCCGATTACCACTAGCTAAGGACCAGGTCAATGTGGCCCCTGGTGCCCCCAGGTGCGGCTTTGCTGGCCCCTAAACATTGCAATCATCAGCTGCTACCAGCATCCTGCCACAAGTTGTGCCCACCAGCTACAGGCCAGGCCCATGTGGCCCCTGGCACACCCATGTGCGGCTTTGCCATCCCTGAACTCTCATCTGGCCGCCAGCATCCAGCCATGATTGTGTTCCACTGTCTGGAAACTGTGCCTAGGTGGTCCCAGATACCCCCAGGGACGGCCTTACCTGTCAGTGATCCCCAAACCATCCTGAAGAGAGGTCGGACGGGTGGCCCGCAGACCTGGACCAGTCCAGCCGAAATAGTGTGTGATACTGTATTATTGCATTTGGGGTGCAGGGTGCCAGCTATAAGTGGTGGTATTGTGTCAGGGGTGCAACATCCTCTCGCCCAGGCTAATAAAGGGTGTGCCTGGAGGTCAAATGTTAACATGTCAACACCAACCCAGAATGTCACCCCGTGGTCAACGTGGGCCCCAAGAGTGTGAAGAGTAGTGGGAGTTAGAATCCTAGTATCATTGTATGCAGTGTGTTGTTATTTTGCATTTAAGTTTGTTGTTATGAAAAAGGAGGAGTGTTGCATGTCACCCCTTCTGGGGTACATGGTACCTTCCGGTGTTGGTGTCCTGGTCAAATGGGGTAACCATGTGACCATGTAAATAAAAGGCACGAGCCGCGTCCGGCTCGTCAGTCGATCAGATCCTGACTCCGGTGTTGTTTGCTTGAAGCACCATGCTAGTGCAACACCCCATACAGGCGGCCCAAGGACGGGGCCCTGCACACGGTTGGCGCCCATGCCAGGCAACACCGTCCTCTGTGAGTGGAGGGGCCATGTGAGCATGGCTGAATGGGCAACCCCAGCCTGGGTGCCCGCAGACCCGGGGCTGCAGTGAGCTGGATGTTCCCAGCCACCGTGTGGAGCTTCGGTGACCCGGAGCATGCATAGTGATCACAGCCTCATGTTAGCTGCGTGTTCGCGGCCCTGATGTCTTTGTCGGGTGATCCCGACACCTGGATGGCCTGCTTTGGTGACCCGAGAGCATGCTACCACACTGAGCATGTTGTGTCTGGAGACTGACGCTACACCTCACTGATGGCACTAAATGAGGTTTAAATATGTCAGGGATTGCTTTTGGTCCTGTGCAAAAACTCTCAAGCGTCCCAAGCAAAACATGTCCAAGCTACTGGCTACATCTGATCTTCCCATAGCCTGTACATTATCACATCATTCTAATCTACCTTCATGAGTCAAACCAATAACTGCCCTATCCATCCACAGCTGGAATCTAGAGTTCCTCACATTCTCTTCCTTAATGCCATTTGTTGTGACAAATGAGCATCCCAGGGCTCAACTCTGCTGCCTGACACTTCTATTCCTCTCCTTACTATGTCGACCTTGTTCCTGCATCATAGGTTCACAATCCAGTCATATGACTACTTCATCCCTGTTACATGTCACATGCACCCTCAACACTTCCTGGCCCTCCCTCCCACCTAAAATGTGCTTAGTCTCATGCTGTTTTGCTTATGCTACTTAACCCAATCCTAACAAAATGAAGCCTTCAAAAACCTTGTACATTAACTGGGCCTAGGGTGAGAAAAGGCTGCATTTTTCCAGCTGCCCAAGGGGGCTCTTAACCGGTGACCAGGCGCACTAGTGCTGGCGCACCAGAGTCAGGCCGGTCTTCGACGGTCCTCGCCGATCTCAACGCTCTTGACGCTGTCTCTCCTCCGTCCTCCCAGATATTAATTCGATATCCTTTTTCTCCCTGTTCTGAATTACTGTGATATACCTCGCCTTCACCGGCTACCTGCTTTCGACCGCACAGTGTGAAGAGTTGAAAACGAAAACCTGTCTCGCACATAAGCTGCAACAAGTGCCTGGGAACCATGGGCCACTCTGAGAAAATCAACCTATTGTTAGCTGCCCAACGTGGCCGCCGCCTTTTAATTGTCAATTATTATGTACAATCGCTACTTTACGATACTGCTACTTTGTCCAACAGTCCTGGAAATACACCTGGCCCCATGGTAAACTCCATTGCACTCTTACAGCTAGTGCCTAAATAGAGCCCTATGGCTCAGCCCTTACAGACACTGTATATTAACATAGGTTTTCCATTGACCCCTGCAGCATCAGTTTCGGAATCCTGCCCTCTCATTGCCCCAATTCATGGAGGGCGAGCAAACTTTGAAAGATTTTGTTCATCCCTGCCCAAACCTCTTTGCTCAGGCAGACATCATCCAACATAGTCAGGGTAATAACAATGGGGACCATGTGTCTCCCTCAGTTATATTTATTTATTTCATTTATAAAACGCACTAAGCCCACAAGCATCAAGGCGCTGTTACAACCAGTTCCACATACAAAAAATAGAGGTAGTAGGGTCCGGGTACAGTGTTACAGTGTTCAGCTCACGTTTATGCATTCCACTGTATGTAGGTATGCAAAAAGCAAGGTTTTTAGTGATCTCCTGAATGCCCAGTAGGATTCTCCGGGATTGGGGAGATACTTCCATTGTTTTGCTGCGAAGGTGGGGGAACTGGCAAAATCCGATTTGGATCGTCTGAATTTGGGTTGCAGTAGTTTGTTGTTGTAGGCTGCACTAAACGGTCTGCTCGACTGATCCCTGATGATTTTCTCGGTGAGATAGGGTGGGGCAATGTTGGATAGACATTTATGTTTAATAGATAGAGCTTTAAAGATGATGTGCTCTCTTATTAGGAGCCAATGGATATTTTTACTGGCGGCAGAGATATGTTCCCGTCTTGGGATTTACAGTGCAGTTCGAACTGCGCTATTTTGTATCACCTGTAGTTTGGCAATGTTCTTGCAAGAGGTGCCCGAGAACAGGGCATTGCAGTAGTCCAACAGGGAACCTATGATTGCCCGGGCAATAGTTAGGCAGCTAGCCTGGGAGAGCAAGGGCCTGGCAGCGTGAATCAACTTGATAGTGTGTTCCGCAGACAAGACAATGGTATTCACTTGTCGCGTGAGGGAGAGTGTAGAGTCAAGGTAAACGGCAAGGGTTTTTACTGAGGGTGACAAAGGGATTTGGATTCCGTCAATGATGAAGGAGGAATATTGTGGCCGGCAGCCCCACCAGGAGGAGTTCTGTCTTCTCGTCATTGAGACATAGGTGGTGAGTGGCCGTCCATGCGTGAATTATGGATTAAACATTGTTTAGTGTATCCATATCTTCGAGGTAGTTGCCAGAGAGGTGTAGCAAGACTTGGGTGTTGCCAGCGTAGTTAGTTTATGATATGCCAATAGAGTGAAGGAGATCAAAAAGGGGGTTTGTAAATATGTTGTAGAGTGTGGGGGACACAGAGAAACCTTGTGGAACCCCGCAAGGGATAAGGTCAGGTTGGGTACTGTGGTTCGCATAAAATACTCTCATAGATCTGAACTCAAGAAATGAGACCACCCAGGCGGTGGATTCCGGCGAGAAACATGCTGCGGTGGTCAAGTGCTGACAGAAGATCTGGTGATCGACCAGATCAAAAGCAGCTGAGAGATCCAAAAGCAGGAGGAGGGATGAGTTTCTCTGATCTCTGATGTAATACATCTGGTATTTTAAGTCGAGTAGGGCAGTTTCCATCCCATGTCCTGGCCGGAATCCAGATTTTCATACACCCAGTATGTGGTAGGTTTCAAGGAATTGTTGGATCTGTTAATATGCAGCTCTGTCTAGGATTTGTAGGAGAATAGGGACAGTGGTGATTGACTGCTAGTTGTTGGAGACTGCTGGATCAAAAGATGGCTTTTTGATCAAGTGGAGTACCCATGTTTCTTTGAGGTTGGCTGGCACTAGGCCTGAGGAGAATGAGGCATTGATGAATTTAGTGATGAAAGGGATGAGTTCACCTGCACAGTCCTCAATGACTGGTGCAGGGCAGATGTTGCCTTTACATCTGGAGGGCTTCAGACATTTGAGGATTGATGCTACTACAGAATGTGTGATGTGGGGGAGGGTTGATCTCGGGTGTGGGCACTATATCGGGTATGGGCAAGGGGGTGGCTGTAGACTTGATCATGGCTGTTTTGTGTCAGATGTTTTCATGCAAAGCCTCTATCTTCTCTAACATTGATGTTTGGATTTTGAAGCACCAGGCATCGTCTTTGACAATGGTGAAAGGGGGGGTGACTGAGGATTCTAATTCCCTTAGGATTGTAAAAATCTCACTTGTGTCGGATTTGGCGTTGGCCATTTTCTGATTGTAGATAGCTGATTTAGCTGAGATAATGGCTTGCCTGTATTGTTTAGTTGCTGTAGCAAACGTCAATTTTAGAGATGCTGAGGGTGTTTTTTTCCAACTGACTTCAACCATATCAGAAGGAAGTGGATAGCAAAACATCTTTCTCTATGGGGGTTACTGAGTAAATCTTAATGACCCTTCTCAACACTAGGTCGCTCAATAACCTTGCTCACAACATCCATGCCCTTATCCTGGACCCAGACAAGTGTCTCTGAGAAACCTGGATCTTAGACTCTAGTGGTCCTTTGATTGACATGGCAGTACCAGGAGGGGAGTCTATCTTTTGCAAAAACAGGGAGCACGGCCAAGGGGAAGATAGCCTTCATAGCTAAGAATAAGTACAGTTTCTTTCAATCATCATGCCTCTGCCAAGAGTGTGAGATTCTTCACATCAAAACGACCCGGACTAGTCAGAAATGCATCAACTTTATCTTGATCTGTCGTCCACCCTCTGTGATTTTGTGTTTTAATGGCAAGATTGCTCACTTACTGAGCAAATTTAGTGGGCCAAATTGTGCCACTCTTTTCCTAGGAGATTTGAATCATTGGCGGGGAAATCCCACCAATAAAGAAGATATTGAGCTGGAATGAGCTCTTAATAGTATCAACTATCAAGTTCAGAACAATGAGCCTACTACCACAATCAATACGGTACTTGATTGGGTAGTGTCTCGAAACATTAAGACCTACATTGACTGCACTATTCCATGCATTTGGTCCGATCATTATACCATCGATTTACATATTCATCTACAGGGCCCCTTCCAAAAGTCCCAAATAACTCAAGAAGGTAATTAGTCAGAATTTCAACAAGGTCTTTCAATGAGACATCTTAGCCAGCTTAACATCTGTTATGGCTCAAACAGTCAACACAGACTCATTAGGAACCTTGATGAATTCCTTCCCTATCACTCTCTTGGACATGCTGGACAGAATAGCCCCGGTCCAGCCGAAGTCGGTCAGGGCTAACACTGGGCACCAAAATTGGTTTTCACTTCCACTTAGAGCTCAGAAGAAGGAAAAAAGGAAATTGGAAGACCGGTGGCTAAAGTGCCCATCAGCAGAAAATAAGAACACCTGGAAAGCGGTGGAAAACACTTAACAAATGTAATATTGTGGAAACCAAGAAATACATTTTCAGTGACCAAATTGATGGGGCCCCTAGGGGACCCTCGCGTATGGAAACAAGGTACAATCACCACACACAAACTGATACACCAGACACGAGGTTCAATTCCCAAAATCTAGGGTTTATTGCAAAGCAAATAGTCTCAGTTGGCCAACTGGGTCTCACGTCCCGCAACGTGTGTCTCCAGATCCCGAGGGACGCAAGAGAGCAAGCATTCTACAACAGTTACATATATACAAAACAAACATCTTATTATCACAAATGACATATTCAATACCACCCATAATGTACTTCCTTTGAAATAGATTTGATTATTGACAATTGTGATGAATATGACACCATCAGACATTCATTTATCAACAGTCTGCAATTTGCAGACTTGCAGACACAATTCTTTGTTTTAGGGAACATACTGCCCTTGTTCTTGCAAGCAAGCTGCGTGCAGGGGAGAGACACATTCCAGGCCTCACTATCTTCCAGTTTCTATTTGTGTGCTAGGGGTCAAGTCGCTCTACATGGCTCAGTGAAGAGGGGCCGTAAAAGAGAGCATAATTCAAGCCATTACTTGTTAGTTACTACCATTTCTACCGCATCAGCGAGACTATCTGCCACCTGCGTAGTGATTAAATGCCTTGTTGCTTACTTCCAAGGACTTGTGAGGGAGGAGACCGCATTGCTGTCTGGGTTGCCTGCGTTGTGTTTCAATATGTATCTTGTGGCCTTGCTCTATGCATGAGCAACAGCGGAATAGAATACGCTTACAGCAAAGCAGTTTGAACAGAAAGCAAGAAGCGAAAATTAATCAAAATGGCGAATTCCATTCCTACAAAATGGATGCTGTCTGGTCATGCTCATGAGGCTGTACAAACAATGGTGAACACATGATGTGGTTGGTTTTTGGCCAACAAAATACATCGCCTATGCTATGGGAGGGTCATTTCTAGACTCACAAACCCTCCTCTTGGCCCTAAACCAAGCGCATCATCCAAACATTGCATCCTCTTCTGACCAAGTGTCTGATTCCGAACTTTGCATACTACTGTAATCGTCATCATTGTCATCAATATTGTTTGACATGAATTCTTTCACTGTCTTCATTTCATGATTCATTTGAGTATCCAACCCAGGAGGTTTTTTTGTGTTACTATATTTACGCACTCCTCACTTATTTCAGTGCAAATTATTGGTAAACAGTGTATGCAACAACAACATGTCATAAATATTCCTAGCACTGCTACTAGGATTGCAACTAGTTTCCATCCCCATGAGCATAATATTTCCCAGAACCAGGAGCTTATGTTTAATTCCCAACTACCTTCTGGGGGATGGAGGTCGGAGCTCAAAACGTGCAACTTTTTTATTGCTTCAAAAATCGTAGGTGATGAGTCACTTACAAATACGCAACACGATGATCCCACGATTTTGCAAACTCCCCCACGATCAGCCACAATTATGTAAAGAGCCATCCTATTTTGGAGTGTCATCAATCTAATCCCTTTTTCCTCCAACGTCATGTTGTATAATATGTCCGTTGTCCCATTTATCGTTTTCTCTAATATTCTGGACAGTTGTCTTATATTATAGGAGTTTATTGCTTGGCCCCAAAATGGAATAAATGATTTTGCTATGTCCTCTGCAATTAATCCTCCTTCCTCATCTCGTCGTGGTCTTGATCTAGATAGTTTGGCTATGTCAAGCCTGCTGTCTTTGAAAGAAACAACCCTGGAAACAGAATCGCCAAGTAACAAGTAGCTCCCCAATTTCTAGGCAACCAGGGATAAGCTTTTCCTCCACATATGAAATAGACAGGGTCACCTATATACATTGGTTCTTCCTCTCTCTCAAGGATTGCAATGTTCATACACCTGGTGTATGCCCCTACTGAATAGGAGCCTTTTTTCTTTAAGCAAAATGGAACAGAGCGTTGACTGTAATTTACTGCATAGGAGGGGGGCACTGTATCTTTATTTCCTTCTAGGTTCATATGAAACATGATTACAGATGATTTATATGGCACATATAATCTATCTTGTGGTGTAACTACTGGTCTTAATAATCTTGCTTTGCTAAATATAGAGCAACCTACAGGTTTCATTATCACCTCCTCGAATTCATCTATATGTGTTTTATCTAATTGACCTGTTTCACTCTTATTCCATTTCCCATAGTACAATGCACTTAAGGATGCGTAACATGCAGAATTCAATGGCAATGGCTGCACATACCAACCTATTCCCTTACCAGCATGCTGTGGTAAGTGAGCACACACCCAACAATATTATTTTCTCAGAATTTAGTGTGTCATATTCATTATCAAGAGTAATGTGTTATTTCCATATCCTTCCCTGTGTCGCTCTTCCATTGGGGACAAAGTATAGGAAATTACTTGGACCGGGATTTCAGTGGCAGAAATATTTCTAATAGGTAAGAACACTCCTAATGGTGTATTTCTTCTAAATACCATAATACCAGGACTGTCATTATCGGTGCTAATATACTCATAAAACACATGACTATTGTTAGGATCAGCATACAATTTTTTCGGCAATGTTTTTTCTGTAACCTTACGGTCTCTACAGTTAACACATTATCAGCAGCGGTGCAGGAGGGGGCAAAAGCTGGTGCAGGCATTTTTTTCTCTCGTGGTCTTTCTTCGCCAAAAATGTTCGTGTGAATATCTCTTGCCGTTGCACTTGTTTGAACGTTAATAAGTTCAGGACTGTCAACAAAGTGTTTTGCCAGTTCTCAGCAGCCTGCATTGCTATACGTTGGGCAAGATTATCGTGCTTCTGCACATTGCTCAAAGATCTCCACAGCAGTTATCAATTGCCTTCGTACCATATGAGCCCCTCTTGTCTGTGAGGGGTGATCTACACAGGGATTTTCAAAGATAGCACTGAGGAGCCGCGTTCCTGAGCTGTCGGATTTGCACAACTCCCACTCCTCTCTCCCCTAGGCCTCCGGTTCCCACTTCCTCCGTGATGGGAAACAGAGGCAACAAAGATCAATACAATGAAGATTTGATCACTCCTTGTTTTGAGGCCGTAAATTATACCGCCTTGCTCCTGGCACTGTGTGATCAATTAATAGTGCGGGTGCACTTCCAGACTCTGGCTCAGAGTCAGCCTGCGGTGCAACGATAATTGGTGGGCGCCAAAATGTCGATGCAGGCTTGGGGCAGCCAGCAGTGATGCTGATTCTGCTGGGCAACGTAGGGGCACTCTTAGCCCTTTCTCCTTTATAGCAATCTTTCCAGGCTTTGTTTCAGGATCAGACATTTTTTGCGGCAAAGAACTGGCAACAATTTCCTTTGTTTCAGAAGCTGCTGCCTCTCTCTGGTCGTCTGGATCGGGCAGTTCTTTCAAGGATGATGGAACTTTCTTCGTATACGTGGCATGTATCAACGCCTTCCTACCGCCCACACGGACTGCTGTTTGTGTTGCCAAAAGTACCTGATAGGGTCCACGCCATCTGGGTGCAAGCAATGATTTTCTCTCAAAGTTCTTCACTAATATCCAATCGCCTGGTTGCAGAGAATACCCCGCACCAATTTATCTGATGGGAAGAGCCTCCTGCACTTGCTGATGAATCAAATGCAATTTCTGCATTAACAGGTTACAGTACGTACTAAGCACAGGGTACTTGATTTCATTTAATCGCCTTGGCTGCGGCGCACACCAAACATTTGCAGGTCTCCCCATCACAATCTCATACGGGGAGAGCCCAGTCCTTGCCTGCACAGATGTGCGCATGCACAATAACGCTAGGGGCAATGCATCCGTCCAACGTAACTTATTCCCCGCACAGATTTTGCTCATTTTGGCTTTCAATATGCCATTTCGGCACTCAATAAGCCTGGCACTCATGGGATGTCCGGCGCAATGGAATCGTTTGTCAATCTGGAGACCTGCGCAAATCTGTAATACCACCGCGACCACAAAATGCGGGACATTGTCGGACCATATGACGCGGGGCAAGCTAAAACGTGAAAAGTACTCCTTTAACATCACTTTTGCAGTGCTCATGGCAGTACAGTCCTTCAATGGATATGCTTCTACCCACTTACTGAATGCACACACAACCACTAGGACGTATTTTAAGTTCTGACACCTTTCCATCTCTATAAAATCAAAATGGATCACCTCAAATGGCATAGAGGGGGGCCAAAGCTACCTGTTGGAGTAGCTGTTCCTTTTCCAACATTGTGTTGCAGACACGTTATGCAATTCTGTACCAGTCTTTCTGCATGTTTCTTTATGTGTGTGTTCTGCCATACTGTAGCTAAGTGCTGAACTATTTTCTTTGCACAAATGTGCGTGGGAGTGTGGGCCATTGTGACCATTGCGGTTACATAGGAGTTGGGCAGCATCCAATTTCTACTTTTCTTGTCCACCCAGCAACCTTCCAGATCTAGTTCTGCAGAGCCCTCAGCCCATTCTTGTATTTCCTCAGCAGTTGCTTCTGCCTGCATCTCTTTGACAGTGGCAATTCCATTCTCTATTATACAAGACACTTCTTCTGATTGTACTGTTAACATCTTGGTACTCAAATCAGTGGCAGTTTGTTTTGCAATCCTGTCTGCAAATGCGTTTCCCTCTCCCACTTTACATGCTACTTTCTTATGCGCCTCGCATTTCACTATTGCTAGGTGCTTTGGACCCGTAAGTGCAGACAGCAATCGTACAATCAAAGGGCCATGTTGTATCCTGGTTCCATGCAATGTCAAGAAACCCCTCTCAGCCCAGAGTCGGCCAAAGTTAAGTACCACCCAAAAGGCGTATTGGCTGTCAGTATATATATTTACACTCAAATTTTCAGAAATTTCACATGCTCTGGTTAATGCTATTATCTCCGCGGCTTGTGCAGAGTTGTAGGGGATTCTTTTACTTTCTACAATACTTTTTTGTGTCGTAATAGCATAGGCAGCAGTTGATGTGCCATCAAGTAATTTGAAACAGGAGCTGTCACAAAACAGTTCTCCATCTGGCTCTTTCTGTGGGGTGTCTGTTAAATCAACTCTTCCTTTTGTTTCTTCCTAAGTAACCATTAAACAATCATGGGGAGATGATTCATCCTCACCTAATTCTTCATTGGGAAGTGGCATCAATTCTGCAGGATTCAAACCGCTACACCTCATAATTTGAATGTTTGGTGCAAATAGTACAATTTCGTATCTAGTCAATCTAGCGGACGTGAGATGTTGTGTCAGCGTTCTATTTAATAGACCGTCTATGGCATGTGGCACCATTAAAATTAAAGTGTGCCCCAGCACCATTCCTTCAGTTTATTTCACTGACGCAGCAGCCGCTACAACAGCTCACAAACAACGTGGTAACGCGCAAGCGACAGGGTCCAGCGCGGAAGAAAAATAGCCACATGGTCTATTTCTTCCACCTTGGTCCTGTGTCAAAACAGCCAACGCGCAGCCTTCATTCTCATGCACAAATAATCTGAAATTTCTTTCATAGTTTGGTGTGCCCAAAACTGGGGCGGAGCACAATACAGTTTTGAGCAGATCAAATGCTTTCTGGCATTCTTCATTCCATTGCAAAGGCATCACAGGATCCTTTTTTGTCAATGCCACCATTGGTTTCACAATCATCGTGAAGTTTACTATCCACTGCCGGCAATAGGAAGCCATGCCTATTATGGCTCTGACTGCTTTCTGCGTTTTTGGAATAGGCATACCAGAGATACTTTCTATCCTTTCTGGAGTCAGTCTTCTCCCCTCTCTCGAACGTAGGTAGCCAAAATAAGCCACCTCCTTTCGACAATATTGGAATATCTTCAAACTTGCTTTACGGCCATGCTCTGCTAAGTGTGACAACAACAAGGCAGTACTCTTTTTACAAATCTCCTCTGTATCAGCAGCAATTAATAAATCATCTATATATTGTAACAATACACAACCTGCCGGTAGTTCTAACATATCTAACTGTTCTTTCAATGCCCTGCTATAAATACTCGGACTCTCTGTGTAGCCTTGTGGAATGCGCATGAATGTAAATGACGCCCTCCTAATGTGAAAGCAAACAAGTATCTGCTATCCTTGTGTACTGGCATGCTGTAAAATGCATTTTTAAGGTCTATGATGCTAAAATATTCTGCCGAGGTGGGTATCATTGTCAAAATTGTGGCGACGTCTGGGACCAATGGGAATTGAGGATCAACCACATTGTTCAATGCGCGCAGATCAATTATGAAACAATACGGTATCTCATTTCCTCCTTTCTTATACACCGGGAGAATGGTCCTGTTACATGTGCTACCTGTAATTTCTTCAATTACCTTCAATTTGACCAAATCTGAAACAATACTTTTCAATGCTTTCTCTCCCTCCATTGAAATCTTGTATTGAGGAATACGTGGCAAAGTTACTCCCTCCTTCAAAACAATTTTTAATGGTTCTATCTTCAAGCATCCCACATCATTGTCATTCACTCAACTCCCCTGGCAAAGGTTTGAACAGGAACTCAGATACTGGTAAATTCTGTGGCGATATTGTCAAGAACACTCCATCAGGAGTGCAATGGATAACTGCACTCAGTTTCTTCAACAAGTTTAATCCTAAAAGATTTTCCCCACAATTTTCTGTTAAGAGAAATTGACAATATTCAGTAAATGGACCTAATGTTACTGGTACTGATTGGGACACTGGATTGATTACTGGCGTACCTGCAAACCCTACTGAAATATTTCTTTGCCCTGACAGCGGTATTTCCGGAACTAAGTGGTAATCTATCAAGCACTTCTGCGCACCTGTGTCTACGAGAAAGCTGTGCTCTCTATTCCCAACTTTCATTTCTACGTAGGGTCCTTTTTGATTCACGGGAATAGACACTGGTTCCGACCCCTGTTTTGGGCTGTCCTATTGAGGAAACAACACATCATCTGATGTATAATTGCCACAATAATATGTATTCGGTTGTGTGTCAAAATGTTTCCGCTCCTGCCTTTATTTCGCTCACTTTGATTTTGGTTATAAGGATTCTGACCCTGATCTTGGCTCTGATTCTGAGTGCCATTTCCTTGATTATTCTGGTGTTGCTGCATATTATTATTTCTACTCTGTCCATTTGTTCCCGGGTGTCCCCTGTGCGGTCTTCTCTGACCATACCCATTCCTATTTTGCAAGTGTGGACATTACGCTCACCAATGACCCTCTTCTCTACAATATGCACACTGATTTAATCCCAGAGGCCCTCCATGCATGTTAGAATTACTCCTCCCTTATGTATTTCCTCTCCCTCTATTATGTCCCGCTACCTGCTGAAGTAACACCCTCGTTTTCAAATTTACCCTATCCTTCGCCTCTTTCTCTTTCTCTGTATTCACCCTATTTTCATAATACTGGTCCATATGCAATACTTCACTCAATGATTTTTCTTGACATGCACTTTCCGATGTCATTATTAAGTTTTGAATTGGAGGTATTAATCCTCTCACATACTTATCAACAAATAGTCTTTTACCTGCCTCCGTGCTTACATCCTGTCCACTAAAATCTGTAAACACTTCCTCAAATCTATTGAAATAATCTGTGGATAACTCATCTTTGTTTTGAACACATGCAGTTAATTTGTCCCATACAATTCTTTTTTTCTGGAACTATTTCCTTCAATTTTTGTATTATTCGTCCTGGTAGCGCTGCCATATTTGGCGATGGTTTCTCACCTGCTTTTCTATTCTTATCCTCTATTGCTAGATTTTCCCATGTGGCACCATAGACATCCTCAACATTTACTTTCCTTATTTGCTTCCATATGTCTGCTGGCACAATTACTGGGAATATTAAGTCTATGTCATTCATAGTAAAAATGGACAATCTCAAATAGGACTCTTTCCTTATAGAATCCCTATGGATTCTTCCTCAAATCAGGAATCGTTTGTTTTATATTATATTATGTGCTTCCATTACCTGTGCTGGTTGATCGGCTGTTGCAGGAATTTCTACTTATGGCACAAAAGTAGGTGGGACTTCCCTCATCGGAAATACTGCACTTACTTTTCCCCTCCCTCCCTCATATGCAATACTATTGCCAAATCAAGTGATAAGGCTGTTTCTCCTGTTCCTCGTTCAATAGCTCTCTTATATATTGCCATCAATTTGGGGGGGCTAGCTTGATTATTTTCTATATCTCTATCATGCAAATATTCAACCATTACCTGCAGTGTTTTTCTCTTCATTGGCAATGTATATTGATCAAATATTTAGTGCACTTCCATCGTGGGAACACTAGGATCTGTAATCCATTTTAGTGCTTCTCGTGTACATATTTTCATTTCTTCACAAGCCTGCCTTGACGGCGGAAGAAATCGCCGATGCACATATGGTACCGCCTCTTTCCTATCCCTTCTTATATCTTTATTCCTATACCCTGGCATGGCAAACATTTCAGCATATGCATCATCAAGTTCATTTTTAAATTCAAAAAGCCTGTTCACATGTTCCTTTATTTCTACATCCCTCTCTCTACATCGTGCCAACGCATTCAAATCCTGCAACTTCTGCGGCGGTACCATTCCAATTAACTGCTTCCATCTCTCCATTAAATATTCTCCCATGCATTTCAACAGTACCTGTTTTTCACCAGTCTTTCTGAAATCATATATCAAATCCAGCTTTGATGTCTCATAATTTCCATCTATATACATCTTCGCCTGTTCTTTCAACTCCCGTTTTCTCTCCTTGCTGACCGCACTACGGGTTACTCTAGAGCACTCACTTTGTGCCATCCCCTCTCTCCCTGTATCGTCTTCTCTTATTACAGTTAATTCAAGTTCAATGGGCTGGAGGGGGAAGGGGAATGTCTTGAGAGGGAGGAGCGGATGGGAGAACGGGAACGGGGAGTGGCTGCTGCGGCGCTGGAGTTGCAGGCCGTGGCGCTGCAGGCTGTATGATCTGCGGCTGAACTGGGGTCTGAGCAGCAGGGATGGGCTGGGCAACTGAAGGGGGTTGAGCAATGGGCACTGGTGGAATAGCCTCTCTTTTTGGGCGCTCTTGTCTCTTCTCAGTTAATATTTTATTTTTTAGCTCATCTGATGAATGCAATTCTTGTTGAGGATATATTTTGTCTACTCCCAACTGACCACATCTCTCTGACTGTCTTAAATTATCATCCCACTCCTTATCATCCTGCTCCTTCACTCTCTCTGTTCTTGACTTGTGCCTGCGCGCATTTTTCTCCCTGCTTTTCCAACAAAGCATAGCTTCCTTCCTCCAGTCTCTAATGACGTCAAATGCCGCAGGGCATGCTTTTTTACCCAGCAATACCTTTTCCAAATAATCTATCCTCGTGATCTCATAACTCCTGTGTTTTGGCCATTGTAAATCTTCTTCGTGTCTGGTTTGCCTATGCCAAATTTGACAAAACATTATCGCCCCTACACCATACTTCACATACATCTCATATGCCAGCCACCCCACGGGTGGCGCGACCTGGCCAGTTTCCAAAGATTGTCTACCGCAGTGGAAAGATCCCACTAGGCAGGAAGACAATACCCCAGGCATGTTTTAAGCTTACCCTTGGTTAATTAATCCTACCCTGGGCATTTGATTTTGCAAAACCAACTCTCAACCAATATCAGGGTTATTTAGAATCGGGGCACGACTCACCTGATCAACCAAATCGTCTTTCAAGACGCAATTCGTCCGTATACTGACGCAACCAAAAATCGTTGTGTCTGCGTATCTTGGCTCGCTCTGCCTCGTTTCGGGATCCTCGCCTCCTTCTTCTCTGGCCGGACATGTCGATCAGGGATCATCTGTGTACAGATCTGCAGAGGAGTCTCTCATCACTTTCAGAGGGGCGCCCCAACACCTCTTGATCCCGGCTCGACCGTCTTGTCCTTGCTTCGTTTTCTCCTCTCGCCTTTATATTACAACGTATACGATGGAACAAGTGGAGGAGGGTCCCTATCCGGGTGCCATTTTGATTGGGCCCCTAGGGGACCCTCACGTATGGAAACAAGGTACAATCACCACACACGAACTGATACACCAGACATGAGGTTCAATTCCCAAAATCTAGGGTTTATTGCAAAGCAAATAGTCTCAGTTGGCCAACTGGGTCTCACGTCCCGCAACGTGTGTCTCCAGACCCCGAGGGACGCAAGAGAGCGAGCATTCTAGAACAGTTACATATATACAAAACAA
This sequence comes from Ambystoma mexicanum, assembly GCF_040938575.1. Lineage (NCBI taxonomy): Eukaryota > Metazoa > Chordata > Amphibia > Caudata > Ambystomatidae > Ambystoma > Ambystoma mexicanum. Next base: position 609,389,725 of record NC_090933.1, read on the forward strand.
ACATCTGATTTTCAGAAATGACATATTCAATACCTCCCATAATGTACTTCCTTTGAAATAGATTTGATGATTGACAATTGTGATGATTATGACAACTTCAGACATTAATTTAGCAAGAGTTTGCAATTTGCGGACTTGCAGACACGATTCTTTGTTTTAGGGAACATACTGCCCTTGTTCTTGCAAGCAAGCTGCGTGCAGTGGAGAGACACATTTCAGGCCTCACTATCTTCCAGTTTCTATTCGTGTGCTAGGGGTCAACTCGCTCTACAGGGCTCAGTGAAGGGGGGGCCGTAAAAGAGAGTATAATTCAAGCCATTAATTGTTCATTCCTACCATTTCTACCACATCAGCGAGTCCTAGCTGGCACCTGCGTAGTGATCAAATGCCTTGTTGCTTACTTCCAAGGACTTGTGAGGGAGGAGACCGGGCATTGCTGTCTGGGTTTCCTGCGTTGTGTTTCAACATGTATCTTGTGGCCTTGCTCTATGCATGAGCAACAAAGGAATAGAATATGCTTACAGTAAAGCAGTTTGAACAGAAAGCAAGAAGCAAAAATTAATCAAAATGGTGAATTCTATTCCTACAAAATGGACGCTGTCTGGTCATGCTCACGAGGCTGTACAAACTATGCTGAACACATGATGTGGTTGGTTTTCGGCTAACAAAATACATCGCCTATGCTATGGGAGGGTAATTTCTAGACTCACAAAATCAACAAGGCCTGCAATTGTACTGGCAAACTCTTTGATATCCTAAGATCATTGGAGAACCCAAAGGCCTTGTACATATCAGTGCAGCTTGCATCTGTGGACTGTTCAGATGTACAGGTTGCATTTGAAGCCAAAATAACAAAGGGTAGTGACAAAATTAAAGAAACGCTGGCCTCGCCCCCGACCATGTCAAACTACATCACATTAACATCCCAAATGTACTTTCTCACCAATTACTACTGCTGACATGAGGACCATATTATCAACAATGTGTCCTACCTCCTGTTACAAAAACATCCTCTGCCAAGAATAATTTTGGAACATCAAGAAGTTTTTGTTCCGTTCCTTACACGTTTAGTCAACTCCTCCTTTTGGGATAATCTTGTCCCCAGCTCATTTAAGGTAGTCACGTTAACCCCTCTGCTGAAAAAGCCCAGATTAGTCCCTAATGATCCAAGTAACCTCAGGCCAATTACCAACTGTAATTTCCTCTTAAAAGTATTGATAAATGTGTAACCTTGCAACTCCAAAGCTTTGTGAAATCCAATGGCGTTCCCCATAAGCAGCAATCAGGTTTTAGGACAGCACACAACACTGAGACGGCACTTGACGACCTACAAACCCATATGTTGAATATCATGGACAATGGAAGAGCTGGAATGCTGGTATTACTCGACTTAACTGTGGCATTCCACCTTCTTGACCATGATGTTCTCCTCCAATCACTTGAACACTTAGGAAACTGCTCAAGGGGAGCCATCAAATGGATCCAATCATTTATGTCCAACCAGGTATGCAGAATCCATTCGGGCGATGCTTTCACTTCCTGAGCACCTATCAAGTGCAGCTTGCCACAAGGAGCTAGTTTGTCCCCAGTACTATTTAACTTGTATTTAAGATCACTCTGCTTGCTTCTTAAGGACCCAGGTGTATTATCTACAATCTTATGGAGTCTTGAATGACTAGGAAGTTCATTTGCCTCATTGGAAGTAAAACTGAACTTCTTATTTTTGGTTCCCGGCAGGCCTGTTCTAAATTGAGCCCTGACTACAAATGTTTTAACATTAAGAATTGTGACATTCCAGTACACTGCAAGATAAAAACCCTGGGCATTCTGCTGGAATCCTCTAAGTGCAGAAGGTTATGTTAACCAAATCAGCAGGAATTGTCAGTACTTCCACCCCCTTTTCAGTAATAGTCAACCTTTTGTTAACAAAAAGAACTGTGCCTCCATCGCCCAATCAACCATTCTTTCAAGGCTCGACCATTGTACTGCTCTGCTAATTGGTGCCAACAGAGACTGTCTGAAGAAATTTCAGACTATAAAAAATAATGCTGTGCACATTATTAAGAAAATTCCAAGAAGAGAGTATATCTCCATCTATAGGGGAGATCTTCACTGGTTGCCGGTGCGGAAACGCATTACATTTAATACCGGCTCCATTGTACAACGTTGTCTGTTTGGGATGGCACAGTCATATCTAAAGTCCCTAATCTACCGCTATTCACCAAAAAGATCACTGCGCTCATCTATCTTGGGGCAGATAAACTGCCCAGGTTTTAAACGATCAAATGGGCTAGGTAGATAATTTCAAGTTAGTGCTGCAAAGTTGTGGAATGAACTCCCACTGGCCATTAGGTTGGAAGAAAACCCTTTGGCCTTCCGCAACACCCTGAAATCTTTTCTTTTCAAGTAATAGTTCACCCTTCTCTGATGGGCCCACTAGGAGCTTGATTGTCCTGTCTTTGATGTTTGTCTCACTGTGTATATGATGCCTGTGGGTTTTTGGTGTGCTATAAATAAATAAATAAATAAATAAATAAATGTTCTCATCCCACACTACCATACTGCTCTAGCTTCAACTTCCCAGCCCACATCACCACCAAAAAATATCAACAGGAACAGAAAAAGACACCCTCACTGCCAATCCTGACTGCTAAAAACAGGTCGCAATCACAATAAAGAATATTGCAAAGACAACCTTCCCTTTTTGCACATACATGACCTTTTACCCTGATGACATGCTTAACCACTCTCAACCCACACTTCTCAGTTCATCCACTTTCTTGCCAGACAACCCTAAATGAAAGCTCATAATAAACACTTAATGCTCAGGCGCCATAATGTTTCAAGTGAATCATTCCATCATGGTCAAACTTGATTTACTTCTAACCCGCTTTACCCACATGATCAAAGCATAAGACCTAAGCCAATCTCCACACCTCAGATAGCATTCCTATCCCCATTATCTCCTGGTCAGCCATCAAGACCACCTCCCACATCCTCTATCCCCATGCCACCTTTTGCTCCCTTCCTCTAGGAACATCCACTCCTCTGCTCCTTACTTCAATCTGCCCCCAAGAATGCAAGTACTATCTGCTGTGCAACCCCCAACTGCTGCTCAGCCATCAAACATGCAGCCAACATATCACCTTCTCCCTCACTTTTTATATCGCCATACTGGCAATATCCTAAACCTGGTTCTATGAAAACATTAGTCACCATTACTACCACGCTCCCTTATACCTCCTCTATCTTGACCCACAACTGCATGGGGGAACATATCAAGGGAGTTCCACTTGCATTTAACTCCAACTGCACAATTAATCAAACCTCTTGTCCTCACTCTCTTGAGAAACACATTGACAAACTATTGATCAATGCTATGTCATGCCACTCACCCGTGGGGGGTGCAGTGTTTGCCGAGCCTTCGTTGCCCTCCTTCCTGGAGGCTCTATCCCTCTTGGCGCATTTCCCGGTTGCCTCGACATACCGACCAGGCTTTCGGGGAGTTGCTCCTTCACCTGGGTCCGCGCATGCACGGTTCCCGTTTCACTCTGCTTTGCGCATGCGCAGACCCCGCAATGACAAGGGCTTGTGTTTCAAGCCTCGTTTTCGTTGGAAGGGCTCTATTCTGCTACAGCAGACGCTGCCAGTTCTTGTTGAATCGTGCTTTGCTCCGCCTACCCTCTGGTTCAGATGCCCTGAGCCCTGCCCTGAGCCCTGCCCTGAGCTCTGCTTGTTTCCTGCCTTCCTTGGCTCCTTGGTTCTTTGCCTCTGGTTCCCTCCTTGCCCTGTCGGGTGCAGGGTGGGGTGGTGTCATGACGCGCGCTCCGTGGAAGCTATGGAGCCAATGGAAGGGCTGATCCCGTTCCTCCACCAGTGGTCCAGTCTCCCACGCACTGCACGTCACCGTCATGAAGCATACAAATAGGCGTCACACGCGGAAGTCGACGCGTTGCAACCTTGCTTTCCTCGCCAGGTTCGTACGCTAGTACTCCTCTCTTGCTCCGCTTGTGATTCCCCGCTTGCTTCCTCTTGTCCGCCCGCAGTGAGTGCCCGCTCGGCTCCGAGCCCTTTTCCCTCCTGGTGCTTCCGCCTCTCCTCTTTTCCCCCCGCTCGAGCAGCCCTTGTTCCTTCCCCCGCTCGAGTGCTTTTCCATGTTTTCTCCCTGTTATGTGAGTACAGCTGCCATTGTACACTCCTTCCACCACAGCATTCTGCAGCCCTCTTCCTCATTCCTCGGCTACTGTATCCCTCCAAGCAGCCGCTCCGGATACCCACGCTAGCCCGCCTCCAGCAGTGTCTTCTGGGAATTGAAGTCCTCTCATCTTCTTCAACAGAAAGCCTCCTGCCATTACATCCGTAGTGCTGACTACATTCCAGCACACCAGGGTTTTTCAGCCACGCTTTTCCCTGGTTTTGGAGGCAGACTCCCTGAGGGCCCCCTCTGCCTTGCTGTCTGCCAGCAGGCAAGGTGGCCTCCGGTGGAGCTCGTCCTAAACTCAACAAGAAAGGACTGGACCTCTGGAGAGAAAGAAGAGCCATAGACACAGACAGTTCCTCAGAAGAACCCAGTACAGGTGAGGAGGAGGAGGAGGGAACCAAGGAGGGTATTTGTCAAGCACCCAATACTTCATCGCATGACAGGTGGCTTCCTGTTTTCTCTCAGTCCTTGGTATTGGTCTTCTCCCTCCTTCCTTGGGCCCTGGTCTGTTTGCTGCCTACCTGGGTGCCCATACTGTCTCTCCCACCATACCCGATTGTCCCATTCTGGTCTAACTAGCTTCAGCCCCAGCAACCACCTTCACCCGCTAACCAGTATACGTGGATTGGACATCCGGGGACCTCTATATCTGCAGTGGCCTTCCCTATCAGTGCTTGCACCATACTGACATCATGAAAATTGGGGAAGTGTCTCCCCATGGCGTTGTGAGCTTATCCAGTACTTGTCTGTTTATCAGAGTGGTTTTGGGTTGGTAATCCGCACTACCTAGTCTTCGGACGCATGGAAACCTGACAGCCTGTCTTCAAGATCCATTCCAACCGTGAAGAAAACAGGTACAGCCCATCCTCCTGACGTCATCCTTGACAGATTGAGACACCAATCACCCAGTCCACCCGGTCTGGAAATGGAGGAATTGCAGGATCTCAGAAGTGAAGTACAGGCCCTTTGTTTGGAACTAACTACCATACGGCAGGAGAATGCCAATTTACAGCAGGTGGTGGTTCAAGGAGTCGACACTGCAGCATCCGGAGAAAATGCCATGTCTCATACCGCTCTCTGAAATTCTATGGGGATGCTAGGCGTCTGTCAGAATTGTTTAACCACTGCAAGATACATTTCCTCTTTCGCCCCCCCCCCCTTCCCCTTATTTCAACCGGGACAAAGCTAAGATTGGTTACATTCCGGGTAATTTGACCGGCAGTGCGTTGGCTTGGCCAGCTTTTCTATTATCATCCAACAACCCCATTCTTGAGGACTTTTCTGCCTTTGAGAAAGCATTTATTGATGTCTTCAAGTCTCCCAACTCAGCCGCTATAGCCCAGACTCAGTTATTGGAGATAAATCAAGGAAACAGCAACATCATTGCTTATATAAGTCGTTTTCACCAACTGGCCACGGAATCCTTATGGCCGGAAGTAACCCAGAAGACCTTATTCCAACGTGGTTTGAGGGATGAATTTAAGGATGAGCTGTTACACATGCCTGAACCAGACTCTTATCAGGCTTTGTTGGATAAAGTCCTTTGTATCGACCACATACTACAGGAATGAAGAGGCAAAAGACGAAGAACAGAACGTTAACCATTCAGGCCTCCAGTCAGCCCTGTAACCCTTTCAGGCCCTTCAGACAGAAGTCCTGAACCAATGCAATTGGGAGCCATGAGTGGACTGTTATCAGGGGCTGAAAGAAAAAGGAGGCATACTCTTTGCTTATGTTTATACACCAGAGCATCGGGGCATTACATCGGAACGTGTCCTTCACGTCCCCAGCGAGTGTCTGAAAACTAGCAGGCCTGTCATTTGAGAGGAGGGCAAGGACAGGCCCTGTTTATTCTCCAGTCCTTCCAGAATCTATGGCTCTTTTGCTACCCATGCAACCCTTGCCTTTGATGGAGTTACAGGTACAAATAGCCTGTTCTGGAAAGAATTTGGAAACCCTGGACTTGTTCGATTGTGGAGCTTCAGGGAACTATATGGATGCAGGATTCACAAAAAAAATGGGCATAACATTGATACGAAAAGAGAATGTAGTGATGGTGGAAGTAATTGACGGGAACCTGTTGTATTTAGGTCCGGTTAGTGAACACACTGGAAGTCTGTAATTCTGGGTAAATGAACACTGTGAAACCATTTCTTTCTATGTCGTAAATCACCTACTTATCCTGTGTTTCTGAGTTTACAGTGATTCACGCTGCATAACCCACACATAAATTGGGAATCTCTGACTTTGGTGTATGCTTCAACATGCTGTACTCAAGAATGCAGCGCCTTGATAACCCCTCTGAAGTCCCACACATCAGTTTCTTCGTCGGGTAAACCTTTGGCATACAGAGTCTGTTCTGTACTCACGTTCCCAGAGGAGTACTCAGTCTTTGCCTGTGTATTTTCAGACCCTGTTGACATACCTTTGCCTCCACACAGACCATTTGATAGCACCATTGAGTTATTGCCCGAAGCTATCATTCCACATGGCAAGATATATTCCCTTACTTCGTCTGAAAAAAAGTCCTTGCAAGCATATATTAATGAGTGTCTTAAAAAGGGTTAGATCGTGCTATCTAAATGCCCTGCAGGTTTCCCTTTGTTTTTGTAATGAAAAAAGAAGGAACTCTACGTCCTTGTATGGATTACCGGAAATGGAACAATATAACTCGTAAGGATCATTACCCATTGCCCTGGATCCGTGACATCATTGAGTCCCTACACAAGGCCCACATTTACTCCAAACTAGATCTCAGGGGTGCCTATCACCTGGTATGAATAAAAGAAGGGGGTAAATGGAAGGCGGCTTTTAAAACACCATTGGGTCACTACGAATATCGAGTGATGCCGTTTGGTCTTTGCAATGCCCCAGCTGTCTTCCAATGCTTCATGGATTGGATATTTTCTGATCTCATCGGATTTTTGTGTATGGGTATATATGAACAACATCCTTGTGTTTTCTCCATCTAAGGAAGACCATGTGTTACATGTGACTGAGGTCTTACAAAGACTTGCGGCTAAGAATCTCTTTGCTAAACCTGGTAAATGTCTTTTTCAACAGGAATCGATGGAATTTTTGGAGTACATCGTCAGCAGGGTAGGCATACGGATGGATACGGCAAAGGTCAAGGTGATACAAGAGTGGAGAGAGCCGCTGACCATAAAATCACTTCAGTGATTTCTTTGGTTTGCCAACTTTTACCAGGCAGTTATTCCACATGTCTGTCAAACAACAGTGGTTCTGTCTCATCTCACCAGCAGTAAAACTCCTTTCCTTTGGGATGACAATGCTATGGCCACATTTTAAAAGCTAAAGGAAGCTTTTACATCTGCACCGGTACTTAGCACCCAAATGAGGAGATGCCTTTTATCATCGAGGATGATGCCTCTGATTTTGCCATACAATCCTGATACGGAGCTAGAACATCCCATTGCATACCTGTCCCACAAACTGTCTGTAGGTGAATAGAATTGTGCCATCATTGATGCTTTATCACGCTCCATGGACCCATAGGCTATGAGAAAAGGAAGTAACGCTCCTATCATCTCATCCAAGCATTTCTTAATGGCGATAAAACCCATCCTGCGTACCTTTGTACAGGATACTGCCAATGATCAGGCTAGGCCAGAACTGTTGCATACTCCTGGTATCCAAGACCATGAAGAATTGTTGTTCTTTCATAATAGGTTGTACGTTCATACTGCATCCCTACGGGAAGCTATACTTCACAGACTCCACGATTCTTAAGACGGTGGTCATCAGGGAATGAAAGCTACCTCGAGTTGGAATCCCATCAGTTCTGGTGGCCTGAAATGTCAACTGAAATTCGAAAGTATGCAGGATCTTGTCCCTTCTGTGCTCAGACTAAGATTTCTAAGAAACGACCCATAGGGCTTTTACAACCTACTGAAACACCCCCATATCCATGGCATACTATAGCCACTGAATTTATTATCGATTTACCACCATCCAAAGAAAATACTTGCATTATGGTTGTTACAGACTGCTTCACCAAGATGACACATTTCATACCATTTCCTGCGGTACCGACCTCTGCAGATGGCACGCAGTTTTTTACATGAGATCTACCAGCTCAATGGACTACCAGAAAAGATATTGTCGGACCGTGTATCACAATTTGTCTCTGCCTTCTGGAGTTAGCTATGCAAACATTTGGGGGTTCAACGTGCCTTGAGCTCTGGGTACCACCCCCAAACCAACATAACAGACCAATCAAACCCTCATAAAATATCTACGGTGCTACGCCAATGCCTCGCAAAACAGCTGGTCTGAACATTTGGACCCTGCTGAAGTGGAGTCAAATAATGCCATCCATTCTTCAATCAGGCTAAGTCCCTCCTACTGCTTGATTGTCCAGCATCCCAAAATACTGCTGTTCCATGCTGTACCACCCAGTGTGGTTCCATCTGCTGATCAAATGTTTGCTGAGATCTAGAAACAACACAGGCGTGTTGCTGGGGCACTGGCAGAGGCACATGTTCAAATGAAGATTCAAGCGGATAAGAAACGCTCTCCCGAGCCATTGTTTCAAGTGGGTAATTCTGTTTGGTTATACTCCAAGAACTAACCTGTGCGCAATTTACCTACCAAATTGGCTGCTCGATTCTTTGGGCCTTTTAAGATCACCTGATGGATTTCCCAGGTGGCCTTTTATTTGTGATTGCCCCGCACTTGGCGGACACACCCTGTGTTTCATGTTTCCCTTCTGAAGCCCTTTGTCATTGATTCCTATGCTCGTTCGCATTCGCGGCCCGCTACCATCCTGAGACAAGGAGATCTGGAGTTCGAGGTGTATGAGATTTGCGATTTGCGGGTTCGACGTGGGGCGGTTCATTATCTTGTGGATTGGAAAGGTCATCCGGCCTGTGATTGCACTTGGGAACCATGCAGTTCCATCCACGCCCCTCGTTTAATTTGTGAGTTCCGTTCTCAGTTTCCTTGGAAATCGGGCGCTACAGGCCTTTCTGGATGGCGCCGGGTTCACTGAGCCTTTGTTGGCCCCTTACTGGAGGCTCTGTCCCTCTTGGCACCTTTCCTGGTTGCCTTGACATGCCACACCAAGCTTTGGGGGAGTTGTTGCTTCACCTGGGTCCGTGCATGCGCGGTTCCTGCTTCTCTCTGCTTTGCGCATGCGCGGACCGCGCAATGACAAGGGCTTGTGTTTCAAGCCTCATTTCCATTGGAAGGACTATAACTGGCTACAGCAGACACTGCCAATTGTCTCTCAATGCGGTTCTTGTTGAATCATGCTTTGCTCCCTCTGCCATGAGCCCTTCCCTGAGCTCTGCTTGTTTCTTTCCTTCCTTGGTCCTTTCCCCTCTGGTTCCCTCCTTGCCCTGTTGGGTCCGAATTGGGGTGGCTTCCTGTTGGTTCTCAGTCCTTGGCATTGGTCTTCCCCCATCCTTCCTTGGGTCCTGGGCTATTTGCTGCCTCCCTGGGTTCCCATACTGTCTCTCATGCCTTACCCCTTTGTCCCATTCTGGCCTAACTAGCTGTTGCCTCTGCTGGTGCTTCTGCCACAGCAACCACCTGGACCACCTTACCGGTGGCCATGGTTTGGACGTCCAGGAGCCTCTACATCTGCAGTGGCCTTCCCTATCAGTACTTGCACTGTCCTGACGTCTCGTAAATTGGGGTAGTGCCATTCTGTGGTATTGGGAGTTAATCCAGCACTTGTCTGTTTATCCGAGAGGTGTTGGGTTGGTACCCTGTGCTACTTAGTCTTCGCCAGCCTGGAAACCCGACAGCCTGGCTTCAAGATCGATGCCAATCATGAAGAAAACAGGTACGGCCCATCGTAGTGACATCATCCTTGACATGCTAACACTTCTCTCACCTCCGTAATCATCTATTGAGCTCCAGGCTCCCAACCTCTTTTCCTTCCTGAATGGATGGACCTCTTGATCAGTCTACAATCCTTTTCCCAACCATACTCTCATCCTTGGTGACATGAATAAATGGGTTGATCACTCAGACATCAACCCCATAAGAGCGTTTTTCTCACGTATGCTTAACCTGGGTTTCCTACCATGGGCCATCAACCCAACTCCAAGATAGCCAATGGCTTGATGCTTCACCTTTTCTATGGGCCCAATATACCACATACCTCTCTCTTGGTCTGACTACCATCTACTATTCAATGATTGAAACAATCACCCCCCCTATTGACACCTCCTTGTAAGACCTTCACAATTAAGTCTAGACCTCTTTTCAGATCTTGTAAATTGCTCAATTAGTCTACATTTGAAGGTTACTACAACCCATCTCCTCCTTGTGCTGCCCTAATTCCATAATCCAGACACTCTTCACAACAATCTCACAAGGATACTGCCCTCACCCTTAATGTCTTAACTCCAATCAAATGACACCCTGCAATAGCATTGACCAAGCAAGTAAATAAATGGTGTGATTGTGACCTTGTTCAGATGAAGAGGACTGTTGGAAACACAGCACATTGCAGGCACAAATTATACTCCCCTAAAGAGAAAGGTATGTGCAAATATCCTAACCGAATATAACACTACACTATCAAGACAAATAAAAAAGATACTTCCAAAAATGCATGTATGTTTGGGGTAACCAGGAAGAAATGCCATGTGGCTATGATAATTGAGGATATAATCGATTCCTTGACAGCTGCAGTCAATGGAACTGTAGGCTACCCCTGCCTCAAGTGACAGAAAAGATATTAAATATGTTCCATGTACATGCGCTGGCATAAAGACATTATAATAAGACGAAATAAGGCTCTATGGTCATAATGTTTAATCCAAGGTCAATACTGTGGTTGCCGACACGTGTTTCGACCACTTTGGTCTTTTTTTAAGGCACAGTATCTGATCTATATTCCACATAATTTAAGAAACAAGTTGACATTCATTCATGGCAATGTCAATTTTGAAAAAATAACCATTTGCAGAGATGAATTGCATAAACAAATAATACAAATGGAGTTATCCAGTGGTCATGTGAAGACAATGAAAAATAAGGGGGAAAAGATATGTGATAAAAATAGAGGGGAGGGAGAGAAAACAAGAAAAGGAGAATTAAGTATATGTAAGAACCAATATAGCATATTAAAACATATTCTCTTCCAATCTGATTAATGGGATCATGTGCTTTGACTTGTGAAATGTACAGCACTACATGTGGTTGTAGGTGCTTATAGCATGCTTTAAGCTAAGTCAGATATCAATCAAGATAGGGTGTAGGTGAACAGAATAGAGTTTTGGGAAATCCTTCACAGTTACAAAGCGCCCATCTAACAAAATGGCCTGGACTATACATCCAATCTAAATATTAATGTTCAGTTGATTAAAGCATAGTTGATGCAAATCATCCGAAAAATAACACATGGAGAAAACTGTTATGTAGTGACTGTCTGTGTCATGCTGTCATGTTGTGAGTCTGTGATGTCACATGGAGTGTTGCTGTGTGAATGATGGAATGTTTATCTGAGGGTTCCATACTGAGGCAGGCAGTTAGAGCTCCCCAGCCTGGGTGATGGGGCCAGTGCTGATTCAGTCCCTACTCTCATATGTATATCTTTATGTAACGGTGTCTTAAATTCTTGTAATAGACCTCATAAGTAACCCAAGTAAGCCTGGAAGTCACTTCGTAACAAAAACCATCATGAAGGTGGTAGGGCAATGCAAGCCGTCGCTAATGTAGAAAATACAAAGTTCCCATAAATTAACTATGTTCTTACCCAACATTATGGGTGATCTTGACCAATAGTCCCCATAGAATTATTGGTCGATTTCAGCTTAATCATGTTTAGTCATTTTGCAAGTCCAGTGACGCTGTGAGAAACCCCAAGTTAGTTATGTGCCATTTAAACATGTACTCATCCAGGTTCTTAGGTGAGTACGGCCATAGTTACATGCAATGGCCCCAAAGGAATTTTCAGAAATGTATGTTTAGTCAGTGGATTAGATTGCCAAAATGTTCTGTGCATGGTGCTCAATCTAGCAATGCGAGTATGATAGCCCGCGTTCCACATTGCATATTTAGGAATACATGAAGTGGTAACGAATCGCAGTCATGTTTGGGATATGAATTCCCTAGGCATTAGTCATGCTGACTAGTGTGGTACTCACTCTGATATTGTATGTGGACTCGCTTCATTGGATTAAGTGACCCAGTTTTCTTTAATTCAGTTTGTGTTGCCTGTATCTCGAAAAAGTATACGGTGCATGTGTTTACTTTCTTGGTAATCATTGAGTGAAATGATAAACAAAGGAAAACACTACTGTTACACTTTGGTGCTACATAAGCATTACCTTTTGTCATGTCGGGTCCGCTTTGCTTGCATCCCTGCCTTCATCCAGCCAGCTTGCTAGTGAGCAGCGCTTGTATCTGCCAGATTGCTTGGGGATATATATTCACGGGTGCTGGCACAATTTCCGCAATTCAATTAGTGTTACCTAAATCTTGAAAAAGCACACGGTGTGCACCTTAACTAGCTTGATAATCGTTCAGTGAAGTAACCAGCAGGGGAACACAAAACCGAAGCAAATGCTACGTGGGGATTACCTTGCGTCATGTCTTGGTGTAATAATCTTACATTGCTAGTTAGCATATTGTAATCTAATAACATGGTATAGAGTCTAACTGTAGCATTTATATTTAGACATGCATAATAGATAAGACAAATTGCTCGGTAATTACTCATAGTTCATTGATAGCTGCATTAATTGCAGCGTACTATCAGTAAGTCATCAAAATTCAATGCAAGTGTTCTCTGTGATTAATGTTACCAGAAAAATTGTAACAAAATATGAAAATGCAATCTGTAAAATACTAAGATTGCAGATCTTGTACGTCAGCATGTGGTTGTTTGTACAACATAATTGTAAGCATGTACAAATCTGTTCTTCATGCCTGGGTGTTGGAGTAGGTGACACATCAAATTGCCAAATTAGTATTAGGAAATGATGTGTTGTAAGGTGAGTGATCCATATTGTGACACTCATTGTGAATAATATTCAATGTTAGCTATGTCCAGGACAGTTGTTGGAGCTGGTTCGCAATGCCTGATACCACCATTAATTTAGGCCTCTCATCCATTAGACGCGTGACAGTTGTGCATTTGTTATCGTAAAAAACTAATCATGGTTAAGAGCAGCATGGTTATCAAAGGTTCCGTATTGAAAGAATGCATAGCTGGAATTGGTAGTAATTGGTCTGCATTTATTCCTGAATCATTTATGTAGAATCAACGTATCAGTGATTTTGGTCAGAGCACGAGAAACCATAAAGACACTATTGAAGTGAAATCATAAGAAAACATTCTGTTCATGTTCACTGTTTAGACCCAGTTTGGTGCACCTCAGTTTACATAACATGAGTGATTCCAATTGTCTAAGGCGGAGTTGACGTCCGTCCCCTTCGTATCTGTTCTGACTACCATCTACTATTCAATGACTGGAACAATCACCCCTCCCCCCTATTGACACCTCCTTGAAAGACTTTCACAATTAAATCTAGACTTCTTTTCAGATCTTCTAAATTGCTCAATTAGTCTACATTTGAAGGTTACTACAACCCATCTCCTCTTTGTGCTACCCTAATCCCATGATGGTGACCTCGGTCAAATGAAGAGGACTGTTGGAAACACAGAACATTACAGGCACAAATTATACTCCCCTAAAGATACAGGTATGTGCAAATCTCCTAACCGAACATAACACTACATTACACTATTAAGACAAACGAAAAAGATACTTCCAAAACTGCATCACAAATGCTAACAACAAAGTTGCTGAAGTCTTCAAGATCTACGCTGAATTAATCAGTCCTAGCCATGCCTAATTCATAGCTACTCCTCTGGCTGCCAAACCTGAGGACCTCACGTTGGTGTTCCAAGCAAGTGCCAACCAAGTACACCTGTCAGCCAAACAACAACAAAGATTAGTCTCCTCCTTCACATCAAACTATCCTATACACTACTCCTTCAAGAATGTTTCTTCTGTAACCAAGTGGGAGAGCCTTGCTTTTACAGGAAACCCCAAGGTTTTTGCCAACCAGTTCCATTCATGCTTGACCTCCCTTGTGAAAGACACAATGCACCCCCTGTTCACTCCCATCACTGGCATATGCAATTCTTCCATCATCAGTGGGACAGTCTCATCCCTACTCCCTACTCAAATCTGCCTCCATTACTCTGTTCCTTAAAATGCACTCATCTTACCAAACAATCACAGAAAACTTTCAGCCCATCTCCCTTCACTGTAAACATCCATGAAAAAACAACATCCTCTCAGCTAATGCGTGAATGCAAACCCCACAACCTCCTACATTTCAACAAATCTGACTTTAGGCCATAATGAATTACATACACTAGCCCTCTCAGCTTGAGTGAAAATATCTTTTAAGCCCTTGACGAGTATGCCAATATCTATTATCTAACTCAGCTTCTCAGCAATGTTTGATACGGTAAATCATGACATCCTCATAAACAGGTTTCATACTGCTAACCGTCTAGAAGGTCTTGCACTCAGCTGGATCAGAAACTTCATCAAAGGGTGATACTGTTAGGCCAAACTGGGCACACATCTGTAAAGCCCTTTCCAACTAACCTGTGGGGTTGCTCAAGGCTCCATAATCGCCCCTGGATGTATAATCCCTATGTAAGTGCTTTGGCAATACTTTTAAACTCACTCACACAGTTCTTCGATATATGTAGATGACACAAAGATCTTTCCAGACATACTTTCTGGCCCCTCCAACAATGACCTTTTCCCATATCTCCTTGAAAAAAATCCAGGAATGGATTATTGACAATGATTTATGCCTCAACCATATGCAAAGTGAAATAATCTGGTTTGGTCCCTCACAGCCTTCTTGCCTCCCTTTCCAATTACCAGCCATATGGGGACTTCTCTAGTGCCCTCCATTGCAGCCAGAAACCTAGCCATCCTAATTGACAACATTCTAACCTTCATCCCCAAAAACCAGACTCCACAAAAGACCCATTCCCAGTGACACATGATGAAGAGAATCTTCCTCTACCTAACCACACAACAGAAAATCATTATTCCCCAAGCCTTCATTCTCACAAGACTGTATTATTACAATGCCACCTATCTTCGAATACCAGAGGAATCCATCTGGCAACTTAAAATCCTACAAAACAAAGTGACTGAACTCAACTTATCTCTCAAACCTTGCTTTGAAATAAGGAAGGAAGAAAAAAATGGGCGGATCCCTCTTTTCTTTTGGGGGCCTGACTCTAGAGGGTTGAGAGGTACAGAGATATAGAGGAGTAGAGTCAGCGGCTACCCAGGCCTAAGGCATGACAGGGGGTCACAATACTCCTTGCAGGAGAGCTAGGAGAATACTAGCTTGAAAAAGAGGTCACTGTGGAGTTCAAAAAACAGGAAAATTTATTTTGACAAGAAGACATATTTACAGAATTCTTTATGTGCCGTGGCACATAGTATATGCATACTTGAAGTACATTTGTAGTTTGCATATCGGTGGGTTAGTAATCATAAAATAGTGACAAAATATTCCATGTATTGTTTACATTCACAATACATTTAACGTTGTCGACACATTAATTGGTGTTTCTGGTTCGGTAGGTTACAAAAGGGCAGTGGCTGGATGAAATGGAGCAGCGCTGCAAAGTAGTACCAAACTGAGCTGTATCGCTGCAAGCTGTTTGTGCCTGTGCACAAACAGCTTGCAGCGATACAGCTCTTTCTCAGTTCGGCACAGAATAGTTTTGGGCATCTGACTTACGCAGATTGCCCCCTCCCAGCCGTATTTCTCAACAGCTGGGCAAACAAGAGCACCTCCATGGCGTCAACTTACTTGCACATGGATGACGCTCTTCTTACTTAACCAAGTCCGACCATGACTTGATGTCCTGAAGACAGTTTGCCAACTACCTGAGTCGTTGTTTCTGTATCCCTACAGCACCTACTAGCACTTGACACCTGATGTCTGCACTTTTATTTATCATGTATTGTTTTATTTATTTTACTGTTATCCTATGTACTGGATTGCCCCCTTCCCTTTCCCCCGCACCTTTCCCCTTACCCCCTCCTCTGCACTTGGACGATCTCAATGTCACCTGGCCTAGTAGGATCGCTGTCTCTGTCCTCCCTCTGTTTCCCCTCCCTTGCCTCGTTGTGCCTTGAAACATTTGTGCATAGGCGCGTTATAAATGCCATATCATATCATAGCATATCATTCTCTACACAGACACACACCCACCCACCCAGAGCATTAAAAAACACACCATCACATTCATACTCATTCAACTACCAGTCATTCAATCAAACACCTTTTCGTACCTCCATCCATTGCATTTTCGACACAGGTGCCGCACACATAGAACATTCAAAAACACACCATCATGTTCATACTCATTCATTGCATTCTCTACACAGGCACACACACACCCACCCAGAACACTCAAAAACACTCATCACATCACTTCTCATTCACATACATACATCTGACACGCACTTCACACAAGCAAAATGCACATCATATTACAAGAAAAAAAGCCTTCTTACCTTTTTCTTGCAGCTTCGGTCTGCCCTTCCAGGTCCCCTCGACTCCTCCGTGCTGCTCACAAACAGGAACCAGGAAGCTGTAAGAGCTTCCTGGTTCCTGTATGTGAGCTGCAAGCAAGCAGAGGGTGAAAGGGTTGGAGCTGAACGTGTCATGTGACATGTGCCACATGTCACGGTCAGCTCCAGCCCCTACTGACTGCCTCACCGGCTCAGCCTTCACCCTGATGGGGGAGGACAGGGGGGGGACCCACCAGACCTGGTGTGGCAGGTCCCCCTGCGTCACAGGAGGCCCCACTACACCAGGAGCACTCGTTACTTTTGTGGACATTTATTTTTTAAAGTTGGGGTCGCAAGGGAGTGCCCATGGGTTGCAACTGTGGCCCCCATGTGTCATTTGGAGATTTTAATATGGTAAACAAGGGGTTAAGAATACCTTTGAACACTTTACATATTCAAACAAATGATGCACAAGTTGCTTTGGAATCATCACCTATTTTGGAAGTTCGCACTAAAGAAAAAGCTCAGACAGGGGTTTTAGATAGTCAAATTAAAATCACACTAATTTCATCACGATGCATGCGATTATCAATATAATCCATGCTTACACAGTCATGGATGAGCGGCCATAGCAACCAACAAAAAAACAATCTTTTAAAAAACGCACCACTCTGTGTAGTTCGTCAACGTCTTCATCTGCTGCCAACGTCGGGGAGGGAGTCAGACAATATAGAGTCATGATGACCATTCATGATTAGCCATTCTGGGTCTTCACAAAACCATAAACCTTAGACACACGTGTTTCAAATAAATAATTGGAGGCTCAGACATCTGTGAAAGACTATTAGTTATCAATATTTTGCATTGAAAGTTACCTAAAATTGAACATGTACAGAAAGGACTGCAGTTGATTCAGTTAACATGAGCTAATAGAGTTTACGCCAAGATAGAAGCACAATTGGACCAGAGGTGGTTCCATTTATAGAATGAATTCAAGGCACAGAGTTTTTAACTTCTGATTACAGCTCATTGGATACTTTTTCTCACAGTGTTATGCAATCCATCTCTAAAGCGATAGCATACAAATCACGTCACAGTATGTTTAAAGAAGGACAAGATACTATCGGGGTCATTATGAGTATGCCGGGCTGGAAATAAGGTGCCAGTAACAACGTGTGCTGGCACTTTTTTGGGACCGGTATACTCTGAGACTGCTGGTAGGGACAGTCAACTACCAGCAGGCCTGACCTGCCGGGAATTCAGGCCCCTACCGCCAGAAAAATCACTGGAGCACCAGCCCCATTAACAACAGTGCAGGTTCTTCAGTGGTTCCCATTCCATAGCGTCCTATAGGACACTAGGGAATGGGAACGTACAGCCGTTGCCTGTAGTATCCCGATAACACTGGTATATTGGGTGGCGGCAATGGTAAGAGGAGTTTGCGGGTAACCCGCCGGTAACACCCGCGGCTTATCAACAAACTCCTAATGAGGGCCTATATCTAGATTAATGGTAGATTCCAATATCTTTATCAAAAAATGTGGATAAGTGTGGTTCATCTGTTGCAATGAACAAACTGGATTATCTAGATGTGCTGTGTCACCAATTAGCCAATAAAAACGTTTACATATAGCAAGGTAAGGATCCCAAGAGTGATATTACCTAATTATGTATTGCAGTAATTGGTTCTGGTGTGATCTTAAACATGATCTGGCGAAATACTGTGGCATGCCTTCTCAAAAACCTGCTAACACTTCAATCTTTTATTTTTTGTTTCCAAAAATGCATAAACATTACACTAAATCACTCATGAGAACAACTGTTTTAAATGTAATTGCATCTTTGCACCTCTGAGAAAGTACATTAATAATGATTTGCAACTTTGTATTTGATAAGTCTTTCACTAAGAGCACAGAAGATTTTTGGAAAATTCATTCTATTACATTATGTGCATACTAGAGACATTAGGTAACTATGGACATCAATTCATTGCATTGTATATATTATTCTGCAAGACTAAGGAAATCAAATAATATGGCAACAATTAGCAAAAGCAAACATCGCTGAGAGATGATCATGGATTTTTTCATAACATTCACAAGTACAGTGACATAGAACACATGTTTCAGGCATGAGACTTTTTTCAAATAGTTGCAGGACATTTGAAAGGGAGCCATTTTCCCCCACCATGGGGAATATTTTGTGTGCAGGCCTTTTGAAGCCACGTGCATAACTACGTTGCATTGATTTCGACATCAGAACATGCAATATTCCATTTCTAACCAGTCAATTAACGTTTTAGATATTTTAATTAGTATTTATGGGATGTCATTAAAATGTTAAGTTCATTGTAAAACAACTGACAGCAAAGCCCTTTTACGTGCTACATCTTGTCACCGCCCAGCATTAATAAAATCATTACCACATGCACAATTTTCACAAATTAGGAAAATATTGTCATCATTCAAGGATTTCATTATGTTTGGAAACTGTGGAAGAATTGAGAGACTTTTGGCGCAAAATCCATAAACAAACACATATTGAACAAATGAAATCTCCAGTGGTCGAAATTCCTCGAGTGCAAACATTGAATTATCAGCCCACAACTGGTATTACAAAAACTATTTGTCCAATTGCCTTGAGCCCATTGTGTCATAACATTCAAAATATTGTATTGCCAATTTGGAAATCATTACTAATGATCCTGAAATGTCTGCAATCACATGGGATTCTGCACTGTTTGCCCACACAAGAGCAAGACATCTTTCTGATGTATTAATGCAATCTGATTGTAACTCTGAGAATTATTCAACTCATATTGGCCCCAATATTCTCATTCCTTGGGTCAACAATTTAATAAATGTGCTCAATTGTGTCCACTCCCACATCCACAAAGTGGAACAATCATTCCCTTCAACATTATAAATCTTGTTTGACAACATAGGTCACATATTTAATGTAATGCCCTATGCATTGTATTATGTGGGTGTGGCATCGAGATCAGTAAGAAAGTACCCACATGCAACTAAGAGGGTAATTCATAGAATTTCGCAGAAAAGTGTCGCAAGCGGCTGGCGCAGAGTGTCCGCGTGCGATTGACTGCGCCAGGCACGTGCGCTAAAACCGATTTCCGCGCACAGCGTATTCATGGATTTCAGGCTTCCAAACCAGCCGTGGCGCAGAGAATCGCAGCGACCCTGCAGCAGCGCCAGTAACGCCCCCAAGAACGCCCTCGCGCAAGGAAAAGCCATCAAAATCGCTAAATCATCGCAAAGGGCTGCGCTAACCCTGGACCAGTTCACCGGGCTGGCAAACAGCAAACGCCAAGCGGGGAACGTGTATTGCAGGGGTGCGCGGGAAGTTCCACACGCGACTGGCCCCGTGCAAGCAGGGTACGTGAATTTCAGGGGTGCGCGGGAAGTTCCACACGAGATTTCAGCAGGGTACGTGTATTTCAGGGGTGCGCGGCAAGTTCCACACGCGATTTCTGCAGGGTACGTGCATTACAGGGGTGCGCGGGAAGTTCCACACGCGAATGGGCCAGTGCGAGCAGGGTACGTGTATTACATGGGTGTGCGGGAAGTTCCACACGCGATTCCATCAG
Source organism: Ambystoma mexicanum (assembly GCF_040938575.1). Classification (NCBI taxonomy): domain Eukaryota; kingdom Metazoa; phylum Chordata; class Amphibia; order Caudata; family Ambystomatidae; genus Ambystoma; species Ambystoma mexicanum. Next base: position 609,410,078 of record NC_090933.1, read on the forward strand.
GGTACGTGTATTTCAGGGGTGCGCGGGAAGTTACACACGCGAATGGGCCAGTGCGAGCAGGGTACGTGTATTCCATGGGTGCGCGGGAAGTTCCACACGCGATTTCATCAGCGTACGTGTATTTCAGGGGTGCGCGGGAAGTTCCACACGCGATTGGCCCAGTGCGAGCAGGGTACGTGTATTTCAGGGGTGCGCGGGAAGTTCCACACGCGATTTCAGCAAGGTATGTGTATTTCAGTGGTGCGCGGGAAGTTCCACACGCGATTTCATCAGGGTACGTGTATTTCAGGGGTGCGCGGGAAGTTCCACACGCGATTGGCCCAGTGCGAGCAGGGTACGTGTATTTCAGGGGTGCGCGGGAAGTTCCACACGCGATTTCAGCAAGGTATGTGTATTTCAGGGGTGCGCGGGAAGTTCCACACGCGATTGTCCCAGTGCGAGCAGGGTACGTGTATTTCAGGGGTGCGCGGATAGTTGCACACGCGATACCAGCAGGGAATGTGTATTTCAGGGGTTCTGGGGAGTACTACACGTGAATTGGCCGTGTGGGTCCTCCCAGGTGTACGCTCCACAACCTCCACGGCCCCTGCAGGCAGCCCACGCCACGGGGGACTACCCTGCACCCCTGCTCATGTCCCGCAGGCAGCCCATCCACCATGGGCATGCCCCCCAGCCAACCCACATGTCACCTTGCACTACTGATCAACAATGCATGTCTCCCACCACCCCCAGCCCCCTGCCACCATGGGCAGCCCCCACCAGGCCCCCACTCATGTCTCCCACCACCCCCACCCCCCTGCCACCATGGGCAGCCCCCACCAGGCCCCCACTCATGTCTCCCACCACCCCCACCCCCCTGCCACCATGGCCACCCTCCACCAGGCCCCCACTCATGTCCCCCTGCACCCCCACCCCCCAGCAGTGCAGGGGCAGCCTCCACCAGGCCCCCACTCATGTCTCCCACCACCCCCACCCCCCAGCAGTGCAGGGGCAGCCTCCACCAGGCCCCCACTCATGTCTCCCACCACCCCCACGCCCCAGCCACCAGGGGCAGCCTCCACCAGGCCCCCACCCATGTCTCCCACCACCCCCACCCCCCAGCAGTGCAGGGGCAGCCTCCACCAGGCCCCCACTCATGTCTCCCACCACCGCCACCCCCCAGCAGTGCAGGGGCAGCCTCCACCAGGCCCCCACTCATGTCTCCCACCACCCCCACCCCCCAGCATCCAGGGTCACCCTCCACCAGGCCCCCACTCATGTATCCCACCACCCCCACCCCCCAGCCACCAGGGGCAGCCTCCACCAGGCCCCCACCCATGTCTCCCACCACCCCCACCCCCCAGCAGTGCAGGGGCAGCCTCCACCAGGCCCCCACTCATGTCTCCAACCACCCCCACCCCCCAGCCACCAGGGGCAGCCTCCACCAGGCCCCCACCCATGTCTCCCACCACCCCCACCCCCCAGCAGTGCAGGGGCAGCCTCCACCAGGCACCCACTCATGTCTCCCACCACCCCCACCCCCCAGCATCCAGGGTCACCCTCCACCAGGCCCCCACTCATGTCTCCCACCACCCCCACCCCCCTGCCACCATGGCCACCCTCCACCAGGCCCCCACTCATGCCCCCCTGCACCCCCACCCCCCAGCAGTGCAGGGGCAGCCTCCACCAGGCCCCCACTCATGTCTCCCACCACCCCCACCCCCCTGCCACCATGGCCACCCTCCACCAGGCCCCCACTCATGTCTCCCACCACCCCCACCCCCCAGCAGTGCAGGGGCAGCCTCCACCAGGCCCCCACTCATGTCTCCCACCACCCCCACCCCCTGCCACCATGGCCACCCTCCACCAGGCCCCCACTCATGTCCCCCTGCACCCCCACCCCCCAGCAGTGCAGGGGCAGCCTCCACCAGGCCCCCACTCATGTCTCCCACCACCCCCACCCCCCTGCCACCATGGCCACCCTCCACCAGGCCCCCACTTATGTCCCCCTGCACCCCCACCCCCCAGCAGTGCAGGGGCAGCCTCCACCAGGCCCCCACTCATGTCCCCCTGCACCCCCACCCCCCAGCAGTGCAGGGGCAGCCTCCACCAGGCCCCCACTCATGTCTCCCACCACCCCCAACCCCCAGCAGTGCAGGGGCAGCCTCCACCAGGCCCCCACTCATGTCTCCCACCACCCCCACCCCCCAGCAGTGCAGGGGCAGCCTCCACCAGGCCCCCACTCATGTCTCCCACCACCCCCACCCCCCAGCAGTGCAGGGGCAGCCTCCACCAGGCCCCCACTCATGTCTCCCACCACCCCCACCCCCCAGCAGTGCAGGGGCAGCCTCCACAAGGCCCCCACTCATGTCTCCCACCACCCCCACCCCCAGCAGTGCAGGGGCAGCCTCCACCAGGCACCCACTCATGTCTCCCACCACCCCCACCCCCCAGCAGTGCAGGGGCAGCCTCCACCAGGCCCCCACTCATGTCTCCCACCACCCCCACCCCCCTGCCACCATGGCCACCCTCCACCAGGCCCCCACTCATGTCCCCCTGCACCCCCACCCCCCAGCAGTGCAGGGGCAGCCTCCACCAGGCCCCCACTCATGTCTCCCACCACCCCCACCCCCCAGCAGTGCAGGGGCAGCCTCCACCAGGCCCCCACTCATGTCTCCCACCACCCCCACCCCCCAGCATCCAGGGTCACCCTCCAACAGGCCCCCACTCATGTCTCCCACCACCCCCACCCCCCAGCAGTGCAGGGGCAGCCTCCACCAGGCACCCACTCATGTCTCCCACCACCCCCACCCCCCAGCATCCAGGGTCACCCTCCAACAGGCCCCCACTCATGTCTCCCACCACCCCCACCCCCCTGCCACCATGGCCACCCTCCACCAGGCCCCCACTCATGTCCCCCTGCACCCCCACCCCCCAGCATCCAGGGTCACCCTCCACCAGGCACCCACTCATGTCTCCCACCACCCCCACCCCCCAGCAGTGCAGGGGCAGCCTCCACCAGGCCCCCACTCATGTCTCCCACCACCCCCACCCCCCCAGCCACCAGGGACAGCCTCCACCAGGCCCCCACCCATGTCTCCCACCACCCCCACCCCCCAGCAATGCAGGGGCAGCCTCCACCAGGCACCCACACATGTCTCCCACCACCCCCACCCCCCAGCCACCAGGGGCAGCCCCCACCAGGCCCCCACTCATGTCCCCCTGCACCCCCACCCCCCAGCCACCAGGGGCAGCCTCCACCAGGCCCCCACTCATGTCTCCCACCATCCCTACCCCCCAGCCACCAGGGGCAGCCTCCAGCAGGCCCCCACTCATGTCCCCCTGCACCCCCACCCCCACCAGTGCAGGGGCAACCTCCACCAGGCCCCAACTCATGTCTCCCACCACCCCCACCCCCCAGCATCCAGGGTCACCCTCCACAAGGCCCCCACTCATGTCCCCCTGCACCCCCACCCCCCAGCAGTGCAGGGGCAGCCTCCACCAGGCCCCCACTCATGTCCCCTATCACCCCCACCCCCCAGCAGTGCAGGGGCACCCTTCACCAGGCCCCCACCCATGTCTCCTACCACCCCCACCCCCCAGCCACCGGGGGCACCCTCCACCAGGCCCCCACTCATGTCCCCTATCACCCCCACCCCCCAGCATCCAGGGGCACCCTCCACCAGGCCCCCACCCATGTCTACCACCACCCCCACCCCCCAGCCACCAGGGGCAGCCTCCACCAGGCCCCCACTCATGTCTACCACCACCCCCACCCCCCAGCAGTGCAGGGGCAGCCTCCACCAGGCCCCCACTCATGTCCCCTATCACCCCACCCCCCAGCAGTGCAGGGGCAGCCTCCACCAGGCCCCCACTCATGTCCCCTATCACCCCCACCACCCAGCAGTGCAGGGGCACCCTCCACCAGGCCTCCACCCATGTCTCCCACCACCCCCAGCCACCAGGGGCACCCTCCACCAGGCCCCCACCCATGTCTCCCTGCACCCAGGTCCTCACAATCACCAACCATGTGCGTAATGGTCAGCCTCCACAGCCAAAATGCCCTACCAAGTAACCCATTCACCCACATGGAAATGGAAATCACATGTTACACCCCCAATGTTCATGAAGCTAATGAACCCATGTCCGTCACACACAATGGTTGCAATTGAATGGGAAAACACACAACATGACATGCATGAAACCAATGAGATGATACCACACAGTGAAGTATGGAAACAAAATTGTATTGAAAAAAATAAAGAATGCTAAAGAAAGAAAACAAACTACAATGTGAATGAGAAAAAAAAAGCTGCATGTCCGTATAAAAACACAAAACTTGAAATCCGAATCCAAAAATTTTTTGTCCAAAGTCAAATGTAAAAAAATCTCCATGCAATTAAGAACTATGTACAAAACTACCAAGGGTCCATGAGCCCAACTGAACAAAGGAAACCTACTAAAAAACCTACCTAAAAATCAACTATATACAAAAAGTGGAGCAGTGTCCGTCGACTCCAAATCATAATAAGAAAGAAAGGAAACCTAAAACTAAAGAACTATATACAAAGGCGGCGGGCAAGTCCAGCGGCTCACTCCGTGGTGTCCCGGGCCAGGGCATCATCGAACTCCTGTTCGATGTCCCGGAGGCGGTCCAGTTCCATGGCCCCGAGGGTCCACAGGGACGACGCCGTGTCCTCCTCCAACCCCCTGCGGATTGCCTCGAGGCACTCGGCCCGCCTCAGGGCCCTCCGCATGGAGTTCTCCGCCCTGACCATTGTGAGCCGCGCCTCTTCCGCCCGCCGCCGCTCCGCACCTATGGCGTGGCCCAACCGCTGCCACATGGAAGACACTCTCTGTCCTGGGTCCCCCTGCCCTCCGGCCGATGCCTGCCCCTCCGATGTCGAAAGCCCCGAGCCTTCATGTCTCCCACCATGTTGCTGCTGCTGCTGCTCTGCCTCTGCCCGTGCACTGCCTCCTGCTGCCTGCACATCCTCTGCCGGCTGGGGTGCAGTTGTTGATGTGGCCACCCCTGCTGGACCTCCGACTCCCGACTGTGGCAGGGATGCCTCCTCCACCAGCCTGGCCGCACCGTCAGAGGCAGCTCCACAGGGCGCCCAGGTGACTGATGGGTGGGAAGATGGCACAGAGGACGACTGGCGCGTAGGGGGTCCAGTTGAGGAGGGGGTCGAAGCAAGCCCCATCAGACAGCGGAATCCGGCCTGGGTGACCTGTCCCAGCAGGCTGACGTGGTCAACGAGCCATTCGAGATGACATGCAGTCTCTCCATGAAAAGACTGCAGGTCACCTCGCATGGCCCGTTGACGCAACGCCACACCAGCCAGGACAGGCTCAACCCGGACCTGGATGTCCACGTCCGCAGGCAGAGGAAGGCCAGTTGACGTCAGCACATCCCCTGCCTGAAAACGGGTCTGGACGTAGGCATCCCTGCTGGTGCAAGATGATGCAGGGACAGGATCGGGGACAGGATTGCACACAGGCACCTCCGCGGCCGCCTGTGCTGCCTCCTGTCCCTGGTCCTGCACTGCACCACTAGCACCAGTGGGATCCCCACCTCCAGACCCCGTCTCTGGTGCTTGCATGGCCTCCTCCTCCACCAAACCCCCCACCAACCTGGATGACTCCGTGCCATCTTCCCCTGTTGGGCCCTGTGGGGTCCCAGCTGCCCCTTCTGCTGCCGAGGAGTCCAACTGCAACCTCCGCCTCTTGGACCTCCCCCCGGCAGCTGCGACCTGGGACGCGGCACCGGACTCGTCACTCCCCGACGAGATGACAACACGGGAGGGGAGCCGGGCCTTGCGTCTCCGGCTGGCGGTCGGATCCCCGCCGCTGTGCTCCACAGCACCTTCTCCGCCCTCTTCATCAGTTGACGCTGCAGACAGGGAGAAACAAAACACAGGCATCAGGGCACTGTACAATGGACACATACACGCATGACAGTTGCACATGAGTGGCATTGGCAAACCTCAGACATGTCATCACAATCCCCAACACACATGTCATTGCAACTCGCACACATGAGCCATACCACAGCCATATCGCAACTGCCACCACCATCCATACACATACAACAGCATGAGCAGCCAAAGGGGAGCCAGACATCACATGCAACACAGGAAGTGCACCACACATGTACACACACCACCACACTTGCATGCACGTCTACACCTCTGCCAAGTGTCGCACTGTTCAGACGGGCATCCATGTCACATCTGCCAATCAGGCTTCCACATACCGCTGTCACAGGCATCCATGTTGCATCACTGTTGCACCCTTGACAAATACACACACATGCACATGTACACAGTGCTCATACATGCAGCCGAAAACAACATACATGCCTGACATCACGGACATGTCTACTTACATACACATTCATCCAAACATGTGTGCACGCACAACTGCATTTGCCATGCAAGCCCACACACACAAGCACCATCCATGTCTCACACATTACAGCCCTCGCATGTGTCAGCCCCACGGCCCTGTACACCCCCACCCATACTCGACCCCATACAAACAGATGTGCAACCGGCACAATACCAAATAATCACCACACGCACTGCTCACAATCAGGATGCATGTACACTCACCGCTCGACTCCAGACGGGTCTGCTTCTCTAGGACCTGGACGTGGAGCGCTGGGGATATGCGTTCCAGGACCCCCATCTGTTCTTCCGACAAGTGACCCCGGCGCCCCTTGGCATCCGCTGCCTTCAAGAGGCGCCGGGCCTTGTTCAGGGTCCTGGACCTGAAGTCCTCCCAGCGCTTCCTGACATGTTGTAAGTCCCGGACTGCCACCCCCTCCGCGTTGATGGCAGTCACGATGTCAGTCCAGATCCGAGTCCGTCCTTCCTTGTCGGCGCGGGAACTTCCGAAGAGGGCATCATACTGCCCCAGGACTTGCTCCACCAGGACATCAACTTCGGTGGCACTGAAGCTGGTGCCCCTCTGCCTCTCTGGCCGGGGGTTGTCAGTGGTCACAGATGGTGTTTGCCCCGACATGACAACCCCAGAGGCAGGAGTGGGTGGGCAACTGGGTCCTGGGGCTGGGATGTGGAGCGTTGGAATTCCAGTCGGGAGTCTTCGGTTCCAGCAGGGGTGGTCACAGCAACAGCACCCCTGGCTGATGTGCAGGCAGCAAATGGCAGTGCACGTGGGCAGCAGGCAGCAGCAGATGGCAGGTGGGAGCGTGCTCGGGGCTCTGGGGGGCAGTAGTTCGGCCTTCTGGGCAGGAGCGTGGTCTTCCGTGTGCTTACGCGTGGCCAGCTTGGTACGGAGTGATTTGGCACGTGAAAATCCTGCACGTCAGCGTGAAAACCGAGGAAAGGCCCTTAGCGCGTAAGCGCGTCAGCACGCATACGCGATTCTATTGGACCAAAGGCCCTCAGCGCGTAAGCGCGTCTGTGACGTGACCCGCACGGGTGTTTCCCACACAGCACGTGATGACAGAGCACACGTGGAAAGACTGCACGTCAGAGTGTCATCGAGTGTGATTGGTGGAAATGGCCCTACACGCAGAAGTGACAAAGCGTGTAATTGGTGGAAATGGCCCTACACGCATAAGTGACAAAGCGTGTAATTGGTGGAAATGGCCCTAGCGCGTACACGCCGCGTAAGTGACGCTGGACGTGTGGGCCTGTATAAAAGGTACGCGTAGAACACCATTTCCTTGTACGTGCTTTTCGTGGAGAGCGAGTGGGTGAATTCTGTACTTCTTGTCGTTTCACACGCGATTTACTTCACGGCGTTTCAAGTTCGTATTCCCTGTTACCTCTGACAGCTTTTTCTCTTTTTTCTCTTTTACTGGTTTACCTGGGCCTGTTCCCTCAAACAGTGTTCCCTTCTACTGTTGTCCTGTCTCCTCAGACAGCGTACAAATCTTCTTTTGGCGGGGGTGTTGCCAACCAAATGCGCTCCTTTTTCACGCTCTTTTACCTGGCAGACGGTGAGTCACGCACGTAACTAACATCTGTGCTTGCCCCGTGTGTAGCCTACCCCTTCAGAGGTCATTCTAGGCTGCGTGTGACACGCATACGTTCATTCTTGTGTTACTGGGTGCCACAGCGTAGTGCAGGTTTTTCTTACTGCACACGTGGTCTAGGAGGGGTTGCGTGCACGTCATCTCCCTTTTTTGGGGCTCCTGTGCGTAGCGTGACCCGTCATCTTTCCCCAGGGGTTACAATCAGCCTTGCGAGAGCACTAGGGTACAATTACCATCTGGTACCCAACCCCTTTGACCCCCAATTGCCCAGGACAATAGTTTACAGCCACTCCCATACGCACATTAACATCAGTGCCATGGCTGGGAGGCGAGGATTCCGTGAGGGTGGCAAAGGTGGAAGAGCCACAAGTGGTGGCCGTGGTGGATCCGGTAGGGGACGTGGTCGTTACTTGCAGGGTGAGCCTGTCCCCCCATGTGTGGAGGACCAGTCAAGGGCACCCATAATCCCCCCCCCTCCCGGTGAGGCTGATGTGGCTGACACCATCCATGCTCAGCCCTTGTTGGACCAGCCCATTGTGGCACCAGACCTGGCTGACTCCATGGCTGACTTCCAGGTCAGCAGGCCTATGACACGTGCGCTGGTGCACGTTGATGTCACCATGCCACGTGCATCTGGGGCAGCAAGGTCATCTGCTGCACCAAGTAGGCAGGGCGGAGAGGCTGCAGGGGCAGCTGCGGCTCCATCCACCCCAGCCCTCACACACCCAGCCCGGACAGTGTCGGTCCTAGTCCATGCTGCTGACATTCCCCCTGACACCATCACACTAGAGCCAATGCCTGCACCAACTCCCATGCTGAGTGTGCAATCCCACACTCCTGATACAGAGTCCACCAGGGCTCCTGCCCCTAGTGTCCAGAGCGGCGCAGGACACTCAGGATCACCACCACCTTCCAAGCGGAAGAGGAAGAGTGCTCGTCCGGCACAGGCTGATGCCCCAGACACGGCTACACAGTCCGGCCCGTCCAGGAAGCCCAGCTTCACGGATGACGAACTGAATGCACTTGTAGAGTATGTGTCCGCACATGACAACGAGATGGTCATTGTTGCAGGATCCAAGACCACACCTGCACAATGCCAGGCACACTGGCAGACCGTTGCGGACATCGTAAGTGCCCTTGGAATCGTGAGGCGCACAGCCAATGATTGCTATAAGCGCTGGAATGACCTAAAGCGCAGGGCAAAGAGTAAGCTGGCCTCAAGTCATGCCGCAACTCTAGTAACTGGAGGTGGGTCTCCAGTAGTAGACATGGAACTCACTCCACATGAGTCAGTCGCTGGGACCTACGTCACGGAGGAACAGATCCAAGGCGTGGGAGATTTGGCTGATTACGAGGCATTGTCCGGTGAGTGCACATGCATGTGTGTGTCATCCATGTGCATGGTGTGTGTGAGGGCTTCTGTTTGTGTGCCAGGTGAGAGTGTGTGCGCCTAAGTCGTATGGGTCAGCCATGTGCTTCATGCAATACATCCTGCGCAGCTGCATTTGGCCATAGCAGTATCCCTTCTGCCAACAGTAGACATCTAGCCCAACTGCACGCCAGTTGCCCTTGAAGTGTCACCTTGCCACAACATTGTTGCTTAATTTTTCACTGTTCATTTAGTCAGATTGTTTGCATTCCACCACTTTTACTAGGCATGTCGCAGTCCTCTAGTCACATGTCTGACATGGCTATGGTAAAGTAGAGTGACTTTGCTACCTGGATATCATTTGTTCAAACATGTCCCTGTGCAATTGCACCATTTCGGACTGGCAGCTCCAGGTGAAGAATCTGACCTGTTTGAATTAGAAAAGCTATTACATGCGGGAACTGGACTGAATGAATAGGTGCTGCCCTCCTCTCCATCTTGACTCAATAGCAATGGTACATGCCATCTGTGTGATGGCATGTGTGTTTCACCTGCCAATCACAGGCCAATGTGTGATGCCACTGCCAGGCAGCATGCAGAAAATGTGTTCATCTTCCATCTTGGTGTCATCAGTGTGTGCCATTTGCCTGCCCTTCATACGCAGTGAGGGTGCATGCATGGGAGGGTTTTAGTCATGTGGGGCATGTGTCAAACAAGTACTGGTTCTCTTGCTTCTCAGCACTCATTGTGTGCCATGGTGCTAATGCCTGTTTCCATTTCTTTGTTTTTATGTCTTTGCAGGGGAAGACGCACCTGATACTGCTGGGGTAGTGGAAATGGTGCAGACCCAGGAGGGGTCCGAGGGCTGACCAACCACCAGTGAGGGACGTGGTGTGGTGGTGGGTGAGAACCCACAAGTGCTGCAGGTCGTGCTCTCAAGGGGTGTCTCTGGCTGCACCTCCCCCGAGCTGTACTCAGGTGTTGATTCGGATGAGACCTACGTGCCGTCGCAGGTGAGTGTTCCAGGGAGGGATTCTGTTCTGTCTCACCCACCTGCACCAGGGTCAGAACCCTCAATGGGGATGTCAGTGTTGGCAGCTACGCCTTTGGTGGTTACGGATGCAGGGTCACACTCCGCGACATCTGATCTTGTTCCTGGGCCAGCAGATCAGAGGGGGAATGCAGTCCTGCAGCCTCAGGCAGTGCCGGCACAGCAAGGCGCAGTTCGCCTTGCCCCAGACAGGTGTGGTGCCCGCCGACGTGGTGGCCGTACGCCACCTGGCAATACCGCATGGGAGCAATCCATTTACGGTATGGCAACCCAACAGGCAGCATCATCCGAGATGATGGCTCAGGCCATGGATAGGGTGGCCACTTCCATTGTCCCCCCTGAAAGGCTGATGGAGCGACTAGAGCAGGCAACCGACTCCATCTGCCAGTCACACAGGGAGGACATGTTGGGGTCCAACAGGGACAGGCGGGCGGCACTGGCGACTCTGCAGGAGGCCATCTCCATTGAGTCCCAGGGCCACAGGGAAGCCCTGAGGCAGGAGCTCCTTCACCTCAGGACGACTCTTGTTGAGCTTGAGGCTTCAACACACCAAAGGACAGAACAGCAGCTGGAGCGTCTCACCCGTACGCTCTCAACTGAGATGCAGGCAACGAGGGCGGAGGTCCGGGCATCCCGTGAGTTGTTGCATGGGGACCTCCGCACACTCATCCTCCAGAACCAGACCTACCACACCCGCATGCTTGCAGCCATGGAGGAGCAGACTAGGGCCTTGCGTGGGCTGCCTCCCATAGTGCAACCACCTCCGGATGCAGCTGCACAGGGTGATAATAGCGACAGCAGTGATACTCCCACAATAGGGTAGCCGTGTGGGCCATGAGCCCATGGAGGTGTTTTTTTTTTCCAAGGATCCACGCAGGTGGGTTCTGGTGTGCATCCTGTCCTCGGACCTCCTGGGTGGCCTCCCCAACCCCCCCGGGCCCTTCAATGGCCATTTTTTTTTTTTTTTTTTTTTTATTTATTTTATTCCCAATTTTTTGGGGACGATTTGTTGGCTTCCGTGGTTCCTGTGGGCATACGCTGCATTGTGGCTGGGCACATGCAGGCTTGTAATGTATTTGGTTCAGATGCTTGGGTTTGAGTCACACACACCCCTCCTGCTTCCCGTTTCCATGGGCTTGCAAAGGGTGTGCCCAAGTGACAGTGAATTACACAGTGACGTTGGACTCCCATGAGCTGTGTGGCCAGTCTGTAGTCAATACTGTGTATACATTCATAGTGCATATTGCTGTTGTGTTGTACACTGCATGTTGCATTGATGTGTAACTCTTCTTCTGTGTCTACCTCCCAATTTGCAGGTCCCTTCCTCATGTCCACACAAGGACCTCTAGTCTGGAGATGGGGACCATGTTGGCAGCAGTGCACCTACAACTCTACATGGCGCCAACACTGCACAGTTGGTAGTGGTGGGAGTGCAGGCATTTCCAGGTGGTGAGACTACTAATATTTAACATTAGTGATGTCATGTTAATGGTAGTACGTGCTCAAGTTTGTTGTTGGTCCGGCATTACTGTGAGCATTTCAGGTGTTGCAAGTTTCTAATAGGGACACTGTACGTTGTGACACTAGTGTCATGTTGTGGGGATTACTTTGTTTACCTGCAAATAGCATGACATGGCACGGTGTGTCGTGTGGCGGTGCTGGGGTTGGGTTGGCTGACATGGCACTGTCCTCTTGTTGCATTTTGCAAGTGGGTATTCATTTTAGCTGCTTGAATGTGTAACTTCACAAAACTGCATTGGTGGTGTCTGTGTGAGTAGGGATGCACACATTGTGACACTTCCAGGTGAACAATCTCAGGCTGATATGGTTTTCACGGTTCTTTCTCCAGACATTCAGGATCAGTGTCAGGTTGAGTCATCATTGATTGTCAGATGGAATGTGCCAGGGCAGTGTGCACTCCACAGGGGTGTGATTTCTATGTGAAGTAATTAGCCACTAGCTGTGTACGGGCTGCCTCCCCCCGTGCCCTTTCCCCTCCCATGTGCAGCGGCTGTGCATGTGGTTGGGGATGGGGGGCACCACCATGTCCACGGCCAGGCCCCGGTGTGTTGCACCGTTGTGCAGGACACATGCTGCCACTATGATCCTGCACACTACTGGGGGAGCGTACAACAGCTGCCCGCCAGAACGGTCAAGGGAGCGAAAGCGTGACTTCAGCACTCCGAATGTGCGCTCCACTATGCCCCGGGTTGTAATGTGGGCTGCGTTATATCTTACCTGGGGTGGCGTGGTGGGGTTCCGAATTGGCGTCATCATGTGGGGGCTGAGAGGGTAGGCACTGTCCCCTGTGGAGGTGGTGATTGGTATCATTGGTGGGGTTGTGACCTTGCTCAGTATCTGACATGCATGCATGTGCAGTGGCATTCATACTCACCAAGCAGCCATGTATCGCCATGCCGCCCAGCTTCTAGGTCCCGGCTTAGGGTGGACATTCGGTAAATGAAGCTGTCGTGGGTTGACCCGGGATAGTTGGCGTATACTGAGGTGATGATTCCCTTGGCATTACATACTACCTGCACGTTGATGGAATGCCAGTGCTTGCGGTTCCTATAGATGTGCTCAGATGCCCTGGGGGGACGTAGAGCCACATGGGTGCAGTCGATGGCACCTAGCACTTTGGGGAATCGTGCCACAGCATAAAAATCCAGGGCGGCAGCATGCCTTTCTGCAGGGGTTCTGGGCAGGTATATGTGCCTGCGGACTGATGGGCGTGCAGTGATGATGTTCAAGACCTGGTGTAGGCAGCGTGACTGGGTGGCCTGTGATACACCACCCACAATGGCACTTGTCCGCTGAAATGATCCAGTGGCTAAGAAGTGCAGTACATTGAGGACCTTCTCCAGGGGGCTGAGTGCTTGGGAGCACAGGGTGGGTGATGTGAGGTCATCCTCCCACTCACTCACCAGGTCCAGTATGATGTGTGGTGGAAACCTGTACCTCCCATGCACCTGGTCATCAGGCATCCCGAAAAGGCTGGTTCTGGGTGTGAATATTCTGGCCCTGACTATCCTCCTCCTCCTCCTCCTCCTTTGGTAGGCCACGCCCACTGCTGCTAGGAACGGTATGTTCATCCTGGGTCTGAGCTTGTTATTTTGTTAGCGCGCAAATTAATGCGTTGCGCGTGTTGTAGGCGAGCGTGTGACCCGCGCACCCCTGAAATCCAGTACCCAGTCCAATTACGTGTGGAAATTCCCGCGCACACCGGGATACAGGTGCGCTGACGTACTTGCGTGTGTAAGTGTCCGCGCACACCTGATATACACGTACATAGGCCAATCGCGTGTACGCGCACTTTTGGCCAATTACACGCGATGACACCCTGACGTGCTGTCCAATTACACGCGATGAGACTCTGAGGTGCTGTCCAATTACACGCGATGACACTCTGACGTGCAGTCTTTCCACGTGTGCTCTGTCATCACGTGCTGTGTGGGAAACACCCGTGCGGGTCATGTCACAGACGCGCTTACGCGCTGAGGGCCTTTGGTCCAATAGATTCGCGTATGCGTGCTGACGCGCTTACGCGCTAAGGGCCTTTCCTCGGTTTTCACGCTGACGTGCAGGATTTTCACGTGCCAAATCACTCCGTACCAAGCTGGCCACGCGTAAGCACACGGAAGACCACGCTCCTGCCCAGAAGGCCGAACTACTGCCCCCCAGAGCCCCGAGCACGCTCCCACCTGCCATCTGCTGCTGCCTGACTGCCTGCTGCCCACGTGCACTGCCATTTGCTGCCTGCACATCAGCCAGGGGTGCTGTTGCTGTGACCACCCCTGCTGGAACCGAAGACTCCCGACTGGAATTCCATTGCTCCACAGCCCAGCCCCAGGACCCAGTTGCCCACCCACTCCTGCCTCTGGGGTTGTCATGTCGGGGCAAACACCATCTGTGACCACTGACAACCCCCGGCCAGAGAGGCAGAGGGGCACCAGCTTCAGTGCCACCGAAGTTGGTGTCCTGGTGGAGCAAGTCCTGGGGCAGTATGATGCCCTCTTCGGAAGTTCCCGCGCCGACAAGGAAGGACGGACTCGGATCTGGACTGACATCGTGACTGCCATCAACGCGGAGGGGGTGGCAGTCCGGGACTTACAACATGTCAGGAAGCGCTGGGAGGACTTCAGGTCCAGGACCCTGAACAAGGCCCGGCGCCTCTTGAAGGCAGCGGATGCCAAGGGGCGCCGGGGCCACTTGTCGGAAGAACAGATGGGGGTCCTGGAACGCATATCCCCAGCGCTCCACGTCCAGGTCCTAGAGAAGCAGACCCGTCTGGAGTCGAGCGGTGAGTGTACATGCATCCTGATTGTGAGCAGTGCGTGTGGTGATTATTCGGTATTGTGCCGGTTGCACATCTGTTTGTATGGGGTCGAGTATGGGTGGGGGTGTACAGGGCCGTGGGGCTGACACATGCGAGGGCTGTAATGTGTGAGACATGGATGGTGCTTGTGTGTGTGGGCTTGCATGGCAAATGCAGTTGTGCGTGCACACATGTTTGGATGAATGTGTATGTAAATAGACATGTCCGTGATGTCAGGCATGTATGTTGTTTTCGGCTGCATGTATGAGCACTGTGTACATGTACATGTGTGTGTATTTGTCAAGGGTGCAACAGTGATGCAACATGGATGCATGTGACAGCGGTATGTGGAAGCCTGATTGGCAGATGTGACATGGATGCCCGTCTGAACAGTGCGACACTTGGCAGAGGTGTAGACATGCATGCAAGTGTGGTGGTGTGTGTACATGTGTGGTGCACTTCTTGTGTTGCATGTGATGTCTGGCTCCCCTTTGGCTGATGATGCTGTTGTATGTGTAGGGATGGTGGTGGCAGTTGCGATATGGCTGTGGTATGGCTCATGTGTGCAAGTTGCAATGACATGTGTGTTGGGGATTGTGATGACATGTCTGAGGTTTGCCAATGCCACTCATGTGCAACTGTCATGCGTGTATGTGTCCATTGTACAGTGCCCTGATGCCTGTGTTTTGTTTCTCCCTGTCTGCAGCGTCAACTGATGAAGAGGGCGGAGAAGGTGCTGTGGAGCACAGCGGCGGGGATCCGACCGCCAGCCGGAGACGCAAGGCCCGGCTCCCCTCCCGTGTTGTCATCTCGTAGGGGAGTGAGGAGTCCGGTGCCGCGTCCCAGGCCGCAGCTGCCGGGAGGAGGTCCAAGAGGCAGAGGTTGCAGTTGGACTCCTCGGCAGCAGAAGGGGCAGCTGGGACCCCACAGGGCCCAACAGCGGAAGATGGCACGGAGTCATCCAGGTTGGTGGGGGGTTTGGTGGAGGAGGGGGCCGTGCAAGCACCAGAGACGGGGTCTGGAGGTGGGGATCCCACTGGTGCTAGTGGTGCAGTGCAGGACCAGGGACAGGAGGCAGCACAGGCGGCCGCGGAGGTGCCTGTGTGCAATCCTGTCCCCGATCCTGTCCCCGATCCTGTCCCTGCATCATCTTGCACCAGCAGGGATGCCTACGTCCAGACCCGTTTTCAGGCAGGGGATGAGCTGACGTCAACTGGCCTTCCTCTGCCTGCGGACGTGGCCATCCAGGTCCGGGTTGAGCCTGTCCTGGCTGGTGTGGCGTTGCGTCAACGGGCCATGCGAGGTGACCTGCAGTCTTTTCATGGAGAGACTGCACGTCATCTCGAATGGCTCGTTGACCACGTCAGCCTGCTGGGACAGGTCACCCAGGCCGGATTCCTCCGTCTGATGGGGCTTGCTCCGACCCCCTCCTCAACTGGACCCCCTACGCGCCAGTCGTCCTCTGTGCCATCTTCCCACCCATCAGTCACCTGGGTGCCCTGTGGAGCTGCCTCTGACGGTGCGGCCAGGCTGGTGGAGGAGGCATCCCTGCCACAGTCGGGAGTCGGAGGTCCAGCAGGGGTGGCCACATCAACAACTGCACCCCAGCCGGCGGAGGATGTGCAGGCAGCAGTAGGCAGTGCACGGGCAGAGGCAGAGCAGCAGCAGCAGCAACATGGTGGGAGACATGAAGGCTCGGGGCTTTCGACATCGGAGGGGCAGGCATCGGCCGGAGGGCAGGGGGACCCAGGACAGAGAGTGTCTTCCGTGTGGCAGCGGTTGGGCCACGCCATAGGTGCGGAGCGGCGCGGCTCACAATGGTCAGGGCGGAGAACTACATGCGGAGGGCCCTGAGGCGGGCCGAGTGCCTCGAGGCAATCCACAGGGGGTTGGAGGAGGACACGGCGTCGTCCCTGCGGACCCTCGGGGCCATGGAACTGGACCGCCTCCGGGACATCGAACAGGAGTTCGATGATGCCCTAGCCCGGGACACCACGGAGTGAGCCGCTGGACTTGCCCGCCGCCTTTGTATATAGTTCTTTAGTTTTAGGTTTCCTTTCTTTCTTATTATGATTTGGAGTCGACGGACACTGCTCCACTTTTTGTATATAGTTGATTTTTAGGTAGGATTTTTAGTAGGTTTCCTTTGTTCAGTTGGGCTCATGGACCCTTGGTAGTTTTGTACATAGTTCTTTATTGCATGGAGATTTTTTTACATTTGACTTTGCCCAATTTTTTTTTGGATTCTGATTTGCAGTTTTGTGTTTTTATACGGACATGCAGCTTTTTTTTTCACATTCACATTGTAGTTTGTTTTCTTTCTTTAGCATTCTTTATTTTTTTCAATACAATTTTGTTTCCTTACTTCACTGTGTGGTATCATCTCATTGGTTTCATGCATGTCATGTTGTGTGTTTTCCCATTCAATTGCAACCATTGTGTGTGACGGACATGGGTTCATTGGCTTCATGAACATTGGGGGTGTAACATGTGATTTCCATTTCCATGTGGGTGAATGGGTTACTTGGTAGGGCTTTTTGGCTGTGGAGGCTGACCATTACGCACATGATTGGGGATTGTGAGGACCTGGTGGGGGCTGCCCATGGTGGCAGGGGGGTGGGGGTGGTGGGAGACATGAGTGGGGGCCTGCTGGAGGCTGCCCCTGGTGGCTGGGGGGTGGGGGTGGTTGGAGACATGAGTGGGGGCCTGCTGGAGGCTGCCCATGGTGGCAGGGGGGTGGGGGTGGTGGGAGACATGAGTGGGGGCCTGCTGGAGGCTGCCCCTGGTGGCTGGGGGGTGGGGGTGGTGGGAGACATGAGTGGGGGTCTGCTGGAGGCTGCCCCTGCACTGCTGGGGGGTGGGGGTTCAGGGGGACATGAGTGGGGGCCTGCTGGAGGCTGCCCCTGGTGGCTGGGGGGTGGGGGTGGTGGGAGACATGAGTGGGGGCCTGGTGGAGGCTGCCCATGGTGGCAGGGGGGTGGGGTGGTGGGAGACATGAGTTGGGGCCTGGTGGAGGCTGCCCCTGCACTGCTGGGGGGTGGGGGTGGTGGGAGACATGAGTGGGGGCCTGGTGGAGGCTGCCCCTGCACTGCTGGGGGGTGGGGGTGCAGGGGGACATGAGTGGGGGCCTGCTGGAGGCTGCCCCTGGTGGCTGGGGGGTGGGGGTGGTGGGAGACATGAGTTGGGGCCTGCTGGAGGCTGCCCCTGGTGGCTGGGGGGTGGTGGTGGTTGGAGACATGAGTGGGGGCCTGCTGGAGGCTGCCCATGGTGGCAGGGGGGTGGGGGTGGTGGGAGACATGAGTGGGGGCCTGCTGGAGGCTGCCCCTGGTGGCTGGGGGGTGGGGGTGGTGGGAGACATGAGTGGGGGTCTGCTGGAGGCTGCCCCTGCACTGCTGGGGGGTGGGGGTTCAGGGGGACATGAGTGGGGGCCTGCTGGAGGCTGCCCCTGGTGGCTGGGGGGTGGGGGTGGTGGGAGACATGAGTGGGGGCCTGGTGGAGGCTGCCCATGGTGGCAGGGGGGTGGGGGTGGTGGGAGACATGAGTTAGGGCCTGGTGGAGGCTGCCCCTGCACTGCTGGGGGGTGGGGGTGGTGGGAGACATGAGTGGGGGCCTGGTGGAGGCTGCCCCTGCACTGCTGGGGGGTAGGGGTGCAGGGGGACATGAGTGGGGTCCTGGTGGAGGGTGGCCATGGTGGCAGGGGGGTGGGGGTGGTGGGAGACATGAGTTGGGGCCTGGTGGAGGCTGCCCCTGCACTGCTGGGGGGTGGGGGTGGTGGGAGACATGAGTGGGGGCCTGGTAGAGGCTGCCCCAGCACTGCTGGGGGTGGGGGTGCAGGGGGACATGAGTGGGGGCCTGGTGGAGGGTGGCCATGGTGGCAGGGGGGTGGGGGTGGTGGGAGACATGAGTTGGGGCCTGGTGGAGGCTGCCCCTGCACTGCTGGGGGGTGGGGGTGGTGGGAGACATGAGTGGGGGCCTGGTGGAGGCTGCCCCTGGTGGCTGGGGGGTGGGGGTGCAGGGAGACATGAGTGGGGGCCTGGTGGGGGCTGCCCATGGTGGCAGGGGGGTGGGGGTGGTGGGAGACATGAGTGGGGGCCTGGTGAAGGCTGCCCCTGCACTGCTGGGGGGTGGGGGTGGTGGGAGACATGAGTCGGGGCCTGGTGGAGGCTGCCCCTGGTGGCTGGGGGGTGGGGGTGGTGGGAGACATGAGTGGGGGCCTGGTGGAGGGTGACCCTGGATGCTGGGGGGTGGGGGTGCAGGGGGACATGAGTGGGGGCCTGGTGGAGGGTGGCCATGGTGGCAGGGGGGTGGGGGTGGTGGGAGACATGAGTTGGGGCCTGGTGGAGGCTGCCCCTGCACTGCTGGGGGGTGGGGGTGCAGGGGGACATGAGTGGGGGCCTGCTGGAGGCTGCCCCTGGTGGCTGGGGGGTGGGGGTGGTGGGAGACATGAGTGGGGGCCTGGTGGAGGCTGCCCCTGCACTGCTGGGGGTGGGGGTGGTGGGAGACATGAGTGGGGGCCTGCTGGAGGCTGCCCCTGCACTGCTGGGGGGTGGGGGTGGTGGGAGACATGAGTGGGGGCCTGGTGGAGGCTGCCCATGGTGGCAGGGGGGTGGGGGTGGTGGTAGACATGCATTGTTGATCAGTAGTGCAAGGTGACATGTGGGTTGGCTGGGGGGCATGCCCATGGTGGATGGGCTGCCTGCGGGACATGAGCAGGGGTGCAGGGTAGTCCCCCGTGGTGTGGGCTGCCTGCAGGGTCCGTGGAGGTTGTGGAGCGTACACCTGGGAGGGCCCACACGGCCAATTCACGTGTGGTACTCCCCAGAACCCCTGAAATACACATACCCTGCTGAAATCGTGTGTGGAACTTCCCGCGCACCCCTGAAATACACATACCTTGCTGTAAGCGCGTGTGGAACTTCCCGCGCACCCCTGAAATACACGTACCCTGCTCGCACTGGGCCAATCGCGTGTGGAACTTCCTGCGCACCCCTGAAATACACGTACCCTGATGAAATCACGTGTGGAACTTCCCGCGCACCCCTGAAATACACATACCTTGCTGAAATCGCGTGTGGAACTTCCCGCGCACCCCTGAAATACACGTACCCTGCTCGCACTGGGCCAATCGCGTGTGGAACTTCCCGCGCACCCCTGAAATACACGTACCCTGATGAAATCGCGTGTGGAACTTCCCGCGCACCCCTGAAATACACATACCTTGCTGAAATCGCGTGTGGAACTTCCCGCGTACCCCTGAAATACACGTACCCTGCTCGCACTGGGCCAATCGCGTGTGTAACTTCCCGCGCACCCCTGAAATACACGTACCCTGATGAAATCGCGTGTGGAACTTCCCGCGCACCCCTGAAATACACGTACCCGGCCAAATCGCGTGTGAGACTTCCCGCGCACCCCGGTATACACGCACATGTATTTTTTGACAGCGGGTGTCCGTGTTTGTGGGTACCCCTTTGCACGTCATTTGTCCTGGAGGGCCACAGTATAGGACATTCATCAGGGCAGTATATAGGTGCTATTTGTTGGCGCACCTTTTGGCGCACATTTCTTGCAGCCGCAGAGACGCTACCGCCTGCTTTCTTGTGGCGGTCGTGTTTGTGCCTGTGCGCTGGTTTGAGCGTGCGCTTTTTTGCCCTATTCTATTCCATGAATACGTGTTGTAGGCGAGCGTGTGGGCGTTCCGCGCACTTGTGCCCTGTACTTCCCCCGTGACGCCCACGTTTTGGCAAGTTGTTCCCCATTCCGAGTGTTACGCCCGTGTTCCGCCTACTTTTGTTGCGTGCGCCGCGCTATGTGCGATTTTCGCTGTGGCCTGTGCGATTTTCGCTGTGACCTGGCGCACGCTGTTAGATGGCCTGTGCGCCAACGTGCGCCGTGCACTTTTTTATCGCACATCCGCTGGTTTTCTCACGCACGGACTTCCATGAATCGATGTGCGCTGCTTTTCGTGCGATTTTCGCACTTGCACTGCGATTTTCGCTATTCCACTGCGATTCGCACGTTTTTGGCCACTTGCGCCGCGCTAATTATTCCATGAATCGGCCTGATAATCTGTCATTAGAAGGAAGCTACGTACACCACTGGTAGCAAAGCATTTTGACCAAGCAAAGCATTCTGGAGAAAACACAGTGGAGTTCATAAAATGCTAAAACAGTGTGAATGTTATTGGATATGGGGTATGGAAATGCTTTGTCTCTTAGTCTCATTGCACAATTATATTGGCAAGTATTTATTGACAGACATGTATCATCTCATTTAGTACATAAACAGCAATATGAAGATGCGTTTGTCTCAGGAGGATAGCTCACGGGCAACGTGCTCAAGACGACTCAGGTTTGATTCCCGGGTCTGTGCTTAAAAACCTCTGGACATTAAGCGTGTTATAAATAACCAATTATATAAATTATGTGTGCCACAGTGAGTATGCTCTTCCTATAGAAAGTATACTTAAATGTTCCCTTTAAGCCAATCACAACCCCTCATAGGTTGCCTTAGTTTTCCGCATAGTATGAAGTCACCTATGATGACTGTTCAGTATAAAGTCTTTGTTTTTTATGAAATGCAGTGTGAGCGAGAGCGAAAAACTTAAGCGAACGTCCGTTGATGTCCGCTGTAACTCCCTGTTTTAGATACTTGTTAATAAACCAGTAACCTTTGCCATCTTCCGGAGTTGGTTTGATTATTTGGTGTAACAGTTACTCCGTCCCCATCCGCTGCATACATGCTACCCAAAGGGCCCTAGGCCCACCTTGGAGTATTAATAGCTTTCCAAGTAATCATTGAGCAAGACTGGGTGCATCGAGTGACTCACAAACACTCATACAGAGAATGATGGTTTAAAGCATTTTCCTATTTCCTTTTCTATCATAATCGTGAAGAAGAAAAAAAAGGCGAAGTATGTTTGTTAAAACTATATCCAAATTCCCTTAAACATAGCAGCTATTCTGATTAACTCACATCCTCCCCCATGGGCATAATTAAAGTGGGAATGGGGGCACAAGTCCACCCAACTTTTGTGGCAGGACAAATTGCCCCCCCCCCGTATCTTTTGGCAGGGGCAGGGCAGGGCCTGGGGGCCACTTTTCAGCAGCTGCATCAATTAAGTAATTGGACACTGCAAGCCTGGCTGGGGTGCTCAGTCAGGCTCGCACTGTCCATGACATAAAGTGGGCAGCAGGGATACTCTGCGCTGCTCAGTCCCTCACCCTGGCTGGTGGCCTGACTCAAAGTCAGCAGCGACTGCCAGGGTGTTGGACTGGGTGGTATTCATAGTATTCATCAATAGTATTCATATGCTCACATATAGTGTGTTAAATAAATGTTTTTGTTTTTTGTTGGGAGAATGTCACCATTCACTCGCATCATATAAAGCATGCCTTTGTCAAACGATGCAAAAGGTTACCATATCGCCTTATCTTTTATTATGATTAACTCTTCAAAGACAACCTACAAGCCATTCTTCATAATTTTGTGGAATTGCATTCTGGTGTTTGTCGTCTTCAAGATGGGGTGAAAATAACGCAACATTTGTACTCTTATTGTTTGATATATTTTAATATGGATGTTTGTGTTAAAAGGCTGCACACATTCTATACTTTGCAGCAGTGTTCTAGGAAAATCTCCTCTAGCAGTTTTTTTCCGGGTATTGGTGATTCATTTTGCGGAAGACAATGCTGATTTTTATTTTGAATTTTCTTCTATGTTAATGATCCCTCGCACTTATTTATGGACTTGAGCCCTATTGATGAAATTTGAAGACCTGCGGAATTGCTTACTCTGATTGCCTCAGTACCTTTCTGGTAAATATGCTTTGTTACAGTTGCACTATTCTGCAGCAAATGCACTTTGCCCTGTCTGGCCCAGGACCAATTCCTACCCTTACACCCTTGGAACGTGCAGTCACATTAGGTATGTTTGTATAACTTACCTTATATCTTCATTTCTCTTTACCCTGCTCTTCCTGGTCACAGTATTTTCTTTTGCAGTCCCATCTCTACAAATGATTCAGCTCACTCGGTCGGCTACTGCAAAATAAGCCTCACTCCTGATGTTGCTACAACCGTATATTAACAGGTAAAATTCAGGTATTGAACATCAGTTTTTTTTTATACCTATGGGTATTAATGACACATTTTTTGACATCATTCTCTGCGAGGGGCCCCACACATCTTTTGCTGCCCAAGGCCTCGCAAATCCTAGGTCCGGCCCTGACTGCGGGCTAACCCCGTAGTGAGGGGCTAACTTTTAGAGACTGCGAGTGCATCGGCATATTCTAATGAGACTATTCTAGTCGGCTTACATTTTAAAAGCTGTTGACTCTCCGTATCAGAAACACACACTTAAGAACTGTGATAATGAGTTGCCTTCTGTCACCTATGCCCTGTTCGCTCCCCTGACTTGCAAGTACCAAGTCGCCCATCATGTTTTCAATTGCCTAAAAATGTATTCATACAAATTCAGGTGCTAACAATGAAATGCGTTAAATTATTACTAATTGCCAGGCCCTTGTTAATAGTGCAAACCTCCCCTACCAAAACATTGTTTGTCAGGTCCTGTCCTGCCATGGCAATGTATATTCAGCAAGGTCAAGTCAATGTAGCCCAACATTTCGGGTGTCAGGGCCAGGGGGGATAAAGCAGGATCTGCTCAATGGCAGTTGTGCCACTGTTTGCGTGTGTTATTGTGTATGTAATGTACATATGAATGTTGTGTGCACACAGTGCATTGCAATGGAGGTACTGGGTGCATGTGTGTGTGATTGAGTGTGTGCAAGCATATGTGTGTTGTGTTTTGTGTCTGAGTGAATGGTAAATAATGCATTGTTTGAATGTTCAGAGTGGAATGAAGTTTGTGAATGTTATGTTGTGTCACTGGGTGGATGTCAGCAGGAATGAAGATGTGTGGGGGCCCATTTTCAACATGATTTTTGGGAGCCAATTATCTCGAGCTGGCCAGCCAGCAGGGAGCTTAAACACTAAATGCCTGCTGAAGAGCGCTAAACCCTTCTTTGTCAGCAAGTGGCAGATGTGGAGGAAGCAGTGTTAGATGGCAATGAGGTGATAACACTTCGGTGTATCCCGTGGGAAGAGAAAATGCAGTTTGTAATGCGAGCACTGCAAAGTGCACATTTTAAGCACCAGATGAAAATAGAGAGAAATTAATATATTGCTGTGTTAAAAGACTGCTGAGATTTGACTGGCAACATGGGGCAGGTAATGGGGGCCACCCCTGAGGCTCGAGGCCTCTTTTATTTGAAAAGGTTGAAAGGCCCTGATGCCGTCCATGGTGAATGAGTATGCATTTTTTGTGTGTATGTATGTATGTATGTATATGTGTGTGAGAGGCACTTGGCAGGTGCAGCATTTGTTTATGGGCATTAGGAAGGCAAATATGAACTATTACATGGCTAAACTCAGACTGGCATTTTGGGGCAGCCAGTCTAGCCCTTTCTTACTATGACATGACTTTATTCTGGACATCTTGATAAAGAAAGCATGGTATGTGTTATTAATTGGCTAGACTGGTATTTTATATTGTTGTTAATGCAGTGAATTCTAAAGACACGCTGGTGTTATAACTTTCAGAAGACTGCCGTGTCTTTAGAATTTTATTTGAAAGATATGCCACAAGTCTTATGCAAGTTATAACAGAGCATCGGAAAGGGAATCTTGTGGTGTCATAGTTTAGCGTTATCCCTCAGAGCCACCATCCACCCATCCTCCAGCTACGCCCCTTTCCTTCAGTTGTCATGTCCCCCCCAATATTTTTCGTAAAGTTGCTTCACTGTCCTCCCCCCTTTCAGACAAGTGACAATTTCTAGTACTGAAGCCCCTTTGCTGCACTACAACTCTCAGAGTTCATTTCAGGGTCTTAATTTTACTGAAGGGCTTTCTCCCTGGAAAAATAGGGGTTCTCTCTGTTTTTGAACTAAAAAGGAAGAGATAATTAAAATCAAAGATCTCTCCCCAAAAATACAATAGGATGGATGCACAGTTGCTACCTGTGTAAGGTACAGATTGCCTAGCAATGTAAAGAAATGCATGCAAGCACTTTTGATTTGTTTAACTGCCTCGAGTGATGACCTTACTTGGATGAACGTCTTTGCTTCAGCACAAGTTTTACCTCCAGCTAATGATCTGAACACAGGTTCCCTGAAGTGGTCAATCCACTCAGATCACTCCAGTCAGGAAACTGGGGAGCTCTGCTCTCCCAAGGGAATGGTTGGCTGCATGATCATGTGTCGCACTCGCATGAACTGTGGCGGACTGGCCATCATGACTCTACCACTCAGGTGGTGTTTTTTCTAACTGCTCACAAATATCTCACCAGCCAGACTACTGGTGACCATGGCTCACCAGGTGAGATCTTCTCAGTAATGGGACAGAGCTGGAATCCTAGGGGACTACCTCAAGGTAATGAAATGGCTGATTTCTGAGACCCCACTGTGGGTTGCAGAATAGGAATCCAGGCTTTTTCCAGATCACAATCTCCAAGTCAGATAGCTCTGTCTCATCCACCAATCATCATGAAAGAAAGAACTCCCTCTGTCTCCTCAACTTTGTCCTTTCAGACATGTAACAATGTTGGAAGTGAGGACCGTGGCCTGAGCCCTTTCCCATGCGGTATTGGAATGAACAAAGCTTTTGAAATTTTGGTATACAGTGTTAATATCAAATCCTTTATATAGAATGCCCATATATCGAATATTTTATATTTAAAACTTTTATGTTAAATGAATTTAGGATGGGGTAAAGGATTACATTTGTTTTGGAAATGGTCGCGATGGGTTTTAGGGATGGGAAACAGGGGTTTGCGGTGGCCCCCCGGCCAAAAAAAAGGCCATTCACTATAAAATTGTTCAATATAAAAGATTCGATATATGGGCATTCTTTATAAATTCCTTCGGTATAAAGAAGTGTAACAAAATGTTAACACATTTAAACAGGTATCCTGCTGTCCGCATAATTCTAGGAGGATAGTGCACACATTAAGATGATCAGCTTTGATTTTCATAATCCTTCTCTCCACATTTTTAAACACAGTGCACGGTGTCATTTACTAGTAGCTGTAACAGCCCCTATGAGCTGTTTGACTCAGGAAGTGGTAGAGGGGAATGCTTTAAGTATCTGGCTCATATCTTCATCCATATTCCCAGGGCATGTTTAAAGTACATTCTTTGGTTTCCAATCATAGCATCTATCCTGCTGCAGGAGTTGCAGGCCCCATAGACATTTTTGATGACCACATATTTACATGGTGGTTACACTCCCAATTGCTGCAAGTAAATCATTCTCCCAGATGATTTGATTGTGTCTGGTGCACTGATAGGTTTTGTGACATCCAGCCTCACATGTGGGTGAAGTGTCCTATAGTTCTCTGTCGATGGCATGGCACCCCAAAGTGACATTTTTAGCAGTTCTGTAGAAGGTTGTACTGGGGTTTAATGGTGCGTCCAACTCCCTGTTTCTACATGGTGAACTCCAGGTGCTCTATAGCTGATTATTGATACCGGCATAGCTTCACAATTTGATTTTGTAAGGGTAGCTGGGAGGTCTGCAAGGATCTTATGAAAGCATTATTCTAGCTGGTCAGGTATGCCTGGCAGAATAACAGTATTTGGGGCATCAAGTGGCATAATCACTCTGGGGCCATCCTTATCCTGCATGGGAGACTGCTTGCTGACATCGTTTCCTAGAGGTATTAGAGGGCAATAGCTGGACAATCAACATCTTTTATACCATAGGGATTATCAGTATCGCTGGAGTCAGAATTGGGATCATCTTCTCTGATCTCTGGCTGGCTGGCTGAGATCTCTCTTAGCTTCTTGATTTAGTGTTTTCAAATGAATATTTTTTTTATAATCAATTTACTAACTTTTAACATTTCATACATCCTATTACAACCTACAACAATAGCATAACTCCTGTCCTCCCAACACCTGACATCCTTTCCCCCGTTAGCTGAGTTAAACAACACCATTCCTTTTGCTTTCCTTATTGATGTATAGTCAACATCAAGTGAAACAATCATCTGGATTGTATCGCCTCAATTCATTATTTGGTAGTGTTTGCCATACGATTGAGATGACCATGTCCTATTTTCCCCATATGTTCCGGTGTTTGGCTATGTAGCCTCTATTTCTGTATGCTATTTCTTCCAGTGTTCTGGGGAGTGGAAAGTGATTTCTGATCACTGGGGCAGGCGCAGGGCTTGCGAAGCTGACTGCCTCCGTAACAGTGAGTCATTGATCGGACCGCCTCGCTCCCCTCATCATGTCCTTGGGCCTGTTTTTGAGGCTCGGAGGCCTTCAGGGGTTGGCGAGCCTGTTGGGCCCACGTGATGCCAGTACACAACAACATAACCTACTCTCCTGAGGCCTTATTGCAGATCTGCTTGGGCAGCTGCTGCTTCACAGCCCCCTTTTTTACCATACCTGAATTTTGGGCCACTGTCTTCTTGTAGACAATGAGCCTCATTACGACCCTGGCGGTAGAGTGATAAAGGCGCCGGCAGCACTACCGCCACATTACGAGCTCTGCTCGCGGGGCTGCTCTTCACGCCTGGTCAGACCAGACATGCAGCGCGGCACCCACTAGCAGATCAGGATGGTAGCAACTGTCCCGTTACGAATGGGTCCATTGTTACCATCCTCCCCATTCCCATTGAGCCCTATGGGGGCTCAAAGGGGAATGGGGACATACCAGGTTCGGGTCTCGCGAATGGGAATTACCGGGCCCGCAAAGGTCGGAATCGCATGGTTATTCCCATTTTGCGGGACCTGGACCCAAGTTTGGGAGTAGCCATGCCGGTAAAAACGGCATGGCTACGTCCAAACTTGTAATGAGGCCCAATGTCTCTTCTCACACACTTTGGCCCATGTACACAGGCTTTCACACTAGTCTATATTATGTTGGAAGTACATCAATAAAGAAGACGTTTATGAATATTTTTCTGAAAACGTTACTTTGATTTTGGAATTAATAGCATTTAGCATGCGGTACAGTTTACTACACCTTTGGCGTCCCCAGGTCTGGTGAATTGTTCATCAGAAGGTTCTTTGTTTTTACCTGGCAGAGCCACACGCATGAACACGCGCCGGGTGCATGTTGCGCTGGACAAGGCCCGCTCTGTGGATGATGCTCTCGCCATAGTAAAGATCGACTTCGAGAAGGTGTTTGACTCTGTTGGCTGGGATTTCCTGTATGCGGTAATGTCTACAATGGGCTTCAGTGAGGGGCCCTTGTAATGGGTCAAACTGCTCTATGTTCACCGACGAGCGACGGTATGATTGTGGTGTTGGGGATCGAGAATGTGGTGCTGGGGATCTCTGTGTGGGTGGGCAGCATGATCATTTTAAATTGGTTTCTCCCATCATTGATAACGGTAGACCTGACCAATGTCTAGCATTCTCTTGTAACCTTGTGACTACTGGATCCAGACATTTTTTTAAAACTTGGATTCATCTGCGTGCCCTTTGATCCCCAGATACTTGAATGGTTCAGTTGTTACCTGTAAGGGGCAGTTCTCCGGTATTGCCTCAGGCCCTCCTGTTACTGGTACGAACACTGATTTCCCCCCATTGATTTTAAAGCCACTATATATGCTGAACATAGGTATTAATTATATTGCTCCAGGGCCCAATCTTTGGGAGTACCCCAGATATATTAGTAGGTTTTACATGTATAGGGGTATATTCGGTCCTCTCACCCACCCGGCCACATGAAGCCTTTCAGCGATCGGTCTGACCCAATTATTTCAGCCAGTGGCTCTATCAACAGAGGAAACAGTAATGGGGATAGTGGGTATCCCTGTCGGGGACCCCTCTGAAGTAGGGAGGATTGAGATGTAAAACCATTAACCCACACTCTGGACAATGTTTTAGCAAATAATAGCTATACCCATGACATGTAATTGCTGCTGAACCCTGCCTTCAACATCACGGCCCAACGGTAATCCCACCATACAAAGACCTTCACTGAGTCTAATGACATAATTGTGTGAGAACATTGCACTGTGATTGATTTCACCAAAGCATTATGGACCCTCCTATGGTTCACCCTGGTAGCTCTGCCGGGGACAAAACCACAATGGTTCAACTTTATTAGAAGGCCTATCCCTTTAAGTAGTTTATTCACAAGAATCTTTGCCAGGATGTTTGTTTTGCCATTCAGAAACACAATGGATCAAAATGAAGAACATAAATCTGTGGGCTTCCCTTCTTTATGTATGACCACGATTGTGGCCATCCTTTGATCTCTCTGCAATTCCCCTTCATTGTGACTCTCTTGGAACATTCCTAGCATAGTTCACAGCACTTTCCCCCCAGTTATTTTCCAATATTCAAGTGGAATACCGTGCAGGCCCAGGGTTTTCACAGATTGCAGTTGGCTGATTGTGTCCTGAAGCTCCTTTATGCTAATCTCTTTGTCCATTTATATTCTAGTCTGGTCCCCAATCGTAGGCATGCAGACCCTCCTTAAATATCCTGCACTACTCGCTTCATTATGCCCTTCAACCTCCCTGCATAACGGTTGGTAGAAGTGGGCAAACTTGCTGGCAATTTCACCTCCATGTGCACAGTATTCGATGTGGCTTGCTGTTATTCTACTGGCCATCTAGATTCCTCCTCTCTTTTCTCTAGATAGGCCAGCATTTTCTCAGCTTTGTCTTCCATCTCATATATTTTGGGTCTCGTTTCCCAGTTTGCCTTCATCTTTGGTCACTGGGCAATAGCTTTCAGTAGTTCCCTATTGGCTTCAGTCGTTTTGTACGATATATATGTATATGATCACTTTCGTACCTTGCTACTTCCCTCTCCAAGTCTTCTAGTTTGGCTTGCCTTTCCCTTTTGCACTGGCTTATTGCAGAAATTCCCAAACAGTGCAACTATGTTGTAGGGCCCTTCACCTCTGCCAAGTACCACTCCAGGACCAGGTAGTGATTCAAGTGACTTTATTGCAGGTACAAGATAGCAAAGTACACAGGTACGACCACTGGCATCTACCACCACAGCCAGCTTAGCTTAAACTGCCATTCAGTATAACACTCACCCAGGCTAACGCTCTCACATTTCAAAGATGCATCACCTACATACCAACATTCTGACAGGCAGAATACTACATCTCTCCTTCCATAAATATTCAATCTGCAAATGAAATGCAGATAGTGAGCGTGATACTAAACCAGAACTACCAAAATGCAGGGTCACCCACAACAACCTTACATATCTCCAAGAAATCATTAATGGCCAGTGAAAGGTAACAGGGAGCCCTAAACAAAATCACCAAAACTTCACCAAACACATCAAACTTTACAACACCTGGACCAAGAAAACTGCAGTCCATAACCAACCGATCCCACTATAACCAACTAACCTACATCACTCCTTAAAGGAATGGTTCGGTCAAAAAATGTTATTGGCCCTACGGGTCGGCCATGTTTTTTTAAGCCTAAATCGCTCGATTTTAGAAAAATTTCCTATGGACCTTACGCGAGTTTTCGTCCATTAAACGCACGCAAAAACAGGCATCAGGGCGCTGCCATTTTGTGATAATCCTATTACTTCCCCCATCGCCCTGGTTGACCTGCTTTTGCGGCACTAAATCATATCCCCCGCCCCTGAGCCTGTCATCAGCAGACGTGTACTGCCCATTTCACAATGCCAAAGCACGTCTCGTGTCAACATTCGCTGCGCTTCAGCTAATGACGTGTCGCCATGGAAATGGCAGGACGCCTCTTGCCTCAATAAGTATAAACAGACCGTTTCACAACACACAGCAGCAGATTTTTGATTCCATTCCTCTCTCTGTGTTACTTTGAGTCTTCTGTGACTCGTTTCTGTGCTCTGGTCAGCTACCTTCGTTGCTTGTAGCCCGTGTGAACAGATACCAGTACCACCGCTATAAATTATTTTAGTTTGCTTAACACACAATGGCTACAATAATGCCCAACATGTACAAGCCCGAGTAGACCGAGGAGGAACTACTGGAAAGGGAAACACGCGAAAACGATGGGTCTTCCGACGGCAGTTGGGAGGACGATTCAACAGCTGAAGAGCCTGGACCTAGTCGCATGGACGGTGTTTCCACCTGGTGCACATGCAATTGGTGCGAGCTAATGCCAACCGAGGACGAGAACTGCTGCTGCTGTGAAAACTCGGGATGCGTGGCCTACATTTCGGAAGGCGACCCACGACTGCAATGCATCACCGAGCTGCCAGACTTCAGGGCAGCCTGCCTCACACGGTCCGTGTTGAGGATAATGATGGTGCTTATGCACGAACTTCGCGCAACTGTTCGTCCTCGTAATCCGAGTAACGAGTAAGTATACTCTGCTTGTCATGCCACTCCTATTTCATGGTCTTCTACTATATCCAAAATTACATATTGTAACGCATGAAAGTCGTTCAATACTGTGCAGTGTCTAGATAGCGTTTGTCCAAGCAGAATGCCATTAGTTACAAGAATTGTCATTGACAACAAACGTTTATTAAACTTATCTTGATCATTTAAAAACAGTTTGTTTCATTCCTTTTCACAGGTGGTACAGGCTGGTGGCCTATCGTTCCTTTACATGGTGGCTTCACGGGAGGCTTGGACACCGCGTTCGAAGAGTAATACCCACCTGTGCCGTTCGTGCCATAAGAGAAACTTTCCCAAGTGACAGCGGTCAGTACAGGGGATTTTCTCTCACTGTGCTGCAACTTGACCTGTACAATGTGTAAAGTCTTGTATTTTTTTGTCATCAAAATAAGATACAAAATAAAACACCACATATATTTTAACAACGGTTGTTTCGATTTTTTAAATGAATCAAGTGTGTCTCCATTCAAGGATGGACGTCAGACATCTGTGCTCCGAATGGGTGAAGGTCAGGTCGCTGTGAAGCAGGGTGGTCACTATCTAAGCTAACATAATATATTCTCAATAATGCATGCACTAAATAACACTTGTTCAAAGTCTTTGAGTCGGTTATGTCTCTATAAAAGTCACACATATATCTATGCTATCAATCAACATTGGATTATACAGGCCTTAGGTTAAGGATCTTGACCACTATAATACACTGTTTGAAGTGTGGGTCTGTGCTCACAAGAATCTCCGGTATGTGGCATTTCTTATTGAAAGGCAACGATATACTGGGTCTAATGTTAGTTGGGGATCTGCTAGGTGGGCATCATGGCGTGGTCAGTGGTCTGGCACATGAAGAGAATACCTTGCAGGGACACAGGGTCAGAATGGCAGTTAGTTTCCACTGGCAAGGGTGCGTGGGCAAGGACACGTTTGTGGAGATGAACGAGCTATGCGCTTAGTTCAGGCTGGTTCACATGCAGGACAGTGATCTCAGAGGAAGAGTGATGTGTTACATTTATTAGCTGTTGCAAATACCTCTGTAGTTTTCCAGTCAGAGTGGGAACGAGGGTGGGGGCCATGTGCTCTGTGCAGTGAGGCCTGGCCACCAAGATGGAGTGGAAAGGGGGTACAAAAATGGATGCCCCGTGTCCTGCTCAGTGGTCCCATCTACGCGAATGTCAACCAAAGTTAACATCACATAAGGGCAAGGGGCGAACCCACTACTGGAGGCACTTGGTCTGAGTTTCTACTGAGAAGTAAAGGATGAGAGGGGCCTGATGGCCCCTCGCTCCCACACACTTGCCTGCATGCCCACCGGCCCATCCATCCCACCCCCCTCTGTCAAAGGCGGTTCGCACCCGGGGATGAGTGCTGGCATGGGGGGCTGTCACGGGCGCAAACGGCCAAGGTGCCAAACAGCATGTACACTTCAAAAGGTATCCCACGCCCAGGGGCCATCGCTCACATGGCCTCCTCAGACCCCGTGTCTCCAGGCAGGCCTCCCCTGAGGCAGGCCGCCCCCCTGCAATCCACATAAGTGTGTCTCCGTTCAGCAGTCTTCCTGTGCCTTATCTGCACGCCCCAGGCCCATCCATCCCACCCCCTCTATCAAAGGCGGTTCGCACCCGGGGATGAGCGCTGGCATGGGGGGCTGTCACGGGCGCAAACGGCCAAGGTGCCAAACAGCATGTACACTTCAAAAGGTATCCCACGCCCAGGGGCCATCGCTCACATGGCCTCCTCAGACCCCGTGTCTCCAGGCTGGACTCCCCTGAGGCAGGCCACCCCCCTGCAATCCACATAAGTGTGTCTCCATTCAGCAGTCTTCCTGTGCCTTATCTGCACGCCCCAGGCCCATCCATCCCACCCCCCTCTATCAAAGGCGGTTCGCACCCGGGGATGAGCGCTGGCATGGGGGGCTGTCACGGGCGCAAACAGCCAAGGTGCCAAACAGCATGTACACTTCAAAAGGTATCCCACGCCCAGGGGCCATCGCTCACATGGCCTCCTCAGACCCCGTGTCTCCAGGCATGCCTCCCCTGAGGCAGGCCGCCCCTCTGCAAACCACATAATACCACGACATACACACGTCATTCATTCACAAACACACCCCTGTTTCTAATACTTTATAAACCACTTGATATGTCTCACGAGAACATCTGTGTGCTTTGCAAGTGAACTCCTGAACCTTCTACCTGAGAAGCACTGAGATCTATGCTAATCTGCTCATCGTCGTGCTATCTGTGACCGCTTTGAGCAAACTCGTCAGTGTGCTACCTGTGGACATCTACCTGTTCTCCTGCAACATACTGCTCGGCCTGCTGAATCCAACTGCTTGTTGGTCAAGGTAAGGCCATGTATCCTAGTCATATTTCGGTCATTTTTACATTTCTATCTATTTGCGATTACAGTACCCAATAGTGCCATGGTCATTGGTCTCATTGCTATTGACTTGAGTTTCAATTGTTATGCTATCAATAGATCTATTTATTTTCATCTATGTCAATTGTCATCGAATTGCATCCTTCGGGGGTCCAGTCTATAATGTAAGCATGTTTCCTTTTCGTGCAAGACAGAACATCCAAGGGACGAGTCACATGTTCAGAGTTTAGTCACATCATTTAAAACATTTCTGTAACTTATGCAAATACTAAGTCGCACATGATGAACAGGTATAGTTCCGGCGACCAAAACAAACCTTGCATTGAACATGGTATGGTTCATTTATGACATTTTTATTCATCAAGGTTTTATAATAATCTTGATATTTACTTTTCAGAATTTTCAACAATGCCTGCCTGTTTGATTAGCGGTTGCCCTTCGAAGACCCATGCTAAATCTGAAGGCACTACAATGCATGTATTCCCGAAAACTGTTGATCGAATAAGAGAATGGATCAGACATTGCGGATATCCACTGGATGAGCTGGAAAGTAGAGTCTAACAAGTCTTAGAGGACAAGAGGGTGATCGATACCGCATCTGCAGCCGGCACTTTTCCTCGAACATGTACGCCACATCTTGGGTAACAAAGAAGAATAAACGGCGAACGACACGAAAATTGCTCGCAAACGCTATTCCAACTCTATTCGTCCACATTCCGCCACTGGTGAGTCAAGTGTCCGGATTTAGCTTTAGGCCTTGCGGTAATGTATAGGTAGCTGAATGGATTAATTGATATTTTAGGTGTTGTGTCCCTTGTAATACTCCCTTGTAATACTTTCGATATTGATATGAGTGTATAGCTTTTTGAATAATGACATTTATCAATAAATTATTTTTCGATTTTATAACCCCCAAAGGAAATCTATTTATGGGCACAGGGAACTGTGCTATATTGCGCATTTTCAATAGCATTATTCTCAAGTATTCTGTCGGTTTACATGGCAATTTTTTAATATTTGCATTTCATTATCAAACAATAATTTACCTTTACAACTGCTTGACTATCCACTGAATCTTAAGCAAGGACATTCTACATCCGTGACGTGCCCACAGTTATCAACCACTTCTAGCGCGTATCAGGTAATCATACTTGGCTATTCCGCTACAGACTTGTTTTATGCATGTCAAGTAATAGTTTTTATGTATCGTGGGATTATTTTACCAATTGCTTGGTTAGTGCTTTCCAATTGATATACACCTTAGTTGTCGTCCCCTGGTGTTTGTTTTCAGTTATAATTAGTGTTATCCATACTAATGCAAGTACTGTCTTTCAGGGAGATGCTGAAGTGTCCACCACATTGACAACAGCCCTAGATGTTCTTCAGCAGCACGAGGTATGGATACTGACAGCTCCATCAACCGTGATCATCAGGACTGGAACACTTGTCATTTGATTGTTCTACACCATGTTTCATTTGTGGTTAGCCATTGATATGTACATGTGCGGTCGACCCCAAGTGTGTGTTGTGTTTTCAATATTGTAATCCTTACCAATGCAAATACTATGTTTCAGGCAGTTGTTGAAGCGTCAACCCACACACTTGATGCGGAGCCTGACATTCAAGTAATTCCAGGGGAAGTGGAAGCAGGACCATGCGGATACGAATCGGTGCAATAGCTTTCGGAAGTGCGCACCACATTTACAACATCCATAGATATTCTTCAGCAGCACGAGGTATGGATACTGACAGCTCCATCGAGCATGATCATGTAACGTGATTCCATTTGCTATACTTTCTTCCCTATAAACGCAAGTACTGTGTTTCAGGGAGATGATGGAGCTTCCACTACAATCACAAGATCCCATTTAGATGATGCATATGTAAGTAAATCGGAGAAATAAGTTGATTAAATCTGATCATATTTAAATATTCCTTGATTCTTTTAGACAATGCAACATTTGTGGTTATCTTTTTATATGTACCTATGCCGTCGACCCCAAGTGTGTGTTATGTTTACAATATTGAAAACCATACTAACGCAAGTACTGTGTTTCAGGGAGTTGCTGATGCCTCCTCTCCAATACAATCATTCATGGCAGTCCATGCAGAGCCAGAGGTATGGATACTGACAGTTCCATGGAAGTAGGTAATCAGAGCTCGAATACTTGTCGTTTGATTGTTCTACACAATGATTAATTCGTGTTGAGCTATTGAGATGTACCTGTGTGTTGGTCCTCACGTGTGTTTTATGTTATCAATATTGTGATACATAGTAATGAAAGTACTATTTTCAGGGAGTCGATGGAGCCTCATTCTGTGCTGTCTATGCGGATACAGAAAATGTAGTTGTTGCAGTGCAAGAGGAAGGGAAGAGATGCGGAAACGAATCGGAACTACAGCGTGCAGATGTTGAAGGTCAAGTTAAGAAAGTTGCAAAGAAAAGAAACAAAAATAAGGTTAGTTACAAACAATTCATAACTTTAGAATTTCTTTGTGCTGTGGACTATTTTATGTTTTTTCCAGTCAATTGTACTATACTTTATCTTGTGTTTAAACTGAACATCCCTTTTCCAATCTGTCCTGTAGTTACCCGTGGGTCTACGAACTATACATACGCAGACAGTGAAGCGAATGAGAGATGTTGCTTGCCAGACCATTTACACTATGGAGGAACTATTAACTCAGACGCCGCGTGTTGAGACTAGAGATGCTCATATCCAATGGCCAGAACATGAAATTAATGTGTCCGGAGAATCCAGTAAAGTTGTAATGGACCATTGCTACAGTGCGACTGAACCACCACAAGAAGATGATACTGAATGTATTGAGGATAGCTCGGAAGTAGTCGCAGATCAATTCACACAATCTACACCCGCCAAAGAATTGCCACCAAAAAAGCTGTCGACAATGTTGTGTTCTCCTATCAATGTTGAAGTAACAGATGTTGAAATGACACAGAATGAACCAGCAGCAGCATTCACCGACGCATCAGAACCTGATATCGGCGAAATTTCTTTCAACTGTGGTGAAATGTCCTCAACGATGCAGTCCGAAACACGTGTGACACCGGATGACAGTCTAATGAAAGAGGGCAAATACATAGTATTCAACAGTTGTTTGATGGATATTATAAGTATGCTGAAATGTGGGCATTCCGTCAGAGGGAAAGTATGTCCGAGGCCATTGATTCATGTGACTCGTCAAAAACAAGGCAGTAACGTCAAAATAGATGCTGCCTGTAGATTAAATCATGCGTTCTCATGGTCTGCACAACCGATGCTGGGGAAGCTGCAAGCAGGCAATCTACCGTGTGCAGCTGCATCACTTTTTAGTGGGTCCAGCTTTAGAAAGTTAGAGTCTTTCTTTCAGTTTGTGGGACTTAATTTCATTTCTAAAACGCTGTACTACAAATACCAACATGATTATCTGTTTCCGGCCATTAGTGATGCTTGGAAAATTGAACAATTGTCTCTAGCAAGTATATTCCAAGGGAAACGATTCAAGCTAGCCCGCGATGGACAGTGCGACAGCCCTGGATTTTCTGCCAAGTACTGCACCTACCACTTTCAGGACATGGA
Organism: Ambystoma mexicanum; assembly: GCF_040938575.1. Lineage (NCBI taxonomy): Eukaryota > Metazoa > Chordata > Amphibia > Caudata > Ambystomatidae > Ambystoma > Ambystoma mexicanum. The sequence continues at coordinate 609,447,130 of NC_090933.1, forward strand.
TAGTAAGAAAATTGTGAGTTCGGTGGTCGTGCAGGTAACACAATGTACATCCTCAGTGGCCATGGAGAAACTAGGATTTATAAAATCAGTGGAATATCTACAATCGAGGGGAATGCACATCAACCTCATAGCCACGGACAGACACGTTTCAATTGCCAAGACAATGAGAGAGCAGTTCCCACATATTAAACATCAATTTGATGTATGGCATCTTGCTAAATCAATCAATAAGAAAATCTCGGCTGCAGGAAAAAAAAAGGTTTGGAAAGTATTTCACAGTGGTCTGAGTCTATGAGCAACCATCTTTGGTGGAGCTCCAAAACTTGTGAAGGGTCAGTGGAAATACTACTTGAAAAATGGCGGTCACTGATGCACCACTGTACCAAGATTCACTGCTGGTCAGAAAACCTACATTTCCACCAATGTGAACATGGCCCTTTGTCCCCAGAGGAGGCAAGGAAGAAGAAGTGGTTGATTCCATCTTCACCGACACACAAAGCCATTGAGAAGATTATTTTCGATAAAACTCTATCAAGAGATTTGAGGGGACTGACAGAATTCTGTCACACAGGAGGTTTGGAGGTGTTCCACAATATGTGCCTAAAGTACAGGCCAAAGCGCTTGCATTTCAGCATACAGGGCATGAAACATAGGACTCTACTTGCGGTCTTGGCCCATAACGAGAATCTCAGCCGTGAACAATATAGGACTACGGGTAATGTAAGGATGCCTCGCTACACTAAGGTGTTTTCTAAAAGAAGTAAGCAATGGGTCATCAAACCAGTCTATGAGGAAATGGAGTTCGACTTTGTAAAAAGCCTTATTGTTGCTGTACTCGAGAAGCACAGATATGGAATTTTGAACGTTTCTGTGCAGAGCACTGATGCATTGCCACCGAACATTGCCACTGTGCCATGTCCACCCAAAGAAGAGATGGTTGTGAAGTACAAATCCCAATTTAAATAATTGTAATATGATTGTCTTTTTGTAAATAAATGTTATTCTACAGTGTACATACACCATCCTGGGTGGCGAACAACCTGGGTGTCATGTTTGACTTCTCTCTCTATTCACCTCATATTGCTGACCTTGTCAATATGTGTATGTATATATTTTTGTTGCTGTAACTAAGTTTCGCAAGGCTTGCGTATTGAAAATAATAAAACAAACAATAAATCTCACTTTCAACTCAACTCCTCGGGTACGTTATACTTTCCCTGACCTTCCCTCAAAAACTCAATGTCTCCATAGTTATGGTTCTCTAGGGCTGCAAAGTTTGCCGACAACGAGGACAAAATTGGGGGCCTCAGAACGCGCCAAGCGAGCCGTTGCAGATGGGAGAGAAGCCAGTTCACATTTGCACATTGAGGCCTAGTACATAGATGGATTCGAAAATTCAAGTTCTCACAGATGGCTTTACTACGGGATGTTGCAAAGTAAGAACGTATGCTCCTTTAGAGTGAAGGTCAGCGGCTTTGATTTTCAGCTGGCGGCCTGAAGAGGCCCACAACTCACACTGGCAATATAAGGTTCTATTGTTTTTTGACCTTGAGAGACAGGGACTAATGCCGAAAGGACTTCATTTGAAGGAGGAGTGCAATAATGTAAAAGACGATAAGGCAGAAAATTCTGAAACTAGACCGAGTTTCATGTTAGTTCAGTATATAAGTATATAAAAAATCATTGTCAAGAGCACAGTGGGATTTACGGACTGCATTACGCAGAGACACAATGGAAATTGCAAATATAATGTAAGTAACTCTTTAGACGCTTTTATACCGGAATGAAGAATTAATGAATGGATGAATGAATGAATGAATGAATGAATGAAGAGCAAGTAAAATGTTTGTGGGATCGTCTTTGTACCGGGCAATCGTAAACAACTGCACCACTTTGACAATCTTATGGGACGATCGCCAAGGGCCCATATTCCCTTACGTGGTACTAGCGGCTAGAAGCAACATATCAACCTTTACGCTGGCGTAGTGCCTAGTTGATGGAACAGCCTTGCGGTTGACCATGCGACCAAAGTGCTTCTTTTAACGAAAACCAACACCCTGTGTACAATAAAGCGCATGACTCACGATAAAACAGAACAGGATTTGCGGATAGAGAGAAAAGAAAAAAAATGACATTCCGATTTAATATGCCAATTGCTGAATATTCTATAAACATTTAATGTTAAATAAATGTACTTTACCAAATGTACCGTGTTGCTGTTTGATTTGAAAGTACAGTTTCATATTCCGAATTGTGGCGCGCTGTATTGTGAGTTGATCTGTGTTGGTTTCCGGGTTCTGTGTGAAGTCGCGTAGAAGACGACTGGGCGCGTTTGCCTACGCAGCACAGTAACGTCACGGAGAGAGGCGGGGAATATGAATGTTTTGATAATGTCAGGCTCAGGGGCGGGAGATATGATTTAGTGCCGCAAAAGCAGGTCAGCCAGGGCGATGCGGCAAGTGATAGGATTATCACAAAATGGCGGCGCCCTACTGCCTGTTTTCGCGTACGTTTAATGGACGAAAACCCAGTAAGGTCCATAGGAAATTTTTCTAAAATCGAGCGATTTAGGCTTAAAAACACATGGCCGACCCGTAGGGCCAATACAAAATTTTGACCGAACCATTCCTTTAACACACCACCAAAAACAGCGGCAGACACAGAGTCCACTGAAATGACTAAAGGACCACTGTAAATTTCACACTAACCATCAGAATGACAACAATACAAAAAACACAACACTACTTGTACTCCAAACTGCCATCACAGAGGTCCTGGGCCTGCGACACCCAGGCACAGACTTGTTCAACCCTGAGCAAAGAAACAACATACACGCTAGACCAACAGACAAAATTGTACTCCTTTTACTCCAGGCTGCCACCCCATAGTGCTAGGCCTGCCATGCCCAGGCACAAATCATGCTCTTCCCTGAGCAACAATATAACCAACCATAACCCTATTGTACATAAATACCACCACTATCTGACTACCCATAAACAACAAACAATTCCAGGACTGCACCACCAAGACTGGTCACGATAAACCTGATGAGAAAACAAAATGAGGCCAAACTTGAAACCAGGTACGCCTGACTATGCAAACAGAGGTATACACCGCAAAGCACAACTCCAACCACAATGTGAACCATCAATACAAACAAATGCAAAATAACTCTGCCACCTAACTCGCATTCCAAAACACTGCGCCTGCTAGAAACCTGAACCTCAACCACAGAAAAATCCCAATACCGATGCACATGGCCCCTGTAACCAACCATGCCACTTGAATACAACCCCATCTGCACCGCGGCAGCACTTCACTGCAAAAATACACACCAAAACCTGAGCAGCACCTCACTGCAAACAAACAATCAGAACCCACCCAGCCATTCTGAACCCTGGCAGAACCTAAATGCAGAAATGCACTCGGGACCCACCCAGCCATTCCGAGGAACACACAAATCCAACAAATCAACCAGGGGAAACCCTTGCAAACAACACACAGAAGAAACACCAATGCATGGAAACACATGTAGGAAACCCATGTAATCTGCTTTAACCCAAACCCAACACATGACTCCCAGTGCTTGCCCCACATCCCAATACACAAAGGCGAACACAGAATCCGTGTATCCCCACAACCACATGTCCAACCGCCCCCTAAAAAGGAAAACAATCTCAAATTAAAAGGGAAACAAAAGTTAAAATGTCCCCAAAGTCAGCCTTATCTCTAGTAGAATCATAGATGCCAAAAGTTATTTAACCTAACCCCAAAGGCTACATCACAAAGACAACATAATAAAACAGGCCCTAACACCTAAACATCACCCAACTAAGCAACCCACCTAACAATCACAGGTACCCCAGAGGTCACAACATAGACACAACACCAGAAAAACACAGGCCTCTAACGTCATGCCCACAGTCCAACATTACTCCTCCTCCTCTCCTTTTCGATCCATTCACTTACCCAGAAGTTGTCACAAACCCAGTACTCAATGTTGTAAACCATAAGTGCTGCCACCATGCAACATACACTCCACCTGTGTACGCCACGGCTCCTCTGATGTACAAAGTGCAGATCTCAAAAGGTGCTATTGCTTCCCTGAGTGTGGCCTCTTTCCCCTCGATCGACCACCACCACATAACAGGGGTGTTACATAATGGCAAAATGCTACTCCAACTGGCAGCTTCCGACCTTCCCTATAATCACCAGCACAGGACTCTGACAACAAAATGCTTCTGCATGCAAATGCTACCTCCTACGTGGCTCCAGTGCGTGCTAGGTATCCATGGCAACCCTTTGCCTACAATCCAAACCCATCACAAAAGCAAACTCCCCACCAACCCAAGTCCTCATGCAAAAACTTGCTGACATCCAGGCAATGTGACATAATCACAAATGCACCGGCCATGGAGGACAGAAGAGCTCCCCCAGGTCCAACGGCTCCACAAGTCCTCGCTGCATGCTGCACCCACAACGTGCTACACTCCGGGACTCCTTTCCACTTGTCCTCTCCTCCTGCCATCTTGGCTCGCTGGCGTTCACACCGCCCGGTCTTTGAGCTAACCATAGACCATTCTCTGGGTGGCTCCAGCAGCCTGCTGCTGCTGACAGTAACGTCCCTGCTCCGCCCAGCCAGAAGACTTCACTGGACCATCCTGCCTGGTCCTCCGCACCATAGATGCATGTGTCCCTGGGGAGACAACCTCATCCAGCTGGTTCCTTCGGGGGGACCATGACCAGAACTTGCCTCAGCCTGGCTAGTAAGTCACTGGCAGCCATATTGACACTCCTGTCATCGCCCAGTCGGAAAGTTACAGAGGGCCGTTGTCCCTGGCCCCATTCCTCCAGGCAGCAACACTCTGCACCACTCATGCCCCCGATCCAGAGATACTCCTAGGGGGTTCCTGGAGTTGCTAAAGGTATCCTGTTGGACCCCTTTGCTGGCTAGTGCAGATGGATGGACCTCTGGGGGACAGTGGTTGTGTAGGCTGCTCCCCCTCACAGAAGAACCAGCTCTCTGCCAAAATGTTGTATGGTCCTTCGTCTCTGCCAAGTACCACACAAAGATCAAGTAGTGAGGTAAGTGCCTGCATTGCAGGTACAAGATAGCAAAGTACTGTGAGAAACCTGAGGGTATCATCACTCCTACTCCACTTGGATCCTCTACTCATGTGGCCCGGGAAAAGCCATTGCTCTTGTATCCCAAGCCTGGTGGTGGAGAAGCAAGGAAGGATCCCCCGGGGGAAGTGTCCTTTGAGATTCGGAACAGGGTACCCCCAGGCGAGACATGGTATCACCCTTTTCCCTGTGAAGACCAACCTAACCCTTCCCCAGCCTTTATGGGATATTATAATATCTCTCCCCTTTTTTCCCCACCTTTTACCCCTGACAGTAATGGAACGAGGAAGAGCAGAGCTGCCGGCATGTGAAGGACCGTGCCGGAATGCAAGCAGAGAGGCCGACAGGCCATCCAGAGAAGCAGAGGAGGAGAAGTGGAGCCCCAGAGAGGAACGCTAGGACTGGTGAGTGCCAGGGGAAAGTCACTCAGCACCGGGACACTCCTAGCCTGCTCTGCATAAGGAATCAAGTGTTGTATGCGTTTATTGAATGCCAAACTGAATAATACTTTGAACAAAGGCTAAATTACGGATATTGAATACCGAACTGAATGAAACTTTGAAAACAAAGCTGAATTACGTATATTGACTAAGAATGATAAACAATAGCACCTCATTTCACCACTCTAATAATGTGACAAAGAAGATGTCTCTAGAGTGCTATGAAGGTTAGGCATTTCCTTTTAATTATGTTCAGGCAATCCCAATTGAATGTCCACACCTGCAACCTGTCAAAGGGTTGCAGGTGTATAAAGGGAGACTAAAAGTGCAGCAGAGTTGCAACAGGGAGGCCTGTGTGACAGAGATCAGCAGGGAGAGAAACATACATCGGGTGTTGCCACCCGATAGCCCTGTATTGCACTCTTAGTGGGATAGAATCCCTTGACAATTTGAATAGCAGATTGTGAGTCGGAATCTCCTAGAAAGTGGGAGACACCCCCTCCATAGTATACAAAGAACTCTTCAGGAGCGAGGTAGTTTAGTACTTGTATACATTCATAGCTAGAATAGGCTATGTATTTAAATAAAAAAGGTGTGCACCTTGTAAAGTCAGTTCAAGAACCACCGAGAACCTTCAAACTGCAGGAGCATAAAAAGTTTTTATATAAGCATATGTAAATAAATTCATTACAAAGAATGAAATGAAAAAAACGAAAAAAAACAATTAATCAGTTCAAACCCAAGTCTAAACATACAGTTGGTTTAAGGGTCAAACTCAACATTAACGAATGGCAAAAAACTGATAACGTCAAAGAAAACTTCCTTTGATGTGAATGTACAATACAAATGGTAATTTAGATTCCAAGTTAACATACAGTGTATGTAGACACAAGAATGTGGATGGGTTGTAGCATAACATCCAATGATACACAATCACAATAATTCACATTCAAAAATAATGGTAGTGTGTTTTGTCCTAAACACTCCTGGGTGTAATTGAGTGCCAACGCGTTTTGGATTCAGTTAAATCCATCTTCAGGGTAGGAAATGTGTAGTTCCTTCGTGCATAAGTGGGTGTTCCTATAGAAATGTAAGGAAACTAATTAGCTCATTGGGTATTCGAAAAAGCAAAGGTTGTATGTAACATCAAAAGATAGGCACTAACCTTAATGGAGAGAGTTCTAAACCATGTAATAAGATCTGTGTGGGAAGCAAGAGGTATAGTATCAGCTTGTATGTTACTAGGTTTGTATTCCCCTAGAATTCAAAACTTTTAAGAGGGAAGAAGGAATAAAAGTATGACTCACCACGTCCAGAGGCAAGTCTAACGCACCCCGGGTGTGAGTGGATAGACTGACAGTCGCTCGCACAGTACGCGTGCTGTAAAGAATCAAAAAATGCAAGTTTTACTTTTCAGTCGAATTCCGTGACGAGGGAGAATTCATCTCATGACAGTGTAAAATTCAGAGTCACTGTATTAGCTGAGTCAGTGGTGTCTCATGAAAAGGGTCGAGTATCACGCTCGGTTATGGCAGCTGGTAAAAACCTATTATAAGTACCATTGGGACTGAGCATGCAGCTCCTGCAGGTCCATTCTTACCTGCATTCACAATGCGGACGCAGTGTATGCGAGATCCGCCAGGTGGGCTGTCGGTCCCCAACTGTGGGTTGTTGAGAGGTCGTCATGGCAGCTGTGTGCATGCGCGGTCCTGTGGTGGACGCCATATTGGAGGGGGCATACGGCGGACAAAAGGAACGGGATAGGATAGTTTACAAAAAGTGTTCTAAGCGTACCTCAACTCTAAAGTGTTAGTTTGGATAGTGTAGCGCTTCTAGGTGCAAGCCGAAGACATTTATGACAATATTCACCCCCGATCCATGTGAGACTCGCAACGCGAGTAGGTTGTCATGGTGATAATCGTCAACATGCACGGCGCTGCAGAGTGCAGCGTCTAATCCCGATCAGTCATGTCACAGAAAGAAAAGAGAGATCGACTCAAGTAAGTAAAACCCAGTCAAACATTGCAATGATGGGTATCTGTATAATGCATCGATTACTCCTACGGAGGAGCACCGGTGCAAATAGCATATATCGAGAATGGATTTCAGCCCAAGACAATGGGCCTAAATGCATGTTGGGAATGCTTAGTCGAATATAGTGTAAATGTGTAGGGTGTGTGGGGGGGCACCACCGCAGTTAGAGAACTGCGTGGTGCCCCCCCTCACACACATGGTTCACAATGCTGAACCAGACCGAGGCACAGCGCCAGGAAGTACCGGCGTGTCGGTCGACTGTTCTGCTGAGTATAGTGGTGAGTCATTGATATCAATAATTTGCCATCAGCCATAATAGCATGTATAAATGCAGCAACAGTTATAAAATTGTACAGAAGAACACATGGAAAACGCAAGGAGAGAAACACAATGAAGTTGCACATAAAGATCACTCATGACATGAAAATAATTTTACATTTAAAAAGACAACTTAGAGAACGCAAGGTGTCCAGCAGATAATTGCAGATAATTGTGTAATATTAAACGAAAATTCGCAGTTCATGCCCCTTGGGGCTAGGCAGTCCAGTAGATCAATCCAAAAAACTTCTCTTTGTAATAGGCGTCTATGTACATCCCCGCCCCTTGGGCCTACCTGTACTTGTTCCAAGATAATACATCTCAATTGGGCAACTGTGTACCTTGCTTCTAAAAAGTGCATTGACACAGGAGATCTCAAACTTTTTGTGCGAATGTTTGATTTATGTTCCGTCCATCTCAACTTAGCTTTCCTCATGGTGATACCCACATAGTACCAACCACAGGGGCATTTTAGTGCATATACCACATTTGTTGAATCACACGTGCATGAATGTTTAAGTGTGATGGATTTGCCAGTGTGTGGATGAGAGATGGTGTTGCCTAGGAGGAGATTACTGCAGTGTTGGCAATTGTAACAGGGTTGTGTACCCTTATGTTGTACACTTGATGAGGAGTCTACCACCGATTCGGCTCGAATTAGGCTGTTCTTGAGAGCCTTACTATTTCTATATGCGAAAATAGGGGGCTCCTGAAAAAGGGATTGAGTTTCGGGGTCCATTTGTAGCATTGGCCAGTTCTTATGGATGATACTCCTGATCTGTCTGCTTTGATTAGAATGTGTTGTCACATATACCAGACTGTCCTCCTTGTTCTTGGTTTTGGTCGTGAGCAGTGTGTCCCTCTGAACATTTGTCACCTTGTCTTCAATCCTAGAAATCGAGGCCTGTTTGTATCCTCTTTCCCTGAATTTTTGACGTAGCGTCACAGATTGTCTCGTATACTCTGAATCCTCTGAAATGTTCCGACGATAACGTAGGAACTGACTCAGCCGTACACTTTCAATTGTCCTCTGAGGATGGAAGCTGGTGGCTAACAGAAGGCTGTTTCTGTCAGTTGGTTTTGTGAATATCCTGGTTTCAAGGTTGGCATTTTTCACATAGATCTCAATATCCAGAAAATTAATCTTGATTTTACTGGTCTGGGTGGTGAATTGAATACGCTGATCAGCAGGGAACCTGTATCGAGAGTAGGCAGCCATGCTGCAACCTGTGGAAGCAAGTAAGTCAGGCTTCTGAGCCACCACAGGTGGGAGCCTCCGTGTTGAATAGAGGGAGCAGCTGAAGCTGCAACAGAAGAAGGGAGAAGAAAGGACGCTGTCCGCATCCGTGCCGGAGCAGCAGAGCTGCTGGCATGTGTAGGACTGCCCCTGGAATGCAAGCAGGGAGGCCGGCACGCCATCCAGAGAAGCAGAGGATGAGAAGCGGAGCCCCAGAGAGGAACGCTAGGACTAGTGAGTGTCAGGGCAAGGTCACTCAGCACCGGGACACACCCAGCCTGCTCTGCATAGGCAAGCAAGTGCTGTATGTGTTTATTGAATGCCAAACTGAATAAAAATTTGAACAAAGGCTAAATTACGGATATTGAATACCGAACTGAATAAAACTTTGAAAACAAAGCTGAATGATGTATATTGACCTTTATTGAATGCCGAACGGAATGAAACTTTGTACCAAGGCTAAATTACGGTTATTGAATACCGAAATGAGCGAAACTTTAAAGCAAAGATGAATCACGTATATTGAATATCAAACTGAACAAACACCTTTAAACTGAGCTAAAGTGAGCTTAATACATACAGAGCTGTATGAAACTTTATAAGCAAAGATAAAAACGGATGATGACCAAAAAGGGAAAGTGCCCATTTATAAGCAACTTACTGAAAAGATCACAAGTGTAAAAGTACTACAATAGAAAGGTGGGACGTTAGAAAGACCACCACAAAATGAATTTTAATACAGTGCAGCAAGGCCAAAGACTGGCAAGAAGTGTGTAAAGCTAAGAGGTTAGCCACGAGAACCAAGAGGGTGTGAAAGTGCACACAGAACCAAGGAGCCGACAAAGAGAAGCAAGTTGAGTTTCCTGGTTGCCGACCTGTGATGGGTGGACCGTGTGGTCTGACTACTGGGACGAGACCACTGCATCCGAATGGTGAAAATCAAAGCCACTGTGAAATAAACCAAGAAGGAGTACCATGAGTGAACTGATGAAGCAAACTGGGAGTGTCAAGTGGACATAGTTTTTGTGTTGAACTTTGAAAGATTGAAACCCATGCAAATTGCTACGTTGAAATCTTGGGGAAGGGAAGCCTGAGATTTGATGAACTACAAACTCTGTTTTGAGGACGGATCCTCAAGACCCCCTTTTTGAGTAAACTGTGCTACATTGCGCTTGGGGAAGGGACCCCAGAGGATTGTGCCTTGAACTGGGAAAGGGTAATCTTGAGACTTTTTGTGGAACTTTCTTGAACTTGGGGAAGGGGAACTGAAGAGGAAACAGAGAGCTGGAAGAAGCTCAGAATTTTATGTTGATCCCCATTTATTTCCATATTGAGATCTCCACACATTGTTTAGCTTTAGTTGTGAGGGCTATGATAGGTTTTGGATACAGACAAACCTTTAAGTTGAACTCTCTGACTCAGACTTTCCCTAGTTTCATTCAGGTAGGGAAGCACCACCTTAGCATAGGGCAAGTTAGGCCTTCCACCATCCTGACATTTGAGTTAATAAACATATTTTTCAATTAAGAATCGGTTGTCTGTGTCTTGCTTCATAATGCCTTCACATAACACAGGTGCGACCACTGGCATCCAGCGCCACAGCCAGCTCTGCTTAAACTGGCACTCAGTAGAACACTCCCCCAGGCTAACGCTCTCATATTCCAAAATTGCATCACCTGCATACCAAGATTCTGATGGGGCAAATACTGCAAACTACTGTCCACTGATTCCTTATTTAACTCAAAACAATCATCTCATCCTTCCTCTAGGACACCTATTATTTTGTCATTGCCCAGTTAAAAGGGGTTCAGTCTGTAGTGTGTGCGCAAAAAATTAGCTAAAAGAACATGGCGCCGATGCGCAGATTTCCGCAATGAAAGCCAATGTTTTAGTGGGCTCAGTAAGTAGACATGCATTCCTGCAGCAGAGTCAAGGTCACATAATGATGTCAGCTATACTAACTGTGGCAAATAGTTGTTATATTGTCCGCTGAAGGAAGAGCCAGAAAGGGAGTCGGAGCATTCTGCAGGTGCAGTGAAAAGGGGTAGTAGGAAAGAAGGCAAGGAAGAGAAGCAGGGTTTTTCCACTTCTAGCTAGAATTTTCCACTCTTGGTTCCTCATGCTTATTGTCTGCTCTTCAGCCAGGGGCAGTCTGGTAACCAATGAGGGGCGGGGATCCCCGGATAAAGAGAAGAGTTATTCCTCTTGGGAAAGCAGATGGAACTATACTCCCGGTGATGCAGTCTCGCTGAGAGGGAGGACGCTCCGCTCCAGACCCTGTTAGTTCGGGTGATCTCTCTGCCTACCTGCTCTGGGACTAAGCAGTGTTGTGGTGGCCGAGATGTAGGTGTCTTCTGCAACCATATTAACGGTGAAGCTCTTTTTCTATGTTTGGGTATACATTGACTATATGTTATGTGTGTATGTATTATGAGTGAATAAAGGGCGTATATCGAGCCCTTTTTTATTCATATGATTAATGGTCTAAGTGTGATTTTTTGCCTGAGTCCAATATCTTGTTTTATTAGGGTCTAGGGTGACGTAATTCTGAGGTCCCTACACATGGCCAAGAAATATCAAAACATTTTGGTGCTGTGAGCAGGGTCTTTGTGCTGATATTGATGCTAAAGAGCCCTGCTAATTTGAGAACTTTATAGTTGTGGACTCAGAGAGACAATAACTTGAACAGTGAAAGGTGTGTATTGTGAGGTATTGACGATAGGGACGTGAGATATCCATTTGATAACATGAGTTCCCTATTAAGGAAAAAAGGAAGCTCCGCAGGCAGAGACTGTTATGAAGTGACTATTCCAGGGTGGACCAAGGATCTGTATGACAAAGTAGCACAGGCATGTGCATGTGGTGCAGGTCTAAGCGAAATCTGGGACACAAGTATAGGAGTACGACTGAAGTGGTGGGCTGTCTGCAACAGGTGCCTGTGGAAAAAGGGAAAGAGTGTTTGGCTCTAGGTAGAAGAGGCTGGATTCTGTTGCATGCCTTTCGAAAGGTGCACCAACTGAATGTGGAATTACAGGCGAGTATCCTGAGATTGGAAAAGGATCTTGCCGCTGAAAAACAGATTGCGTTAATGCAGCAGCTCCAAATGAAGTTGTATCATGATAAGGCAGACAAATATCAAGCGGTAGCCGAACGAGCTGCTGTGAGTGTGGCCCGTTACAAATATCGAAAGAGAAGAGGGAGAGTGAATTCTCATAAGGTGGCAACGGTGATTGCTTCCGCTGAGGTTGATTGGGACCCCAACCAGTGGGATGGAGATGTATTTGACAGCACTAGTAGAGAGAGTGGCTCAGAGCCTGAGGTCTCGCCCAGGCCAGAATCGGTTTGGAAGGAGGTAACAGCTAAACCCTTGATGCCCAGACAAGCAAGTCCTAATCCAAATAATCCTAGAGTGGGGATGGTGGATTTGACACCGCTCAAGGATTATTCCCAGCAAGAGGTTGGGGAAATCATCAGCAGATTGAAAGAAAGGGCCGGTGAATCTTTGTTAACATGGATGGTCAGGTTATTTGATGGAGAGACGGCGGATCTCCGTGTAGATGCCAGGGATGCAGCCAGGTTTCTGCCATTGACGCAGGAAACACATGTTCAAGAAATATTATGTGTAGGTGCTCCTCGTGAGGACAATGGTGGAGAGGTTCAAATGTCTTCATCGCAACTAGCAGCCAAGGGTGCAACCCTAAGTAATCTATCGCCTCAGATTAGCCAACCCAGGATAAGAAGTGGTACACATTGAGAGAAGCCATACAAAGAGTGAGGGAACATGCCATGAAAGAGGCAATTCATTTAGATACATATGGGAATCATAGCATTGTCAGTTCCAGCTAGAAATACCATCATTCGAACTGCCCCGCCGCTGTATAAGGATGTCATGATGACCCTTTTGGTGGGAATGACTTGTCGAATGATCGATGAGGTGGTGGATGCTATTAGGCAATTGGCAGACCTAGGAGAATGGGAAAAAGCAGAGGAGGGAGGGGCAAAGTGAAAGACACCATCTCGGGAAGAGGTTTGACAGCTGAGATTCTCGCGTATCGAGAAACAATATGTTTTTAGCACTGCTAAAAGATGGAGTGACGCGGGAAGACATTGATGAGATTGAGACACAGGAAATGTATCCATTTTATAAAAAGCGAGGAGTAGATGGGAAAGAGCGTTATAAACAAGTGAAGCGATCAGAGGTACATAGCAGTGGAGGGATGAGGTCCCTTCTGCACCCCCTCCAGAGGAGGGGGACGATGTGTCCCTGGATATGTCCCCCCTAATACCAACCGATTTATACGAATTTGAGGAAAATGGTGAGTGCGATGGTGGAAATGGAGTCTAAGCACACACACTCAAAGTACGAATAGGATAGTGGTCAAACTCTGGTAACAACTGCCCACATTAAGGTAGACAGATGGCCTCATGTAAAGGTGAAATTATTTTGGCAGTCAAGAAACATACAGGAGGCCCGCGCCTTAATTGATACCGGGGCAGAGGCCTCATTGATACATGGGAATCCTTCAATGTTTAAGGGAAATCATTTTACTATCACAGGTTTGGGGGGAAAAGAGAACCCTGCCGTTCAACCTAAAATTGATATGAAAATTGGAAGCTTGAAAAGGGACACCTATCAAGTGTTGGTGATTCCTATCCCTGAATATATTTTTTGATTTGACATTTTAGAGGGGTTAAGCCTCGGATTGGAAGGTAAACTTTATCAGTTTGGGGTGGGTGCTTTAATTTGTACTCCTGTGGTGGTAGGAAAATTGAAAATGCCATTCGTGCAGGTTCCGATAGCCACTAAAAGAGTATCCATGAAACAATATCGAATTCCTGGGGGGCAGAAGGAGATTTCAGACACCATTAAAGGGTATGTAGTAGCTGGTGTATTGCGCCCCGTAACCACAGCTTGGAACAATCCGATCTGGTCTGTTAAGAAGCCGCATGGAAGTTACCGGATTACTGTTGATTATCGCGAGTTGAATAAATACACTCCACCGTTAAAACCCGCAGTCCCTGATGCAGTGACCTTGTTTGAAAATGTATAGAAGTTTGAGGGAACTTACTAGATTCGGCTAATGCCTTCTTCACTGTACCTATTGCTGATGAATGTCAGGCACAGTTTGCATTTTCCTGGGATGGGAGGCAGCATATGTTCCAATGCCTGCCAAAGGGATACATGCATAACCCAACAATCTGTCACTGGCTGGTGGCAGAAAATTTGGATAAAATTCCATCCAAACTGGATGTGCAAATTGTGCATTACATTGATGACATTTTGATACATGGAAAGGATGAGCATAGTGCGCGGGTGCACCTAGATCTTATCATGGAAGGACTACGGAAGGAAAGGTGGGAAATGAATGAGGCCAAAACTCAAGGTCCGACAGAGACCGTGATTTTTCTGGGAATTCAGTGGCATAATGGGCATCACGAAATGGTGCCAAAAGTCAAGCAAAAGATCCTTGAGTTCTCCACTCCAAGAACTAAGAAACAAGCTCAGCAGTTTATCGGGTTGTTTGGATTCTGGAGACAACGTATACCACATTTGGGGCAGATTCTGGTGCCCCTCTACAAAGTGACATGCAAGAAATTCAATTTTAATTGGGGTGAAGAGCAAGATTGAGCGTTCCAACTAGCCAAAGACACCATGCAGAAAGTAGTTGATTTATGGCCTTTGAGGGACGGGCAGGTGGAGCTAAATGTATCGGTACAGGATGCGTATGCGAAATGGAGTTTGTGGCAAAAACAATACAGAAAGCGGGTGCCCTTAGGAGTTTGGAGTCAGAAGTTGCCTAATGCTGGTGACAGATATACTCCTTTTGAGAAACAATTGTTAGCATGTTATTGGACACTAGTGGATACGGAACAAAGGACGGTGGGTCGTGATATATTGCTCTGACCAGAAATTCTGATCATGCAGTGGGTACTGAGCTCCCCTAAAATACATCGAATAGGGCATGCACAAGAGGCCAGTATCATCAAATGGTAATGGTACATTCAAGATCATGCCAAAACAGGAAAGGGTGGAATGGCGAAATTACACAAGCAGGTGGCGGGGTTCCGTTAGTGGATCTAGAGCCCGAGGAGAGAAGGAAAATCAATGAATCTCCAATCAAATGGGGAATTCCCTATGGAGAATTAATAAGTGAGCAAGTTGAACATGCCTGGTTTACTGATGGTTCAGCTAAATATCTGGGAACTGAGCGACACTGGAAAGCTGTTGCATGTAATCCTAAATCAAAAAAAGCTGTTAACTGCCTCTGGAAAAGGGAAGAGTAGCCAGTTCGCGGAATTGTATGCTGTGTATCAGGCTTTAAAGCAAGAGATGCCTTGGTGTTGTTACATCTATACAGACTCATGGTCCGTTGCAAATGGGTTAGTTGTGTGGCTGCCTACCTGCCAAAACAACAGATGGAAAATTCATGCCCAAAAAGTATGGGGAAAAGAACTGTGGCAAGACATTGCTGAAATGCTAATGCACACTGCCGTAATTGTGTATCATGTAGATGCACATTGTGCAACAGATTCACCTGAACAGTGGTTCAATTCTGTTGCAGACGAACATGCCAAGATTTTGGTCATGGACGCAAGGGCTGAGGATGATGATTTGAAGGGGCTTGCTAAATGGGCCCACAAGAAGAGTGGGCATCTCAGAGAAAAGGCTACTATCAGGTGGGCACAATACAGGGGAATTAGCTTTCCATTAGAGATTGTGAACACAGTGATTCTACAATGTCTCGTGTGTCAACACCAGAAACAAAGATCTATTCCACATATAATTCACAGCACGTTGAAATGGTGTAAATTGCACAGACAGTTTCGGTCCCATGCCTATTGGCAGAGGATGTCAATATGCGTGTACTATTGTGGACACGTATTCCGGTTATTTAATGGTGTTGCCATGCAAAAGAACCACCCAATTGAACACAATCAAATTATTAGAGCAATTGGCTTTGTATTATGGAGTTGCCTTGCAGATTCAAAGTGATAATGGGTCACACTTGAAGGGGAAGTTGGTTTTGGACTATTGTCAGGAAAAAGGTATTGAATGGATCTTCCATGTCCCGTATCACCCTGAGGCGTCGTGGTTAAATGAGAGAATTAATTGATTATGGAAACAACAGTTGTGAAATACTGGTGACGGCACCCTGAAAGGGTGGCGAGAGCATGTGCTGGATGTGGTTCAGATTCTCAAGAACCATCCCATTGCGAATGGTGAGACTCCATTGATATGCATGTTAACGCCAGCCTTACAATGTAAACCTAACAGAGCTATGGAAACCCTCTTGTATTGGGAAATGTCTCCTGGGGTGTTGGCCCCTTATTAGGCCACCCCTGAGTCTGATATGGTGGATCTGCATGCAAGAGAAGAAATCCGACTTGAGCAATGGGGCATTATTGTGATTGAGACAGGGATTGGCATGCAAATTCCACCTGACCATATGGGATTAATTGCCCCTTGACTAGGCCAGAGAGGTATTCATGTGTTGGGAGGGATTGTGGATGCAGACTATCAAGGAGAAATCAAGGTAATTCTTATGAATAGTGGAGAAAATATGTTGCCCATCTATAAGGAAAATAAGGTGACACAGCTGATACTGGTACCTGTGAAACTGTCCATGGTAAAAAAAAAAGGGGAGCCGCTATGGTAGTGACAACTTGTGGGGACAAGGATTTTGGGTCATCATATGCAATGATTCCGGGTGGCAAGGTGTGGGTGGAAAAGCCCAATGGTCCACCCCGTCCTGGCAGATATAATAGCATCAGGAGACGAACAGGTGGTTCTTGTGATGTAACCTGGAAAAAGGAAATGGACTCATATTCCCGGTGACAAATGTTATTGTGCAAATATCCACTGATATCTTGTTTTTGAATTCTGATTTTTTAGATCCTGAGTATGCTGGTTGTCTGTGTGGAGCGAGCTGCAGTGTCTTCGGGAAGGTCTGGGGACATGCTGTAAGAGGTGGCAAATGTCTTCATTCTACCCATGGAGTCAGGAATCTGGATGAGGACTGATACGTTTGCAACCAGCTTTGCACCGGAGGATGCATCCATTGCAGCGTATCGCAGTGGTTTGATGAAACAACGAGGGAGTAATTGTAATGCCACGCCCCATTCTGCGGTTGCTATGTCCTTTCTTCAGCAAGGCAATTCAGCCATTTTCAGGCAACCTGAGAGTATTTGGGTTTTAATGGTTTTCAATGGCACGACGAGTGTTAAACATTTCACATTTCTGTTTGGTGGAAGTACACGATTCCGCAAATCTGATTTCTACCTGCCTTGTGGCTATATCAACGCCTACCCCGGTATTGCGACACCTATTTGGGGTATTGCATGAGGATTCACTGGTAGAGGATTCCGATGTACAGAGTTCTTTTTCCGTGTATGAGCATTGTAAGTTCTGTGCAGACTCAGTCTGCAAATGGAAGAACATGACTCGCATCATCACCCACGATGTGGTCCCTGCTGATGTTTGTTATTCGTGGGCTCAGTAAGTAGAAGTGCATTTCTGCAGCAGAGGCAAGGTCACATAATGATGTCAGCTGAACTAACTGTGGAGAATAGTTGTTGTATTGTCCGTCCGAAGGACGAGCCAGAAAGGGAGTCACATTATTCTGCAGGTGCAGTGATAAGGGGTACTGGGAAAGAAGGCAAGGAAGAGAAGCTGGGTTTTTCCACTTCTAGTTGAAATTTTCCTCATGCTTAATGTCTGCTCTTCGGCCGGGGGAAGTCTGGTATCCAATGAGGGGCGGGGTTCCCTCCATAAAGAGAAGAGGTATTCCTCTTGGGAAACCAAATAGAACTGGACCTCCGGGTGATGCAGTCTCGCTGAGAGGGAGGACACTCGGCTCCAGACCCTGTTAGTATGAATGATCTCTCTGCCTACCTGCTCTGGTACTAAGCAGTGTTGTGGTGGCAGAGATGAAGGTGTCTTCTGCAACCATATTAACGGTGAAGCTCTTGTTCTCTGTTTAAATATATAAATTGACTATATGTTATGTGTGTATGTATTAAGAGTGAATAAAGGGTGTGTATCAGCTAAGTTTTATTCATTTGGCTAATGGTCTAAGTGTGATTTTTTGCCTATCTGAGTCCAATGACTTGTTTTGTTTCAGTCTAGGGGGGCGTCATTCTGAGGTCTCTACACGTGGCCAAGAAATAGCAAAACAAGTCTCAATTCACAGTGACCTGTCTGTTCCTTTCCTGTAATCTTAATCTATAGTGGAGCATGATCTTAAATGCCTCCCTGCAGATATTCTGCTTCTGTTTCACCCTGCACGGTGCTGTACAGGGAATAAAGAAATAGTCCTGTCTAGATAGCATTTCATGTTCTCCTGAGTAGAATGAAAATCTCCTTTCCCTATGGTGACGTTCCCTCCAGACATCCCTCAACCCCATTGCATCCACAAATCCTGAAAGCTTAGTGCATGTTTTGTTTGGGTCTGCCCTTCGCTTCAGGGTATCTAAGTCCATCCACATGCCATCATTAAAGTCTCCTACCACCGCTGTTGGGTCTGCTCTGTGTTTTGCTAGTAGCAATTGCATGACCTTCTGCAGGTCTGACTGTAGGGGTGGTGGTGCATAAACATTCAGTATGGCTATGGTTTCTCCCCATACTTGTCCCTCTTCACCACACCGATTTTCAGGGTCTTGGGATGTCTAATTAAAATGATTACCCCTCTCAATGCCTTATATCAAACTGCATGTTCCACCACTTTATACTGTCCCCTACTGCCATCGTCACGAAGTCAGGGGAACAGGCATGCAGGGGTCGCATGCACAGGAGACCTGGGTAGGCACTGTCCTGGCACCTTTGGCACCAGGCTCATGAACAAAGTAAACAAGAACATCCATTTAACACCAAAAAGCTTTTATTATGGACATAACACTTCAGATGCATTAACCTTGAACAGTCCATCCATTAAGCAGGATGCATTAACCCTGAACATTCCATCCATTAAGCAGCCCCAAGTGTATTCTTGGGTGTAGCTGCTAATGGATTGCCTTTGCACGTTTTCACTCTCTAGGAGTGGCAGGGTGTGGCTGGTAAGCCGAACCTAATGGGCATGCCCATGATTTCAGCTATATAAGCTGCCCCGATCCTCAAGACAGACACTTTGCGTTATTCTGCACTTGCAAGCAGCGTAACACTCACCGTCGCCTGAGGTCAGACTTACCTTTGAAGATCCTGCTTCCTGGACATCCTGCTTCCTGCCAGCATACTTACCAACTGGGGAAAGCTGTTCTTACCTGTACATCTCTTCGGCAAACCAAGTATTCATCTTTACACTTTCCGGAATGCCAAAATCTGCATCTTGGCACCGCAGCACGACGCGCTCCATCGTCGACAGCAGCGCCTGCAAGGAAAAACAGAAGACAAGGTTAGACATCGAAAAAGCAGTCAGTTTAATCTTGCGCTTTGCCATAATTCGCGCTTTTCCTTAAACCATCACTTACCTGCTGTCGAACATTGCGGTAGCATCCATCTCCCATCCAGCCGCGTCTCGTGTCTCACAGCTGCATTGAGGCTGCATTTCCATCTAAGGGAAGAAAACAGAAGAGAGACATTATTGCGGGCATAAATAGGAGCAACATATAAAGACATTAAACAGAACGAACAGCATCACAAGAGCTCAAGAAAGATTTACCAATCATAAGGAGAAGCATTGTCGCAGCTGGACTGGACTAATCTTTATCAGGGATCAGTGAAGGAACTAGATCCTATTCGACGCGCCCCTGCCAGAAGTAGCAGGGCGGAGAGCTTATCTTCCATAATTCACAGGTGAGCTTTATGGGCCGGCGTATGCTCACAGAAAACCGTACTTTGGGGTGAAGGGTTCGAGAGGTACAAAAATCACAGATTGGCACACTCACACACTCTTATCTCCACGCAGGAGCAGTATCATCATGTACCACCACTCACAGCTTATCTACTGAGTGAGAGGCCTGAATGGGGTGATTCAAGTTCAGGGAGGGCTGCAACCATGCAACAACGCCTCCGCAGAGACCAGGTGAGCATAACACCTACTCAGAATCCACACAATGTTCCCATCCGGTGCTTCTCCTGCAGCATCACAACGTCTGCTTTATGCCTGTTATGGTATTTTGTAACCACTCCTCATTTAATTTTATCGTTCATCCCATTAACATTCTAGGTTTGACATTTCAACTCTCTTCTCTTGCTTTTTAGCTGTAAGCTGCATTCATTATCACCAAGGTTCATCATAGTATCTTTACCCAAGTGACTTTGAACTCGATAGCAGAATACTTTTGCTCAAGGGTGTGGAGACTGCTTTACTAACAAAATAAACTGATCACTCATCATTATCTCCACCCCATAGTATCTCCCCAAAATGAAGCATCTGTTGCCTTTTTTGACTGAAAACCATTCAACTTCACCCATCTGTGAGAGTTTTGCAGGGGCCATGCAATTGCCGGCTCCACTCTGACATGCACACATTTTATCTACAGATTTGGTTCTGGAAATTATGCACAGTTCCATTCTCCTCCTCAGCTTTAATTCCCTCAGAGTGTTACATTGTTTGCCTCTTGATCCAGAATATTTTAATCTTGTGGCGTTTTTCCTTCTCCATCCTTTACCTGATTGTTGTTGCCATTTATTCTGTCCTTTGTCTCCACAGGGACCTCTTTTGGTTTCTCGTTCCATTTGGGGCCCAGATAATTGGCCCGGTCCCAGGCTTCAGTCAGGTCTATAAAGAACTTTACACCCTTGGGGCCTATCACTCTTCGTGTTGCTTGGTATATTGTGGCATATTTAATCTCTTGTGACCTCGTGATTCACCCTTGTGAGTTTTCTATGTACAATGTCAAAGGATTGATGGGCGTTCTGAACCGCCTTAGTGAAATTGGGATAAACTACTACTCTGGCCCCATTTAAAACTAGAGGGCCTTTTTTATCACAGTTTGTAAGATCACGTTTTGGGTCCGGTAGTTCAGACGTTTAGCATTTACATGTCTCAGTGGGCTTCCTGGCTGGGGTTCTTTGCTCGATACTCAATGGGCTCTCTCAATAGAAAACAAATTTGACAGACCACTTGGGCCCACCCATTCCTTAATCCATGCCTCCAGAAATAGTTCCATCAATGGTCCTTCAGTCTTTTCTGGGAGACCATGTATCCTTATGTTACTTCCCCTTGCCCTGCTCTCTGCATCCTCAATGTTTTCTTCTAGTAGGCATGTTCTCCTGAGCAATGATAGAATGCTCGAATGTAGGGGTATCATGGTGTCCTCAATATCAGAGATTAGTGTTTCCGCTTCTCCCACTCTGGCTGACGGTATCTGTGCTTTCAACACAAGTAATTACTTTAAAGTACATTACTTTGATGTAATTACTTCAAATTGATTAAAAAAATATAAAGGATTGTGGGATAAGGGGTAAAAAGGTGGTGGGGAGGGGCTTCATATAGGGGTAGTATAGAAGAGGAAGGGGGCATGAGGGAGGATCCCCCAAATAAAGACAATGAAAAGAAATCAAAGTAAACATTTGAAGTAATTACTTTGACGTAATTTACTTTGAAGTAAGTACAGGCACTGAAATGACATGGAACCCTGGCTGACACCTTATGTACATCCTGGCACAGTACTACAACATCCAACCCAATAGCGTTGCTTTTGTGTTCCAGCATGGCTCTGGCCTCATGTATTGCATGTAGGTTTCCTGCATCGACTGGGGCGTGTGGATCTCCTCATTCTGTTGTGTTGATGGCATGACCACTACCAGCTCCTGGGGTGTCTGTTGTCCCTCTGTTGTGTATGCCTCTATTTTAGGTTGCATCCTTTTTTTCATGTATTATTTTCTGCTCTTATTCATGGCAGTCTGCATGCATTATGGCTCCTACCAGGATCATCATTTCCAGAGTTGGGGTGGTTACAGTTTTTTCACCCAGTTCGTCACCTCGGCTGGTGTTGTGCAGGGAAAGCCAGCAGAGCGTGCCTCTTCTGGCACCTCACAGAATCTCAGTCCCCAGCTGCCAGCCTCCCTCTGTGCCTTATGTTCGGTGTGCAGTCGCGATCTTTGGTGTCTTTCCAGAGTCATGGCTACTCACAATGTCGTTTCCCTCTTTCTTCCACTCTGCTTTTGTCCATGATGCTGCACACTCTTCTGGTCCAGGGCTTCCACTCTCGATTTCCACCTCTTTATTTTGTCACTGATCACCATGCAGGACATTTCAGGTGTTTGTTGAGCCAACAGAATGGGGCACATAAAGTCTGCTTTTATGACATCCCCCCGCAACAGTACCCCTTTTCAAATGGATACTTGACAGCTGTGGAGCTTGTGGTTACCAAACTGAAAGCCTTCTCTGGAAGTTAGATTCAGTGTCACTGTGGCAATCAATCTTCTCCTGTTCACTGACTGGCAACAGATTATTTCAATGCAGTGTTTTGAGGTTTATAAGATATCCTTCATCTAGAGTCCTTTACACAGGGAGACAAAGAAACTAGAATTGCATGTAGATATCAGATGCCCATCTGTCTTCTAGTTTATTCCGATGTCTCTATTCTATACTTCGGGTCAAGACACAATCTCCTGGTTGGTGTACATGGAATCAGACTTTCTTGTTGTATCTCTGCTTATTTCACTCTTGATTTTTTTTCAGCAGCAGTTTGGGCTAACTGGTGTGCTTGTCTCACTTGCTGTTGCAGCTGTGTTGTTAACTCTCAGGTTCATATCCATCAGAATTCAATCACATATCGAGCTGCAGCTTGGTCTCTCGCCTGAATATCAACTAGTATGGGGTGTAACCTGTAGTATCTTTTCGGGTACAATTTTTAGGCATGCACTAGTGTGGTTACATGCTGTTTTGAGTCTTCTGTTCAGGCTGTCACATATCCAGCATGTCTAACAGTGTTCTGTTGAATTGTTCACTGCGGGTGATAAGACGACGTTCTAGTTTTGCTGACAACCACAACACAAGCTGTATAACATCTGCTTCACCAGTTTATACTCCAATTCAGCTCGTTCAATGGAATGAATGCATTCTGGCCAATCATAAGGCACAAAGTACCTCTCCACACACAACCTGGCTGATATCGAAGTGCCCGGGGCTTTTGTGGGAAAGCCTGAGCATACTGGTGTGATATCGTCTGTCACAGCCATGATATTCAGTATTCCCTTATTTTTCATCATCACAGAAAGGAAAACTATGCAGACCAGTCCATGGATCCAAAGCGCTGATGTTGCTGTAGGTAGGTCAAAGGTATTGTAGTTGTTTTCCTGATGATGCATCTGTTACAACTGCAGCATTATTCATCTATTTCCCTGGAATATCAGGGCCAATGGAAACATTGACAAACTTGCTCCAGTGTTCTTTCAGCTCCCAGATGTCCATTTTGCTCATGTTATGCATACAGTACTACTTCACAGTATTTCCTGGGTAGAACCAATTAATGAACTACTTGATTCCCTCTTTTAACTTCTCAGTACAAGACTCCTAATTTCACCACTACATTCTTATACTCCCGCAGCAGTAATCTGGCTTTGTGGCCATTTCTGACATTTCAGAGCCAGCAACACCACAATAACAATATGTAATAGATTCTGCAGATGCTCCCAGACACCCCACAGCTTGCACAGCAGCAGTTGTAGCGAGCCACGTAGGGCCTCATTATGACCCAGGCGGTGGGGGGCGTGGCCTGGTGCTCATGGAGTGAGGAGGCTGAAATCCCGAGCTCCGGCCGAGCCCGTAATCCGATCCTGATCAGTGAGCCCATTCACTAGCAACACCAAATCTAAGCTGACCCACTTGAAGCCGGGACGATCCCCCCTCTCTGGCAGCTCAGCCCGACGAAAATCGGACAGCGGGGACCGAGCGGGAGCTCTGGCCCGGCGTCCCCCCGACCCTGAGTGAGACGCGCAAGATGGCGGCCGCGGCGCCCCGACGCTGTTGACCCGAGTGGAGAAGGCGGAGCGCCAGCAGCGGCCGCTGCCCCTCCTGTCGCCTGGAGGAGTTCGGTGGACCGGAGGAGGCGAGATCCGGCGAGACCCGGCGCGGACCTCCTGGAGCCCTCGGCGTCGACCGAAGACCGCGGTGCTGGGCGCTGGGGACCGTGTGAACCAGCGGCCCACACCCGGGCGGCCTCGGCGGAGGGGCCCCTAGCGCAGCCAGCACCCTGCAACCCGGCTCATCCCGGCCACGCAACAACGGGCGTGATTCCCCCGTGGAGCCTCTGGAGTAAGACAAACGAAGAAGCGGCCGAGACCTGGGGCCCGCGACACTCTGGTTCTCGGAGGCGGTGAGACGCGTCCCTGGGCCGCGCGGAACGCGCGCCGGGAGCTGCGGACTCTGGCCGGAGCCCCGGGCCCACCTGGGTTGCTGCCTCCCCCGCCCTGGGGGCCTGCGGCCGACTGGCACGCTGGGGCCGTGGGCGACACGCGCCCCCCACCACTAACCTCCACAACCAACGGGGGTGACCCCGAGAGCCCTGCCTACCCGGACATACCGCGACGCCGCCCCTAGCCCGCCATCCCTGCGGAGAACAGGCCCTAGGGAGAGGCCTTCCCGGGGCCAACATCACGCCCAACACACCCAGGCAGGACACGGCCCTGCACCCGGCGCCGCCGAGCTCAAAACACCAGGGACTCTGGGGCAGCACGTACCGCCCAGACCTAGAGGAGCATACTGCAGACACTCCTTACCACGACAACCCGGAACACCGCAGGTGGGGCCACCGGCGAAACGGACTGGCGGGGCCCACGCAGCAACCCAGCCCGAAGAGGCGTAACAGCCGAGCAAATAGCACCACAATGTCCACCCTGAGGAGCAAGCCCAAATCGGCCACAATGGACCCCTTCCTGACGACCAAGGCCCACCCAGCTGCCCAATCTACCCCTAAGGGGGCGGCGCCGCAGGACACTCAGGGGGAGAGCCCCGCAAACAGCCAAGTACTTGAGGCAATAGCGGCCCTAAAGGAATTCATAGACACTAAGATAGGGGAGGTAAAGGCCGATATCCAGCTCATCCGTCAAGATGCTCGCAACCTGACAGAACGTGTCACTAACATCGAATCCGCCCAGAAAGACACCATGGAGGACACGAAAGACCTTAAAGCCGAGGTGGCAGATCTCAGGAGGAAGGTGGGCATCCTAGAGGCAAGGTCGGAGGAGGCGGAGGGACGAGCCAGACGAAATAACATCAGGATCCTTGGCGTCCCTGAGGGGACAGAGACTCCCGACCCAACCGCATATGTTGAATCCCTAATCCAGCAGGAGATTGGGGCTGAGAAGCTGTCACAGGGTTTTGCTATAGAGAGAGCCCACAGATCACTCCAGAAGAAGCCTCCCCCAGGCTCGTACCCCCGACCCATCATAGCGAAGGTTCTCAACTTCCGAGACAGGGAAGTGATCCTGAGATTTTCCAGGGAGGGTGGTGCGATTGACAGAAACAACTCCAAAATCACCATCTACCCGGACTATACACAATCGGTACAGAGGGCAAGGAACTCCTTTGTCCCAATCAAGGCAAGACTGAGGCAACTAAACCTGAAGTACATGCTGCTGTACCCATCCAGACTGAAGGTGATCTACAAAGGGAGAGCGATATTTCTTGAAACCCCGGACGCGGCCACCATGTGGGTGGAACACAACAACCTGGCCGAGGTCCCTGAAGAGCCTATCTCTGACAACAGCGTCGCAGCTCGCAAAGCACGATAGCCTGGAGCCAGAGCCTTTTTCTCCTGATTCGCACATCGAATTTCAATCCAGCACAATACAACGAGCATGCTGGACCCCAGCATGACATGAGAATGCAATATGATTACGGGGCCGGCCGGGCCTCCCACGCATGGGCACGCAACGACAACCCCCGAAAGACCAGTGCAGGCCCGTTGCCAGCACGACACTGCTCGCGCCGGAAACCCAGATGGGGCCAGATTGCGCGAGAGCACCTGAGCACTGCACTTCACCGGCAGGAGCTGGGTGCACCAGTTATAGTTATTTTGTATGTGTTACTGTTGAGACCGCCCCGCTACCCGAAACAACCCAAGTAACAAATGAGTACCCGACACCGAGAGAAGCATTTGGCCGACCCGCAGAACTAGAGCAAGTAACGGCACCCAGCAACACGAGATCGAGTGCTGGAGAGGCAAGGGACCGCCCAAGACAGAAACTGTATTCAAGCAATGGCACCACAACTTAACATAATCACATGGAATGTCAGGGGGATGGGATCCTTTGTAAGGAGGAACCGCGTCCACTCCTACCTGAGGCGCAAGAAGGTATCGATTGCACTGCTCCAGGAGACACACCTCCTGGCGGAAGCCACACACAAACTAGCAGACTACTGGGGAGGGCAGGGCAGCGGCGCATCTTACTCCAAATATGCACGGGGTGTATACACATGGATAAGCCCAGACACACCATTCCACCAAATGGGAACAGAAGCAGATAAGGACGGAAGATATGTAGTGGTGTGGGGCATGTTGGAGAACACACGGATATGTATAGTAAACTCGTACTTCCCTCAGCACGGGGTCCCTTCCCACCTGAAACAACTATGCACTAGAATAGTGCACCACAAAGAGGACACCTTCCTCTGGGGAGGCGACTTCAACTGTGTCATGAATGAAGAGATGGACAGGTCCAGGACGCCACAAACCACTAACAACTCTGTCGCAACGCAATGGAAAACTTGGACCTGGTCGACATTTGGAGGGACCTTCATCCAGACGATAGGTCCTATTCATTCTTCTCATCCCCGCATGGCCTCCACACCAGGATAGATTACTTCTTCATCAACGGCGAACTTATCCCACAGGTGCACTCCGCGGATTACCTGGGCAGGTCGATCTCGGACCACTCTCCCCTGCTCATGCAACTATGTCTGAAGGGCCCCAGGCCCCCCATCCCGATGTGGCGTATGCCCGCGGAGACCCTGATGGATCCCTCTTTCAAGGGCACCCTAGGAGAAAAGCTGGAGGAATATGTAAGAATCAACACGGGGTCGGTCGAGAAATGGAGCACGCTCTGGGAGGCAATGAAGGTAGTAACCAGAGGCGAGGTGATAGCAGGAGCAGGCGGAATCAGGAAGCAACTGAAAAGGGAACTTGAGGCCAAGGAAGAGGAGATCAGGCGACTGGAAGACAGCCCGGCCCCACCCAGTGAGAGGGAACCCAAGCTATCAGAAATTAGGGACGAATGCCGACTTTCCTGGGACAGGCTGTCCAAATTCGACTTCTCCACACGCACCGCCAAGGCACACAAGGAGGCGGACAAACCGGGCAGGATACTGGCCTGGCTGTGCAGGAAAGAGCAACCAAGACAAGCCCCCAAGGAAATCAAGGACAAACACGGAGTGACCCAGAGGACACAACAGGCAATCAACGATGTCTTCTTAAACTTCTATGCCAAGCTCTATGCTCATGATGAGCTGGTCCCAATAGAAGATATCCGAGACACCCTGGACGAAGTGGGTCTCCCCAAACTGAGCTCGGAGCAGCGAGAGATGCTGGGAGAAGCCATCACAAAGGAGGACATCTCGGAGGCAATTAGGTCCCTCTCTACATGCAAGACTCCCGGAACCGACGGCCTCACACCAGAATTTTATAAAGCCTACGAGGAGATCTTAGCCCCGGTGTTACACGGAGTATATGCAGAGGCATATAAGACCCGCATACTACCTGGCAGCATGAGAGAGACACTCATAATACCAATGCTTAAACCCGGCAAGCCCACTGATGAGTGCGACTCGTACCGCCCCCTGGCAATGCTGAACTACGACAGCAAAATCCTTACAACCATACTGGCTAAGAGGCTGTCCAGGGTGATCGGGTCTATAATACACGAGGACCAGAACGGCTTCGTCCCGGGGCGCAACACCACAGCCAACCTGAGGAGGCTCCAGCACGTCATAGCACAATCCGGAGGGAGCAATGAAGACCTGGCTGTGCTCTCACTGGACGCCATAAAGGCGTTCGACTCAATATTCTGGGAATGGTTGATCGAGACCCTGAGGGAGTTCGGACTAGGCGAGTGCTTTATACAATGGATCAAGGTGCTCTACAACACCCCAGTGGCGAGGGTAAAGACAGGGGGCGTGGTGTCTGGATCCTGGGACATCCAAAGGGGAACAAGGCAGGGATGCCCACTGTCACCAATGCTGTACGTCCTCGGCCTGGAACCAGTAGCGATCTACTTCAGGAAGCAGCTCTTCGACGCAGGGATCAGAACGGGCGAGACTGATAACATCATCTCGCTGTATGCAGACAATGTCCTCCTCTACCTGCGCAACCCCCGAATGAATGCACCCACAGCGCTGGACATCCTCGACAACTTCGCGACATACTCCGGGATAAGGTTCAGCAGGCAGAAATCATGCTCCTTCCCCCTGGCCGGGCTTCAAGGGAAGGAAACAGAAGAGCTACCAGACATCGGGATTCAATGGCAGACGGCAGCGTTCCGCTATCTCGGACTCACCATCATGCACACGCCTGCTTCCACACACGAAAGCAACACGGAAGCAGCAATGCGAGGGGTACGCAAATCCACCAAATTCTGGTCCCGACTCCCACTCTCTGTGATGGGCAGAGTGGCCATCACGAAGATGATAATACTACCGAGATTCCTGTACTACTTCACCAACATAATGCACTATATACCCCCCCCCTTCTTCAGAAAATTGGAATCTCTCATCAGAGACTTCCTGTGGGGCCCGGCCAGACATAGGATCTCGCTGCACACCCTCACTCTCCCGTACAAAGAGGGTGGAATCCAGTTGCCTGAATTCCAAAAATACTACCTTGCAGCGCAACTGACACACGTTGTTAAGTGGTTGTCCGACGAACCAACAGCTGAGAAAGGCCTCCTTCGCCAGCTGATAGCCCCAATGCACCCTAAAGGAGTAGTATGGAACTCAAAGGTTGGGCCTCCCGACCCGCCCATGCTGGTGAGGCTGGGGAGACAAGTCTGGAACAAGGCATGCACGTCGCTCGACTTGGGACAACCATACATGCCTGAAATCCCCATGCTCGCTGATGTCTGTAAGACACCCATCGATTTACCAGCAATGAGGAAATGGGAAAACTTTGGCTTATACACCTGGGGGGACATGTATGAGGATGGAAGCTTCAGAAAATTTGACTCACTACAGATGAAAGAGGGGCTTGCTGCTGGACAATTCCTATGGTACCAAAGGGTGAAACAGGTCGCTAAGAAGACATGGAGCACATGGCCAGAGGAACCGGAAACCCACCCCCTCGTGCAAGAGATGCACAACTTAAGCGACGGCTGGAAACCCACGGCGAGACTGTATGCCCAACTGAATGACAGGCGCAACCCGAGGAGTGCACTCCTGAAGGAAAGGTGGGAGGCGGACCTGGAGACCGACATCGCGGAGAGCGAGTGGGACAGGGCCCTGATACATCCGAAGGAAGTGTCCCGCAACGCCAGGTTCAGGCTCATCCAGCTGAATGTTTTATATAGGACCTACATGACCCCACAGAGGGTATCCACATTCAGCAGGAAAACCCCACCAGTGTGCCCATGGTGCACGAGCGAGCATGCAGACCTAATCCATATGTTTTGGACTTGCCCCAAAACCAAGAAACTTTGGTCCGCTGTCGAAAGGACTTGCAGGGGAGCCGGATTGGAAAGGTACGAGTGGACGCCCAAGGAGTGCCTCCTGGGCACATACCCCAGACTGAGCAAAATCAAGCATATGGTGAAACTAATGGACATGGCGTGCATTCTAACAAAGAGAACGATAGCAATGGCCTGGAAATCCCCAGGAGGCCCCAGATACGAACCGTGGAGCAGGGAAATGGAGAGATGGACCAGCGCTGAGACCAAAGCCTGGGAGGAGGGGAATAACCGAGGAGGCGAAGACGTGAGTGCAACACTGAAGTCCTGGAAGACCCTCCTGAAGGACATGATCTACCTGACGGACTTTAAGCCCCCTTGAGCACACCCCCTGCCACGAACTTTCGCCCTGAAGCAAACGTAACAGTTACATTCACAACAACCCTGACCCTGGGACTTTAAGAGACAACCGGATGGTGACTGGAGTGAGGCCCGAAGCGGGGCCGGCAGGTATCCACGCAGTGGGGGGAGGCGGGACGGTCAAGTTATGGTTTGTTTTTTGTCTCTGGTTTTTTCCTTTTTTCCTTTTTTTTTTTTTTTTTTTTTCCTTTTTCCTCCTTTCTTTTTCTTTTCTTTGTTACTGTTCTGCAATGTTTATCGGGCGAACTCGTGACAAACCGGATGTTGTTATGCATTCATGTTTAACTGTTCTTTGTCGATATAAATGCCAATAAAAACATTTAAAAATAAAATAAACTCATTATGACCCAGGCGGTAAGGGGTTAACAGTGCCGTAAAATGTGTCGGCGCCGTTAAACCCTTACCGCCTAATTACGAGGTCCCTTTGCAGGTCCCGACCTTAACGGCTGGTTTTTCCTCGAAAGGAACCCGCAAAGGGACTTTCGAAGTAATTACGGTACTGCAATTTACGGTACCGTAATTACCGCCTTCCCCATTCCCATTGAGCCCTATGGGGGCAAAAATGGGAATGGGGAAGGGCCAATGGTGAATGGGGAATTACCGCCCCGCCAACTTTGGAATGGGGCAGTAATTCTGCCATTCACCATGGCGGAGTTGGTAAAATACCGGCGTCAACCATGGCGCCAATAGCTTCATGGTTAACGCCAGGGTCGTAATTAGGCCCATAGTGTTGTTTTCAGCTTGGCAGGTGACTTTTAATCCTGGTACTCACACTTCCACCAAATTTGCATCATCTGCAGCATCTCTGTTGAGTGGTCTTCAGTACAGCATTTCAGCATCCTCATTTGTTCTTCCTCGTCGTTATTGCAACTGGAAATCATAGGTTGAAAGGGCAGGGAATGTCCCATAGCATTGAGTTTGTCAGACCTGAGAATGCAGGTCAGTGGGTTGTTATCCGTTTTCACAGGAAACTGGGCACCAAAGAGGTAGTCATCAAACTTTACAGTGCTGGCTCACTTCAGTGTTAAAAACATAAGCTTGTGGACAGGATAGTGTTTGTCAACAAGTGCTAACCCACCACTGGCAAAGGCAATGGGTTACAATCCAGAATTAAATTATTGACATAACACAGCACCTAACCTCTCCAGGCAAGCATCAGTAAAATCCAGTTTCATCTGATTTATGCCCCTTGGAATAATGTTTTCTTTTAGAGATGTATCCAAAATGTCTATAAATGTCCAATGGATAGCAGAACTGACATTGCTGCACATGGATTCTCATATTAAAGTGACAATTAAAAGCAAGGACAACACTGCCACCTAGTGGACATTTTCTTACATTTCCATACCGTAAGATGATCCAAACTGAAATGGACCACATTATTTGGACCCCATGTATTTAAAAAATTTGCAATTTGAAGTAAATTGCTAGATCACCCAAGCTACAGGGCTGAAAAACTTTGTTTAACCACTTGCCTGATAAAATACAAATGGACTACTTAATGAAATGGTGCCGTGTATTTCAATGATCCTCCATCAAGTAAGAGTCTGTACATGATCTATTGGAGGAATATAACAAGGAATGGTCACTGAGATTCTGTGAGGTGCCAGAAGAGGCACGCTCTGCTGGCTTTCCCTGCACAACACCAGCCGAGGTGACGAACTGGGTGAAAAAACTGTAACCACCCCAACTCTGGCAATACAAATCAGAACTACCACTCACCGCAATTTCTGTTCCTCCACCAAACACAAGCTACAAACCCACAAATCTACTCCGTGGCCCGCCCCCTGTGGAATGCCCTCCAAGAGCATCAAACAATGGAACCCAAAAGCCACTCCTTCAAAAAGCACCTAAATCAATGGTATCTCAACAAATGGCTACAAGTATACCAACCCGCTCCTGAAATTATCAGCACACCTTCACCACCTTAAACACCCTTCACCACCCTCTCCCCTTCACCTTTCCCTTTCCACCCATACCTACAGTCACACCCCATTCCACCCTAGCCAAACCCCCTACCCTTCCAGCATGTAACCCTATACACTCAACGCATTTCCCTCCCGCAATTGCTAGAGTGTACCTCTACATACCTAAAAGCACCTACCCGTACTGCTTTTCTTCCTTTTCTGCCCTCCCTCCCTACTCTTTCTCAACCTTTTTGACCTATCCTCTCTGATAAAAAAAGTATTTTCACTCCCCTTAACTGTCCTACACTCGCACACTAACTCTTTGAAAAATCCTTTGTTGATGTACTTATCCTACAATTGTCATTTTCTCTCTCCCTGTTTAAATTGTCATCTACCTGGCTGCACCCAGCGATTATAACCAGCACCTAAAGCCATTTGGGGAGTCAGTGCTTGAAAATACAACACCAAATAAATAAAATTAAAATCCTGCCCCATGTCATGTCACTGGAGCCCATCAAGCCCTTATTTGTTTCTTTGCATTCTTGTATGTGTAGTTTTCCTTTTCTATTATAATTCAGGACTACAAATTCAGGAATGGAGAGAGATAACAGATTCTGCATCAGCATAATCTGTAATTTGTTTATGTTTCAAAACAGTTATACCTAATGTAACTGCAACAATAAAAGACACAGCTGTTTCTACAATGGAAAAAACATAGCTGACTGCAATTTCTTTAAGCAAAACAATGGGTAAGCACTTATGACAGATTTTGAAAATGCTGATAAAAACATCATTACAATTTGAAAATCAAAAACACTGAAAACAGGAAACCCTACACATGCTCAAACTGTGGATTTGCATCAGTTGGAAGAGGGGCCTCAGTAAAAAAATGTGCATCAACTTTCAGAATGCAGTTTACATTTTCTTAACCTATCGTTCCCCAAATGGCTACCTAACTTTGAAAAAAGGATGTTTAGGATCTGAAACGGATTTTACTCCTATACGAGTGGTAAAATAAGCCTTGGTAAAACCAATTAGTGGCTAAGTGATTTTTTCCAAATTTTGAGACACATTTTCAGTAGAGACTGGAAGAGTAGAACAAGCTTTTGGACCCAAATCACACATGTCACAGAGCCACTTAGTAGCATCACTGGAAGATGAACTCCAGTCCAGAACAAGCCTTTAGCCCTAGAAAATATTTTTGTTTTGCAAGTACAGTGCTATTTTATAGATAGCTTTTTCCACCCAAGATAACCGTTCACTATGCTGCAGAAGAGTACACATTAGTTTATTTTTTACTAGGGTTCATCAGTGCAGTTTAGTCTTATAGCCTTCGGGTTGGATCATTGGGACATGAAGCATTAGAGAAATTAGGGCAGGTTTCAAAGGGAAGCAGAATAAGCCATTTGAACCAGGTCACACATGCCACAGTGCCACTCAATAGCCATCAATGGATGTTCTGCTCCAGTTAAAAATCAAATGATGAAAGCATTGTAGGCATTCAAATAAGCTGAAATGCAAACCTTTAACTCCAGAAAAATGACTTTGCATGACAGGGCAATGTTATTTTATTCATAGCTTCCCCAAGAAAGACAGTTCTCAAGTAAATGCAAAATCACAGACAACTTTGCAGTTTTTCTAGGTATCGGGTCTAGACCAATTCTTTGGGGTTTTAACTTTTGCATGGTCTACTGAAATACAATCAGCTGAAACTACATGCCTGATGCATTTGACATTGGTTCTTCAAAGCTCACATTTCTGCAGTGACCCTTTAAGTCCATGATCTTTCAGTTTATCCAATACTGTATCTTAGAATGATCTTCTATAGTTTGGCCAACAACAATGATGCCATTGTGATATACTAAAACTTCAAGAAAGTTCATGTCACCAACAGCTCTTTCCATCCATCTCTGGAAGGTAGCTGGTGCTCCCGACATTTCCTGTGGCATTCTGGTAAACTCATAGGATCTCTATGCGCAGATGAAAGCTGTTTTGTCTGAATCTTGAAGGTGCAATGGCATTTGGTATTACCTGCTTCTGAGATCCAGGACGGTGAATGATTTACTTCCAGTGAGGCAGTCTAATGCTCCTGCCACATGATGTGTGGTGTATTGATCAGATGTTGTTCTGATGTTGAGCTTACTGTATTTGCTCGCTTTGTGAGTGACAGCTTTAGGCGGTGCAAAGGGGCCAAAGCAGCTCATCCAGATCTTTTGTCACATCTTCAACATCTGCTGGCTCTAATTGGCGGGACTGCTCGAGGAAAGGTGTCTAATTGGTTGCATTAATTCTTTGCTCCACTCCATGTTTTTTTTTTCTGATGTCAAATTGGCAAGTAGAGACAACATCATCCTTCTGTGATAGATTTTCTTTTGCCTTGTCACAATCTCATTTTGACAAGGGGGAGTGAGCTTCTGTGTGACAAGGTCTGGTACTGCACTGGGTGCATCAGGGGCTTGGAGACGAACCTGTGCTATTCTGGTTTCTCCAGATAGAGTGATGTCTCTCTCAGTTACATTGGTGATGGGAACTCTAATATGCTGCAGTCTCTGGTCTATCTCATTTACCGATATCTTTTTTTATAAGGAAATCCCTTTGGCAGGGAAATTTGATCAGGTGTTTCAATCACAAGATGGGTCGGGCGATGCATATAAGTGATACATACTTTTCCATGGACTCATTTGTTGCTTTTGGCAGATATACTGAACTGTACTAAGTTGGTTCTAGTTACAGGGGGTAGGGAGTTTGAGTGGTATGGATCTAGAAAGTTGAAGGAGTGAACAATAAGAGCATAAGTTGGATGAGGGATGATTAGATAAAAAAAAGGGCCAGGGAACACAGAGTATGAAAAGATGACTACCTGGTGGTAGATTCAGTCAGGTTTGAGGAGAGCCGATAGATGGACTTGTTCAGAAGAACATAGGAATTGAGTTGGAGTCCCTTACTCCAAGCAGTAGATTTGCTGTAGGAGAAAGTAAGTCTCCTGTGACCAGAGTGGTGTTTTGATGAAGGGAGAGGTGAGATTGGGACCCGATTTTATGGATGTTCAGGGGATTAAACATGCAGCCATTGCAGTGGAGGTCATGTTGGCAAAGAGTACTCCAAGATTGCAAGCACTGGGTTAAGGGATATAGGAGAGGGGTAAGGAGTGTGGCAATGAAACGTTGGAGGAGGATAGCTTAGGGGCAACGTGCTCGCCTTGGAAGCAAGACGACACGGAGCAACACAGGTTCCATCCCCGGGTCTGCGCTTAGAAACCTCTTAAGCGTGTTATGAATAACAAATCAAATCATAGTCCATCTTCAAACAACACCATACAGGGGTGGCTATCAGACAGGTAGTTAGTAATGAGAAATGATAACTCAATGGAGAAGGAGACTTGCAGGAAGCAGAATGCAGTGCTCAGCATGATGGGAGGAAACGGCCTTGTGCTTGAGATAAGTGTCTCCTACTGCAGGGAGTGCCTGAGCTTCTCCTTATTGATGTGTGTCCTGCTTGATTCCCCCAATGATCTCGCTGGATGCCTGCTGCAGACTTCTAATATGGCAGTCATGGTCTCCTCTTCATCTGTAAACAATCTGTTATTCATTCTCTTTTGCGCCTGCTCCAGGCTTCCTCTTCAATGTAGGATGTCTCCAACATGCTCAGAACATAACCCTTTTTCTTGGCACTCGTGGCTACCTCTGTAAACATGTTTCTATTTACTTACATCCTGTGTTCCTTACTTCTGCTTGATAATCCCTTGATCTATGATCCTAGCCATGTTCCTTCTCCCTGGCCTCCTTACTCTACCACCATTTATCTGTCTTTTTTCCCCCGGTATAGCCCGTAGAACTGGTTACTAACGCCATACTGTTTCCCAGTCCACCATTGGAAGCGATAAAAAAACAGTGCTCAGTTTATTATAGTCCCCACAAGGCACACATGCTTTGCACTGTCGTTCCAAATAGGTGTTATTTAAGTTTGAAAGTTAATCCACTCAGCCATAACAGAAACTTTCTACAACCCCGCGCTCCTCTTTATCCAGATTCTGAACACATCCCTTTGGCTGCTATCTGAGACAGGAACCGAGCAATGTGTTTTATGTTGAATTCCAGATAGTAATTTTCATTACGCTCTGCATTCATCTAATATAGATGATGAGCATGTTTCAGGCCTCTACAAATGTATGGTTTCCCTGGTTCCTTTATCTTTCCAAATTGCGCACGAGTTTAGCATTTTAAGCATTTAGATAACAGGAGTAGGTGCTTGTTCAGCGGGATGGAATCAGCTTAATGCTGCCACCGATGCACTGCTAATCCATTGCAGAATGTTTACTGAAATGATTGTTAAAACCGAGCAGACACAATTGAATTAAACAAACTCTTCGAAACAACACAAGTCTTCTCTTATGTCCCTAGCAACCAGAAACCGCCTTAGTGAC
Organism: Ambystoma mexicanum; assembly: GCF_040938575.1. Lineage (NCBI taxonomy): Eukaryota > Metazoa > Chordata > Amphibia > Caudata > Ambystomatidae > Ambystoma > Ambystoma mexicanum. The sequence goes on from NC_090933.1 coordinate 609,483,572, forward strand.
ATTGTGAATTCATCAAATATGCCAATCAGGGACGCCTGCTCTGTGTGAATAATGGACGCATCATTTGACTGAGAACAGAAGGCAATGCAATTCAAATGATTCACATTAACTCTGCTCAGACAGAATACTGAATTCAACCTAGGCATATATTATAGGGCGGCCGTTGACGCCCTATAGTTAAGGTGAGGCGGACTCCCATAGGAAACCCGAAATATTTTATTGCTAATAACTTTTGAGTCGTGTGAAGGATGTGGGCAACATTCTGATGTCAATTAGTGACGAGTGCCCCCCTCTCCGCCCCCCAGACTGCAATGTTTGGTAAAGATTTGTTAAAAATTTAAAAAGTGACTAAGAAAAGAAAATCAAAGTTACGTCCTACTTCCCATTCATTTTCCGATAGACTTATATGGTCAATTTTGCCGGACCGCACAACCCAAACCGCTGGTCGGATTTGGACCAGGTCTGAAACTACTTGGCCATTGGAGGACTTTTGAGGTTTGGGGTTATTCCGTGCAGTCGTTTTTGAAATAGTCGATGGAGAAGGGGGTGCCCCCTTCTCCAAAATAGATAGCTATATCTCGGGTAATTTACCAAAACCGAGTGTTTTTAGAAATGAAACAGCCGCCATCTTTTTTTTTCTCATTGCAAGTGATGCCGCGGCTATAACCGAGGATTTTGGAAAATGAAATGCAGGAAAAAAGGCATTTGCAGGCCAAAAAACAGGAACATGTTATTATGCTAGAAGTGGGGGTTTGGCTACAGGACACCAATTGAAATGTGGGGTTGGTGGGTGTCTAGGGACTAGGTTTGCAACACAACGTTTTCTGTAGCCTCGGCCATAGCCGCAAATAGCTGACATTTTATAGGAAACTGGTTCACAGCCTGTGTTGTGTGGGGAATGAGAGAGGGAATAGGTGGTGAGATGTGGGGGGCACTTAGTGAGGGCCTGGGGGCGCGGGAAGCATTTTCTTTTATTGATTTCTTTTTTCAGATAACCGCAGCTAGATAGAACTACAGATAGCTGGGGGTATGTGTAGTTCAGTACCTGCGTTTAGAGTTTTTTATTTGGGCGCGAAATATATTTATACATCTATAATGATATCGGGGGTGAAAAAGCACTGGGCAGTGACAATTATCCATGCAGTAGTCTGTCTAGTTGTGAGGAAGCTGCACAAATTAGCACAAGTTACTTTAGAGCTAGGCTTCATATAACAGCATTTATATTTAACCATTTACCTTTTTGTACACAGGTGACTGAGGTTAAAGGTTTATTTGCTTGCACTTGTCCTGAACTTTGAGTACAACTTTTCAAAGGAGTATGTCCACTTATGAGGGTCAAAAAAATTAAACATGTGTAGAACTGTAACTAATTGTGGTTCATAAATTATGTTCTCTAGGTAATTATATTTTCTATTTTTTAACAGACTGAAAAGTGCATATTATAACATAATTACTGTGCACATATTACTGTGGACATGACTAGTGTCTGTACCGCTGTGCATATACTTTCTGTACATTCACCTAGTGTCCCCCCATCCTTACTACCTGAACCACGCACTATACTCGCTGTCTCTTTATTCTGTCTATTGTTACTTAACCCTGATTCTCCCCATGTACTCACCCTATTTACAGCTTTAGTATTACTATTGTACCCCCACCATGTCTTTGTGTAACCATACAGTCTACCCACACTTTCTGTACCCTGGTGTAACCTTCACCCTATTGACCGATATCCGGCCACTATTCCGCTAAAGAATGTATTCATGCTTCTGTACTGTTCTGCCATTTTTCTCTTATACTGTGTATATCTGAAAATACAAAATGCATGGAGTAGTAAAGAATCACATATATATACATTAAAAAAAATATTTAAAAAAATATGAATGAATAACTGTGCCTACGGCAGCAGCCTACAGGGTGGCAAGGTTTGAGGCACGGCTAATCCCAGCAATGACTGTAGTGCATATTCATGGCTACGGGAGTACCTATCACTGCGTGGTGTAAAGAACTCATGGTGGCAAAAGTAAAGACAGACACAAGTGATCACAGTACAAGGGTGTTTATTAAACTGTATGAATGGGTGTGAAAAACACCTAATCTAAACCTAAAGCTAAGATGGGAGCAAGTTACAACCATAACATAATAATAAGGCAGTCCTTGTGGCGTCTTGTCAAAAGAAAAGGAAAAAAAAATATTGCCAATCCTTACCACTAAATTATAAAAGAGTGTGGGATAATGTTCACCAGAAAAGAAAGATGTGTTCACAAAATGATAAGTCAGGATGGTATGGCTGGAGTCTCCCTTCCCCCCATTTTAAGCACGGGACAAGGCGGGACATCTGAGTACAGCACACTCCCGGGCCTCTCCAGTACGAGGTTCACAATTCCATTCAATGATACCAGGACCTTCAGGGGCCAAGTCTCTTTTCTGTAAAGTCTCTTGAGTTAGAAGGCCTGCGAGATTAAAACAACAAACAAACAAAAGTTCCTTTGTTGATCTGGCACCTTGGGTGACTGCTCTTCGCCCCTTGGATCTCCCTCCGCCGGGCTCGGATCCTTCTAGCAACGAGGGCCTCCCTCTGTCGGGTTCACTACAGCCTTTCATTCCTAATATCAGCACAATGTTCTCGGGTTTATCATGCTTCACCCCGATCTGCAGGAATCCCTAAACCGGGTTCACATTGGCCAATTTCCCAGTTCACTTTGCTTTTCCATAATGCAGGATTTACTTCTCTTAGCTTTTCCCTTGGCCTGCCTCCATCGGGTTCACGTAGCTGTCTTTAACACTGTTCATGAGTTTCTAACACAGTTCATGATTTGCTTCATCTCATCAGAAAGCGTGGTTTCCCTTCCCCTACCCTTCTTTCGGCATCCCTCCATTGGGTTCACACTTGCCTTAGTTCACAATGTTCACAATCTCATCAGAAAACGGGGGTTCCCTTCCACTAGCTTTCTTTCGGCATCCCTCTGTCGGGTTCACACTTGCCTTAATTCACACGCTTCGCAATATCATCAGAAAGCCGGGTTTCGATTCCCCTACCTTTATTTTGGCAATGGGTCAGAGACTTTCGAATGTACAAGGGATTTGATGTGACCCTTGTACGACCACTCTGATACTGCACGGCGCCCTCTCCTAGAGCCTTCTGGTATTTTTAGTTTCAAAACACAAAAGACTGGGTCAGCCAGAGTACTTCAAATGAGCACTCCTGCGGCGCCTAACATCTCTGCAGCTGGCCTACTCTGGGCTTTCCCAAAAGTTCAACACACACAAGTTCTTTGTTCACAAGTTCCTTGCATTCACATAATGTTGCCGATTACAACCTTGGGCTCAACACAGTTCGGTCTGCTATGAGCTTTCTCCAACTCACCGGTAGCCAGCGTGCCTCCATGACTCCATGACTCGGTTATGAACGAGGGAGGCCCCGTGCACCGCTGACACCTGTCACACCACACGCCAGCTGTCCTTCCTGGTCTTGTGATTCCCTTTTTGGAGGCTTTGCGGGTCTAAGTTGAAAAAGGCAAGGGCAATTCCCTCCCCTTCATCCTTTCAGGTCTCGCCGTCTTTTTCCCCCGCTTGAACTGCCGTTCCAAAATAGCTGCTTCTGCATCCGTTAGGCCTTGCTCGTAGTGTGCTCTTGTGCTCCTCCTTGTATCCCTGTGGCGAAGGTAAAGGGCCGTCAGGGGTGTGTGGTTATTGTCAATTGCCTGACTCTACCGTACCCTTTAGTTGGGACATGTCAGGTAAATAGCTCTGGTGTTAGTCCGTTGTTTAAGATAAGTTCCAGATGGAGGAACTCCCGTCCCCTGCACACTATCACAAGCTCATAGATGAGCTAAACATTTAGGAAAATTATAATTCATACATTCAATTGTGATTGCTGGCATACAAGCATATTGTGGTTTCCAATGATTGATCTCAAAGATGAGGATATTTCTTCAAAGGTATTTTTATTGTTCAAAGGTTCATAGAAGGCCCAACGCGTTTCGAGATAAACATCTCTTCTTCAGGGGTATATTCAACATTGTGTAACACATCTATAGGAACATTTCAAAAAGTACTTTCTGTGTTTCTGTGTGCATATATATTGCTAACATTTTTATGGTCAAAAAGGGGAATCGAAAAAAAGCGGTTCTTGTGATATCATATATAGCTGTCTAGTCATTCTAATGATTGTAACTTATTTTTTTACTTGTTTTTTCAGCATTGACTCTAGTAATCCCAAATGGAATGTACAATTCACTTGTCTAAGCTAGATGCGGTCTAAAGTAGTCCGTTAGTCTAAAAACCAAAATGCAATCATCAAACAAAAGGCCATGGATAATCTGTTGGTACTGTATCATAGTTGGTCAAGGGAATATTCACGTGTGAGGGCATAGTACCTTAATTGTGTCTCAAGAGTATGCTATGGAGTATGGAAGAGTGTGTTCTTTTGGCAATTGTAACCGAGAGAGTTAATAAATATAAGATAAAATTGCCTATGTGTAAGTTAGGTCAGATTGGATGAATTAGTACTAGATGTGGGTAATCACTGAATAAACACCTGATGGTAGTCAGAGTAAGTGCATTCTTACCCTAGATAAGTTTCCAGAACTCACTGAATTGCGCGATGTACAACTTAAGGTGAGAGGTACCAGGTAAGTCTATGCGTTTGTTGGTGTTCCGTTTGCTAGAGAAAAGGTAAGTTTTGTTCCGTTAACTTAAGTGATAAAAGAACAGGTAAGTGAGGGAAAAAGGTAGGACAAAGTGGTGTCAGCAGAGGTATAATGCCGCTTACCTCAGGGTTAGATCCTAGGAGTGTAGAGGTTCTTTTCGCGTCCGTTGCGTGATACTAGTGAGGATCAAAATGGTGTTTATATTATGGCACTAAGTGATGACGTCACTACGTCGTGGTGTGACGTGACGTCACGAATAGAAACAATATTTATTTTGTTCTAAATAAGACGGAAGACGTTCAGGCATATTTAACCAAAGGTTCTGATGGTTAATATTTGTAGTCCGCTTGGACATGAGGTGTTTTGTTTCCGTGATCACGGAGTACATAAGAATGACGTAGAAATACAAGAAACGCGGTTGCTTGAAAGAAATAGTTGGTTTAGTGTAGGATTCTAGGTTGGGAAGCCGGGATGGTAAAGGGAAGTTTACCAGTGGCGGAAGAGATTATGAGTGTTGTGTGGGGTGGGTTCAGGGAAGAACATCTAGGTCTGGATTTCACAAGGTGATCATAGTGTCCGATGGAAATCAAGTTTAACAAATTGATAACCTGTAGGGGATTTTACATTGTATCAAGTTTTGCAAGTGTTATACAATTCGAGATGTCTAAGCTAATCATAGTTACAATAGTGTTAAATCATTTCAAGCTTTCACAATGATTACATGTAGGAGACTTACATTCTGTCAAATATGCAAGTGTTATGTATAACATGATGTACTATTCAAGATACTAAATAAATGTTCACTAGACCTTATCCTACTGACCATCGAGGAGTTGTCCGAATCATTATCAACTATTAATCAAGACATTGAGGAAGTCACACTACAACTGTCTAAGTTAAAAACAGGAGAACATCTAAAAACCATACTGGAGGACACAAACAATAAATTGGATTCATACAAGAGGGACATTGAGCAACGTAAGATCAGAAAATTCCGTAGAGACACTTTGGACTACGCAAGGGACATTGTCTATTCCTGGCAAGAATTTTACCAGAACTCAAGGCCAAACCCTACCAGACCAACAAGACCACAGGGATCAAACAACAGTATGGATAGTAGCGAGGCAACTAGTGGAAAAAGGGAGAATACGGATAGACATCCACCTCAAAGTCCCAGAAGACCAGAAACAACTGATACAACACCATCAACACAACCAAGTCCATCAAATACCTCTACACCGGAAATACCTTTTTTAGGAGGAGACCCACCCGCAGAGGGAAAAAGAAAACAAAGACCGAGTAACAAATAAAAGACTCCATAATTCTTAATATTTCCAGCAAAACACTCACCAAGAGCCAGATGGACACATTGAATCTAGACATTACCTTTATCCCCACGAATAATACTAGCAACTTTGAGGAAGAAGTCAATCTCTTCAAATTGATCAGGAAAATGGAACTTAAGGTATTTTTTGATGGCCTACCAGACCTGGGGGGACAGAAACCCAAAAATGACTATTTGGAAATGAAAAACAGGAGCACATTTCACCCCCAGAACAACCACCCAGTCATAAATTTGTTCAACCTCAAAACTAAAAAAGACCTGAGACGACTAAAATACAGCAACAACCAAAAAATGAACATACGTAGTCATCAACTCAAACTTATCAAACAACTATCAGAAGACATTTCAGTCACACTTAAACCTGCAGACAAAGGGGGAGCCCTTGTCCTAATTGACACCAGCTTCTATAATGAAGGTTGCCACAGACTCTTACAGGATTAACAAACATACCTCACTTTAGACAACGATCCTATTATGTCAATCAGCACTATGATTAAGGAAACAATTGACAAAGCCTACGATGCAGATTGGATTACTGAACACACAAGAGAATACCTCATCAAAAGATTTCCAATCACACCGGTATTTTATGCACTCCCTAAAGTGCATACAAATCTCAACAACCCACCTTTTCGACCGATAGTAGCGGGTACAGAAAGTATCTTTCATCCACTTGCAATTTACCTTGATAAGGCTCTTCAACCGATTGTACAGAAAACTTCTACCTACCTTAAAGATACAGCGCACTTCCAATGACTACTAAAAGAGATCCAAACAGATGAAACAAATTTGATACTGTTCACACTAGACGTCAACAGCTTATACACATCAATTCCTCATCAAGCAGGCATAGAAGCTCTAGAATGGCTCCTACTGCAACAGAATGAAACACTCATACCATTGAACTGATCAGGATCATTTTATATAACAACTACTTCAGATTCAACAGCAAATACTATCTCCAGATATCAGGCACATCGATGGGCTCATCTGTAGCACCATCCTATGCAAATATATTCATGTTTCACTTCGAATATCACCACATTCTACATAAAGAACCTTGGAAAAACAAAATTAAATTCTGGAAGCGGTTCATTGACGACATCTTTGGAATCTGGCAAGGAACAAGTCAAGAACTTCAAGATTTTCTCACATACCTCAACAACTGCCAGGAAGGCATTACCTTCACGCTCGAGATTGGAAAACCGGGTGTCCACTTTTTGGATGTTCAAGTCGAAATGAGAAATACAGAATTTCACACGAACATCTACAGAAAACCTACGGATGTGAACAGTGTCCTACACTTTGGAAGTTTCCATCAACTCCACTTAAAAGATAATCTTCCATATGGCCAATTCCTCCGCCTAAAAAAGATCACATCCGATCCCATGGCATTGCAATCAGAACAGGAAATCATGAAAGCAAGATTCAAGATAAGAGGTTTTCCAGAAGAAGCGATCAATAAAGCTTTGGCACGAACAAGCATTACAACAAGAGAAGATCTACAGGAAAAACTGAAAAAAGGAACAGACTAGATTAATTCACACCTTAAAATACTCTAGCCAAAGCTATCAGGTGAAAAGAATAATCAATAAGAACTGGGACCTAATAAAATCAGACCCTAACCTGAACAAACTATTCCCTGACCCACCAATGCTGGCCTACAAACGGGGTAAGAATCTGAAAAACAGCCTTATTAGGGCAGAAAGACCGAAAAAAGCTACACAAACCACATTGAGAAAACAAAAGACAGGAACCCATGCATGTCTAAATTGCCAACATTGCTCCAACTTAATCAAGGGTGACCATATAAGACACCCCAACAGTGGCAATAAAATTATGTTGAAAGACTTCGCAACTTGCGAAAGCAAGAACGTCATCTACGGACTGAAATGCCCTTGTGGCAAGTACTACGTGGGGAAGACCATACGAAAAGTACGAGAAAGATGGACAGAACACAAGTCCAACATACGGACGGGCAACATCAAATCCCCAGTAGCAAGACATTTTAAAGAAAATGGACACAATGGGCCTCATTACGACCCAGGCGCTAAGTGTTTAACGGCACCGTAAAAGGCTGCGGCGCCGTTAAACACTTAGCGCCTAATTACGAGGTCCCTTTGCGGGACCCGACCTTAACGGCTGTTTTTTCCAGCTGTTAAAGTAGGGACCCGCAAAGGGACTTTGGTGCTAATAACGGTACTGCAATTTGCGGTACCGTTATTAGCGCCTTCCCCATTCCCATTGAGCCCTATGGGGCAAAAATGGGAATGGGGAAGGGCCATGGCGGCATGGGGAATTACCGCCCCACCAACCTCGGAATGGGGTGGTAATACCCCATTCCGCCATGGCGGACACCGGCATGGACCATGGTGCTAATAGCACCATGGTCCTCCGCCTGGGTCGTAATGAGGCCCAATATCTCTAGAGTAGTTGTACTAGAAGTAATTCGACCAGCACCCAGAGGAGGAGATATGGCCAAAAGATTGGCACAAAGAGAATTATATTGGATCCATGCTCTGGACGCAATGACCCCATTAGGTCTCAACGAAGATTTCTATTTGGGTGCATACTCATAGAACAACAAAAAAAAAACAATATATAACAACTTTGGGAATAGTCACGTTGAATTTGCTCATCAGATTTAGAGTGCTTATGGTTATAAGGACCACAGAGTATTCAAGACATTCAGAGAGTTAATCATATTTGTGATAAAGCAGACAAGGTCCCTTAAACCACGATATAGATGTCACAACAGGACCAAGTTGTTGTTCCCAATAGAATGTAAGTCATAATGACAAGGTTTTTTTCTTGAATAGTACATCATATTATGCATAACACTTTCATCATTTGACAGAATTAAAGTCTCCTACAGGTAATCATTGTGAAAGCTTGAAATGATTTAACACTATTGTAACTATGATTAGCTTAGACATCTCGAATTGTATAACACTTGCAAAACATGATACAATGCAAAATCCCCTACAGGTTATCAATTTGTTAAACTTGATTTCCATCGGACACTATGATCGCCTGGTGAAATCCAGACCTAGATGTTCTTCCCTGAACCCACCCCACACAACACTCATAATCTCTTCCGCCACTGGTAAACTTCCCTTACCTTCCCGGCTCCCCAACCTAGAATCCTACACTAAACCAACTATTTCTTTAAAGCCACCGCGTTTCTTGTATGTCTACGTCATTCTTATGTACTCCGTGATCACGGAAACAAAACACCTCGTGTCCAAGCGGACTACAAATATAAACCATCAGAACCTTTGGTTAAATATACATGAACGTCTTCCGTCTTATTTAGAACGAACTAAATACTGTTTATATTCATGACGTCACGTCACGCCACGACGTAGTGACGCCATCACTTAGCACCGTTATATAAACAGCCATTTTGATCCTCACTAGTATCACGCAATGGACGCGAAAAGAACCTCTACACTCCTGGGATCTAGCCCTGAGGTAAGCGGCATTCAACCTCTGCTGACACCACTCTGTCCTACCTTTTTCCCTCACTTACCTGTTCTTTTATCACTTAAGTTAATGGAACGAAACTTACCTTTTCTCTAGCAAACGGAACGCCAACTAACGCATAGACTTACCTGGTACCTCTCACCTTAAGTTGTACATCGCACACTTCGGCGAGTTCTGGAACCTTATCTAGGGTAACAATGCACTTGCTCTGACTACCATCAGATGTTTACTCAGTGATTACCCACATCTAGTACTAATTCTTCCAATCTGACCTAACTTACACATAGGCAATTTTATCTTGTATTTATTAACTCTCTCGGTTATAATTGCCAAAAGAACACACTCCTGCATACTCCATAGCATACTCTTGAGACACAATTAAGGTACTATGCCCTCACACGTGAATATTCCCTTGACCAACTATGATACAGTATCAACAGATTATCCATGGCCTTTTGTTTGATGATTGCGTTTAGGTTTTTAGACTAACGGTCTACTTTAGACCGCATCTAGCTTAGACAAGTGCATTGTATATTCCATTTGGGATTACCAGAGTCAATGTTGAAAAAACAAGTCGAAAAAATAAGTTACAATCATTAGAATGACTAGACAGATCTCTAAGATATCACAAGAACTGCTTTTTTCTATTCTCCTTTTTGACCATAAAAATGTTAGCAACATATATACAAACAGAAACACAAAGTACTCTACTATAAATGTAATTATGTTTTTTTGAAATTTTCCTATAGATGTGTTACATAATGTTGAATATACCCCTGAAGAAGAGATGTTTATCTCGAAACGCGTTGGGCCTTCTATGAACCTTTGAACAATAAAAATACCTTTGAAGAAATATCCTCATCTTTGAGATCAATCATTGGAAACCACAATATGCTTGTATGCCAGCAATCACAATTGAATGTATGAATTATAATTTACTCCTAAAATTTTCCTAAATGTTTAGCTCATCTATGAGCTTGTGATAGTGTGCAGGGGACGGGAGTTCCTCCATCAGGAACTTATCTTGTTCACGTATATTTCACAACCCAGATGCCAGGGTTGATTGTTATCTCCCTTGCACCTTAAAATGATCAAAAGCACTGTTGTGCTATTAAGTGTTTTCTTACATTTTGGAACAACCCAAAACAGGTGTGCAAGGTGAACAGATCAGTGGATGTTAGTCCGTTGTTTGCCACAGTGTGAAAAAGTGTTCATGTCGGAAAGGGGACATGGTTTCAAGTTTCTGAATATCCTACTTAGTAGGGTGGGGGAAAGGTGGTGTATGGAATTATTGCCCTTTTACTAGGGGTTTTGGTAAAATCAGAAGGCTGAGGTTTGTAGGGTTACTGAAATAAACGGCAATAACCGGGATTAATAGTGTGAAATGAACAGGGGTATTGTGGGAATGGTAGTGTTTCACCGAAGCAGACTGGGAGTTCGGGAAATAATAATCAAAGGGATGTGACGAAGAATGACTGAGAGTATTTGGGTAGGAAACAGGAAAACAGGGATTCTGGGAAATGTGTTTTTCGAGTGCAACAGCGTTTCTAATGGATTTACCAGATGTGGAGTGGGTGTTGGATTCTGGTAAAGGAGGTTCATTGGGTGGAAAGGAGGTAGATGTTATACAGTCTAAAAAAGCCTCAGATACCTTGTCCTGCTCTCCTTCTTCCACAGTATAAAACTGTGTCTCACCTGCGTTATTCCTCCGAGCACAACCCTGGGTTCCCCTACTCAGATGATGCTCCCTTGCTCGTCCGCCCCCAGGGTTGGGATCTGAATGTGCCAGCCCTTCCCTGGCAACCTGAATAAGAGATTCTCGAAGTCTGCTTGGGAGAATACCCTCAGGGTTTTCACAGTGGCACGCATAATCGCAACTATCCTGGGCCCCATGTGTTATAGCATCTATATAAAGGCAAATGGTGCATCATGTATTTTCCCTGGTTGTGTAGCGACCGCTATCTGACATTTTGATCGAAACTGCGTCACAGAAACAACAAGTGTTATAGGGGGAATGGGAGAGGGCAGGGGAGGTGTGGTGAATGGGGGGGGGGTGGCATTCATGTTGGGGTCCCTTGGTGAGGGCTTGCAAGTGCAGGATAAAACTAAATTCCATCGTTTTCCCAAAAGCCGTGTCTAAAAATAAAATAGCCTCATAGGGTGTTTCTATACCCATGGGTATGCAGCATGCGAGCAGTCTCACACAGGCATGTTAACGTATCTCATCAATTGATTGGCTGATTTTCTACATGTAACTATATGAATAGCCATGGGTATTAAGCCTTCCATTTTCTGTGCAATAATGATAATGTTTTGTGAATGTTAGACGGATTGAGGTTGAAAGCCCGAGATCAAAATGTTCGAGGGAGAAAAGACTGACGATAATTTTTGCCGAAATAACCTTTGGTCTTTTCACCCCTGAACATTTCCAACTTGGCCCCCGCACACACCCCAGCCCCAACCCCATACTTACCTTGCGGCCACTGACTTGCAGTGTCCTTGCAACGCCTGTTCCCTTTCACTTCCGTGATCGGGAACCGGCGCCGCAGGGGCCTTTCCTTTTGTTTTTTGGGGCTGGCTGGTGGGAGACTGCCCGGCAACCCATGCTCACAATATAGTGAGCAAGTGTGTGGGAGACACCCCCGCACCGCTTCTTCATTTTTTGTGGCTTTTTCCAAATGTGTGATCTGGTGGAACTTTTCAGCCGTTATGAATTTTAGAACGGACGAAATTCAACCAAATCACACATTCGGTCATTTAGTATCTTCATTTTGGATGTTTCCATGTTAGACCACACAATTTTACTTGTGGTTCTGATTTTATGTCCTCAGGTTTACCCTTTTCATATATGAACCTTGGTAAGGTTTGTTTTTGAGTTAGTTAAAAATGTGCGTGTATCTGCGCTAAAAGATGATGTATAGCTGCATTTGAATAGCCGCGGCTATCAAAGATGGTTGAGGGGAAAACATGTTTTTTATGGGTTTCAGTGTTTGCAATTGGTTTGTGTTAATATTGTACTTGTGCACTTGTCTGTGATATGTTGCAGTGAAAATGTGTCAGCCACTTTAGTACTTTGCTTACTGTATAGTCCTCTTTTTGTGGTATTGATTTTGGAAAGTATAAAAGCCACCATTTTGTCCACTTTTCTACTTTTGATTGCATAACTCATACTGTACACATGCAGCTCCTCGATATTCAGCAGTGTCTGCAAATCTCCTGCTACCTATCCAGTTCAAGGATACATTCGGTACATCTGTCTGAGTGCATATTGTCTCTCATACACCCGATTCGGTATTTGAATTATACCAGGTGTCATGCACAGTGTCTTCTTATTTTTCATCCAATAGGTCGGATTTAAGGGGTGGAGTCTATTAGTGGCATACATGTCTGCTTCTCTACATTCCCCCCTCTGGTCGAGTCCTCTACCACCTCCTCTTTCTCAATTTTCTTAATTTTTCTACAGTATGATTTCTTCGGGATCCATTTCATAGTCACCCCAAACGGGTCACCTGCATTCTTAATGTGTTCATCCATGCTCCAAGTCATATGGCAGCACTCCCCAGTTTGTTGACTGAACACCCAATGCCCTACATAGTTCTTATGATACTTAGGGTAATAGAACTTCATTGCTAGGTGTCCCAGATGACTTTCTTTCAGGTGCTCACGAGTGGTGTTTGCAGCCTGTGTATGCTCGTCAGTCACAGCATTTAGATCAATCATTATCTTCATGCCAATTGCTTTCTTTGCTGTCATCTAGCACTGTCCTATAAATATTCTTATAAGACAGAATCCCAGCAATACTAACACTAGTATTGCTCTAAATAGTTTGAAGGCATTTGCCAACCAGGTTGAAACCCATAAAAACAGTGACGAAAACCAATCTTCATCCTCCGTCTCATCTACTTCATACGCCATCTTCGTATGCAAGGTTGATAGCATAGTTATTGCTTCTGCCAATGTTCAATTTTCTCCATCATGGAATGTACAGCAAGAAGGCTCGAAATTGGTGCACACGCCTCCTTCCACTGCTGTACATACCTGTTCTGGACGGTCATGAATCTGATGGCCCTCAATGCTTCTCTGAACACATCAAATCCTTTTATCGTCGTGATGATTGTTTATAGCAGCTCCCATCTAGTGATCTGTAACCACTTGGCATTTACTGCAGTCTGAATTCCTGGCATGAATATAGCTGTAAATATCCCTGCCGTTCTGCTGAAAAATGTATGCTCATCTGCAATGTCATGATAGGGATTTATCGATTTTGGCCAAAAATAGTTCTCCCTCTTTCGTCGTGTGAGGTTAAGCAATCTCTTCTTCCTCAGGAGTGTGTTCATCTATGGCAAACTGTTAATATGGCGGTCCCCTTTGGGAATTAACAATGCAGAACCATGTATGATCACCACTGAACACGTTCCTCCCCAATTTTTGGGCAATTGCAGGTAGGCCTTGAATCCACAAGCCTATTAATGATCCATCAGCACCCAGTTCCACCATTCATTCCTGGTACATCAATTATTTGCTGGCATTCTTTATTTTCTCCAACTGGGATCGGGCCTCTATTTCTGAAACACAATGTTGCATTCTTCATTGGCAGTATGGATACTGGTCCTGCTTCATTTTCAACCCATCTAACTAATTTTGAATACTTAGCCCATGACTTTAGGAATTAATCATTCAATATTTGCACTATTTTTACTGGTGCTGTTATCAAAAAATGTGCACTGCATGCCAACATTGCTTCTTCCCTTACTGTACTGGTGGCAACCTGTCCATACACCAATAGCTGAGGTCTCCTGGTGTTTCCCGTACATCTCCACAACCCAAACTTTTTATTGTGAAATCCTTATTTGTTCTGCAGTCAGGGATAAATTTATGAGCATTCTACTCATCCAACATATGTCTTTTTCCATCTTCTGGGTTTTTATGTAAGTATCTTCATATGGAAATGATTTCTTCGATGGCCATCGTGGGGTTGCCCATCATCCTTCGAATTGCCCTCTTGTTGTGCATGCTGCTAGAATACAGAAATACTTTGCATCATGTATGTGTATTTCTCTTGCAATTAATGTTCTGGCTGTGCTCATGGCATAAGGGATGAGAGAGTATACATAGCAGCTCTCACCTGACGCTCTTCTCCCAACCTCCTTCACGTGTTGATACCACATGTAATTCTTCAAATGAGCCAAATTATCAAGATATGAATTTATACCTTCATTATCTTCCCCAACATCTCTTTTAGATCGAGCAATGTATTAGAAATATCAGGACCTTGTTCAGGGATTGAAAGAGATGTCTCATTGTCAAGTGCTTCACTTGAATTGTAAAACAACATCTCACAAAATGTGAAGAGCATAAGAAAATAAAGACAACACATAAGGCAACATGTAGTTATGAGAAGTATGCCCATAGCATTCAAATGCCACATTATCTCTTTTGGAATAGCTGGTCTTCTCATTAACAACATGTTTTAAATAATGAAAAAATCCCATTTTGAATAGTTCACTTTCAATTTGATTTTAAGGATTTGCACTTCATATGTTTTTAGGATTTCCAGAAAATGCTACAGCATCCACGTTTCATCACACTAGATCTGGATATTTTCGGAGTATGTATATAAGAACAGCATGCAAAAAGGCATGCAAAAATGCATGCAATGTATCAGGTAACATAGAATGTGTTGTGCAATCTTCGTATCTTGTTTTCAATGTGTCCTGTTATAGTTTAACTGAAGAATTTCTGGAACCTCAGCAAGTCCATTCATTCCCTTTTAGACTTGGGAAGAGTCTATTTTTTCCAGATGTTTTTAATCCATTGATTCCTTGTCCTTGCCCTTGGTAGCAGATCTGATCAGCATGCGTGGATCCTCTTCTCTTGTTTCACTGTCAACGGGTGTCGGAAGGGTCAGGGTCTCTCCTTTATAGAACTTCACGTCGTTCAGATGCAGCCTGCCCTTCTTCCTTGGATTTTGACTGCTGTGGGAGTGGCCCCCTCTACTAGGTATGATCCCTCAACAAAGGGCTTATTCCAGGTTCTAACAAAGCGCTTTATGAGCACTTGATACCCTGGATACACACTAGGCTGTTTGAGTGAGTCAATAACACTAGTTGGTTAGTTGTATTCGTCAATCCTTTTTGACCCTTCCCTCCAATTGTTGATCTGTTGAGAAATAAAAGAAACACTAGCAGTCACATTTGTTAACTAATCTCATCTCAACACCTAATATTTTCGCTACACTATGTGCATCACTTTTTACTCAATGGAGGGGTAAGGGGTACTCTCATGCACCGTCCAGTCACCAACTCATGAGGAGTTAGGTAGTGATCTGTACCAAGCTGGTTTCTATGGGCAAATAAAGCAAGGAGTAGGCAATGTAGCCATACCTTCTTCAAAGTAATTTTTATTTTAGCTTTCCTTTCCTTGAGATGTCTGTTTAGCCTCTCACAGACACCATTGGCCTGTGGGTGATTGGCTGAGGAAAACATGTGTTTATGCCTAATAGAAAACTATCTGTTCGAACAACTCATTTACAAAATCCAGACCATTATCAGACTGCAGGAATTCGCACACACCCCATCTAAGAAACACCTCACACACGAGAAACTTGGCAGCGCCTGTGGCATTGGGGTGCATGCATGGACCAGCCTCGATCCAACTGGAAAAGGGACATACTACTAACAGCATGTACCTATAACTGTTACATACTTGTAACATATCCACATAATTTACATATAGATGCCAAAATGGACCTTTGGGCCTAGGGATTGCTCCTCTCACTGTTCACAAGGTGTGCCATTCTGTACATTTCTGGCACACAATGCAATTTACAATAAACTGTGCCACATGTTCTAATAAATTTGGTGTTAACCAGGTTTCTGCGATCATTGCAACAAGACTCTCGCTGGTGGTGTGCGCGGGGTAGTGAAGCTGCTCTACCGCCACCTTCAATAATGCTAGAGGCATAACTGACTTTCAAGTGATGTCCTGTATCCATAAAGCCTCAATGGGGGATAAAGAATACCCCTGTTTCCCCCCAAAAATCCTGCTTTCCTGTGGAGCGCGGCCTTGTAATTCAATTAACTGTACAATGGATAACAAATTAAATCCTTCTGGCATCCGCATGCAACTTTCTGATCCTTGCTTAACATCCTCTAATTCAAAATCAGAGGTATTTGGGAAATATGCTGCTCTTTTGACTTCTACGTTTGTGGCTTCGTCACCGTGAGAAATGAGTCTGCCCCTTTAGTATGGGCTGCACATTTCACCACAGCGTTAGCCAACAGGAGCTTTAGTACTTGAATAAGATTGCTAAATAGGGACACATGTTGCACTGGAGGGCCATCTGTGCGGAGGAAATCCCTCCTTTTCTAACATGATAACCCTGCATGTACAGTTGTCATCAAGTAGGCAGAGTCAGAATACACACTGTCACTTCCTCATCTTCAAATCTTTGAAGTGTGGTGATGAGCGCCACTAATTCTGCAGCCTGTGCTGAAAAATGTGAAGGTAATCTCGCACTTGCCACTAATTTGAATTCTTCATTCTTTTTCAATTTCACTACTGCCGTCCCAGTATGCCTTTCACCAGTAGTTTTGTCAATTTTTTAAGAACCATCAATAAAGAGAACCCTGCCGTCCGAGAGCATTTTCTCTAACATGGGGAAAATCATCATAAAATTCAGTTTACATAGTGCAGTCACGTACATAGTAATACTTTCCTACTGGTTCTGCTATAAGTGTTGCTGGATTCACTATTATACATCTAACAATGTTGATTATTGGTTTCAAAATAATCACTTTGTATCCAAACGCTCTTTGTGTAGTCAATGTACTTTTAGGATTCTCCAAAATGGCAACTAGGGAGTGCTCAACAAATAATGTTATACAGAATCCCATTCTAATACTAGTGGTTTTCTCAATTGTGAAAGCAGCAGCTGCTAGCGCTTGTTCTCAAGGATAATGTCCTTTCATTATGGGGTCTAAAATCTAACTATAATAGGCTAATGGTTTGTGTCCATGTCCTAATACCGTCTTCTGTGTAAGTACTGCTGTCATTACCTCTCCATTTGAATGTGAGAATAGGTAAAATTGTTCACTATAGTCTGGTATTTCTAACACACTTCAGTCATGTTGTCTGTCCATGTTATCTTATTTTTACTTATCTGTGCTTCCTTGAGTCCCTTTAAAAGTGATTGAATATATGTACTGTAGTCAAAAACCCAGTCCCTACAATAATTACATAGGCCTAAATTGCATTTCTCTCACTGTCGCAGGTTATGGAGTTCTCATGATCGCTTCTGCTCTCTCGGGTGTCAATTTTCTCCCCTCTTGAGAGATAAGCTGTCCTATTTACAGGACCTCTTTCTGACAATATTGTAGCTTTTCTTTGTCTATTTTATATTCTTTCTCTGGTAGTATTGTCATTAATCAAACTGAGTCTTCCCTGAATCTTTCTTGTGTCTGACTGCACACTAATATGTCATCCACATACTGAATTATTGTGCTCTCAAGTTTTACATTACCTAAGTCCATCTGAAGGACTCTATTAAAAAGTGATGGGGACTCACAGTACCCCTGAGGCCGTCTTGTGTATTTTAGTTGCTGATTTCTATACGAAAAGGAAATTAAATCCTATGAGTCTTCATGAAGGTGAATTGAAAAGAAGGCATTCTTTAAATCTATGACTGTAAAATATTTGGCTTTAGCTGGAATGTTACATAATATTGTAGCAGGTTTCGGAACCAGAGGAAATTCTGCTTCAACACTATTGTTTAAGGGGCAGAGATCCTGAATAAGTCTCCTGACTCCTCTGTTGATATAACTTTTTATTTGCATTTCCACAATTTTACAATACAACCCCCGAGTCCCGACCCACTTAATTGTGTTCCATGGATTTTTCCTTTTGCCTCCTAGCCTCCTTCCCCAAAATCGCTCGGTTTTTATTCCACCAAGCCAAACAGTCTCCTCCTTCTCAGGCACCAGATCGCTCTAGCCCCCTTCTCGAGGTGCCCCAGGGAGGGTCCGAGACCAGTCCTCTATAAATCCTTGTTGGTCACACTGCAGCAATTAAGTAGCCCATTCCAGTCCTGCAAAGTTCCAGAATTTCCCCACCCAGTCATACTCAGGTGGAGGCTCTTTTGGTTTCCATTTTTGTGCCACCCCTAGATCCCCCGCCATCATCAAAATCATGTACATTTTTTGTTTCACTCTGGAAGGCAGCCCCTCCAACTGACCCCTAGCCCCAAGATGGATAGTCCTCTGTTACCAGTTTCCTTCAACCCTAATGCCTCTGTAGGGCATCCCATAGTACCTTCCATTAGTCTTGGATTAACGGACACTCCCACCAAATGTTTTTCCATGTCCCTACCATTCCACATTGTCTCCAGCACAAATTAGAGGCTGAGGGGTAAAATGTTTGTTGTTTTTCTGCGGTTAGGTGCCATTGAAGCATACATGTAACCCATATTTCCTGGATCTGCAGCATTTTTGCTATTTTGGGAACATTTACCTAGAACTGGATCCATTCATTCTCCTTAATCTCTTGGCCTGTATCACCTTGCCAAAGTGTCATATCTCTCCATTCACCTGGTAACTCACCTCGTTTGATGAACTTGTATAGTGCCCCCACATGATGCTTGTCCCCAGATTCTGACACTAAGGGCCTCATCCCAAGTTGGGTGCTAACCCCAGTGGTATTTCCGATGGGGCTATTAGCCCTACCGCCAACCCCCCCGGAGCTATTAGCACCAGATCACGGGTTCGGCAGAATGGCAAGTTTCCATTCCCCATTGGGCCCATTTGGGAATTTCCCATTCCCCATTGGGTCCAATGGAAAATGTTTGGTGCTATTATTGCCGGCGGTATTACCGCTGGCGGTAAAATAGCACTGAAAATCAGCAAAATTGTGGCAGATTTGCCCCTAGCTCAGAGCTGGGGAAAATCCGCCAAGCCTGTGATTTGGCGGACCCTGAAATGCGGCGGTAATAGCATTACCGCCGCATTTAAGGGTTACCGACAAACTCATGATGAGGCCCTAAGTATTTCCCAAAAGGGGTTAAGTGACAAGTTGCTGCCTCCCTCATGGGAAGCTGTAAGAGCCAATGCCTCAGTTGGAAGTATCTGTACCTCTCAGACTCTTCCACTCCAAAGGCTTAAGCTTAGTTTTAACTGCTCCTGCTCCACTCAACAGACCCATGCCATATGGACTGCTGGTCCATAAGATGCTTGGCACCTTTTCATCCAAGTCTTCCTGGAAAATGGCAGTTTCTTTTTTACAAATGCCATTCTCTGTGGTATTTCTCTGTTCCCAATTTTCATCCAACAAGTGTCACTTATGAAAAACACAAATTCATCATCTGAATGGTCATCTATGAACAAGTCTTTGTCAAATATGTCAGTCTAAATCCTTCTTCAAGGGCTTTTACTGTTCTCCATGTTCTTCCCTTACCATCTATTCCATGAAAAACCACCCTTTCTTGATTTACCGCTGCTGCCTCTAGCTCTATGGGAATGACTTGTCCCTCCTCATCAGCCATAGGTATTTCTGGTCTAAACAAACATTCATCAGGTATTTTAAATATTTTCCCTGTCAGTCCAGGAAGAAATGTCATTTTTTTTTTATTCCATACAAAAATATTTCTGGGTCTAAAGAGACTCCTTGTAGTGTTTTTTGGCCTGTAAAAGCTAATATAAACTCTCTCACATTCATATAACGTATCCCTGGAGTTGAACACACTATCCCTTTGTCAGTAAAAGATATTGGGCCTCATTACGAGGTGGGCGCAAAGGGTTACCGGGCACCGTTAAGGACATTGGTGCCGGTAATCCCTTTGCGCCCTATTCCGAGGTCCCTTAGCGGGTCCCTTCCTTAACGCCTGGTTTTACCAGGCTTTATGGATGGGGCCCATTAAGGGACTTCAGAGCTAATAACGGTACCGCAATTTGCGGTACAATTATTAGCGCCTTCCCCCTTCCCATTGAGCCCTGTGGGGGCTGAAATGGGAATGGGGAATGGCCTTTTCAATGGAGACTTACCGGTCCTGCAAAGGTCTGAATAGACCGGTAAGTCCCCATTGAACGAGGGCGGACTTGGTACAGGTATTGGATGTGGTCATGGTGCAAATAGCGCCATGACTACCTCCAACCTCGTAATGAGGCCCATTGTAATGTTTCATTTTGTCATAAAATCACGTCCTAATATGTTGACTGGTGTCTGCTGAGATTATAATAGTGGCATTGACATGCCATGTTCACCTACAGAAAGTGGTAATTGGTCAGTAAAGGGAACCAACCTTGTGGCACCAGAGAATTCCGGTGCATTCATGGCAATCCCAGACATTGGGTACTTTCCTTCTCGTACACAGGAACAAGTTGCTCCTGTATCCACATGGAACGAAAATGTCTTGCCTCCTATTGTTACCCTAAACCCTGATTCCCTTGTGGGTCCGGTGTCACAGATAGTACTGAACACATCAAGTCGCTCTGTGGTCTTTCCTATTGTTGATATAAATTCATCCCTGTACCTGTAAAAGGATTCCCTCCCACTACTGTCACACTCCCTATTCTGGATGTGGATGCTTGAGGAGCTCCTGTGTTTGCCTTTCATCGTGGCACCGTTGCTTGTTGCACCAGTGTGTACTTTAGCTGCTGTACTTGTGCTTGTTGTGCCTGCATGGGTGCTTGCTGTGGGTGCTCTTGTGGTGATTGCATTTGCAATGGGACCAGCTGTGCTTGCTGTATTTTTGGCACGTTTGTCTGATTCTGTGTGTGATGTTAGGCATAATATTCATGTGGTTCTGTGTAGTACTGTGAAGAATAGCCTCCTCCTCTGTTTCTACACATTTGGGTTATATGTCCTGTCCTCCCACAATTCCACCATTGTTATGGCTGTCCTCAATTAAATCCTCCTCCCCCTTGAAGGTTTTTAAATCCTCCTCATCCGATAGGTGCATTGCCTCTACCTATTGGGCAAAAGTTGTACACAGTCTGATCCATAGGGTGCACTACATTACTTTGCTGCAATGACTGTAACTCTTGTGTGGCCACACCTTCACGACTCATCAATACTGCTCTTTCTATAGCACATTTTGACAATAACTTCACTTCCTTCTGCTTTCTATTGTTATCTTTGTTCTTATTTTGCTCTTGTAACAATCGACAATGATGTATGATGGTCAAGCCATGGCTTCGCTTCCATCCCTACCTGCTTTTTCATCTGCCGTTGCACTGGCAGTTCCTGACATAAAATATGATACAATAATGCTACTGTTTTATCCCACAGTTCTCTCATCTCAGCATGCCAATGTTCCTGGATCTACCGTATAAAAGCAACAGGATCTTTGTCCTCTCCCATTTTCCTGAATTTTGGAAATTCTCATTGTCAGTAAAAACAAAAAACTAGCCTAATAATGTCAGTAAACAAAAACACTTGGCCCAGTTATGTGATGTCAACAGTGATGTCATCAACTACATATGTGATGTCATCTTCCATGTCCTGGGTGTTAGTCTTAGCAGTGCACGTTGCTGGCTTGAGTTATGTTTGCTCAGCTTACCATAACTGGTGAATTTCTGGAATTTTTTGGTTTTACTTATAACCATAATGTCCCTTTAACAATGTTTTTTCATTGAATTTCATAGGTTTTTTTAGTGCAACCTAACCATAACGTCCCGTTAACATAGTCTTTTCACTGAATTTCATAGGTTTTTATTAGGGCAACTTAACCATAACATCCCTTTAACAAAGTTTTTTCAGTGGATTTCATGGGTTTTTACCAGTGCACCCTAATTTCCTACAATTTACTAATATCGTACTTACCCGAATATAGCAACATTTTTGTCCAATTTAGAAAGTTTCACCTTAAAACTCCACCATTCCCCACCTTCTAGCATAATATTTTACACTTCTACACACTTTTTGCAACTTTTTCCACTGTTTTTGTGTACGTCAACGTTCGCAAACATCTGAGACTTTCCAGGCAGTGTCACGTGACCACTCGCGCACGGTATGATGACGTGTTTGCAAACGCATCCACACTTCGCAAACAGTTCAGAACTGCATTTTCAGCTGATGTAGGAACTTTAAGCTGAGAATGTACCCTTGCACAGCTCCTACACCTATTCCCACTCATTATCCAATAACAATCTAGCACACAGCACATACTTGGAAGAATATTAGCAAAACTGCTATTTATCTTAAAAAGTGGCATCAGCTATTGCCATCTCTCCTCCCCAAGAGCCACCAGCACCAACTGGAGAATCAACACAATGAAAAACACGCAATACTTCAAAAGACAATGAAGAGGACCAGGAAGATGAGGGCCTGCCTCTAGCATCCAGGCAGAATCATGAGTGTGGCAGTTCTTTACCACTGTTGGGAATGCATCAGAGGCTAGAGCTACCAGAGTGAAATGCACTAGTGCAACATTGTACTCATTCACAGACTACCTGGGCAGTACTCTTACAGGACCACATCCATTTGCTGCCACTCCAAATTCAACCACTGCAATGCTCTCAGAAAGGCTGTTCCTTTCTTAGGAAGTAGTAGGCTGTCTTCCTCTACCTCATCTTCCCCAACCAACACTGTAACCACACAGCCTACTTCTGTGGGACACAAACCCCCCCACCCCAGCTACCTTGCAAGTGATAAAAGAGGCTGTTGATCCATATCTTTCGAAGACAACAGTACTCTGTATATGATGCAACACACCACTGTGCAGGGGGGAGCAATTTCAAAGTGCTTTTGAAGCTGTAATCAAGGAGCATGAGAAACTCTGCCCCCTACCTTAGATGTAACACACACGAAACATCTTCACTTCTCCACCTGCCCCTCCATATTTGTGGTTGTGCCCCTTCCCTCATTTCCCTTTCCACATTACTTTCTGGCCTCTCCTTTAGGAACCACCTTTCACAGTTAAAAATAGAACTAAACAAATAACCTCATATACTCCATCTACTTTACATTTTCCAGTGAAATATTTAGATTCAATAAGATTCTCCAACATTTGCATTAGCATTTTCTACTATGCTAAGTGAAATAATGGACAATTGTATACTAGAGAAAAAGAAAAAACACCGAAAAACATTTCTGTCTGAAATGTTTCTCTCTAGTATATAATAAACACCATAATCCATTGCCCTTTATGACTAGCCACTGTCTGTGCATTCCCCTGTCTAGCCCATGCCTTATTAGAAAACCCAGACTGCACATTCACACCATCACACGAGACAGCCCCTCTACTCTTTTTACGTTTATGTTTGTAAAACTTGATCATTGCCTGCTTTAAACCATTCACACATATATCCCCCAAACACTTTAAAATACTCTATATATAGCCTTCCAACATACTAAATATCCACCCACCAACTGCCACTTAATAATGTTCTACAAAATGTTTGCATCTGCATTTCCCATATAGATGCCAACAAATTATACATAGTGCTCCTATACATGCAAATATGCATTGTGCAGTGACAGAACTCCATAAATAAAAAGTGCCCATGGAAGCCTAGGAGGAAAGTGCCAAGGGATGCCAAGGTGGAAGGCTTGAAACACCCTAGATTGGCTGAAAATGCCACATACCCCAATAAGTAAATAGGAGTAGGCATTTGTCCTTGCTGAGTGCTCGGCCCATTGTCCATGTACCAAACTTATATCACTTTTTTTGTGCTTACATTTGGACACTTTGAAAAAATAAAATTTGCAAAAGTATGATTTCAGCTCCTTAGTGTTACTGCTCGCGCGGGTTTGTTGTAGATCAGTACAGCACTTCAGGCTGTAGCTGCAAGCAAAATATGTGTTCCCATTAAAACCTAGGGCATCAGGCCATGATGCACGCCCCAATAATCAGAATACACAATTATCAAGTAATTGCAGAGTGGTAGAATGGGTAGATCACTGCGCTTCATCTAGTACTTTAAACGGATCATACTGCTGCTAGTGATGGGGTTCTTTTGTGAAGGTGCCCTTCCTTCTTCAGGTGTTAGGTTTCAAAAAGCACAGTGAGTTCCGTTTACCTTATTGCTGGGTTATTCAATAAGTAACTATTGTTGTAATAAAGCAGTCTTGAAAACCATTGTTGGTGCTATATCTATTGTTAGAAGTCAGCCGACATATGTTTCCACTGTTCTTGGTCTTTCTCAATCCGTGTGGATTGTGGGCCAGTCACTGTTGCAAGATTGTGGAAGTGAGTCCGGCATGCAATCCCAATATCTTGTCCCGGTATGGTCTCAAATAAAGATGGTTAATGATTTGAAGGGGTGGCCTAGAGACCTCGTGGGCACCTGGTTCAGCGACCTCAGTAATTATCTGCTGATTAGCATTGTCTTGAAGTGTATGCAGTGGTAGCCACTGGGATCTGTTGATATAATCCTGTGCAGCACTTCGAGATGTAGCCACAAGTAGAATTTTACCCAGAGGCAAAGCTATACCGATTTTGAAAATCTTTACCACATAGCCGTTCCCTGGTTCTTTGGCCATGACTCAGACAATCTGGCCACTGCCCATGGCCACCAAACATGATTCGTACAATCTAGCCAGTGCCCATGGCCACAGGCCATCAGTCACCAAAAGTATATCAATATTTTTTGTACCTAATTTATGACACTTTTCAAAAAATATAACACAGACACATTTGCAAAAACATGCTTTCAGGTCCTTCCCAATGCTCCTTGCATGATTTTGCTGCAAATTCGTCCATGTTTTTTTTTAAGCATCAAAATATACATACATAAAATAGTCATATAACTTAGCTGCCACGTGACAAAATACGTTCAGACTTTGCACAAACATTCATGGTTGGGTCTATAATCTTTCTAAAATCTTTTGTACACATTCGTCAAATGGCAACAAAGTTGTAAGCCATCTAAAAATGTTCAACCCCCCTCTAATGTTGTCCCCTCTTCACAAAGTCCCACCAACCGTTGCATAAACATTCAAATCTGGGGCTTTCAAATATTTTGGGATCCCCTGTAATTTTGTTCTCTCTTGGCAAAATAGGAGCAAACTTTGTAAAACCATTCACGGTCAGATCTAGAATGATATAAAATAAATTATGCACTTTCATTGAGTGGTGCCAAAGTTATAAACCATCCAAAAACTGATTTTCACCAACCCTGTAATACAAAAATATGCATGGATTTCCTGTGAGAAACCAGAAGGTGTCTCACCCGCTAGTCCCTGGGGGTCTCTCTCTCTTAGGTGGCCAGGGCACGCCCATTGACTTTGGATCCAGACCCTGGGGGTGGCCCAGTGTGGGGGGATCACCTGGGTGAGGGATCTTCGGGGAGTGGGAGAGGGACCCTGATGGCGAGACACAGTATCCCACCCCCTGTAACACCTTTACCCCATCCTACCACGTAGGATACTTGAGAACTTTACTCTCCCCCGTCCCTTCATAAGCACTTTCACATGTACAGCCCGCTCTGGGAGAAAACAGACTCACACCCTAGCATTAAATCTGACATGTCCCAATGCTGTGGTCAGGCAAAGTCAGGCAATTACTTTTAATAACTCACACCTGACTTCCATTGAGCTTTCCCGCACTGATAAAAAGCACAAGAGCACACTCCGAGTGAGGTAAAGCACACGTAGGAGCAGTGTTTTCGAGATGGCAGCTGAACGAGGGGAGAAGGGAGTCAAACCAAGAAGGCAAAGCAACGAGGCAAATACCCTTGACCTTTCTGCTGAGAAACTGTCACTTTCCAGAAACCTTCAGATTGAAAGGCGCAATGCCAGGAAACCAGACCAAAGAATCCTGCATTGTGTGTCAGAGATCCCTGGGGCCCTCGTGCATGAGGGAAGAAGAACCTACAATCCTTCCCTTCTCAAGTCCCTGGTCCTCCCATATTGTATTGGCAAATAAACCTGATAATTCTTGGAGGTTGCACATAGACTTCAGGCAGGTCCACGCCATCTCAGCCTTCAATGCCTATCCTATGCTGCACATTGACAAGTTAATAGATAAACGTGGAAATGCCACATTCCTATCAACCCTAAATTTAAGCAGGGGATATTGGCAGGTCCCAGTACATGGACCTGATAAGGAAAAGACAGCATTCTTGACACCCTTGGGACTATTCCAGTTCAACGTCCTCCCTTTTGGCCTCCACGGGACCCCAGCCACTTTCCAATGACTTATGGACAGGATATTACAGCCATACTCCGATTTCTGCGGGGCCTATATTGACAACATAGTCATTTATAGTAAGACTTGGGAAGACCATCTTTTTCATCGTTTAACTATTATGAGAACCCTCAGAGAAGCTGGCTTAACTGCCAATCCATCCAAATGTAATCTGGCTCAATCGGCCATGAAAGAACTCAGATTCTTTGTAGCTAATGGCAGTGTCCAGCCCCAACAAGATAAAGTGAAATACGTCCTGGATGCCCCCATGCCTAAGACCAATAGAGACTTCAGGGAATTCCTAGGATCGATTGATTATTACTGTAGGTTTATCCCAAATCTCTCCGATAGAACAGCTAGGTTAACAGACAAATTAAGAAACGCTGAAGCCCAGAATATTAATTGGACTGATGAGGACAATACATGTTACAAAAACAAAAACAAATGTTGTGTCAGAACCGAAGTAGTAGATTTTTCAAATTAATTTGGGTTACAAACGGATGCCTCTCTCACAGGGTTAGGAGCAGTTTTATCACAAATTTGTGTATACCAGAATAGAATATACCATCTTATTCACTAGTCGTAACCTCTTTCCATGTAAGAAGAACTACTCTGTGTTGGAATTAGATGCCCTTGCCATCAAAGGGAAATCACCCTTCTAAGATACTATCTTCTAGGATGGAAGTTCAGACTTATCACCAACCACTGTGAGAAACCAGAAGGTGTCTCACCGGCTAGTCCCCACAGCTCTCTCTCAGGTAGCCATGGCACGGCCATCGCCTTTGAATCCAGACCCTGGGTGTGGACCCCTGCGGGAGGATCACCTAGGTGAGGGGTCTTCGGGGAGTGGGAGTGGGATACCGGATTGTGAGATACGGTATCCCTCTCTCTGTAACACTTTTTCCCCATCCTACTCGATGGGATATTTAGAATCTAAACCCCCCTTTTCCTGCATGAACACTTTTACACGGACAGCCCGTTCTGAGAGAAAACAGAGTCACACCAAAGCTGTGCACCTGACATGTCCTGGTCAGGCAAAGTCAGGCAATTATCGACAATCACTCACACATGACTTCTATTACACTTCCCCACACAGATAAAAGGCAGAGTACGAGAGCACACTCTGAGCGTGACAAAGCACATGAAAGTACAGCAGTTTCGAATCAGCAGGTGAATGAGAGGAGAAAAACCCAAGGCACGAGAGGTTCTTGAGAAGGGCAACCCCCTGGCCTTTTTTCGACAGGAAGCTGTTACTTTCAAGAGACCTTCAAGGCAGAAAGTGTAAAACAAGGGCAACAGGCTGAAGAGTCCTGCATTGTGTGGTAAAGATATCTAGGGCCCTCCCGCGTAACTGACCAAGGTGGGAAAGAGCTGCAGACACCTTGGTATTGTCCTTGGCTCCAAGAACAAAGAAATGACAGCGAACAACACAGCCAGTGAGTTGGGGAGACCGATGCCAGACCCGTCTGTGTTGAAGTCAAAGTTGCAAGCGGCAACATTGTAAAGAGAACAAACATTGTCAAAAGCATGTGATGGGAGTAACGAGTCAATCTATATTGCTGGTGAATGTGTGAACTAAGAAGGAAGGATGCGATACCATTGACAGAGTGGTCTGGCATCGTGAATGTGTGAAATCTAAGGTCTCTGTACGGTATCCAAACAAAAGAAACGAAGTAGAAGATCGATGTGAAGTATGATTGTGTAAAGTGAATAGAAGTGGTTCTGTAACGGTTTAAGCAAAACCCGTTGCACATTCGAAATTCTTTGATTTCGAATATCGTGAGGATCTGAGCCTGGATGAAGGGGATCCGTGGTCTGAGCCAAGATGAGGGAGACCAAATTGTGAACATTGTGGAAAAGGAATCTGAGGCCGGACAAAGGAGATCCATGGTCCGAGCACGGATGAGGGAGACCAAATTGTGAACGGTGAACATGGTAGAAAAGGGGTCTGAGCCTGGAGGAGTGTTTTGCTTTTCAGACATGTGTAAACAACCTCAGATGTACTCACCCTATTACAGGGACCAAACGTTCTTGTACTCAGGAAGGCAATAAAGCACACTTAGACCAAGGGCCCCTTTATTCATAATCCATAAGCACACAGATAACTATGGGATAAATGCAATTGGTTATATATAAGCACACAAACAAGGATATCAACAAAGGATATACATTACTGTTAGTGCAGTTGCAGGAGACAACTTCATCTCAGCCATGACAACACTACCCAATCCCGAGGCAGGTAGGCAGAGAGATCACACATACTAACGGGGTCAGGAGCGGAGCGTGTTCCCTCTCACTTCATCACCCGTGGTTCCAATTCTATGTCTCCTCATCGGGATATCTTTATCCTTAAGGGGGACAAATCCCTGCCCCTGATAAGTTACAAACTGGCCCCGGCCGAAGGACAGACATCAAGCATGGGAGGCAAAGAGTGGAAAAATCCAGACAGAAGTGGAAAAACCCAGCTCGTCTCTTGCGCGCTCGTTCCCAGCACTGCTTATCAATGCACCCGCACATCTCTGACTCCCCTCTCGGCTCGTCCTTGAGCAAAAAATACAACAACTAACCTTCATAGTAAGATCACCTGTCTCATAATGTAATGTTGCAACCATTGAAGAGCTCATGTTTGCCTTCTAACTGAACTCACTGAAGTGTATACTTTAATTGCTGTTTGGAAGTAAATGTCCAAAATGGCCACGCACAGGCGCCATGCTTTAGCTCATTTTCGCACACGCATTACACCGAGTTGGACCCATGGTTGAGCTCGAAGGAGGGAGACCAATATTGAATTTATGAATGTGAGAACCCTGACAAAGGAAAGGAACTTTTGTGTTTTGTTTGTTACATCAGGCCCTTTGGAATACGAGACTGTCATTGCGAGAGAGACTTTGGTGGTAGGCACTGATGCCTATGCGTTGAACGATTACATTGGGGCCAAGTAGCCAGAGTATGTGCAAAGCCTGCATGTGCTGCCTTGCTCCTTGCTGAAAACATGGGCAAGGGAGGCCAACTGCTGAACTATCCTGACATATAATTTCTTGAACCCATTCCTTTTGTACCCTTTGGGTATGATCAATCGAATGTCTTTGTATCACGTACCCAGCCGAGAAGTGGTGGAAACAAAATGGACAAAGGGAAAGTAATTAATTTGAGTGAATCGAAGTGGTCCTGCGATGGTCTAAGAAAAACCCATTGCACATTCAAAAGTATTCGAAATTTGATAACAAAAAGAAAGCAAGTTTATAAGATATGAGCCCGACTGACGGAGACTGCGGTCTGTGCTCGACTGAGTGAGACCTATTGTGAACTCGTGGTTAAAGTGACCTGAGTCTGACCGAGGGAGACCAATTGTGAACTTGCGTTTAAAGTGGTCCAAGCCCAATTGAGGGAGACCAATTGTGAACTTGTGTTTAAAGTGGTCTCAGCCCGACTTACAGAGACCAATTGTGAACTTGTGTTTAAAGTGGTCCGAGCCTGATCGAGGGAGACCAATTGTGAACTTGTGAATGTGAAAATCCTGATTAGAAAGGAACTTTGATTCTTGTTTGTTACACCAGGCACTCTGCAATAAGAGACTTTTATTGGAAAAGAGACTTTGGCGCTGAAGACCCAGATACCTATATTTTGAACTGCATCCTCATTGCAGAGATGCCAGAGTGTGTGCAGAGCGTGAGTGTGCCACCTTGTCCCGTACTGAAAACATGGGGAAGGGAAGCCAACTGCTCATCTATCCTGACATATTGTTTCATTAACACTGTTCTTTTGCATACATCGTTTTCCCACACCATTTGTATTTAGAAGTAAGGTTTGGCAATAGGTTTAGGCCCTTTTATTTTGACAGAGACTCCACTAGGACTTTGTTATTATTATTTGATGGTCGTAGCTTGTTCCCATCGTTAGATTTAGGGTTAGATAGGCATTCTACCAACCCATTGAACTTCAATAAATGCCATTGAATTGTGATCACTTGTGTCTGTCCTCACTGTTTGATACCATGCCTTTCTTACAGTCCCCGAACATCTGACCTGTTTATGGACTTTGTAGATGAAAAACACCTGTTTTTTGGCTTTTTATGGCCATATTCCATCCCCTCCTCATCACCCCTCACCTACCCAGGGATTGTTTCGCGAATCCAACATGGCGACCGTTTCTAAATATCTGACGCAGCTCATGTTTTTCACAATCCAATCAACGGGCTAGTCCGATGTCTGTGGACATTGCATCGCCCCCTGATTGGCCCATATGCCTGTCCGTGGAGCGAATAGGGAAGTGAGTCAGCGGACCAAACCGAGATATCACCAAACATTTTTTACCGACTTTTTTGCCGTTTTAAA
Source organism: Ambystoma mexicanum (assembly GCF_040938575.1). Taxonomy (NCBI): domain Eukaryota; kingdom Metazoa; phylum Chordata; class Amphibia; order Caudata; family Ambystomatidae; genus Ambystoma; species Ambystoma mexicanum. Next base: position 609,514,508 of record NC_090933.1, read on the forward strand.
AATACTACTGGACGGATTTACACCAAATTTACAAATGCACACCTACGGGACCAGGCCACTGCTCCTGCCACAAATTTGGTGAAAATCCGTCCAAGCGGTTGGGTGTCCTGGGTGTTAGTCTTAGCAGTGCATGATGGTGGTGCGAGTTATGGTTGCTAAACTTACCATAACTGGCGAATTTCAGGGGTTTTTCGGTTTTACTTGCAACCATAACGTCCGTTTAACAAAGGTTTTTCATTTTTCATTTTTCACTGTAGCGACCGTGTAGATATGGTTACGTTGCTGAACTCATAGGAAGAGAACTTTTTCGGTGGCTTATAACTTCGTTCCCCCTGGACCAATTCTCACCAAACTTTGCAAAAAAAAGTATATGGTTGGGTGAGGGTGAAGTGTTGTGCGGAGGGAGTGGGGGGTCAAAGTTATAGGGGGGTCCCACATTTTTTTTATTTCCCATAGACTGAATGGGGAAAAACCTTTTCGCACGGCTACAGCCCGAACGGCTGGATGGGTTTTTCCCAAATTTGCAGCAGGATTGGGGGCTTGTTTGGTGGAAATCCGACTAGTACTTTTGTTACAAATCACAGAAATGTACATCCCAAAAATGTAGTGATATCTAGGTCCGCTCCGCGGACCCATTTCCCAGTTCGCTCCGCGGACCGCAGTCTGATTGGCATGTGGCACACTGTGATGTCGGTGAAAATTGGACACGGCCGGTGGTTATGAGATCCAGACTCCAGAGACTGCAGCACTGGGGTTATTATGCCCTACATTGGAGAGCCATAATTATGGTTTTCCCCCTCCCCCTATCAAGGGTAAGATGTGTGTTTTTGGAGGGGAATCTTTTCCTGGTCACCTGAATTGTTAAAACGGTTTCACTACAGCTACCACAATTCCTAGAGAATGCAAGAGCAATTATATTGGATCCACCTCAACAGAAAGGCAACTCAGCCTCCCTGAAGAGTGTTGGTGACACGAAAGCGCTAGGAGGAGAACAGCAGTGCAAGAAGGGATTCAACCCTGTGAACATTTTGGCAGCAATTGGGATTTAACCCTGTGAATTTACTGGACACTTTGGGATTTAACCCAGTAACTTTTTTTTCAGGTAATATATCAGCTAGGAACTGGAGTGCGCGCCTCGCCCCTTCTTGTTTTTTCATGTATTTCGTGGAGATCCGGACTCCAGAGGCTGCAGCACCGGGGTTATTATGCCCTACATTGGAGAGCCATAATTATGGTTTGTTTTTCATGTATCAGAGGATAGTGTTGTGTGTGGAAAAGTTGTAAGGCAATGTGAGCATGCTGGGAGTATTGGTGTGTGCACTCAAAGTAGTCTGATGAGGCTCTGCTTCGGCGTCCCATTTACCTGTTTGCTGAGCTGTGAAAAGTTTGAGTGCACCACAGAGTGCGGTTAAAGGATGTCTGTTAAAAGTGTTCAATGACGGCGGCATGTTGTATGGGAGGATACATTTTGCAAAGCCGAGCATACTTTGGACACCTTTGACTGAAAACGGTGATGGCCAGCTAAGGATGGCGTCTACTTTGTGCATGTACATCCGGACACCTCTGGGAGGGAGAACAAAACCAAGGAACTCGACTTCCGTGACATGGAAGGAGCATTGTTCAAGTTTGGCGTATAGCTGGTGCTGTCGCAGTTTTGCAAGGATGGAGCGAACGTGCCTGACATCGTCCTGTTTAGAAGAGGAGTACACCAAGATGTCGTCGATGTAAACTAGGGCACATACGTTGATCAATTCCCATAGTACATCGTTCATGAAGTACTGGAATGCGGCAGTAGCGTTGCAAAGCCCAAAGGGCATCACCTGATATTTGTTCAGCCCATACATAGTATGAAAGGCAGTCTTCCATTTATCTCCTTTCTTTACACGAACAAGATGGTATGCCCCCCTGAGGTGCAATTTGGTGTAAATTTGGGCATCCTTGACTTGGTCCAGCAGTTCTGGGATAAGGGGTAGAGGATAACGGTTTTTACTGTTACCTGGTTTAGTGCGTGGTAGTCGATGCACGTTCTTAAGTCCCCCTCCTTCTTTGGTACGAAGAATAGGGGCGAGGCTGCCGGGGATTTGAACGGGCGGATAAAACCGTTTGCCAGGTATTGGTCCAGATATCATTTTAAGTGGAGATTTTCAGGTTCGTTGAGTGCATAAATTCGACTACACAGGATTTGTGCACCAGGTACGAAGTTGATCTGACAGGCATATGGCCTGTGATGGGGTAAGATATTAGCCTGTTCTTTTTCTAAAACGTCTTGGAAATCGTGGTATTTGCTTGATAGTGTACTTGTTACACCTAGTACCAACGCCTCTTTATCTTGGACAGGTATCTCTGGGTCAGACGATGGCATTTCCACTTGGTAGGACGCATGAGCACACTCAGTGGAGAAGGCTAATTTCTTGGCTCGCCAGTCGATGTTAGGATTGTGAGCCACCAACCACGGTATTCCTAGAATCACCCGGAACTCAGGGGCCTTGATAAGGTCGAAGGCAATGACTTCTGGATGTCTGTCTTGGCACAGAAGGGTCAATTCTGCTGCGCGTTGAGTTACAGGACCAGAAGCTATCTCTGTGCTGTCGACAGTGGTGAGCTTCTCAGTTGTCATTTTCTGACAGAGGGGAAGCCCCATCCTTGTTGCCAGGCCTTGGTCTATGTAGTTATCAATGGCTCCGCTGTCTACGTATGCCTCCACAGCATGCATCTGAGACGGTTGTTGATGACTGATCAAAATCACAGGCAGGGCAAGGTGTGAGGTCTGTGGCTCTTTTCCTTCGCTCAACAAACAGACCTCTACGCTTGCCGGGCCTGGACGTTTTCTGACTCGTGTTCTCCTCCTTCTTTCTCTGTAGCTCCAACTGTTCTCCTAGGGGGTTTTACGGGACATCCTGGGAGGAAGTAACCTGATTTCCCCGCACTACAGGCATAATTGCTGTTGTTTCCTTTTGTCTCTTTCGGCCTTGGTTAATGGGCTCCGTACCCCCTCAATTTGCATGGGTTCCGAAGTGTTTTCTGATGAACGCGGACTGGTCTCCTTTGAGCGTACATGCGCAGTCCGATTCTCCATTCTGGCTTGATCTGTCCTTTGATCTTTCAGCCTGTGGTTTAGCTGCACCACTAGGTTGATTAACTCTGCCCAGTCTTTTGGCGGGTTTACCACCTAAGCTAGGACGTCTTTCAATTCCCCCTGTAATCCTCGATGGAATAACGTTGTTCGTTTCTCCTCAGGCCACCCAGTTTCAATGACAAGTCTGTTAAAAGTGGCTATATATGTTAACAAATCTTGGCTGCCTTGGCGGAGGGACAGAAGTTCGTTATCCAGAGCTTGGCCCTGGGTATGTCGGGCGAACAGCTTCTCCATCTCCTGTTGAAACCCCCTGAAATCCCACAGGAGTGGGTCATCCTGGCCGTTAGTAACGGTATGGACCAATCCGCGGCACTGCCACTCAGATATGACAGAATGAAGGCAACCCGCGACTGATCGTTAGGAAAGGCTCCGGGTCTACAAAGAAAATGGAGGCGGCACTGGTTCATGAATACTGCATATTTTCTTGGTTCCCCCATAAAACGTTCCGGTGGAGCCAAAGGAACTGCCCCAGGGAGGACCACCTGCACTGGAGTGACGGTTGTGGCTGAAACCGACAGAATACTTCCTGGCAACGGAGCCTGCCCAGCCTGTGTTTGGAGCAATTGTCTGGCTAATTCATCGGTGTGGTCCTTGGTGTCAATCAACTCCCTCCTAAGGGCGTTGGTTTCTTGCCGGGCAGAGTGCACCTCGGCCTGTAATTCTCCCAGTAACTGGGCTAGTTGGTCAGTCTCTGATGTTTCCATGACGCCCAGTTGGATGTTTTAATTGAGGCTTCGTGTTCTGTTACGCTCACCTGGTATCCAAGGGGGCGCCACACGATACTGGATGGAGGTCTAAGTGCTGTCGCGGAACCCTCTCTGCTTGGTTATGTGCCAGACGTTGGCTAGTGCCTATAACAGGAGAATGGAGGGTTAAGATACTGGTTCTGTGATGGGTCGACTCCCACCTCCCTATGGTCCAAATCCCCTCCCTTGGGGGTTATTGCTCACCTTAGGTTTTTGTGCGTTGAACTTTCCGTCCTGCGTCTCTGTGCAGGGGTGTGTGGTTGGTGCGGGCGTTCCGTGGACCTAGTTGCTTCACTAGTCCAGACCGGCTGTGACTCCGACTCTGCTTGCTGTCTTCCAGGTGAGTTCTAATGTCTTTTCCGTCTTTATTCTGTCTTTTTCTTTCCCTCCGTTTTCTCTGTCTTCCCGGCGTCTTGCTCCACTACGCTGTTCCCTAACAATGTCTCTTTTGTTTTCACAAGGATGGTTGCGATCTCGGAGTTGCTGCCCCGATGTCGAAGACCACAGTGAGTTATTGATGCGCGTAGCGCTGCGCTGTTTATTGATGTTAATTGCTAACCTGTGTTCTCTTCTCTTCTTTGTACAGGTTGCGGTGATGTTCCGGAGTGATGAGCGATCAAAGTGCTGCTTGCCCATGTAAGTGCTTTGTTAATGCTGACCTTGTTCCTTCTCCCTTGCAGATTGCGGTGAAACCCAGAGATGGGCGAGGTAAGAGAAGCGCAGTGTGCTGCCAGGACTCGCTGCTTGCCCAGGTAAGAATTGTTATTAATCCTGTCCTTGTTTCTTTACCTTTGCAGGTTGCTGCGAACTCCGGAGATGGGCGAGGTAAGCGAAGCGCAGGATGGATTCAAGGCTGGTTACTTCACAGGTAAGTGTTCTTGCTCGCTAATGCTGTTCTTGTTCTTCCAGGCTATTAATAGAATCCGGATCTAGGGCTTCAGGATCGGGCCGCCGGAGAAGCAGATGAGCAGGAGCTGGACACAGTGAGCGTTACGCTGCAGGAGTGCAGAATAACACAAAGCGTGTTCTGCTGTTTGGGTGTGGTTTAAATAGCCCAGGTAAAGTAGTTCCAGGCCCAGCCACACCCAAAACACTAGACCGCATGGCTTGGTTCTAAAGACCTGGGCTGTGTAATAGGCCTCCATGTTGGATTAAGGTCCAAAACTGGTATTACTTTATTCCTGATAATGAGCCTGGCGCCAGGACTGACTCCATGTATGTTTCTGATGGAGTTTTACGGCCCTTGGGTCCAGTGTGAAGGGCTTTAGCCCCACTGCTGCCAGGGGGCTGTTATACCTGAGGGGGTCAGGGGCATGGATCGTGACAGATCCCTCAAAAAACATTTCTCAGGATGACAATTTTGGGGTTCAGGAATGGGTGACTCTGAATCAGTCCCCACACCCACCCAGTCTTCATTCAGATCTCTTGGGACCCATTTGTCTTTGCGAGGAATTCCCCCGTCCATGAAGTATTCTTCCCGTTCAAACTGGAGGACACTATGTTCCTCCGCAAAATGGGCCTTCTTGATGTCTTTATTTCTCCTACCCACCCTCTATTCCCTGGGTTGCAGATTTTCGGGGGCAGGAGATTTTAGTTCCGGTTCCTGTGTGTCCAGGGGCTTTTCACGGGTGAGGAAGGAAACTTCCTCTAGGGCTTTACATACCCCTTCCCCCATGCCTCCTCATCTGGAACCAGTGAATTATCAGGGTTCACTCCTCGTCATTATTCTGGGGTGTCAGACCCTTGGTTTGAGGGGTTCTGAGCTGCCATGTTCCTCTGAGGGTTCTGCTGAGCTCCCAACATGTGACTCAGATGTTGTGTTAGGTTCTGGACCTGGCGCTCCAGTTGGGACACCCGTTCCGGCTGGTACGGGGGTCTTTGTTCATACCTCGGTGGTTCACGGGAAGGGTAACTATCCCTTCTCCCGCAGTACCCGGGTATTGGGGATTTTGGTAACCTTCCACCCTTGGCATCCCCTCTCCCGGATTGGGTAGTCTGGGCTCCTGAAAGCGGGGAAAGAAAGGAGGGTTGTCATGCAGGTTGGGGTTTTGTGGATACCGAGGAAAGAAACTTGGGGGATTACTGCCCTCCTGAGGGAAGTTAGGAGGGAAGTTTCCCAGGGCAGTACCTACCTGGTTGGATCCCGCCCCATGGGCTGGGGGAGTCCATACATACCCCAAGATAGGCCGGTTGCCCTTGTATCTGGGATATGTAATCAGGAGAGTTTATTGGTCCCATTGGTGGGGTTACCGCCCTGACTGCCACCTGTTTCTGATTGATTAGAATGCCTTCTTTGCCTCTGATTTTGCTGGTTTCGGGTAGGTGTATTTTTCAGCCCCCCACCCCTTTTCTAGGTCCAAAATGGGGGCAACCTTCATCTCCACCACCTTAGCAGCAGCAGGGGTGTTGTTTGGTTTGTTTTTTTAATCTGATTTCTATTTTTTGCTGGTTTTTGGACCTCATAGATCTGGGTAGCCTGCTCTATTACCCAGTCCAGGGTCCTTTTATCATGAAAATCCCTCACCAGCTGGGTCATTATGTATTTTGGGAGCACATGAAAGTAGATAGTTATAAACTCTCTATTATCCGTGCACACCCTGCTGGTAGTTTGTGCAAAGGTGCATTTTAGCTCCTGCACAAATTCTCGTGGGGCCTGATCTTCTCCGCATTGCAAATTGTAGGCCGCTTTGTAAGCCTCTTGGGGGTTTCTGCGGGCGGAAAAGTGTTTCAAGATGGCAGCCTTGTAGGTGGACCACCTTGAATGGTTTTGATCTTCCAGTCCAGCAAAGAAGCTGGAATACTCCGGAGAGAATGTCCATTTGGCATAATCTATGCAGTTCTGGCCATCTTTGATGTGAAAAGTGTCCATCTTTTGTTCATAGGGTTCCGGATGCTCCCGGATAGAATATTTTGTGTTTTTATGGTACAGTGTTATGAAATTCCAGTAGCCTTGATCTGCCTAATGGGGTCTTTCACAGGTGCTCTCTTTTGTACATTTGCCTTCTTTTTCCACGTCACCTGATTCCACTCACCCTCAGACTCAGAGGCGCCACTGTTTGAGGTCCCCTCATTATCTTCTAGGCGCTCCCTGATTCTGTGAGTTTGTGAGGGGCATGCAGAATGGTGGGGCCTAGTTTCTTATCCCCTGTTGTACCTTGGGCTCTCTGGGTCACTCCCCTTGGACTCCCTCTTTCGCACAGAAGAGTGGTCTTCTGACTCCTGCCTGCTTCCAGGGTTGTCGGAGGATCCCCCCCACTGCCCTGATTGGGTGGAGGTCTTTGGAATGATCTTTTGGGGCCTCATTTCATGCAGTTATTATGCAAATCAAACAAAATGGTCCCTTCTGCAGATCTAATTCTCTGACTTTCTCCTCATAGGAGGCTTCCTGGTCACAGACATCAGCCATAATATTTTTGTATCTATACAGGGACACTTGTCCATCATTTTATGAGGGGCGCTGACCTGTCAGCTCCATCATGCTAGGGCTATTTAATTCTGAAGGCCTCATGGTTTGTGGCTCATGTGAACCAGTAAACATGAAGTCAGCAGTGCACAAAGTATTACATGGGTTTGTGTCAATTAATACATGGGGCATCACACTGTGATCAGGGGTAGCCCTGTCCCTCTCTACTTGTTCAGGGTCCCTCAAGTGTGGATTTAGCCTAGCATACTCTTTCTCCAACCTCCATAGTTTCTCCTTCTCAGCCCCTACCTCTTGATAATAGGCAAAGGTCTGAGCTTTTTGATCCACTATCAGAGCTTGACTGGCCTCTATGACCCGCTCTTGAGTTCCCGCCAGCTTATGGAGTCCATTGTTCTCCTCACAGAGGGCCTCATTGTCTTTTTGGGCTGCCTGAATGGTCTGGGAACACTGAGACAATTTTTGTTGCAGGAGATTTATCTCCTAATTTTGCACATTTTTAGTTTGGGTGTTCTCTTCTAGAGCACCTTCCACTCGTCTGGTGTGCCCCAATAAGTTTTCAAATTCATTTTTCAATAAACCGTCCTGCCATGGCGGTGAGCTGTTGCATCATTTCTTCTAGCCAGACTTTCTCATCTTGCTCTGCCCATTCCCCCCCTGACAAATAACTTTTGCAGAAGGTGCTGCCTAGCCATGTTGATCTCTACTGTGATCATTTTGGAAAGTGTTCTTTCTTTATTAATTTATTTATTTAAGGGTCACTGGTAACCTGTATTCTGTTGCCTTTTGTCTAATTTGGGATTGATTTTGCTTTAATTTTATACACAGGTTTGGTACTTAGGGTTTATGTTTTGGGGAGACACTTTTTACAGCATAACACAGCTTTCCAGCCACACAAAGTATCACTACCTTTAAGGTTAGCCTGCTCTGCTAAACTGCCACGGGTGGCAACACTTACCCAATCCCCGCACAAGCCCCCAGGCTGTTAAGGATTCCAATTGGGCATCACACACCAAACCAGGACTCTTGCCCATAGCCTAGGATGTAGCGCACAATTAAAATACTTTTTCTTTATTTCCTAAGAATTCAGATTGAGATGGCACCCAACCCGTCTCCCACCCCGTTTTTCAAATACCCCGGGTCACAATGGACCATGAACCAGGCCGGTGGGTGGTAATACAATATTTATTTATTTTAAATTCAAAGAAAATCACACACTTTTAATATTGGGCTGCAATCACCAATAGGGTGATAATTACACTGTAAAATGATGAGATACACTTGGTTGACCTTCTACTATAACATATCCAAGCACGAATGAATGGGAACAATTTTACTGTTTGGTTAGATAGCACCTGAGTTAAGATTTCCCCCTGCAATGCTCCCTAAAACCCTTATTAATCAATTTTTGAGTGTATAGAAAGGAGCAGCAAGGAGTCAGGATACTAGGCAGCACACTGAATTCAAATCTGACCTTCCCCCAAATGAGAGGCAAAATCGGATTAAAAAAGTCTTTGCAATTGCATCAATAACACTCAGAATTGGTAAATAATTATTTTAAATGTGCGGTTGAATAAATGAGGTTAATATGAGTTATCACAGTAACAGGGATGTAAGAACACTGGCAACTACAAGGCAAGGTACCAGCAAATGGCATACGGTTCAAAAATCTACTTTGAATTGACAACACAGTGCAGCCAAAATCACACACATAGCATTTGCACTTGCTAAATTACACGGGTTTAAATGTCAAAAACAGTTTGAAAGACGGGTCAAATAGAAAGAATCGGAATGCGGTTTTTAGGCTGGGTGATAGATGCACATCACAGGGATAATATGAAAGTGAAAGAGTGACTCTAGCTGAGTAACTGGATGAGATTTTTAACGTGAAAGGAAATTTGGCTTTAAAAATAAATGCAGTTAAAAGAGAAAATAGGTTTAAAAAGGAAAGGACAAGTTTCACGTAAACTAGATTTAGTGGCTAGAAAAGAGAAACGCCACCCGTGAATAGAAAAGTTACACTGCAGTTGTAACCCTTCACGCAGTGTGCCTCTTTTTAGGGAGAATGTATTTATTTAATCAAAATATAGGACTAAGGACTTACAAATAACAGACATGTGTGAAGAATGTGTAACGCTCACCTGACTCCCACGGAGGCGCTGGCCTGGTTCGCGCTGCTGTGACCTCTTCTAAGGTGATGCGCAGGGTTCGGAAGACGGACTGGACCGGGCCCCCAAATCTGGCTTGTCTGGCTTGCAGAAGTATCCTTCTGTAGGCGAAAATAGGGGATTAACTGTATGCGGGGTAATGCAATCAGCCTCCCACTTTCCCCTCTCACCCTCCTCGAAACCCTTCTGTGATTCCTCGTAGCGTCTCACCTTAGGGTCTGGAAAGACAAGCTCTCCATCCTGCTTCTGATGCAGGGGCGCGTTGGTATCCAGTTACTTCACTGGATTTTCGGATTGGTGAGAACCAAACTTGCTTGGCTTCCAGGTAAGTTTTTTTGATAAGAGGTTCCCCCTGTGTCCATGCAGTAATGTACTAATGCTAGTGTCTTTTTCCCCATAGGGGCCGGGGTACGGAATGCCGGGGAACCGGCACCGACCCGAGATGAGAGGTGAAATCCTTGTAGAAATCAGGTAAGTCTTTAATGAGCGTTTTTTGGTAATGTCTTTTCATTCGCTCATTAACGCTGATGTCTCTTTTCCCCTTAGGGGCCGGGGTCCGGAAAAGCCAGGATGTGGCGCTGACCCGAAATGAAGAGGGAATGAATCAACAGGTAAGTCTTAACATGGAGATTTAGCTTTCCTTATTCCCTTCTCTCTCTCACCTTTTGTTCTGGTCTTTTTCTCCCTAGGCGCTGGGGCGTGACTGCGAATCCGGATGATCGCTGCTGAACATGAAGGTGCCCTGTAAAGGTGAGTGGAATGCGGCACTGCAGCGATCGACGCGATTAGCTTTTAAATAAAAGTCTTCCTTTTCAGGATTGTCGGCGAGAAGTCTCCGGGATGCGGTTTTTAGCAGGTAAGGACTTTTCCTTCTTCTGTTCTCTTCTTCTCTTCCTTTGCAGGTGATCCAGGATGCTGGCAGGCGTGGCAGAAGTCAGGATGCAGGAGCAGACACGGTGAGCGTCCAGCTGCTAGATGCAGAACAACGCGAAGCACGTGTGGCTGTTCGGGTGGGGTTTAAATAGCCTTGGAAGAAGTTCCAGGTATGTATCCTTCCTCCAATCAGGTATGTATCCTTCCCCGACCACGCCCGGATGGTAAATTAGTCCCACAGGTAAAATTGTTCCTTTCAGGTCTCAAGGAGGCCGGGATCCTGCAGCATGGTCTGCATCAGGTAAGTGCACCCAAGCACTTCCATAATGAGCCTGGCGCCTATGGCGCCAGGACTGATGTCTTTCATGAGCCTGGCGCCATAGGCGTCAGGACACTGTCCAAAGGGCCCCTATATGGGGTTGCTGGTTCCTTCCTTGGGGACTGGATGTCCGCTTTCGGGGACGCAGGGCTTGAACCGGCTCCCCGGGAGCGGGCATCATGACAGCACTCCCCCTCAAGGCCCCTCCCAAGGTTGTTCCCTCCGGGGGTTTTGGTTTGTCTGGGAAGAGTCGGTGGAATTTCCTGACTAATCGAGGTGCATGCACATGGTCGCTGGGTTCCCACGACCTCTCCTGAGCTCCGTACCCCTTCCAATCAATTAGGTAGAACAGTTTTGACCTAAACATTTTTGAGTCTAAAATGTTCTTCACTTCGAATTCGGGCTCCCCATCTATTAGAATAGGTTCTGGAGGTTTGAGTAGTCGGGTTCTGGGTACCACTGGTTTCAGAAGTGACACATGAAAAACAGGGTGAATTTGCATACTAGCTGGTAAATCAAGTTTAACAGCCACTGGGTTAATTATTGCCGTAATAGAATAAGGTCCTAGATATTTTTGGTTAAAAGTTTGAGGCCCTTTGAGTGGTAAATGTCTGGTAGCTAACCACACTTGATCCCCAATCTGATACGGAGGTGCTTCACTCTGATGTAGATCAGCATTCTCCTTGTATTTTCTCTTGGCTTGTTGTAAATGTGTAGTTGCCTCTTTGAAGGCTTGGGTAAGTGTAGAATGCAGATGTTCTACTGCAGGCATTCCGAGGTTCTGAGGTGAGTCAAGGTTTGGGGTTCGAGGGTGATGCCCAAACAAAGTATAAAAAGGACTGTGGCCAGTTCCAGAGTGTACCGAATTATTATATGCGTATTCGGCTATCCAAAGAATGTCTTTCCAGTTGCTTTCAGATTGCTGTAACATACACCGTAAGTATTGCTCAAGGGTCTGATTTGTCCTCTCGGTCTGACCATCGGTCTGAGGGTGGTGACTAGTCGATAATCTTACGTCGATCTGCGCCATTTGACAACATTTGCGCCAGAAGTGGGAAATTAATTGGCTTCCCCTGTCAGAGATTAGTATAGATGGGAATCCATGTAGCCGAACAATATTTTTGAGGAATTCTTTGGCTAGGACAGTAGCTGAAGGTAAACCTTTCAAAGGAATAAAGTGGGCCATTTTGGAAAACAAATCCACAATTACCAGAATAGTATTGTACCCCGAACAAGGAGGCAGGTCCGTAATAAAATCCATTGATAGGGTGTGCCCGGGTGCTGGCGGTATGTCTAGAGGTTGAAGGAGACCGGCTGGTCTTTTCTTTTGACTTTTATTTTGGGCACAAACACCACAGGACATCACAAAAGATTTAACATCTTTTCGCCAAGAGGGCCACCAAAATTGTCGTTTCACCTTTTCCTCTGTCTTGGCAATACCGGGGTGTCCCTCTATTAATGCATCATGATAACCGGAAATAACTAGTTTGTGTAATTCCTTATGTGGCAGGAATAAGAGTCCTTGGAAATAAGGTAAACCATTATCTATGGTAAAGTCTGATCCCTTTTGAATCCAATCCTGTAAGGTTTTAGGGTCCAGGAGTTGTTTCACTCTGGCTTGAATGTCTTCAAGCGTCTGTAACGAAGTCATGCCTAGAATCCTCTGTTCGGGAATTATTGGTACTGGTTCTGAGTTTGTATCAGATTCTCCCATTCCAATTCGGGATAAGGTGTCTGCTTTGCCATTCTTGCAGCCACGTCGATAGGTAATCACGAAATCAAATTCAGCGAAAAACAAAGCCCATCGGAGCTGCCGTGATGACTGAGCCTTTGAGGTTTTCAAATACTGTAAATTCCGGTGATCAGTGATCACTGTGATGGTATGTCGAGTGCCAAGCAGATAATGCCGCCAGGCTTTAAAAGCGGACTTAATGGGTAACAGTTCTTTGTCCGTGATTGCATAATTAACCTCGGGTGCCGAGAATTTTCTGGACCAAAATGCTACGGGATGCAGTTGGTTGGTTGCGGGATCTCTTTGGGACAGGACAGCTCCCATGGCTAGGCTGGATGCGTCAGTCTCGACGACATAAGGGAGATCTGGATGCGGGTGTTCCAATATAGGTGCGGAGGTAAACTTAGCTTTTAAATCCTGAAAGGCCTGCTCGGCTTCTTCAGACCATTCAAAACGTTTATTTTTCCTCAAGAGTTCAGTAATGGGTTGTACCACACGTGACAATTCCGGGATAAACCTGCAATAGAAATTGGCAAAGCCGAGCATGCTTTGGGGGGCGCTGTTGCGCTCGACGCAAGATGGCCGCCTGATTCATCGCTCCGTCCCGCGCGGCAACCTCTCGCTGAAAATCTCCTGTTTGCCCCGGCACAACGCGAAGCTGGTCCCCGGCGTGGGTCATTAACCGGACGGGGAATCTACTGTGCGAGTTTCGATCTCCGGACCTTCTCCATTGCGGAGTTTCGGACTTCTGCGTGCTGGGCGGGGCTGCGTGCCTGCTGGTCCCCATAATCGGCTCCAGGACCCTTTACTTGAGCCCCGCGGCGTGCGGCCTACTGTGTGGGGGAGGGGCGCCCCGCGCTCGGCGTGCGGCTCCCTCTCCGGACTCCTGAGCGTTCCGCTCCGCTGCCCCATCCAGGGCGGTGTGCTGTTTGCTATCCGACCTTCAACGACCTATACCGAGTCCCACCGACTACGCATAGGGTGGCCCCCCTACAACCGTAACGCGGTTTTCCAGCCGAATTCTTCCCGCCGGCCACCTTGATCTCGCACGGTCCGATACACCCGTTGCTCGGCGCGGCCTGGGCCTACCCCTGCATCGGCGACATGTCGACACGGACCGGCAAGAAGCAATCCTCCATCAACATGTTCGCTAAACCCCCGACCCCCCTTGGAGGGGAGACATCTACACAAGACGCCTCACTCACCCCGGAACCACCCGACTCCCAGAAAATGTTGGAGTTTATCCGCGAAGGGTTTACCACTATACACAGTAAGCTCGACGATATGAATGGCACGATATCCTCCATCAAGGCGCACATGGAGAGAACCGATGGTCGAGTGACCGAGATTGAGGAGCGGGTGAGCACTGCCGAGGACGGCCTGGGTTCTCTCCGCGCAGAGGTGTCTACGCTATCCACCCGAGTTGCCGAAGTGGAGAAGAAAAATGAAGACCTAGAGTCTCGCTCGAGATGCAACAACCTCCGCATTGTCGGGGTTCCGGAGGATGGTCTGCAAGGACCTATGGAGGACTATGTGGAGAGTATGCTGCTTCAACTCCTCGATTCCCCGAAACTCTCCCCGCAGTTTGCGATCGAGAGGGCCCACCGCTCTCTCACGGCGAAACCAAAACCTGGAGCGCCTCCACGCCCGATAATTGCTAGGCTCTTAAACTTTCGAGATCGAGACACTCTCCTCAGGGCGGCGAGGGCCAAGGGAGATCTCCTCCTAGGTGGTGCTAGGATCCATCTTTATCCGGACTTTTCGATAGCAGTACAACGGGAGCGCAGGACCTTCCTTGCAGTGAAGAAGAGATTACGCGACCTCCAGGTGAAATACTCTATGCTGTATCCCGCTAAGCTACGTGTTGAACACGCCAGTCGTGTTTATTTTTTTACGTTGCCTGAGGAAGCCTCTAGGTTCATAGACGAACGCTTTCCTGGTTGAAACAATCTGCTAGCGAACACTATCACTGGCACACTATTGTTTTAGAACATTCGATCAGCGGATACCTCTCTATCCTACTTCGGCACTGTTTCGGCCCATCAGCACTTTGTCATTGTCCTATGGTGTCCCGACGAGAACACTTGACTGCACCTAATTAAGCCAGTTGCTTTCTTGTTGTGTTTCTTTTGCCTATGATGTCTTCTGCACATTGTTTTATGCTACGTAGTCGGCTTTCCCCGACAGATTGATATACATTGTGTTTGCCATAACTGCCCCCGCCCTCGCGGGACCTCCTTTAGAGGGATATGGATACTAATAACGGGCATATACAGCTATCCGTTCACTGCCTCACGGTTCGGAGCATCACCGCCAGGCCACTTCACAGGCCCCCCAGGCGTTGATGCCACTGTTTTTGTTTTTCCTGTTAGGGTATAGGGTGGTCATCCCTCCGTTTGGGGGAGGAATGTGGGAGGGGGAGGGGGGAATGGGGTTTTATGTTAAAAAAAGCTTGGTGTTCACAGGGAAGGTTGAGTACGAATTACTATGCCCCCAGTGGCAATACAGATTTGCGCGCACTGGGAGACGACCATGGGGTGCATACTTTCATACACCCGTCTTTTTCGATGGCTACTGGTGGAGGGATTGGTGAGGATCCTTTGACGTTCATGAGTTGGAATGTAAGGGGGTTGGGAAACCACAAAAAGATGAGGTTGTTACAACTTCAGGCCGAACGACACCGGGCTAAAGTCCTGTTCCTTCAGGAAACGCATGCACGCACGGAGTTTTGTGACAAGTTCGCAAGATCATGGGGCCCACAGAGGTACTTCACTACATACTCTACCCAGAGCCGCGGGGTCATGACCCTCATTCATAGGAGCCTTAGATTTGTCCCCACTACTACCCTAATCGACCCCCAGGGCAGGTACGTTCTTCTCCATGGTGTTCTACAGAATAGAGAGATTGTATTGCTCAATATATATGGCCCTAACATTGACGATCCCGACTTTTATACTGATCTCATAAATCTCCTAGCAGGTTTCCCCCTGATCCCGATACTCTGGGGAGGTGACTTCAATACGATATTTGATGTGGATCTCGATAGATCCGGTTCCAGACCTCGTCAACTCTCCAGAGCAGCATACACCGCACTCTCCTCACTTCCTCGTCTATCCTTGTTTGATGCCTGGAGGTTCCTATACCCAGACTCCCGCTCCTATTCTTTTTACTCCTCGGTTCACGATTCCTTCTCCCGGATTGATAGGTGGTTGTTATCTGGCGACCTACTTAAGACCGTGACTAATATGGCGATTCTCCCTAGGACCCTATCGGACCACTCCCCGGTGACTGTCACCCTGTGCTGGGGCCTCGATCGGGATCGGGCCAGGTACTGGAGGATGAAACCCCTCTCTCTCCTCGACCCGGTCTTTTGCTCGGAGGTGGAGTCGGCAATTGAGGAGTTCTTCAGGATCAACACTGACTCAGTTTCCTCGCAAGCCATACTATGGGAGGCCTTCAAGGTCTATATCAGAGGCATCGCCCTCTCCAAGGAGAACGGTATCCTTAAAACTATCCGGAGGGAAATCGCTGTGAGCGAGGCCACACTATCTAGGCTGGAAGCCCAGTACACCTCGGACCCGAATCCGGAAATCCTTGCGTTAATTGGCACAGAGCTGGACACCTTTCGCTCGCTCGCTGACCGCGAGCTGAAGTTCCTGGACAGCCCCGGTCAGGCAAGAAGATACGGAGAGGGTGAGCGCCCCAGCCGGCTCTTGGCTAGACTGCTTCGCCGAGAATTCGGCCCCACATCCATTCCCGGGATTGAGAGACCGGATGGGTCACTGGCCACTTCCTCTGGAGAGGTCAATGCTGAATTCCTCTCCTTTTATCAATCCCTGTACGCTCACTCCGACGTTGCCACTACGGCCGAAATTGATGCTTACCTTGACAAACTTCCCCTCTCGGCCCTCTCTCCCGCCACTATTGGAGCCCTCGAGAGCTCGCTCACCCCTCAGGAGTTCTCGGAGGCCATGGACTCCCTGGCTTCAGGCAAATCTCCAGGCTCGGATGGTATACCCATCGAGTTCTATAAACGCTTTAAATCGCTCCTGCTCCCCCATCTGACGGCACTCTGGGAGGAGTCTGTGGAGATAGGTCGGTTCCCCCCCTCACTCCGTGAAGCTACTATCACAGTCCTGCTCAAACCTAACAAACCCTCTACCCAATGCGGCTCTTACCGCCCGCTTTCATTGATTAACTGTGATGTCAAGATATATGCTAAGGCACTCGCTCTGCGGCTTATCCCCCTCATGCCACACATCATTCACCCAGACCAGTCGGGTTTTATCCCGAACCGTTCCACCTCCTTGAACTTGAGACGTCTATTTAGCATTATAAGTAGAGTAAGCCCTGATGTACATGCGGTGACCGCGGCCCTAGATATGCAAAAGGCCTTTGATTCGGTCTCATGGAACTACCTGTGGCGGGTACTTGACAGGTGCAAATTCGGCCCCACATTTGTGTCTTGGATAAAACTACTCTACTCCGATCCAGTGGCCAGAGTCCGCACCGAGGGCCGCTGTTCCTCTCTTTTCCACGTTGCCAGGGGCACTAGACAGGGTTGTCCCCTTTCGCCCTTAATCTTTGCTTTAGCGATGGAGCCGTTCGCCGACATGCTGCGCCAGAACCATTCCCATAGGGGCCTGCGCACAGCTGGCTCCTCAGATATAGTCTCTCTGTATGCTGATGACGCCCTCCTTTATATCCGTTCCCCTGAGATTAACCTGGCCCCTATACTGGAAGATGTTGCCCTATTTGGTCGTATCTCTGGTCTCACGGTAAACTGCTCCAAATCAACCCTCTTCCCGCTCACTCCTAGTACTCCTCCGCCTCCTGACACCATGGGATTCGCATGGGCCCAATCTGAGTTCACTTACTTGGGCGTGGTGGTGTCCAGGCATACCGAACGGGTCCTGCAGGAAAACTACCAGTCATATCTGGTGAACCTTGCAGTTAAAATGCAGGGCTGGGATAAACTTCCGATCTCATTGGCGGGTAGGATAGGAGTTCTGAAGATGGTGGTACTTCCACAGCTACTGTATAAGTTTGCCAACATCCCCCAGTGGCCGGGAACAGACTACTTCCAGACGTTGTCTCGCACCCTGAACTCATTCCTTTGGCATTCTGGTGCTGTCCGCCTAAAACTTGAGACGCTTTCTGCTCCGATGGAAACTGGTGGATTCGGTGCACCAGACTTCTTTAGGTACTGGTTGGCTGCACAACTCCAACACACTGCGCATTGGTTCGCTACCCCAGACTCCCCTCCTCATGTTAGGCTGGAGAGACTGTCAGTCAGCGACCGCGACATTCGATCTCTTGTGATCTCACCCATCCCAATGGTACCGGGCTCCATGGACCCTGCGACATGCACATCGCTGGCCTTGTCCAGATTATGGCGGATACTAGGTGTTACTCACCCCTTTCATGGCAATCTTCCGATCTGGAATTTTTGCCCTGAGGTCCCACGGGTCCCTCCCTCCGTGGTTCGTTGCTGGGCCGACGCCGGGTATGAACTACTCCGTGACCTCTTTGATCAAGGCATTTTCATCGAGTGGCCTGACCTCCCGGCTTCTCTCAGACAGAGACCTTCTGTCTGGCTTCAATATTCTTCACTCCGTAGGGTACTCAAACACAAGTACACATGCTTCCCGGCGTTACCTCCTGACGAACCTGCAATTGCTGAATTAACCTCTCCCGTCCCCCTGAGGGGCAAAATCTCGAGATTATACACTCTTCTCCAAACTAGGTCGCCCCCCACATTCTCTAAACTCCGGCACTATTGGGAGATCGACCTTGGACTCGATGTGACTGACGAACGCTGGGCCCACATGTGCTCACGCACCCGGGATGTCTCTTTCAACTCCCGATTCAAATTAATTCAATTCAAGGTACTCCATAGATACCACTACACTCCGGCCAGACTACATCGCATTTCAAACGACTCCCCCCCTGGATGCCCCAGATGCGCGTGCGAGAATGCAGACTATCTTCACATGCTGTGGTCTTGCCCCCGACTTGCCCAATTCTGGACCTCGGTATGCTCTACTATGTCCTCTATCCTTGATTCCCACATCCTCTTATCCCCAATGACATGTTTGTTTCACGACTTCCCCGACCTCCACCGTGACTCCAGAAAACTTGCTGGCCTGTGCATGCTACTTGCTGTGCGCCCAATTCTGCTTTGTTGGCTTCGGCCTTACACCCCTACCCACGCACAATGGCTTAGGGCAGTGACGTGGGCCTCTGACACGGAGGAGGTCTGGGCGACACAACAGCCCACTCATTCCAGGCCCAGGGATATATGGCTGCAGTTTCGTTTATTTATGTCCTCCATTGAATCTGACTCGGATCCGGGGTCTTCTCCTCCCTCTGCTTGACCCACCCCCCATACTGTTTTCAAGATTCCCTTTTGAATTATCTCCCTCATGTATGGGTGGTCCGACCTCCCATGGGCCCTCACGTGTATATGCACCCAATTCCTTTCTTTCTTGCCGTTTTTTTTTTTTTTTCTTTTTCCTCTGATGCTTTGCTTGTATAAACTATGCGTATTCATACTGTTTGATTACTGTTTACCCTGTATGCTTTATGTTGACTCACCTGTACTTGTGTCACCGAGCTGAATAAATAAAAGTTTAAAAAAAAAAAAAAAAAAAAAAAAAAGCTGAGCATGCTTTGAACCCCTTTTACAGAGCTAGGTGATGGCCATTTGAGGATGGCATCCTCTTTTCTTGAGTCCATTCGGACTCCTTTGGGTGTCAGGATGAAACCTAGAAACTCGACTTCTGTGGTATGGAAAACACATTTCTCCAATTTAGCAAATAGTTTGTGTTGGCGCAGTTTTTCAAGTACTGCCCTGACGTGTTTTCTGTGATCAGATTCCGAAGAGGAGTACACCAGAATGTCATCGATATATACGACAACACAAACATCGATGAGTTCCCGAAGGACATCATTCATGAAGTATTGGAAGGCAGCCGGCGCGTTACACAATCCGAAAGGCATCACCTGGTACTCGAATAATCCGTATTTAGTACGGAAGGCAGTTTTCCATTCGTCGCCTTCTTTAACTCGTACCAGATGATAAGCCCCCGGGAGATCTAACTTGGTGTATATGCAAGCGTCCTTCACCTGGTCAAGGAGTTCAGGGATCAGAGGCAGAGGATAACGTTTTTTAACCGTTATCTGGTTCAATGCGCGGTAATCGATACAAGTTCTAAGGTCGCCTTCTTTTTTGGGCACGAAGAACAAAGCCGAGGATGCCGGGGACTTTGACGGGCAAATAAAACCATTAGCTAGGTATTGATCCAAATATTGTCTCAAATACAGATTCTCTGGTTCGTTAAGGGCATAAATCCTGCTACAAGGGGGTTGTGCACCGGGCACCAGATCGATTTGGCAATCGTACGATCTGTGAGGAGGTAACGTGTTGGCCTGTTCCTTTTGGAAGACGTCCTGAAAGTCTTGGTATTCCGGAGGTAGTTGCATGGAGGCAGAGGTTACAGATGCTAGATTAATCTTCAGGTTTTCTGGGTAGCAGGTTTGTGTACAATCCGGGAAGGTTATTCTCTTAGCTCGCCAATCAATTCGAGGATTATGTGTCTCTAACCAAGGGATTCAAGAATAACCTGAAACTGTGGAGCCTTGATTACATCAAACACAACACCCTCCCGATGGCCGTCGGGACCAATAAGAGTCACCTCAGTAGTGGAATGTGTTACCAGTCCAGAGGCAATTTCAGTTCCATCGACTGTGGTGATGACATCTTTGCTGGTTTTAGGACGGAGAGGGAGGTTAATCCTAGAGACCAATTCACGATCCACATAGTTTCCAATAGCCCCACTATCGATGTATGCCTTTATAAACTTTTATTTTTAGCGGCACAAGGTTACATGGTGCAGGCATCAAGGGCACGAGTCCGGCACGTGTAAAAGACGTAACAATACAATACATTTAACATGGTACATTGGTCACAGCAATACAAGGCAGTGGTCGCATGAGATATATACAAATAAGTGTGCACATAGTAGGGGTAATTACAGAGGGGTGGGAGACAAGCCAGAGCTGGAGGCACTTGTACTTCTATTGTTAAGGTATGTGTTGAATTCCGTCCAGATGTTACGGGGGCGAGATGTAACAGGGAGCATGGATATGAATTCCTCCTCGCAATTGCGTGACCAGGTAAGCATATGGAGCCATTTCCGGTGAGCCAGAGGGGAGGGATTTTTCCAATTCTGAAGGACGCATTTCTTGGCAACCATACATGCAATATTCAGAAATCTAGCTGAACATCTAGTGTCATCGGTCGTCCAGGCGCCAAACAGGACGGCCAGAGGATCTGGGTCAATAACAACTCCAATGATAGCAGAGAGAGTTTCTAGGATACCCTCCCAGAAACCAAGCAGTTTGTTACAAGACCAGAACATGTGTAGGTGATCGGCCTCTGTCGCCCCGCAGCGGGGGCAGGGGCGTGTCGCAGTGTGAACGAACCTAGATGTTCTGTACGGAGTATAATAAAGTCTATTTAGAAGTTTGTACTGCATGGCACGAAAACGGAAGTTGAGGGAGACTCGTTGGGTGTGCAGGCACATGTTCTCCCAGGCCCCATCTGATATTTCCAGGCCCAGGTCGTCGGCCCAGTCATCGCGTGCCTTGAGGGTGGGAGTAGTGGAAGCAGCCTGAAATATCTTGTAGAGTGAGGAGACCACGCCGCGGGCGCCCCCTGAGTTGGCAATGTATGCGATGGCTGGGTTGTCTGGGGGCTCGTCCGGGAATGTGGGCCATTTGGACCTAAACGCGGCCCGCAGTCTATAATATTGGAGGGTTTCCAAAGCGGTCCCGGTGTGACCCGGTTTCCAAGATCGGGGGTCAATAAAGCTGCCTTCAGGGTAGAAGTCCGTCAGTGCATGGTATCCCAGCTCCCCCCAGTATCGGGCCAGCGCTGCGTCGTGTGTGGGTTCCAGGCCAGGAAAGGCCCACACGGGAAGCCACTTGTAGTACGGAAAGGCTCCAGGCGTCTGGGAAAGCATGCGAGACCAGGCCAAGAGAGTTGTGTAGAGAGGGTCAATAGGAGAGTCGGGTATGTATTGGTAATGCAGTAGCGCGGACATTAGGTCGATGCCGGTGGTCGCCAATCTCTCCAGTTTGACATGGGGACGCGTTGGTGCACCAGGATACCAGTGGGTGGCATGTTGGGCCTGAGCTGCGTGCCAGTAAAGTGATATATTCGGGGCTGTGAGTCCCCCTAGTTTGTATGGAAGTGTCATGTCCGTCCACTTTTTGCGTACTGCGCCCGCGTGCCAAAGGAACTGAGCAAACAGTGTGTGCAGTCTGGCAAAGTAGATATTCCCAGGCCACACGGGTACGTTGCTAAATGTGTAGAGGAGTTTGGGGAGCAGAATCATTTTAATGAGGGAGAGCCGTCCAGCAATGGAGAGCGGGAGGGCGCGCCACCTGAGGATTTTAGTTTCGGCCATGCGTGTTACCGCAGAGTAATTGTCAGCGAGAAGGGAGGACTTGGCCAAGGATATGTGCACGCCCAAATATCTAAAACCATTCGGTGACCAACGGAGGGGGTATTCAGAGGCAGGTTGCTGGGTGGCCTTAGTGAGCGGGAAGATCTCCGACTTAGAATAATTGATAGTGAAGCCGGAGTGAGTGCCTATGCGAGTAATGTCCCTTAGTATTGAGTCAAGGTGTGTTGCAGGGTCTCTGATGTATAAGAGAACATCGTCCGCATATAGGGATATAATTTCGGGGCTGTCTTTCAGTCTTATACCCTTGCGGGCGTGGTGAGCACGGACATAGTCTGCCATTGGTTCAATTGTTAAAGCGAACAGTATTGGAGAGAAGGGGCATCCCTGTCGGGTACCTCTGAACAGTCTGAAAAGATCAGAAGTTAGTGTATTGATCCTAACCCGTGCCACAGGAGAAGTGTAAAGCAATTTTATAAACTTAATCATGTTCGGGCCAATACCCATATTCTCAAGAACCAGCCAAGTGTATCTCCAGGAGACCATATCGAAGGCCTTCTGGGCGTCCAGTGTGACCGCCACTGCTTGTGCCTCTTGATCAATGCGGGACATTACGTTAAACAGTCTCCTGATGTTGTGGGAGGTGGACCTACCCGGTACAAAGCCGGCCTGGTCATCATGGACCAGATATGTCATAATGGGCAGAAATCGGTTCGCTATAATTTTTGCAAAGATCTTTGTGTCGAGGTTCATTAGGGAGAGGGGTCTATAGGACCCACATTCGTCGTCGGGCTTATCGGGCTTGAGCAGCACCGTAATGACTGCCTCGCGCATAGAGAGGGGAAGAATAGAGACTCGGAGCGATTCATCCCAGACCTCGAGTAGCTTGGGGGCGAGTATAGCGACGTGTTCTTGATAGAAATCGGCAGTCAGACCGTCGGGCCCCGGGGCTTTGCCTTTGGGTAGGTCAGAGATGGCTGTTACTATCTCGTCAAGCGTGACTGGAGAGTCTAGTTCGTCACGGGTAGCGGAGGAGATCTCAGTGGTGGGGATCGAATCAAGGAGTTCCCGCATGTGCTGTTCAGTGTGCTCAGCAGGCTGGGAGTAGAGAGATCTGTAGAACTCGGTAAATGTGTTCAGGATTTGTAGGTCAGCCCATTGGGTATTACCCTGTTCATCTTTAAGTGAGGTGATTTGCGTTCGGCCAGATTCCCATTTAGTTAGTGTCGCTAACGTTCTCCCGGGCCTCTCTCCCTCACCATATTTCCTGGCCGCTTGAGGGCGACCAAGGAAATGTATCTCGCTGACGGCGAGTTTGTTGAAAGCTTGGAGTTCCTCAGAGATCTGGGCAAGAGTGGCGGGGTCGGCACCAGAGGCGCCTTGCAGTTCCAGTTGTTTCAGTTTGCTTTCTGAACGGCTCAGCGCTGCTCTGATTGATTTCAACACCCCAGCTTCCCGGGAGATAGACATTCCCCTGATGTACACCTTAAAGGCGTCCCACCTCACGGCGGCAGAGGTATCTCGGAGAGTATTCAGTTCGAAGAAAGACAGAATATCGTCGAGTATTTCAGCCTTAAATACCACATCTCGCAGGGCGTCGGATGTATGCCTTTATTGCATGCAACCGCTTAGGCTGTTCTGGATCTACGAGAACTATTGGCACAATGAAATGCGAGGTCTGAGAGTTAGTTTTCAAGCTCGGCAAGCGGACCCCTACACTTGTCGGGCGGAGTCGTGTCCCGAAATAGAGTCTTCATGGTTTTTATCAGCGGCTCCTACCGCCTTTCGGGGCGGTTTTTGCCAGGCAATCTCGTAGAAAGTGTCCATAATTCCCACAATAAAGACATAATTTTAACTGCCGCCTCCTTTCACGTTCCTTTTGAGTTAAGGGTCCTTTAATCCCTCCAATTTGCATAGGCTCAGAGACATCAACTCCCTTGGGATTAGCATGGGTCTTGACCAACACCCGGGTCTCAAACCTGGACCGATCTGCGTTTCTGTTTTGCATTCTTGGGGCGGATTTACAACTTGGGCCAAGACATCTTTAAGTTCTCCGCGTAGGCCTCGATAAAACAACGAGACTCTTTTATCCTCTGGCCATCCCGTTTCCACAATTAGTCTATTAAAGGTTGCAATATAGGATAGGAGGTCCTGATTGCCCTGTCGCAGGGATAGAAGTTCATCATCCAGAGCCTGCCCCTGAGAGTGTCGAGCAAATAACCTTTCCATGCTTGCTTGAAACCTTTGAAAATCACAGAGAATCGGGTCATCTTGAGTAACCAGTGGAACTGACCAATCGGCAGCGCAGCCGCTGAGATATGACAATACAAAGGCTACCTTGGTCTGATCATTAGGGAAGGCCCCAGGTCTGCATAGGAAGTGCACACAACACTGATTCATGAATATGGCGAATCGTTTGGGGTCCCCAGCAAAGCGTTCGGGTGGGGCCAGCGGCATGTTTCCAGGATTATTAATCTGCACAGGGTTACTGGAAACCACAGGAGCGGGGTTCCCCCCGGAACCGGGTAGAGGAGTTTGCCCAGCTTGACCTTGCAAAAGCTGTCTGGCCAGGTCATCAGTTCTTTCCTTTGATATTATTAATTCCCTCCTGAGGGCATTAGTCTCTTGACGAGCGGCATGTACTTCGGCCCGTAATTCCCCCAGTAATTGGGCCAACTGATCAGTCTCAGAACTTTCCATAGCGCCTGGGTGGGCATTTGTAGGAAGGCTTCGCGTTCTGTAACGCTCACCTGACTCCCACGGAGGCGCTGGCCTGGTTCGCGCTGCTGTGACCTCTTCTAAGGTGATGCGCAGGGTTCGGAAGACGGACTGGACCGGGCCCCCAAATCTGGCTTGTCTGGCTCGCAGAAGTATCCTTATGTAGGCGAAAATAGGGGATTAACTGTATGCGGGGTGATGCAATCAGCCTCCCACTTTCCACTCTCACCCTCCTCGAAACCCTTCTGTGATTCCTCGTAGCATCTCACCTTAGGGTCTGGAAGGACGAGCTCTCCATCCTGCTTCTGATGCAGGGGCGCGTTGGTATCCAGTTACTTCACTGGATTTTCGGATTGGTGAGAACCAAACTTGCTTGGCTTCCAGGTAAGTTTTTTTGGTAAGAGGTTCCCCTTGTG
Source organism: Ambystoma mexicanum (assembly GCF_040938575.1). NCBI lineage: Eukaryota > Metazoa > Chordata > Amphibia > Caudata > Ambystomatidae > Ambystoma > Ambystoma mexicanum. Next base: position 609,539,507 of record NC_090933.1, read on the forward strand.
TCCATGCAGTAATGTACTAATGCTAGTGTCTTTTTCCCCATAGGGGCCGGGGTACGGAATGTCGGGGAACAGGCACCGACCCGAGATGAGAGGTGAAATCCTTGTAGAAATCAGGTAAGTCTTTAATGAGCATTTTTTGGTAATGTCTTTTCATTCGCTCATTAACGCTGATGTCTCTTTTTCCCCTTAGGGGCCGGGTCCCGAAATGCCAGGATGCGGCGCGGACCCGAAATGAAGAGGGAATGAATCAACAGGTAAGTCTTAACATGGAGATTTAGCTTTCCTTATTCCCTTCTCTCTCTCACCTTTTGTTCTGGTCTTTTTCTCACTAGGCGCTGGGGCGTGACTGCGAATCCGGATGATCGCTGCTGAACATGGAGGCGCCCTGTAAAGGTGAGTGGAATGTGGAGCTGCAGCGATCGACGCGATGAGCTTTTAAATAAAAGTCTTCCTTTTCAGGATTGTCGGCGAGATGTCTCCGGGATGCGGATTTTAGCAGGTAAGGACTTTTCCTTCTTCTGTTCTCTTCTTCTCTTCCTTTGCAGGTGATCCAGGATGCTGGCAGGCGTGGCAGAAGTCAGGATGCAGGAGCAGACACGGTGAGCGTCCAGCTGCTAGATGCAGAACAACGCGAAGCACGTGTGGCTGTTCGGGTGGGGTTTAAATAGCCTTGGAAGAAGTGCCAGGTATGTATCCTTCCTCCAATCAGGTATGTATCCTTCTCCGAACACGCCAGGATGGTAAATTAGTCCCACAGGTAAAATAGTTCCTTTCAGGTCTCAAGGAGGCTGGGATCCTGCAGCATGGTCTGCATCAGGTAAGTGCACTCAAGCACTTCCATAATGAGCCTGGCGCCTATGGCGCCAGGACTGATGTCTTTTATGAGCCTGGCGCCATAGGCGCCAGGACACTGTCCAAAGGGCCCCTATATGGGGTTGCTGGGTCCTTCCTTGGGGACTGGATGTCCGCTTTCGGGGACGCAGGGCTTGAACCGGCTCCCCGGGAGCGGGCATCATGACAGAATGGCGCTAACACTAGGGAAATTAAGGACGGGATGCACAGAGAATTCTGACAGTTATAGACAAGTTATCAGGGTATTGATGGGATTGCTTAGAAGGTGGAACAAAGACAAGCCATCAAGATCGGGTATACTATGTGTTACTATGGGATGGAGAGATACTCACAATCAGCGCTTGAGTTTGGGATTTTGGAACAGCCAACCAGGTTTCTGGACTCAAAGGATCTGCTGTGCAAAGGTCTGGTCACGGCACAGCGGCACCTCAGCTGGATGGAGCGGGTAGCAGGGCAAGCAAGCGGCACTGGATAGTCCCAAAAAGGGTACAACAGCTTTTCCCCTTTTCTCCCTGAGTTAGTGGGATTTTGTTATGGGGTTTAGTTCTGAAGGGTGGTTCTCCCTGGATAAGAGTGCCTGGATCAACTATCCCTTTCCTGGCAGTTGAGCCTGGAATCTTGCAGGATGAATATGAAATGTCTGGATACGCAGGTGCTGGAAAATTCAGAAGAGAGTGTCCTTTGTCTCTGCGAGCCTCTACCTTTTATAAGGCGGTTGACAACACAGGATTTATTCTTGGGCAGAACTGAGCTGACCTACCCCTAAGAATCTGATAGGACAGCCTATGTTATGTCGCCTCCTCCTTAGAAGCAGATTGGGCTGAAAGAGGCGACTCAGTTTTATGGGGTTGTGTTTTTATTAGGTACAGATCTATCCCACAGTCATTTTTGCCAAACATCAGTTATGACATAAATCGCAAATTTGTACAGATGTGGCACTTTTGCAAATTACATAGGCAAATTACATATTTCATACATACCATGATATTCCAACTCCCAGGTCTGTATGACATTATTTCGTCTTTCTAATAATTTTTCACGATTTTAGTGGGAACCGCTTCACCTAAAATTCCACACTTTTAGATATGTATACATATTATCATAGAGCATGTTGGCATTAAATCTCCAAGTGGTATCATGTCTACTTTTTCCATGATTGACACTTTTCCACTGTTTGCGTCCCATGTATGCTATGGACAGCCACAATATCTTGTTTTAAAGCCACAGAAATTACATTTAAATTGTTAAACTTTTACATTCCTGCATGTCCGGTTGCAGAGATAAAAGTCAGTCTTTGGGCCAGGTGGGCTAGCTTTTGTCTCCCATATAAGGGCATACATCCAAATGTTGCTCTGGAGTGGCCTTTGAGGCTCCCCAGTTTAATGTTGATGGGAGGTGTTACTTGAAGTTTCACACATATGTGTCCCAGAATCTATTGTATCAGGCATGAGCCCAGCCGCAAAGTCTGACGAGCGTGTTAAATTCTCCCCCTTGGTCCATTGATAGTTACCAAGGGGCTGGTCCTTTGGGGGAGGCCAAATCCTGTTCCCAGGAAGCACATGTCCTTTGAAGCGAGGGCAGGAAAAAAACTGTTCTGTGGCTCCACAGTAAATGTACTTATTTATTTACTTATTTATTTTTTTCTGAATCAGAAGGAAGTCTGTCAAACTAAAACATCCTATATATATTTTCAAACAACAACACCCCCCTCACATTTCTATGCAAGGACAGGGCCTAGTTCAACATTTCACTTTTAAACAAATGTTTTTCTTGTCTGCAAAAAGCAACCTTTTTTACACATGGTGAATTCTGCTGGGATGTCACTTTCGAATGTGGCTTTTCCTGGTCATCTAGTTCTAAATATTATTTGTAGCCCTAGTCACTTTCTCATACACAGAAATTTGTTCAAGGCTAAGGTCCACTTAAACTGACATATGCACATAGAGGGTTTCTTTTGAAGATTTTATCTGTGACATTTTGGGGCCAATTCATAGAATTCGGCGCACAAGTGGCGCACGCGGCTGGCGCACAGTGTGCGCGTGCGAATCCCTGCGCCAGCCGCGTGCGCCAAAACCCATTTCCGCGCACAGCGTATTCATGGATTCCAGCCACCAAAACCAGCCGTGGCGCATAGTGGCGCAGCGACCTTGCAGCAGCGCCAGTTACGCCCCCAAGAACGCCTTCCGCGCAGGGAAAAGCCATCAAAATCCCCAATCCAGCGCAAAGGGCTGCGCTAACCCTGTACCAGCACGGCAAGCGGGCTACGTGTATTCCAGGGGTTCACGTGAAGTCACTCACGCGATCGGGCCTGGGGGAGCGGGCTACGTGTATTTCAGGGGTTCGCGTGAACTTTTTCACGCGATCGGGCCTGGGGGAGCGGGCTACGTGTATTTCAGGGGTTCGCGTGAACTTATTCACGCGATCGGGCCTGGGGGAGCGGGCTACGTGTATTTCAGGGGTTCGCGTGAACTGATTCACGCGATCGGGCCTGGGGGAGCGTGCTACGTGTATTTCAGGGGTTCGCGTGAAGTTCCACACGCGAATAGCCTGGGCGCGTGTATTTCAGGGGTGCGCGAGAAATTCTACACGCGAATAGCCTGGGCGCGTGTATTTCAGGGGTGCGCGAGAAATTCTACACGCGATTTCAGCAGGGTACGTGTATTTCAGGGGTGCGCGAGAAATTCTACACGCGATTTCAGCAGGGTACGTGTATTTCAGGGGTGCGCGAGAAATTCTACACGCGATTGGCCTGGGTACGTGGATTTCAGGGGTGCGCGAGAAATTCTACACGCGATTTCAGCAGGGTACGTGTATTTCAGGGGTGCGCGAGAAATTCTACACGCGATTGGCCTGGGTACGTGGATTTCAGGGGTGCGCGAGAAATTCTACACGCGATTGGGCCTGTGCGAGTGGGGCAGTGTATTACGTGGGTGTGCGGGAAGTTGAAGAGGTGAATTGCCAGTGTGGGTCCTCCCAGGTCTCCCCTCTACCCCCTCCACGACCTCTGCAGGCAGCCCACACCACAGGGGACTAGCCTGCACCCCTGGTCATGTCCCGCAGGCAGCACATCCACCATGGGCATGCCCCCCAGCCAAGCCACATGTCCCCTTGCACCCCCACCCCCCAGCAGGCCCCCACTCATGTCCCCTTGCACCCCCACCCCCCAGCAGGCCCCCACTCATGTCCCCCTGCACCCCCACCCCCCAGCAGGCCCCCAACCATGTCCCCTTGCACCCCCACCCCCCAGCAGGCCCCCACTCATGTCCCCTTGCACCCCCACCCCCCAGCACTGTGGGGCACCTGCCAGCAGGCCCCCAACCATGTCCCACTCATGTCCCCCTGCACCCCCACCCCCCAGCAGGCCCCCACTCATGTCCCCCTGCACCCCCACCCCCCAGCACTGTGGGGCACCTGCCAGCAGGCCCCCAACCATGTCCCACTCATGTCCCCTTGCACCCCCACCCCCCAGCAGGCCCCCACTCATATCCCCTTGCACCCCCACCCCCCAGCACTGTGGGGCACCTGCCAGCAGGCCCCCAACCATGTCCCACTCATGTCCCCCTGCACCCCCACCCCCCAGCACTGTGGGGCACCTGCCAGCAGGCCCCCAACCATGTCCTACTCATGTCCCCCTGCACCCCCACCCCCAGCAGGCCCCCACTCATGTCCCCCTGCACCCCCACCCCCCAGCACTGTGGGGCACCTGCCAGCAGGCCCCCAACCATGTCCAACTCATGTCCCCCTGCACCCCCACCCCCCAGCAGGCCCCCACTCATGTCCCCTTGCACCCCCACCCCCCAGCACTGTGGGGCACCTGCCAGCAGGCCCCCAACCATGTCCCACTCATGTCCCCCTGCACCCCCACCCCCCAGCAGGCCCCCACTCATGTCCCCTTGCACCCCCACCCCCCAGCACTGTGGGGCACCTGCCAGCAGGCCCCCAACCATGTCCCACTCATGTCCCCCTGCACCCCCACCCCCCAGCAGGCCCCCACTCATGTCCCCCTGCACCCCCACCCCCCAGCACTGTGGGGCACCTGCCAGCAGGCCCCCAACCATGTCCCACTCATGTCCCCTTGCACCCCCACCCCCCAGCAGGCCCCCACTCATATCCCCTTGCACCCCCACCCCCCAGCACTGTGGGGCACCTGCCAGCAGGCCCCCAACCATGTCCCACTCATGTCCCCCTGCACCCCCACCCCCCAGCACTGTGGGGCACCTGCCAGCAGGCCCCCAACCATATCCCACTCATGTTCCCCTGCACCCCCACCCCCCAGCAGGCCCCTACTCATGTCCCCCTGCACCCCCACCCCCCAGCAGGCCCCCACTCATGTCCCCTTGCACCCCCACCCCCCAGCACTGTGGGGCACCTGCCAGCAGGCCCCCAACCATGTCCCACTCATGTCCCCCTGCACCCCCACCCCCCAGCACTGTGGGGCACCTGCCAGCAGGCCCCCAACCATGTCCCACTCATGTCCCCCTGCACCCCCACCCCCCAGCAGGCCCCCACTCATGTCCCCCTGCACCCCCACCCCCCAGGAGGCCCCCACTCATGTCCCCTTGCACCCCCACCCCCCAGCAGGCCCCCACTCATGTCCCCCTGCACCCCCACCCCCCAGCAGGCCCCCACTCATGTCCCCTTGCACCCCCACCCCCCAGCACTGTGGGGCACCTGCCAGCAGGCCCCCACCCATGTCCAACTCATGTCCCCCACCACCCCCACCCCCCAGCATTGCGGGGCACCCTCCACCAGGCCCTCGCCCATGTCCCATCCATGCCCCCCTGCACCTGGGTCCCAACAATCCCCAATCATGTCCGTAATGGCCATCCTCCCCTGCCAAAAGGCCCAACCAACTATCACATCCACCCACATATCAAAGGCAATTACATGTTACACACCCAATGTAAATAATGCAAATGAACACATGTCTGTCACACACAATGGCTGCAAGTGAATGTTAAAACACCCAACATGACATGCATGAAAGCAATGAGATGATACGACACATTGAAGGATGAAAGTAAAAATGTATTGAAAATCAACTAGAATGGAAATGAAATGAGAAAAACCACAAAGAAAAACAACAAAAAGAAGATGAATGTCCATGAAAAAAATCCAAAAAATCAAAAAATCCATAGAAGAACCATTTACAAGACAATCCCGGGTCCATGAGCCCAACCAAATGAAACCTAACTATGTCAACTAACTAAAAACTGAACTATATACAAAAAAGTGGCGCATTGTCCAATTGCAACCAAATAAAAAAAAAAATTCAAAGGAAACCTACCACTAACTATATAACTATATACAATGGCAGCGGGCAAGTCCTGCGGCTCACTCTGTGATGTTGCCGGCCAGGGCATCATCGAACTCCATGTCGATGTCCCGGAGGCGGGACTCTGTCCTGGCCCCGAGGTCTCGCAGGGTCAACCCCGTGTCCACCTCAAACTCCCTGCGAGCTTCCTCGAGGCACTCAGCCCGCCTCAACGCCCGACGCATGGAGAACTCCGCCCTGACCATGGTGAGCCGCTCCTCTTCTGCCCGCTGCCGCTCCGCACCTATCCGCTGGACCAACTGCTCCCACACGGAAGACACTGCCATCCCAGGGTTCTCCTGCCCTCCGGCCGATGCCTGCCCCTCTGATCTTGATGGCCCCGAGCCATGATGCCTCCCACGTCGAGCCTGCTGCTGCCTCCGACGCCACTGCCTCTGCCAGCACGACGGCATCCAGGCTGATGGAATCCACCGATGCCGTCGTGCACGTGCCCTGCCAGATGATGCCGGCACATCCTCCATCTGCAGGGGGACAGTTGCTGGTGTGTCCACCCCTGCTGGACCTTCGACTCCCGACTGTGGCAGGGATGGGGTCCCCACCGAGCTGGCTGCGTTGGTCGGGGCAGGTCCACAGGGGGCCCTGGTGGCATCTGGGCCGGAAGACGGCATGGAGCATGACTGGCGCATAGCCCCCACAGAGGAGGAGAGGGTCGCCAGAAGGCCACACACATGTAGGAAACCCCCGACCATGGCGGCTCCCAAATGGTTCACGTACGCACGGTGCTCTTTGTGATGATGTGCATGCTCCTCCCGGGAAGCATGCACCTCATCACGAATGCCAGCCGTGCACAACGCGACACCAATCAGGACCCTCTCCACACGGCCAGGGGTCCCCTCGTCCGCAGGTAGAGGAGTGTCAGATGACATGGACATCTCCCCTACCTGCGGACGGGCCTGGGATGGGGCATCCCTGCTGGTGCATGGTGGTGCAGTCACAGTGTCAGGGACAGTGACATGCACAGGCACCTCCACGGCGACCTGTGCTGCCTCCTGCCCCTGGCCCTGGACTGCACCACTTGCACCAGCGGGGATGCCCCCACCAGGCCCCATGTGTGGCTCAGTAGCGGCCTCCTCCCCCTCTGTGGAAACCACCAACCTGGATGTCTCCACGCCATCTTCCGCCGGTGCAAGCCCCTGTGGGGGCTCACCCACCCCTTCCGCTGCAGCCGTAGCGGCATCCCCGCCGCTCTGCTCCACAGCGCCTTCTCCGCCCTCTTCTTCACTTGCCACTGTGTAGAGGGAGACATAGAACACAAGCATCAGGGTACTGTACAATGGTCCCCTAGACAGGAAGCAACAGCAGATGAGTGGCACTGTCATACATCACTTCCATCATGTCCCTCCACAACACATGGGTCAGTGCAGGCAAAACACATACAGTAACAGGCATGGCGCATGCCATGGACATTGGCATACATGACCAAGGGACTCATGATTCATATAATGTTGGTTTTAAACTCACATGCATCATGGGTCTTGCCATCACATGCACACACCTCACCGTAGTTCCATCCATCTGGCCTCGTACACCACAGACGCAGTGGATACAAGGATGACTAGGCTGCATCAGTGAATCTGAACATTGTCACAGACATGTGTCATGCATCCATGGCATTTACAAGTCACAGACACGCAGGTCAGACACACACACATGGACACCATACGTGTACATGGGACCAGCACCCATCCCTCACCCCCACCCATGTCCAGGAACAGAGACTGCCATGCTTCCATGTGTCCATTCCGCACAGAGCCCCCCATGTTGCAATAGAACACATCACTGTACTCACATGCCTGACCATGATGTCCCTGCACACACACATACGTACATGGCCTATGTCACACATACAGGCAGGTATCAGACAACCAGCACACTGCAACATGCCCTGTCTCACACAGCAATGCTTGGCCACTTACCGGCCAACTCCAGATGGGTCTGCCTCCGAAGGATCTGGGCGTGGAGCGCTGGGTCTACGCGTTCCAGGACCCTCATCTGGATGTCACTCAGGCGTGCCCGGCCCCCCTCCGCGAGGCGCCGGGCCTTATTGAGGGTCCTGGACCTCAAGTCCTCCCAGCGCTTCTTGATGTGCTTGATGTCGCGGGTTGCCACCCCCTCCGCGTTGATGGCAACCACTACATCGTCCCAGATCCTCTCCCGTCCTTCCTTGTTGGCGCGTGGTCTTCCGAAGAGGGCATCATAATGCCCCAGGACATGCTCCACCAGGACACCAACTTCCTTCTCACTGAAGCTGGTGGCCCTCTGCCTCTCTGGCTGGGGGTCGCCACTGGTCTCAGATGGTGCTTGCCCCGACATGGCGACCCCCGAGGCAGGCGTGGGTGGGCAACTGGGTCCTGGGGCTGGGCTGTGGAGCGATGGTATCCCAGTCGGGAGTCTACTGTTCCAGCAGCGGTGGACACAGCAACTGGACCCCTGCAGATGGCTGATGTGCAGGCACCAAATGGCAGGACACGGTGGCAGCAGGCAGGCAGGCAGGCAGCAGCAGATGGCACGTGGGAGGCTGCTCGGGGCACTGGGGGGGCAGTGATTCGGCCTTCTGGGCAGGAGCGTGGTCTTCTGTGTGTATTTGCGTGGCCAGCTTGATACGGAGTGATTTGGCACGTGAAAAATCTGCACGTCAGCGTGTAATTCGAGGAAAGGCCCTTAGCGCGTAAGCGCGTCTGCACGCATACGCATTTTCATTGGACCAAAGGCCCTCAGCGCGTGAGCGCGTCTGTGACGTGACGTGCGAGGGTGTATCCCTCATTGCACGTGATGACAGAACACACGTGGATTTCAACCAATCGCGTGTGAAAGTTCACGGCACCCCGGAACACACGTACCCAGGCCAATCGCGTGTAGAATTACTTGCGCACCCCTGTAATACACGTACCCAGCCCAATCGCGTGTAGAATTACTCGCGCACCCCTGTAATACACGTACCCAGCCCAATCGCGTGTAGCATTTCTCGCGCACCCCTGAAATCCACGTACCCAGCCCATTCGCGTGTAGATTTTCTCGCGCACCCCTGAAATACACGTACCCTGCTGAAATCGCGTGTGGAACTTCACGCGCACCCCTGAAATACACGCGCCCAGGCTATTCGCGTGTGGAACTTCACGCGCACCCCCGGAATACACGTACCCAGCCCATTCGCGTGTAGATTTTCTCGCGCACCCCTGTAATACACGTACCCAGCCCATTCGCGTGTGGAACTTCACGTGCACCCCTGAAATACACGTACCCAGGCCAATCACGTGTAGAATTTCTCGCGCACCCCTGAGATCCACGTACCCCGCTCAATCGCGTATTTGACTTCCCGCGCGCCACTTTTTTGATGCGCTGGGACTCTACCGCCTGCCTTCGTGTGGCGGCCGTGTTTCAGCTTGTGCGTGTCTTTGCCTGTGCGTGGCTTTGCCCTATTCGATTCCATGAATACGTGTGGTTCGAGTGCGTGTGGGCGTTCCGTCTGCTTCCCTGCAGTACATCCCCAGTTACGCCCTTATTTTCCCGTGTTGTTCCCCATTCCGCGCGTTACGCCCCATGTCCCGCCCACTTTCTGGTGTGTGCGCTGAGGTTGTGCGCTTTCACTGTGCGCGTCGCGCACGCCTTTCGCGATGTTGCAGTGACTTGTGCGCCATGCATGGGTTTGGCGCACATCTCGCGGTGAACACGCGCAGGGACTTCCATGAATCGCACGCGTGCGCGTGCGCCTGCGCCTGTTTTTTTCCGCTTGCGCCTGCTTGCGCGAAGATTTTCGGCGCACGTTTGTTCCATGAATCGGCCCCTCAGTTGCAAAGTAAAGCATTTTTGCATACAGCTTGGAATGGAATTCTTTATTATTTCACAGATCGTGCATGACACAGCCTGTCATTCAGTGAGAAATGCTTTCTTTTGATGGAGCACAACCTGAATATGGCTGGGCATAGCTGAATCTCAATGGAACCAACTGTGTATTGCTGAAACAGTGGAAAAAGGCATCAGGCACCATCATTTTAATGCAAAATATTTCCTTTTTCAATGGGAAATTTAGAGGTAGCAGCAAAGCAGTGCTGCTTTTAATTCTCTTCTTTGGTGCACATAAGGAAACACACTGGCAGCCTTTCTCAGTGTGTTCCATGTTCCATCTTGCCCAATAGGTGCTTGGCAAAGACAGCACAGCCATCATTTTTGTAGCTGAAAAACACAGTTTTGATGCAAGGGAATGGTGCTCTGCAGAGCCAGTGCAGCCATTCTGCTGGTAACTGCTGTAGTGCAGATTGGTGATGAAGGGGAATTCTGCTGGGTCGGTAAATGTACCCCCACTAATTCCTGAATGTACTTTTTACTCTGTTGTTCCTTAGTATGAAAATACTGACAACTATCAGCAACAGTCTGGAGGTAAAGCAGAAGACATCCACATCACTTCTTCGTTGTTGCTGGTACCAGACATACTTAAATGTGAGACTGTGGATAAAAAAAACTGTAAAAAAAGACCTCACAAAAAGGAGTCTGCCACTTAAAATGGAAAAACTTAAAACACAAAATATAACAACTGAAAATAAAGTAATCCCAAACTACACATTGCTTACCCTATGTACTGTTGTACACTATACTGTCACTCTTTTTATGCAACCCATCCTTAACCTCTTGTTGAACCATATTTACCCTACTCTAGTTTTAGATGCCCCACAAACTGTATTTTCAGCCTGTGTTTTCACCCTCCCTACTGCATTATGTGTATCTGTATCCATCGAATGTATTTCCACCCACTCTACTCCCTTATTGATTTATTAATGACATTTTTTTAATCCACCTTGTTTTTTCCAAATGGCCCAATGATTACTATGTGTGAAGAGAACAACAGTGTTGAATGCACAAATGCTGAATCTTATATGTGCATGTGATGCACTACATATGATATATGAGGGTAAAAAACTTGACTATTTAATTGTGTTTCATAAAGTGTGCGTGTTTTCTAACTAATTTTGTTTTCTTTTTTTTAACAGATAGGATATTACTGAATCTTACATTTTCTACATCCACTGAATATATTTGCAGCATCTCTACCTCAGACGTTAACCATACTCCCACCTCTTTATTCTTATTCACTTTACATATATATAGGTATGTCAATATATATATATTTTAAACATAGATGCATAACCGTGGCTATTGTATCGCCTAATAGGATGTTGTATTTTGGAGGTGGGATCAATCACAGCAACGACTGGAGGTTATAGCTCTGGGTTCAATGGATTTACCCATGGCTTCAGGCCTCAATGCGGTGAAACGTACTCTATGTACCCGAAAGAGTCCTTTTTAAGAACTATTACATAAATATGTATATATGTATAAAAACCTATGTGACTTACTCCCTTAAGTTTCATATTGTAATTACGGCTATAAAAAAGTCAATGAACTCTAGTCGCGGCTATGACCAATGATTCATTTAAAAAAAAGGTTTTGGATGTTATTTCATTGTATTTGTGTATTTATATGTGATAAGTAGTCCTTAAAAGGACTGTTTTGGGGTTCACTGAGCGAACATTTTTAGCACATTTGGAGTACTGGTTTGATGTTAAGTAGAAACAACACATTACCATCATCGGTTAGGTGTACTGCATCATGTCAATGCAAATTGGTCATGTAGAACTTTATGCTGTTGTTTGAAATCCAGAATTGGTTGAGCTCTGTCACGAATGCTGAAACTACTTTATTAACATTTCTCCATGATTTTTCAATTTTACTATTACATCTGGTGGTTCATCTCCATGTTTGCCTCTGAGTCCGATTGGAAAAGATAAATAGAGGAAACATTTCCATTTGTTTTTCCAGGTCTTGTTTCATCATCAAAGCAATGGACACACCTTGTACATTACCCAAATCATTGCCTCCATAATTAATTAGTATAATGTCGGGCTGCCCTGTACTTCTCAGTCTTAACAATTTTGGAATTACTTGGTGGCAACACATTCCCTGCAATCCAAACCATCTAATTGTAAAACCACTCAAACCTAAGTCCATTTTCATATATCGTTTTTTACCATAATAGCCAACTGTCTCTGGTCAGCCACACAGTTTTAAAACCAGCCATGATATCTGCAGTCTTTCTCTGTTTCCAGGAAAATGACTCCTACTTTGCATTTCTAATAATTTGTAAGAGTAGGTTATGTATGTGGTGCTTCTTTCCATGTTTGTAGTTGGTTGTTGTTACTGTTGAAATTCTGTACTTGTCTGTGATAGGTTACAGTCAAAATTGTTGTTAGCATTGGCTGCTAACTTCTCACCAGAAGCCACTAGATGGATTGCCTCCTTCCTTGGTCAGAGGTCCATCAGAGTATTTGCTCAGAAAGCTGATGGCCCCACTGCACCCAGCTCCTACAGCGTTGTGTAAGGGTCCTGTAGCTCTCCAACACTGTAAAATATCTTCACAAAACCCCTTTTAGTCCTCCTTGATGCCATCAGCATATCATACTCAAACTATGATGATGACACGCAAATCTTGCTCCCTCTCACTTGCAACTACTCAGATTATTCCACCGCTTGGAATTCTGTCTACTCAACCATCCAAGTATGCATGGCCACACACCGCCTCTGCCTGAACAATGGAAAAACAGAGATCCTACTAGTGGCCCCATCATCAGTGCTAAAAAAGCTCTATCCCCAGTACTCCGTCTTTGTAATCGAGGGAATCCCGATCTCAGTTTTACAGTCGGTGAAGACACTAGCAGTTTTCCTGGATACCACATGCTCCCTCATACGCCATGTGAATTCCATCGCCTCATCTGCAGCCTACACTATAAAATTTATTGCAGCTAGACCCTTCTTATCCACAGAGAGCTGCCTCACAAATTCACAAGCCACCATTGGCTCAAGACTGGACTACTACAGTGCTATCTTTGCAGGCACCTTAGAACTCAACATTAGGACGATGCAGGTCAGCCAGAATATCTTGCCCTTAGAGCAGCATAGAACATACCCAAACTCAAACACGTCAGTGCAGCAAGAAGAAAGGCACTTTGGCTCCCAATCCGCGAGAGGATTCAATTTAAGACAATATCAATCACTCAGAGCTGCCTATCGCAGCATACACCCACCTACCACTCTCAGAAAATTACTAGAGCCACATCATCCAAACCCACGAAATCCTCCTATGCCCATCGCCTCACTGAGCCCAAATTTAAATGGGTGAAAGCTGGAGGCACAAGCTTCCCAACCATTGCAGGTAACCAGTTGCCTGTGAGTGGAAAGCTCCTACTGGGCCTTTCGGAAATTGCTAAAATCTCTACTATTTGCATGAACCTGATCACTCATTCCACCTGATCCCCTGCCCCTTACAGTGTTATGCAATGTGTTGCCATGCCATACATGTCTTGTATTTTCTCTCTGCAAGTAATTGGTCAAGTAAAGCACCTTGATGCCTGAGGGCTTAGTGTGCTATACAAATGTAAAAATAAATACAATGTGCGGGCCATTTTTGTATTTTGTTTAGTTTAGTCCTCTTTTTGTGCTTTTGATTTTGGAAAGTATAAAAGACACAATTTTGTGCAGTTTTGTGCTTTTGATTGTAGAACTCACTATGCACCATACTTTCATGTGTTGTGTCCAATGCATCCTCTCCCTGTTCTTGAACCTCAGCCACCCTACTCTATTTTTAGATGCCCCATCCACTGTATTTTACCCTGTGTATTCTCACCCATGCTAGTATATCTTGTGTAATTGTACCCATTAAATGTAACCCCATCTAGTCTAGGCTACTAGAAAATGCTCCCCTCATTTTCCCACATGTGACACTTGACAGGACTGGGACGACAAAGGGGCGACTAAGAGCAATGAACACTATACCATTTCACCACTTTAGGGACGAGGAAGATGCCTGCAGAGTACTGTAAGGGTCAGGCATGTCCCTTTAATTATGGTCAGGCAAGTCTAATTAGACATCCACAACTACAGCCTTTCAAGGTGCTTCAGGTTTATAAAGGGAGACCAGTGGAACAGAGAGAAGAGGAACAGGGAGGTCTGTGTGGGAGAGACCAGAAGGGGACCTGGACTGAGAGGAGGCGGCCATGGTGGGAACGGATGAGGAGCGAGGGCACCAGCGAATACCCCAAAGGACTTGTGGGCCCAAGACAAGTGGACTGTGCCGTTGCCACAGGAGGGGGAGCCTGCACGACAGAGAGCGAGCAGAAGCAGCTGCTAGTAAGGGCAGGACGCCATCCGCATCAGAAGTGAAGCTTTCAAGTTGCCGGTGTACATAGGAGAATACCCGGGATACGAGCAGGCCTCACAAAGGTTGGCCCGCCAGCTTCGCAAGCGGAGAGGAAGAAATGGGAGCCAATGTAAGGGGATGCAGGGAGCCAGTGAGTGTCAGGGAGAGCACTTGGGCACCGGGGCGCTCCTAGCAGACTGTAGATAAGTAACGGTCCCTGAAAGTAAATGCCGCTAATGCGTATTGAATATCGAACTGAACAGAAACCTGCAATTAAGCATAACGAATGCATCTTAAATACCGAACTGAACTGAAACCTGAAATTAAGCATAACAAATGCATCTTAAACACTGAACCGAATGGAAACTTGAAATCAAACATAACAAATGCATCTTAAATACCAAACAGAAGGGAAATATGAAATTAAGCATAACTGATGGATATTGAATACAGAACTGAATGGAAACCTGAAATTAAACATTTTGAGTACATTTTAAACACTCCATTGAATGAAACCTTGAAGTTAGACATTTTAAGTATTGAAAGGAATGAAACTTTATGGGCAAAGCAAATATCAGAGGACAACCAAAGTGCCCATGTAAAAGCAAATAATGGAAAAGGGCGCAAGTGTGGAAGAGTGCCATAGAAAGTTGGGATAGGAAAAAAGAAACATAGGCACTGGCGTAACGTACCACCACATGTCCTGGGAGGGGGGCCCCATCGACTTAAAAAAAAGATTAAAACAAATAAATGTTTAAGTCATTCTGCCTGCATAAAGAAATTATTTCTGTTACAATGTAAAAGAAATTATTTCTTTATGAAGGCAGTGTGACTACAAAAATAAACTATTTCTTTTTGAAGTCCGAGGGCTATCCCCACCCCATGACATGCAAGCCTCTAGGCTTGAGGCCTCCAAGTCCTGAGGTGGGGGAGCTCTATGACTTAAAAAATAAATAATTTCTTTTTGAAGTCAATCTGCCTTCATTAATATATTATTTCCATTATGGTTCGGTCCTTAACGGAAATAATGTATTTATGAAGTTGGAGTGACCATTTCTTTTTTAAGTAATAGGGCTCCCCTCAACCCCATGACATGTGTGTGTATGAGTGTGTGAGTGTATGGTGAAAGGGTGCACACTTAAATGTATAGGTGGCTGCCTGTGTGAGTGTATGTTGAAAGGGTGCACACTTAAATGTATAGGTGGCTGCATGTCTGACGGTATGGTGAAAGGCTGCACAATTAAATGTATGGGTGGCTGGGTGTGCATGTCGAGTGTATGGTGAAAGGGTGCACACTTAAATGTATGGATGGCTGCCTAAGTGTGCCTGAATGATGAAAGGGTGCACACATAAATGTATATGTGTCTGCCTGTGTGAGTGTATGGTGAAAGGGTGCACAAATAAATGTATAGGTGGCTGCCTGTGCGAGTGAATGGTGAAAGGGTACTGACTTAAATGTATTGGTTGCTGGGTGTACGTGTGTATGTTGAATGGTTTGTTTGCTTGTATTCAGGGACGCAATGAAACCTAAATTCCGGGGGGGGTTACAGGGATTACCCTTCAAATGTTGGGAGAGGTGCTAACTTCACGGGCGGTGGGGGAGGGGAAAACTTATTTGTGTGGAGCATCTAACTTCTTTATGCATTCTAATGAGACTATTCTAGTGCTGCTTCAATGTTACAAGCAGTTAACTCTCTCCTTTAATTCTGAAAGCACCCTCTTATGGACTGCTGTGAGAATGTGAGGTCTCCTGTCCCCTCTCTACCCTTCCAATCACTTCCTTGGCATGCAAGTACTGAACCCAGATCAAGATTTCAATTGCCTAAAGAATTATGCTTTTGAAAGCAGGTACTAACAGTGAAATGCTTTACGCTATTAATTGCTGGGCCTTTGTTAACAGCAAAACCCTGGTGCCGTTTAACATCTGTGTCCTGTTCTGTCCTGCAACAGGTCTGTAGGTCAGCCACGTCGCGTCAACATAGCACAAAATGTCAAAGGTTTTTTTTTGTTGACTCCTTAATGTGCCAATAGTCAATAATCTGCCATTACAATGAAACAAACAGCACTCTTTCAACCCCATCACACCCATCAAATTGCCTTTTCCTGCTTCTGTCATCTTTGATTTCTCAAACCGATCTCCTCCTTCTTTTCATGCGCCTGCCACCTTTGGGCTATTACTGCTACAATGCATTCAAGGTTAGACCTTTACATTGCAGTGTACCCTGCGCTCCCAGGTTACAGCATTACACAACTAAAGATTATTTAAAATGCTACTGCAAGGCAAATCGGCAACTCTAACCGTCCCACTCATTGTGCACAATTCATTGACATTATTTAAAATGCTATTGCAAGGCAATTCGCCAACTCTAACCGTCCCACTCATTGTGCACAATTCATTGACGATTTGTTAAGCAGCATGTATTATTTGGGGTGCCTTGTATTGTTCAAGGCTGTTGCAGATGCGGCCCAGCATTTCTTGATACCTTACACTCCTGGGAGAATGCACCCTTTTTCTGGTAAGCTCCAATTGAAGGTGCCTCTTCATCATAGCGCCTGGAAAGGAAGCAGATCATTCTCTGCGCTGGCACACTCTCTATGGAATTCCCTCACTCTTACTCTTTATTGGAGTCAACTCCTTCTGCAGCTTTCCCAATGACTGGATCTAGAATTTCTGCAAAGTCTGCAACATAGTTCTGGTCTTATCTTTTTTTACCACTAGGCCAAGGAACCCATTCATGGGTATCCGTGCTCTTTACATATATAGCAATAACATAACATAACATAACATGACAAGCATAGACAATGAAGATTATCCCTGCTAGCTGCGCAGTGAGTATTCATTCTATTAAAGACTAAGGATGCGAGCATTATGCTTCATCTTCATTTATTTCTACTCTTCAGCAGTTCAACAAAACTCATATAAAACTTTGAAAAGAGAACAACAAAACTTTTCCTTTTTTCAAAACTACAACATCCATGAGTCTCTGTAGTCCATGTCCTCTCAACCAGTCACAACCCACTTCCTGTGCTTGGACTCCTCCTCTGCTTTTACTCGCTCTGACAACTTCTCCTCTTTATAACTAGTCCTCATCAACGATGCAAAGACTCTCCTGAACTTTGGAACCCAACTACCAGTGAACCTCCGGTCTCCTGAAGCCTTCTGCTACAGTTCTGCTTACAGCTATTCTTCTGATCTTCTCCTATGAAACAATACAATAGGAGATTTTAGGGTGGTGCCTATGTAGTGTACTCGCTAACATAATGCAATATCATCTTAGACAGTACAATACTCGGGTGGGAATTTAATGCTTGCCTCCTTAGTCTTTAATAGAATTAATACTCCCTGCGCAGCTAGCAGGGGTCATCTTCATTCTATGACAAGACTGGAGGCGAGCATTATGCTTGTTCAAAGCTTCCCCAGCACCGTTCCAGCTAAACTCTCAGCTGGCTTAAAATAAAACTCTTTAAATGTACGATCACTTGACCAGTCTGCTGCTAGCATGATTTCACTTAATGGTACACCAGCTCTCTGTCATGATGCCTACCTCCAAGGTGCCAGACAAGACCCAGCTACCCCAGAGGCAGACATCATGTCTTCAAGGGAAGTCACAACAGCCTCAAGTAGGGGCTCTTTGGACTCAGTCCTGGCGCCTTTGGCGCCAGGCTCATATCGGGCCACAGTCCTGGCGCCATAGGCGCCAGGCTCATAAAAGGGGACTTTGTGTTAAAGGTGCTTAGTGTTAACTTACCTGATGCAGACCATGCTGCAACATCCAGGCCTTCTGAGGCCTGAATGGGACTACTTTATCTTTGGAACTACTTAACCACACGGGTGTGGTCAGGGGAGGAATACATACCTGAGAGGAAGGATACATACCTGGAACTACTTTGAAGGCTATTTAAGCCACACCCAAGCAGCAACTCACGCTTCGCGTTGTTCTGCATCTAGCAGTTGGACGCTCACCGTGTTTGCTCCTGCATTCTGTCTTCTGCCACTCCTGCCAGCATCCTGGAACACCTGCAAAGAGAGAAGAGAAGAGAAAAGGGTAAAGAAGAGTCCTTACCTGCTAAATCCGCATTCCGGAGACATCTCGCCGACGGTCCTGAAAAGGAAGACATCCATTTAAAAGCACATCGCATCGATCGCTGCAGCGCCACATCTCACTCACCTGTACAAGGTACCACCACGTTCTACAGCGACATCTGGACTCGCAGCCACATCACCGCGCCTAGGGAGAAAAAGTCAAGAATAAAGGTGAGAGGGGAAAGAAAACAAGGAAACCTTAATTTCCATTACAAAGCTTACCTGTTGGGTTATTCCAACTTCATTTCGGGTCGGTGCCGCATCCTGGCATTTCCGGACCCCGGCCCCTAAGGGGAAAAAGAGACATCAGCGTTAGTGGGCGCATGAAAAGACGTTACCCAACACCCATTAAAGACTTACCTGATTTCTTCTGGATTGATCTTTGTTTCGGGTCGGTGCCGCATCCAGGCATTTCCGGACCCCGGCCCCTCTGGGGAAAAAGACATCAGCGTTAGTGGGCGCATGAAAAGACATTGCCCAAATGCCCATTAAAGACTTACCTGATTTCTTCTGGATTGAGCTTCGTTTCGGGTCGGTGCCGCATCCAGGCATTTCCGTACCCCGGCCCCTATGGGGAAAAAAGACATCAGCGTTAGTGAGCGCATTGATACAAGGACATCAAGCTCACCAGAGTCTCATTCTTCGGTTCCACAGCTCTTCTCGGAATAGTTTCCGCACCTGAAAAAGAGACAACAAACAATTATTATTGCGGAATCATACTCATTAACAGAATCGTTACGGTACTATACCGGGAAAACAAAACTTGAACCCTCTACAATCAAAATCCCAGTGAAGTAACTGGTTACAACGCGCCCCTGCATGAGAAGCAGGATGGAGAGCTCAACCTTTCAAACCCTAAGGTGAGACTTCACGTGGGGGTCGCAGGAGGGTTTCGTAGAGGGGTGAGAAGGGAGCGGGAGGCTTATACTTTCTCCCGCAGATTGTTAATACTCCCTTTTCACATACAGAAAGATATTCCTGCGGGCCAGACAAGCCGGATTTGAAGGTCCGGTCCAGTCCATCTTCCGGGTCCTGCGCTTCACCATAGAAGAAGCAACACTCCAAACCAGACCTGCGCCTCCATGGGAGTCAGGTGAGCGTAACACTCTCACTGCTGTTGAAGCCATTGCTCCTCTCACTGAATGAGCTCCATACATGCCCACATTCACACCTGCTGCTTGCATAATCTCTTTGACCCATCTCGCGATGGTAGCTGACTTAACTGCATGATAGGGCTTTCTGCGCACTGTTAGAAGCTGAGTGGTACTTACTGCCCTATTCTCTGCCATCCTATTCTTGTATTCTTTAATGCACCGTGCTACGCACCATTTTGTATTGCTCGGAAAATATGGGTAATGGACCGTAGTAGTCCCTGTCTTGGTCCTCCTGACTATAGAGAAAGTCACTCCTTCTGGTCCAAAGGACCGCCTGTTAATCCCTAGGGCTCTAACGTCTGATACTCGTTTGCAGGAGATTAGACATAATAACATAGCTAGCTTACCTGGTAACTGTTTAAGAGAAAGGCACTTATCTGATGGCCAATCTGATGACAAGTGTAATACTGTAGACACGTCCCACGTTGCACTATATCTGGGCTCTGGAGGAACTCTGAATCTCGCACCTCTGATGAACCTCACTACTGCAGGATGTTCTCCTGCAGGGACGCCTTCTATTGGCAGGCGCCCTGCTGATATTGCTGATCTGTACACTCCTATTGTACGGAAAACTCTCCCGTTTTGTAATATGTTTGCTAGGAAAGTCAGTATTTCCACTACAGGTGCTGAAACGGGATGAACACTTCTGTTCTTGCACCAGCTTGTCCATTTTGCCCAAGCTGCGTCATAGCGCCTCCTAGTGGATGGAGCCCAGGATTCAGCGATGAGCAGTGCAGCATGTGCCGAAATTCCTGACAGTGCCCAATGTTTCCTGATATCCTGCACGCGGCTAGTGGGAGTGTCCCTCTCACTCTCAGAGGATGATATGACCCAGCTGGGTCCGTGAGCAATCGCTCTCCTTCAGGAAGGACTCTGGGTATGTCCGTTACTGGTTTCATGAGCTTTGGAAACCACACTTGTGACTTCCACAAAGGCACTACTAATACCAGCTCCGCTTTCTCCCTCTGACATTTCACTAGAACTCTGCTCAACATCACGAAGGGGGGAAAAGCGTAGTGCGGGCCTCCTGTCCACTTTTGCAGGAAAGCATCGGCCCCTCGCGCTCCAGGATCCAACCTCCAGCTGTAGTAGAGGCTTATCTGTGCATTGAGCCGGGAAGCGAAAAGGTCCATTTGTAATGGTCCCCATCCCGTGTTCAGCACTGAAACACTGCTGGATCCAGTCTCCAATCGCTGGAGTCTGTCAGGTACCGAGAGTTCCAATCTACTACTACATTCAGTGTTCCTGGCAGGTACTCTGCTATCACTGATGTCTCTGATCGTAGGCAGAAGTGCCACAAATCTTTCGCTAGTTCTGCTAGCATCTTGGACCTTGTACAGCCTAACTGGTTGATGTATCGCACTGCTGATATGTTGTCCATCTTCAGCAGAACACAAAATTTTACTCTTCCTCTTGTGAAAGCCTTGATCGCGAACAATCCTGCTAGGAGCTCCAGACAGTTTATGTGAAGGCGAAGCTCCTCTTCCCTCCACTTGCCCCCGGTCTGTAGCGTCCCACATCTGGCTCCCCAGCCTTTCCGGCTGGCGTCTGATTCTATTAACAGATCTGGTTTGTCTCCGAATATGGCTCACCCATTCCAAGCATCCATATTCTTTAACCACAACTCTAGTTCTGTAATGGAGTCTTGATCTAGGGGTACCTGCTGATGGTACTTCAAACCCTGTTGTAGATGCTTTATCTTCAACCTCTGCAGTGCTCGGTAGTGCAGTGGGCCTGGAAATATGGCTTGAATAGATGTGGCTAATAGCCCTACTATTCTCGCCAATGTTCTGAGAGATACTTGCTGTTTTTCTAAACATACTCTGATCTCTCTCTTGATGTCCTTTATCTTCCGAGCTGGAAGCTCTAATGTCACCTTCTTGGTATCCAGAACAAATCCTAGGAAGCCTAATCTTCGCGCTGGTGTGGTATCTGACTTATCTGTATTCACTAGGAAACCTAGTGAGCCCAGAAGATCTTTCACCCATCTCGTTTGGTAAACTAATACCTCCCGATCTTCTGCTAGGAGTAAGAGTTCGTGTTACGCTCACCTGGACCCCACAGGGGTGTCGATCTGACCCGGACAGCTGCGGTCTCCTTCAACGTGATGCGTAGTGCAGAGATGACTGTCTGGACTGGCCCACCTAGTCTTGTCTGCTGGAGCCGAAGAAGTATTTTCCTGCAAGTGGAGACAGGGATTAACCACCTGTGGGTTTTAGTGATGGCCTCCCAATTGTTCTCGCTCTCCCCCACTAATCACCTCCGATATCCCCTTAGTAACCTCACCTTATGTTTGTAAAAGATGAGCTCTCCGTCCTGCGTGTCTTGCAGGGGCGCGTAGATACCAGTTACTTCACTGGTTTGAAGGCTTTGGGAGAGTTCCGGTAAGTATTGACTCTGAAGTCCCTGGCGGGATTGGTAAGTATCAAGTTCAAAGAGTTCAATGTGCCCGATGTTCACTCTTGTCCCCTTCCTTCCTTAAGTTGCAACTGAGTTCATGAGAAGAAGGTCTCGTAGCTGCTGCTGGCATTCAGGTAAGAGTCTGTGTTACCCAACGCTGTCCGGTAACTATTGCATGCGTTAACGTGTTGTTTTTCTCCCTCTTTACAGATGCGGCATATGAAAATGTGGAGAGGTATGGAATAATACCGCCGGTGGTAAGTCTATGGTGGTAAGAGGTTGTATTTGTTGGTTCCCTTGGCTCACCTTGTTTTTTCTTGTGTCCCCTAGGTGCCGGATTACGGCAAAGAAATGATGGAGACAGTGCCGGATCGAAAGATGCTGTGAGAACTGGTGAGTATGGCGCTGTGCTGGAGCTGGCGAAGCGACGCGTGCAGGACTGATGTACTTTCGAGGTCCGGAGATGAAATGGTTCCGGAATTAGGTGAGGAATTTCAAATAAGTTCGTTTTCTAACCTTGTCCTTTTCTTCTTCTTTATTCTAGGAGCTCCGGATTCGAGGCGGGCGTGGCAGAAGACTGGATGCTGGCTGCAGGCACGGTGAGCGTCACGCTGCTGGATGCAGAATAACGCGAAGCATGTGTTGCTGTTCGGGTGTGGTTTAAATAGCCTCCAAAGTAGTTCCAGGTAAGAAGTTCCGTAGAGCCACGCCCGAGTAAAATATAGTCCCTGTAACAAAATAGTCCCATCCTGGCCTCATGTAGGCTTGGACTCTTTTGCAGCATGGTCTGCATCAGGTAAGTAAAGTCTATGAGCCTGGCGCCTATGGCGCCAGGACTGATTTCTATGATGAGCCTGGCGCCTAAGGCGCCAGGACTGAAGCCAGACAGCCCCTAGCCGGGGCTGCTGAGGTTCAAACAAATGTCTGGATGCCTGCTCCTGGAGCTGAGGGCCTTGGTCCTGATGCCCGGGGGTAGGCATCATGACAGCACTCCCGCCCAAGGCCCCTCCTAAAGTTTTTCTTCCCCCTGGCCCTGGTTTGTCTGGGAAGTTCCGATGGAATCTTTTCACCAACCGAGGTGCATGAACGTGGTCGCTAGGCTCCCATGATCTTTCTTGTGGTCCGTAGCCCTTCCAATCGATCAAATAAAAAAGTTTTGATTTAATCATCTTGGAGTCCAGGATATTTTTTACCTCAAATTCAGGTTCTCCATCTATCAAGACGGGGTCAGGTGGTTTGGTTAATCTTGTCCCTGGTTGAACTGGTTTTAGAAGTGAAACATGAAAGACAGGATGAATTCACATATTAGAGGGTAATTCCAATTTGACGGCCACCGGGTTGATAATGGCCTTAATGGTGTAAGGTCCCAAATATCTAGGATTAAAAGTCCGAGTTCCCTTCAGAGGTATATGTTTTGTAGCCAGCCAAACTTGATCCCCAATCTGGTATTGTGGAGTTTCACTTCTATGTTGATCAGCATTTTTCTTGTATTTCTCTTTTGCTTGTTTCAAATGTTCTGTGGCTTCCTTAAAGGCTTGTGTAATAGTAGAGTGCAAATGACTAACTGCAGGCATTTCTAAGTGCTGAGGCGAATCGAGTTCTGAGGTTCGAGGGTGATGTCCATATATGGTATAAAAAGGGCTTTGTCCGGTTCCTGAATGTGCAGAGTTATTGTATGCGTACTCGGAAATCCATAAAATATCTTTGCAATTGCTTTCGGTCTGGTGTAGCATGCAGAATAGGTACTGTTCAAGAGTCTGGTTGGTCCTTTCCGTCTGACCATCGGTCTGGGGATGGTGACTTGTTGATAGCCTCACATCGATTTGTGCCAGTTGACAACATTTCTTCCAAAAATGCAAGATAAATTGACTACCTCGGTCAGAAACCAATACGGAAGGGAATCTGTGTAATCGAACAATGTTTTAGAGGAACTCCTTGGCCAGAATCGAAGCACAAGGTAACCCCTTTAAAGGAATAAAGTGGGCCTTCTTGGAAAAAAGATCCACAATAACTAGATGGTGTTAAATCCATTACATGGAGGGGTAGATCTGTAATAAAGTCTAAAGACAAGGTGTAAACCAAATCAAAAGGAGGACTATTTTAAGGGTAATGTAACTGTGTATTGCCCAATTTCGTTTTCACACAATAATAACACAGTCCTATCGATTGTAAAGAGTTTGTCTAAGAAAAGCCAATATGCCTAATTGCGCTTTCCGAATAGTCTCTTAGTGCACTGATGTTGTGCTAAAAGACACATGCTCCACCACTTAGGGCTTGGCATGTGTTGGCTGCCCCCCAAATGAAGATAAACATTAATTTTATTGGGTTTTCTCTGGGTAGGCAGGTGCAAAGATGAGTAAGTTAAAATTGTGAAGAAATTTCTTCAACAAGGGTCTCTCTTGAGGTAGGACACCTCAGATTGAGAGGGGGTCCCTGGATGCTTTTAACAGGGTAGCCTCAAATTGAACGAACAAAAACTGTGCGGTACGTATTCAGCACTAGGTTAGAGTCGTTCTCTTAGCCATGCTGTCAATTCGAACTTATTAGAAGACATTGCACTGGTGTTTCAGGAGGGGGAAAAAAAGGGCTTACCCGCTCCGTGTGATCTGGTGGCTTAATCAAGAACGGTGAGACGGACCGATACCTGGGGGCCAAAGGACAATAATTATTGTCTTTTTTTGATGTCTAAGTACATCGGATCGGAAAAGAGTCAGTACAAAAAGTTACTTATTCTTCTAACCAAATTGAGTAGATCTCCTGTCTATCGCGGCACGCACTCGGCGTTGTCGCTACACATTTAGCAAACATATATTTAATTAACATACTTCAGGACATCCTGGGTGCCCACGAAGGCATGGCAGCAGTGGGAGAGGGCCATTAGTGGGCCACAGGGGGCTTACCTCTAAGCAGAGTTCAGTTCGTTTCACAGGCCGCGCGCGAGAGGGTTGAGTCTTCGCGGGCCGTGTGACTGCACTGTTTATGTTACCAAGGATTGGCGCGCGGTCACATGATCGCGCGTGCCTGACTCTGGGATGGTCGTCCACAGTTGAAGACTGCGGCCATCGCCAGGTCAGGCACCACGGACCGCGGGTCCCCAAGAACTTAGCATCAAGTGTTATGAATGAAAACAAGTCCCCAATCATTTTATCATGATTATTGCTGATGATGCCTGCATATATCATCCTAAACAGCCATTCATACATACAGCACTCATCACGAACACAAACAGGAGCGCCACTCCAGGGCGCACCGGAGTCAATCAGTCAAAATGACAATTAAGTTAGACAAAACTGGCACTTTGGTTCATAACGTGGCCAGAGTTTGCCAGCTGGTTGCTTCATTCAGTCCATCTTTGTCTGTTTTAAGCCGGAAGATCCAGAGTTGTTCACGTTTGAACAGTAGATTCTGAAGGTTCCCACCTCTTGTGGGGATAGACACTTTTTCAATTATGGTCCATGTAAAGTCTGACGGGGTGTGTTTGGCAGCTAAAAAGTGTTCTACCATGGGTGCCGTGGTCTTCTTCGTGCGGATGCAGGATCTATGTTCTGCAAGGCGTGTTTTTATAAGGCGTGTTGTCATGCCTATGTAGCGTTTGTCACATGGGCATGTGATCATGTAAATCACGTTGCTACTGTTACAGTTGGTCAGGGTTTTCTGGATCCACGGGTAATGCCACCCTATGTTAATGGAGGTGGTTCTCTTGGTACTTGAGCAGGCATTACATGAGCCACATGGAGTGTGGCCAGTCGCTAGGTTCTGCCCCCACAGTGTGTTCAATCTGTGTTCTTTTTCTCTGTATGAATGTACCAGAGCGTCACGTAGATTCTTCCTTCTCTTGAATGCAAACCTCGGGATTTCGATATTATACTGGCCCACATTCAAAATAGGCCATAGTTTCACGATCTCCTTTTTGATTTTATTGGCAATTGGGGAGAAGCTCATTACTGCAGTTATAGTGTTCTCGGCTTCATTGGGCTTGACATGCTGTTCCATAGTGACTTCTCGTGGGATGTTACTAGCTCGTTTTCGTGCCTGTTTGATAATTCGTTTAGGATAACCCCTATTACGGAGTTTATCTGCAAGGTTTGCTGATTGTCGGATGTAATCTATTCGTGTGGAGCAGTTTCTCCGGTATCTAAGGAATTGTCCAAATGGTAGATTCCTTCTGAGACTGGTGGGGTGGAAGCTTCCATATGTAAGAAGTGAGTTTCTGTCCGTAGGTTTATTGAATACTGTACTAAAGATGGTTGCATTCCGTATCTCCAAAGTGAGATCTAAGAAATGTACAGATTCCGTGCTGTGTATCTCTGAGAATTTAAGGAAAGGATTCTGCCCGTTGAGCCATAACATGAACGTTGCCCTCCCCAAAGTACATAAAGGAAGGAATCCACCACCCGGCAGACCTATAGTATCTGGGATAGGCTCAATCCTTGAACCCCTGTCATAATTTGTAGACTACTTTTTGAAACCTGAAGTGACTAAGATGCGTTCATACCTGAAGGATACCACAGCTGTGTTGGAACTCATTAAGGACCGACCATTTGATCCCACATTGAACATTTTGGTAACACTAGATATCGAATCACTCTACACGAAGATTCCGCAAATGGCCACACTCAGAGTCATTGACAAAATATTACGGGAAAGAGACCCTCCGATGACAAACCCAGTCTCCCTGGTGATGCAACTGGCAGAAATTGCCCTAACAAAAAACTTCTTCATCTACGAGAACTCGTTCTATGAACAAATCTCTGGGACCGCAATGGGAGCCACCTTTGCCCCGAGTCTTGCGAACCTTTATGTAGCAAACTTTGAAGAGGCAATCATCTACAACCCAAACAATCCATGGCTACCCAGTTTGGACCTTTGGGCCAGATACATTGACGATGTGTTACTAATTTTTAAAGGTACCGAGTCAGAACTCGCAACGTTCATGTTATGGCTCAACGGGCAGAATCTTTTCCTTAAATTCTCTGAGATACACAGCACGGAATCTGTACATTTCTTAGATCTCACTTTGGAGATACGGAATGCAACCATCTTTAGTACAGTATTCAATAAACCTACGGACAGAAACTCACTTCTTACATATGGAAGCTTCCACCCCACCAGTCTCAGAAGGAATCTACCATTTGGACAATTCCTTAGATACCGGAGAAACTGCTCCACACGAATAGATTACATCCGACAATCAGCAAACCTTGCAGATAAACTCCGTAATAGGGGTTATCCTAAACGAATTATCAAACAGGCACGAAAACGAGCTAGTAACATCCCACGAGAAGTCACTATGGAACAGCATGTCAAGCCCAATGAAGCCGAGAACACTATAACTGCAGTAATGAGCTTCTCCCCAATTGCCAATAAAATCAAAAAGGAGATCGTGAAACTATGGCCTATTTTGAATGTGGGCCAGTATAATATCGAAATCCCGAGGTTTGCATTCAAGAGAAGGAAGAATCTACGTGACGCTCTGGTACATTCATACAGAGAAAAAGAACACAGATTGAACACACTGTGGGGGCAGAACCTAGCGACTGGCCACACTCCATGTGGCTCATGTAATGCCTGCTCAAGTACCAAGAGAACCACCTCCATTAACATAGGGTGGCATTACCCGTGGATCCAGAAAACCCTGACCAACTGTTACAGTAGCAACGTGATTTACATGATCACATGCCCATGTGACAAACGCTACATAGGCATGACAACACGCCCTATAAAAACACACCTTGCAGAACATAGATCCTGCATCCGCACGAAGAAGACCACGGCACCCATGGTAGAACACTTTTTAGCTGCCAAACACACCCCGGCAGACTTTACATGGACCATAATTGAAAAAGTGTCTATCCCCACAAGAGGTGGGAACCTTCAGAATCTACTGTTCAAACGTGAACAACTCTGGATCTTCCGGCTTAAAACAGACAAAGACGGACTGAATGAAGCAACCAGCTGGCAAACTCTGGCCACGTTATGAACCAAAGTGCCAGTTTTGTCTAACTTAATTGTCATTTTGACTGATTGACTCCGGTGCGCCCTGGAGTGGCGCTCCTGTTTGTGTTCGTGATGAGTGCTGTATGTATGAATGGCTGTTTAGGATGATATATGCAGGCATCATCAGCAATAATCATGATAAAATGATTGGGGACTTGTTTTCATTCATAACACTTGATGCTAAGTTCTTGGGGACCCGCGGTCCGTGGTGCCTGACCTGGCGATGGCCGCAGGCTTCAACTGTGGACGACCATCCCAGAGTCAGGCACGCGCGATCATGTGACCGCGCGCCAATCCTTGGTAACATAATCAGTGCAGTCACACAGCCCGCGAAGACTCAACCCTCTCGCGCGCGGCCTGTGAAACGAACTGAACTCTGCTTAGAGGTAATCCCCCTGTGGCCCACTAATGGCCCTCTCCCACTGCTGCCATGCCTTCGTGGGCACCCAGGATGTCCTGAAGTATGTTAATTAAATATATGTTTGATAAATGTGTAGCGACAACGCCGAGTGCGTGCCGCGATAGACAGGAGATCTACTCAATTTGGTTAGAAGAATAAGTAACTTTTTGTACTGACTCTTTTCCGATCCGATGTACTTAGACATCAAAAAAAGACAATATTTTTTGTCCTTTGGCCCCCAGGTATCGGGTCGCCGTTCTTGATTAAGCCACCAGATCACACGGAGCGGGTAAGCCCTTTTTTTCCCCCTCCTGAAACACCAGTGCAATGTCTTCTAATAAGTTCGAATTGACAGCATGGCTAAGAGAACGACTCTAACCTAGTGCTGAATACGTACCACACAGTTTTTGTTCGTTCAATTTGAGGCTACCCTGTTAAAAGCATCCAGGGACCCCCTCTCAATCTGAGGTGTCCTACCTCAAGAGAGACCCTTGTTGAAGAAATTTCTTCACAATTTTAACTTACTCATCTTTGCACCTGCCTACCCAGAGAAAACCCAATAAAATTAATGTTTATCTTCATTTGGGGGGCAGCCAACACATGCCAAGCCCTAAGTGGTGGAGCATGTGTCTTTTAGCACAACATCAGTGCACTAAGAGACTATTCGGAAAGCGCAATTAGGCATATTGGCTTTTCTTAGACAAACTCTTTACAATCGATAAAGACAAGGTGTGCCATGGTGTAGGTGGAATATCCAAACGTTGTAAAAGGCCAGCAGGTTTTTTCTTCTGGCTTTTTTTTTGGGCGCAAATGCCACAAGACATCACAAATGACTTTACATCTTTTCGCCAAGTGGGCCACCAGAACTGTCTCTTAATTTTCGCTTCAGTTTTTGCGATACCTGGGTGCCCTTCCATCAGGGTGTCATGGTAATTGGAGATGACTAGTTCTTGTATTTCCTTGTGTGGTAGACATAGTCGTCCTTGATAGTAAGGTAGGTCATTGACGACTGAGTAGTCCGGGCCTTTCTTTACCCAGTCCTGCAGGGTTGCTCGATCGAAGAGTTGTTGGATTTTTGAATGAATATCTTCTATTGTCTGTAGAGTAGTTATGCCAAGAATTCTTTGCTCGGGAATTATTGGCACCGGTTCCGGGTTTGCATATGCTTCTCCCATCCCTATTCGGGATAAGGCATCTGCTTTGCCATTTTTGCAGCCTGGTCGATAAGTGATCACAAA
Organism: Ambystoma mexicanum; assembly: GCF_040938575.1. Classification (NCBI taxonomy): domain Eukaryota; kingdom Metazoa; phylum Chordata; class Amphibia; order Caudata; family Ambystomatidae; genus Ambystoma; species Ambystoma mexicanum. Next base: position 609,569,155 of record NC_090933.1, read on the forward strand.
ATCGAATTCGGCAAAGAACAATGCCCATCGAAGTTGTCGCGATGATTGGGCTTTGGCTGTTTTTAAATACTGCAGGTTCCGGTGATCGGTGATTACGGTAATAGTATGCCTGGCACCAAGAAGATAGTGCCGCCAAGCCTTAAAGGCGAATTTGATGGCTAATAGCTCTTTATCAGTAACCGCATAGTTTAACTCAGGTGCTGAGAACTTTCTCGACCAAAACGCTACTGGGTGAAGTTGACCGGTTTCAGGATCCTTCTGGGACAGGACAGTTCCCATGGCTAAACTGGATGCATCAGTTTCTACTATGTATGGAAGCTCACGGCGTGGATGCTTCAAGACAGGTGGTGATGTGAATTCCGCTTTCAGCTCTTGGAAGGCCTTTTCAGCCTCTTCGGTCCACAAGAAGCGTTTGTTTTTTTGCAAAAGTGTTGTGATGGGGTGTACAACATGGGAGAAGTCTGGAATGAATCTGCGGTAGAAATTAGCAAATCCGAGCATGCTTTGTACCCCTTTGACTGAACTGGGTGATGGTCACTTGAGAATTGTGTCCACCTTTCGAGAGTCCATTCGGACTCCTTTTGGAGTCAGGATAAATCCAAGAAATTCAACTTCCGTAGCATGAAAAACACATTTTTCCAATTTTGCATATAACTTGTGCTGGCGTAGTTTCTCAAGGACTGCACGCACGTGCTTAACATGGTCTGATTCTGAGGAGGAGTACACTAGAATATCATCTATGTATATGACGACACAGACGTCAATGAGTTCACGAAGGACATTGTTCATAAAATACTGGAAGGCTGCTGGTGCATTGCACAACCCGAAGGGCATCACCTGATATTCGAATAATCCGTACTTGGTGCGAAAGGCAGTCTTCCATTCATTGCCTTTCTTGACATGTACCAGATGATATGCCCCTCGGAGATCTAACTTAGTGTAGATACAAGCATCCTTTACTTGGTCTAGTAATTCGGGGATCAGAGGCAATGGGTATCGGTTTTTTACCGTAATCTGATTTAATGCGCGGTAATCTATGCACGTTCTAAGGTCACCTTCCTTTTTTGGCACAAAGAATAAAGCTGAGGATGCAGGAGACTTGGAAGGACGAATAAAGCCATTAGCAAGGTATTGGTCCAAGTATTGCCGTAGGTGACGATTTTCAGGTTCCGTGAGGGCGTAGATTCTACTGCATGGGGGTTACGCACCGGGTAGGAGGTCGATTTGACAATCGTATGATCTGTGAGGAGGTGATGTATTTGCCTGTTCTTTTTGAAAAACATCCTGAAATTCTTGGTATTTCTGAGGTAACTGCACGATTGGGTTAACGACTGTAGCCAGGCCTTTGTTCAAAGTTTTCTCCGGGTAACAGGTGTGTGCACAATCCGGGAAGGTTATTCTCTTCTCTCACCAATCTATACAAGGATTATGTGTTTCCAACTATGGCATACCCAGTATTATCTGGAACTGTGGGGCTTTGATTAGATTAAACACAATAGTCTCTCGATGCCCATCTTGACTCAACAGTGTCATCTCTGTAGTGGAATGAGTTACAGGCACCGAGGCAATCTCAGTTCCATCAACTGTGGTGATGACATCCAAAGTGGTCTTTTTGCAAAGAGGTAGATTCATCCTTGACACCAATTCGTGGTCCATATAGTTTCCTACGGCCCGCTATCTATGTATGCCCTTACTGCGTGCATACGTGATGGCTGCCTGGGATCAAGTAGGACCATTGGGATGATCAGATGTGAGGTCTGAGTGTCCTTCTTTAAGCTCGGCAAGCGAACCTCTACGCTTGTCGGGCATGGTCGTTTCCCGAATCAGGCTCTATGTGGCTTTTATCAGCAACTCCTACCACCTTCTTGGGTGGTTTTGTAGGGCAATCCCGTAGAAAATGTCCTGAGGTTCCACAGTACAGACACAACTGCATCTGTCGTCTTCTTTCTCTTTCCTTTTGAGTTAAGGGTCCTTTAACCCCCCGATCTGCATAGGTTCCGATGCATCTGTTCCTTTGGGGGCAACGTTGGGTTTAACCAATACCCGGTTCTCGAACTTAGCTCGATCAGTCTTTCGGTTCTGAAGTCGGTGTTCTAGCTGGACCACTAAGTCTATAAATTCTGTGCAATCCTGAGGTGGGTTCACAACTTGAGCCAAGACATCTTTGAGTTCTCCCCGAAGTCCATGATGAAACAATGTAATTCGTTTTTCCTCCAGCCACCCGGTTTCCACCACCAACCTATTGAAGGTTGCAATATAGGTTAGCAGATCCTCGTTACCTTGTTGTAAGGATAAAAGTTCATTGTCCAGGGCTTGACCCTGTGAGTGTCTGGCGAATAGTTTTTCCATGCTCCTTTGAAAACCCTGAAAATCCCGGAGAAGAGGATCATCCTGGTTGACTAATGGAATGGACCAATCCGCTGCGCTGCCACTAAGATATGACAATACAAAGGCTACTTTGGCTTGGTCATTTGGAAATGCTCCCGGTCTGCATAAAATGTGCAAGCGGCATTGGTTCATAAAAACGGCAAACCTTTTGGGGTCCCCAGCAAAGCGTTTGGGTGGAGCTAACGGAATATTTCCTGGTAAAACCACTTGCACTGGATTGCTTGATAAAACGGGGGTTACGCTGTCCGGTAACTATTGCATGCGTTAACGTGTTGTTTTTCTCCCTCTTTACAGATGCGGCATATGAAAATGTGGAGAGGTATGGAATAATACCGCCGGTGGTAAGTCTATGGTGGTAAGAGGTTGTATTTGTTGGTTCCCTTGGCTCACCTTGTTTTTTCTTGTGTCCCCTAGGTGCCGGATTACGGCAAAGAAATGATGGAGACAGTGCCGGATTGAAAGATGCTGTGGGACGACTGGATGCTGGCTGCAGGCACGGTGAGCGTCACGCTGCTGGATGCAGAATAACGCAAATAATGTGCTGCTGTTCAGGTGTCGTTTAAATAGCCTCCAAAGTAGTTCCAGTTAAGAAGTTCCCTAGAGCCACGCCCGAGTAAAAAATAGTCCCTGTAACAAAATAGTCCCATCCAGGCCTCATGTAGGCTTGGACTCTTTTGCAGCATGGTCTGCATCAGGTAAGAAAAGTCTATGAGCCAGGTCTGATTTCTATGATGATCCTGGCTAAGGCGCCAGGACTGAACCCAGACAGCCCCTAGCCGGGGCTGCTGAGGTTTAAGCAAATGTCTGGATGCCTGCTCCCAGAGCTGAGGGCCTTGGTCCTGATGCCCGGGGGTAGGCATCATGACAATCGTCCAGGTAAATGATCAGCCTGACGCCCTTCTCCCTAATCGCTGCTGCCACTGGCTTCATCAGCTTCGTGAATGCCCAGGGTGCTGAGGCAAGTCCGAATGGCATTGTCTTGAATTACCAGAATTGTCTTTGCCAGCGAAAAGCTAGAAATGGTCTGTACTCCTTGAGCACCGGAACTGTAAGGTAAGCGTCCTTCAGATCTAAACGCGTCAGCCAGTCTCCTTCCTTTAGGGAGTCTCTGAGCTGGTGGATACCCTCCATCTTGAAGTGCCGATCTATGATACAACTTTTCAGCTCTTTGAGATTTATAACTGAGTGTACCTTGTCTTTCCTGTGCACCAGGAGCATATTGCTGACAAACCTCGGGGTCGTCTCACATTTCTCTATCGCCTGCTTGCGGGCTAGCTGTGCTATCTCGCTGTCTAGGCATGCTTGTTCCGCTTGCGCTAATCTCTGACTCTGCGGTCTGCTCAGCTGGACCGGGGCCTCTATGAAATCTAGCTGTAGGCCTCTGATGGTCTGCAATATCCAGGAATCGCTTGAAAGCTCACGCCAATTCTCTAAAAACATGTGCGTCCTCCCCCCTACAGGAGGATACTGAATCGCTCTCACCTGGTGTAAATCCTTGACCTCGTCCTGATCCTCTGGGCCTGCGGCCCCTCGGGAATCTCCCTCTGGATGGGAAGAATGAGTCTTGACTCCTGTTCTCCCAGTATTGCGCTCTGGGGTTCTGGTGTCTTCTCCCTCCTTGGTTGCGACCGGCTGCACGACCCCTGAAGCGGCCGGTCCCTCCAAAAACTCTACTTGGAAATATTTTGCGGATCGATGCTTGTGCCCTTTCCAATGAAGCGTATGTTCCGACAAACCGGCCCATCTCCTTCCCAAAGGTCTCTCCAAACAGGAGGCCCTGGGCTCCTTCTCCCGCTTCATACGATGACAGATCCCTAATCTTCGAGTCTATCTTGAGTAATAGACCTTTTCTCCTTTCTGAAGCGATGGCACAATTGGCATTCCCGAGAAGACAGACTGCCCTCTGAGCCCACCCAGCGAGAGCTTCATGGTCGACTTCTTGTCCTGTGTACTTTGCCCTTTCTGTGAGGTCCATAATCTGGGCGAGAGGTCCTGCTAAATCCAGCACCTTTTACTGGCAGCTTCTCCAGAACCTATCAATACCCTTGTGGGGGTCTTTGCTCGTTTTTGACACGAAGGTCAGCATCTTTGGATTGAGCTTGGGGGCTTCCGCTACTTTTCCTGGGAGGTCTGGCCATGGGCACTCCGCTCGTAGGCGCTGTCTCACCTCCTTGTCTAGGGTTTGCGAAGTCTTGCTGTCATATACTGCGCTACTCTGGGGGATGGTTGCCATTCGGTGGACCTTGGATTCCGGATGCTGTCCAGGTCATACATGTCATCTTGAGCTTCCAGGAGATGCTACTCCTTCCGCGCTCTCTTACCCCCACTGGGTCTCGCCCAGTCCTCTTCCTCGGCCTCCTCTTCTCCCTGCGAGGCCTGATCCTCTATCTGCTCCTCTTCCGAGCCTGGGTCTTCTCCTGTGTTGTCTTCCCCTGGAGAGGGGGTCATGAGGTCTGGCACTGCCTTACTTTGCAGATAAGCCTCTTTCAGCTTCGCAAAAGCATCAGGCACCTCTGGGGCCTTTTCTGTTGCCCCTTCCAAAGAGCCCCGGGGTCGTCAGAGGCTTTCCTCTTGAGGGCTGTCTTACTCCCCTTATGTCCCTCTTTCAAGGGTTCTGTGGACGTGCGCTTAAAGTCTTTGGTGCTACTACTAGGCTGCAAAAGCATAGCTTCCAATGTCTCCAGCCTCTCCTGCAGGGGTCTAACCCCCTCTGCCGCTGCATCAATAAGGGAGCATCCCAGCACTTGTTTAACACTGGCAGCGAGGTCCTGCGACTGCTCCTCCTCGCTCCATTCAAAGTCCGACATCTTTCTGCTGTGCTGTGTACCTAAAATACCTGAATCAGGTGCTGTAGCACACCCACTGCTCCTCTGAGATTGTTGTTTATGAAAATCTTTTTTTTTGTGGCTGCACCAACTTTTATGACTCTTGCCTTCTGGCTGCTGCGAGGGGCCTCGCTTCTTGCGCGCTACTCTTCTGCTGACTAGCAGCTTGGGGTAATAAGGGACTCCCCTGTGGCTTGCTGCTCACGATATCGTTTCGTGGCTGTGGCTTCCTCAGCTGTCTGAGCCCAGCTGATGCCCCACTTGCGGAGGCGATCGTTAAATCGCTTAATCCTTTGATAATGCTCTCTTTACAATTCGCTCGCGTGAGCTTTCGGTGTGCTGCCTCTGCGTTTAATGTCAGCGTCGCTTAATAGCGACGTTCGCTCTGATGTGCGTGACTCGTCGCGCTTAGCTCCTCCCACCTGCGGGTGGGGGCTAAGGTAATGGAGCGCTGCTCGCTGCTCCTTGCTAGCGCGGCCCCGCCTACCCGAGGGTGGGGGCTACCGCGCTGCTGTGAGGCACGCTTCTGCGCTCGCGGGCACCGGCTCCTGCCACCTGAGGGTGGGGGCCGGGCCTCGCGAGCAGCGCTCCTGCTGCGTAGTGCGCGAGGCTGGCTATACCGCTGAGGTGCCGAACATGCGACACAGGGCCGCCAGCCTCGCGGGCAAAGTCCTGTCACCTACCTGTAATTAGGCTCAAATAAAGTTGGACTCCTCTGCGTTCACTCTGCGATATAATATTGCCTAAATGGCTGACTGCCTTTGCGTACGCTCGAATGACTCGAAACGGAATGCTAAGACCTTGCAATCCACCTCCTTACACGCATTCCCTGCGCTTATCTGTATATTATCAATGACAATTCTACTCATATTCTTCCACTCAGTTCCAGATAATTCTCACACAAAAATACGGAGAGGGAAGAAATGGTACTTATCTGCTTGAAGAGCAGTAAAAGAAGAGGAGGAGTCCAAGCACAGGAAGCGGGTTGTGACTGGTTGAGAGGACATGGACTACAGAGACTCATGGATGTTGTAGTTTTGAAAAAAGGAAATGTTTTGTTGCTCACTTTTCAAAGTTTTATATGAGTTTTGTTGAACTGCTGAAGAGTAGAAATAAATGAAGATGAAGCATAATGCTCGCCTCCAGGTCTTGTCATAGAATGTTCAAAAGTGCACCACTTGAAAGTTTCCATCATAGCCTTCTGCGTGGCAAACTGCAGATTTTACAAAACATGTCACACAAAACCTGCAAACATTGCAAACACACGACACAGCTTTAGAACACTAACAAAAAATGTAAACACAGTGGTCGGCGTCAATAATAAGCCGAGTTTCACTGGCAGCAACAGGACCTAGAGTAAGAATGCATTTGCAGGATAAAAAAAATGCAATTCTCTGTCTGTGAGCCACGCACGACCTCAGGGATCAGGCCTTGGTCAGTGCCAAACGAGGCCACCAGTGATCCGGAAGAGGGGGCTCTAATTAGCGAGCGGCACACTTCGACCTTGTGGCAGCTATTGTGATAATTGCAGCTAATTATTGTTCTGAAGGTTGCTGAGGAGAGGGCCCTTGTGGCAGGGAAAGCTAATTGCAGACCGTGAAACCTAATTCAATTACAACAACCCGTTGCCCATTAGCTGCGTCATATAAGTTTTACTTCGTTTGATGCATACATTTCATGACCTGGTTCCCTCAGGTTGCGAGGCCGAGCGTCTACTTCGGCTTTGCGGTTTCTCATTGCTTGTGGGAGAGTGGGTGGGGAAGGGGGTATTCGCAGAGTCTCTATTTGCTACAGAGCTCGCGATTATTTAGACGTTTTATTAATGATATGTTCTCTCAGGCAGGGGTGGCCTGGGAACCAAAATAGGGCCAGGAAATAATTTTCAGAATGGCCCCACATTTCAGCAAGCAACCATTTCCTATTAGAACATTTCCAAATAAGAGAGGCCTACCCCAGAGTCCACCCTTGCTCTCAGAAGATGATACAGTGAGGCAACCGCATTTGGAACAGTGGAAAGTGTATTTTTGCAGGGCAAAGTCAGTACAAAATGACTTTGCCCTGCAAAAATACAATTTGCACAGTTCCATGAATCAGGGTTTGTGTCGGCAGTGCAAAGTCACTGTCCAGCAGTGCAAAGTCACTGTGAACCGTGCAAAGAAATTCCATGAATCGGGCCGTAAAGGGCAGTAATAAACTGAGGGAATATGGTTGAATTCTATAAAGAAAGTTACAGCTGAGAAAAGTATGTTTCTAGATGCCACAAACAATGGCAACAATTTGTAAATATTTTTCTCGACGGCCAACTGAGCTGGTAAATACAAAAACATCCTGCGTTCACAGGACTGGATAAGTGCAAAGCCGTTTGTGTGGGCAGATCTTGCGACCTGCGGCATTTGCAGGAAGGCAGTGTGTTACGGAAGCGGTGCTGCACCCATGAGCCTATTCCGTATTGCCAAATAATTGCATGCTTGGATGCAGCACTCCATGTTTGGTCTCTCCTGCCCCTGGTCGAACCTGTTACATGATAAGAGTAGGGAAAAGTGCAATGCATACATGAAAACCACCAGGCCCACAATTCCCTGCTCCAGACAGAAGCAAAGTATGACTGCTTCTATCAGTCCTTTATATTTCCGCTCCTGAAAATGGTGGAACTGCACCTTTAAGAGCCATGACTATAGATGCATAACAGGCACATCTTTCAGGCAATGCAGGCGCACTGAACATCCCTGAACCTCTTCAGCATTTGGGCCGAGTGGTTTGGGTGAGCTTGACCCCAATGTTTATAAATAAAGCAGGCACGTTTGGAGTTTGTGATCAGGCTTGTGAACAGAGGCAGAGGCAGACGTTTGCTAGATAGGCTAAGGTAGTGGTAGAGAAGATTAAAATAGGCTTGGAGGGAGAGATGGAACCTTAGAAAAGCTTTTAGATGAGGGAGAGGTGCAAAAGTATAATACAAGAGGCCATCATTTTGTTACTAATAAGGGAACGTGTCAACTAAGTGACGACCTCCCATTACATGGACACCTCTGACATCTATTGTCAGTGAGTGCGGACTGAGGTGGAGAAAACCCGAGAATACTGTGGAAGTTGGCAGAAGATTGCATTCAATAGATGTAAATGAGTTTCCTATATTTTTGTGCCAAAACACAATACTAGCAGCAAAGACCAATTTAACATCACATTGTTTGGGGGCAGGACATTGCATTCAGTTTCTGCCATTGAGTGTTCCAACCTTTGTGACAAAACAAATTCCAGTGACAAAGGAAAAGCTATCGAACTTTTTAGAGGCAATAAATCACGTTTAGTAGATGTCACTAAAATCAGGATTGTTTGAAGGCGGCAGATTACAAGCATTAACTGTAATGGAGTCTGCCAACTGTTTGATATTAGAGTAAAGGCTAGAATTGAAGAAAAAATAACAGAATTGTTTGGGGCACGTGATTACAGTCAGGAGAACGGAGTATGGAAACGTTTTGTGGTGACCGTGAGACACAAAAACTAGTAGAAAGGGGAAAATCATAGATTTTTTGGGGTTTGGACAGATGCCAACACATGTAGCATTGGAAGGACACAGTGCTGGTCAGTGTTAAAAAAATGTATTCCAGCATTGCTGGATGTCCACTATGAGCCCCGCCACCTCTAGACCATGCCCCTCGGGCACAGCCCACCCCCTCCAAACTCCTCCCCCACCCCGGCCCTTGTGTTGTGGGATCCCCACCACATTTTTTTCCATTTCCACCACTGGACATGCAGCCCGGCAGAATTTTAGAACAGCCAACACTGATACTGCTTGCAGTGGGGATGCCGGAGTTGTGTGTGACAAATTGGTGGCATCAATCCACATTTAGCAGCACCTTCCACACAAGAGATAGGAATGCATGCTCAAGTGTTGCGGCTAGAGAGGGAGGAGGTTCTATCCACTGTCTCTGCAGAAGAATGTGGAGCGGGGCTGATTGAATTCACTGGTGAGCAAGTACAAACTTACTACATCGCTGTGGATATATAAGGTTCAGCACCATGCACAGCACTGAGATGACTCACACAACCTCAATTACAAAAAGCAGCCTATCAACATACCATCTCCAGTCCACAAAGTCACGCCAGAACACATTTGCAACCATTTTTCAGACACTGAGCCCTGCTCCACTTCTGGCCGTGATACACCTTTGTGCCAGGTAACAGTGAGGATGACTATGGACTAGGCGCCTACCAAAGCCAACACACCAGATCTGATGACGAAGACCTGTGGTCTGGTTCAGGTCAGAGTAGAGTAGATCCTTATTTAGAAATGGTATCTGGTTTATTTAAACCTTAAAAACCTTAATATATGACTTAACAATAACATTAATACAACTTAGAGAATACATTAAAACACAAATCTCAGTGACCTTACACAAGCTCATAGTAGTGCATTTAGTATATGTTTCCCAGTTAAATGATGTTACCACGCAAAATCACTCAAACAGGAACATTTCAGATTTATTTTGAGAGACACATTCTCGTTGCATTCTTCACATTTCTGAGAATAGTAAGGTAAAATAAGGGATGAATACTCAATGTAATTACAGTAACTGCAACCGATTATACACATTTGTAATACATTGTCACTGGAGGCCCTATTAAGGCATGTTTTTTCAGCACCAGGAGTATGATGGCAGGCTACTTTAATGCTAAGTAGTTTGCAAAGTCACAGTCTCATCCACAAGAATATAGATTTTCTTTCAACATTTCTGATATCACCGCCTTCAGGGCCCATGTTCTCGCGGGGCTCTGTGAGAAATGGGAAAGGGCGGTGGGCACGCTAGAATCGGAGGAATGGGTTGAGGCACTAATGTCCCTGTAGGAGATAGGTATGTACTCCAAGCGTCGCCTAATACAATTCAAAATATTGCATCAAGCATATTATTCCAGGGCCTCAATGATGAAGTGGGGGCTGGTGCTGTATGGGGATTGCCTAAGGTGCCGCAGGTCAGAGGGTACCTTTTTCTATATGGTCTGGGACTGTGCTGGCATCCAGGAATTTTGGAGCCAATTCATCCGCAAGATCAATACGATCCTGCGATCCCGGGTCACTTTGGACCCTACGATGGTGATACCTGGTATCTGAGGGGAAGTGGACTACAACAAATGTGAAAAAACCTTTCTCTCCATGGCAAATGGACTTGGGAAAAGACTTATCGCCTCCACATGGGGATCCCCGGATAGACTGTGTCTAAACCAATGGGTTAACGAAATGAACCATTATGCATCACTAGAAAAGCGGATTTACACTGCTCGGGGTTGTCCTGGGAAGCACTTGAAAGTTTGTGGGAAATGGATGAAGATTGCATAATATCATAGAGCAGTGGGTATGCAAGACAGGAGCAACACGAAGCCCCTCCAGAGGGAAGTCATGATGATTGACCCCCCTCCCATGTGCCCCCCCACAGAATCTCTATTTGAGAAGGACATATGCCCCCCCTCATTGTGCCGTTCCCCGCCACCCCAATAACGTATAGTAGTATTGGCGGTAATGTGACCACATCTGACTAATGCTTATTGCTTGAATTGTTTATTGTGACTTGTTTTATATATAATAAAAGGATATATTTAAAAAAAATTGGATATCTCTTAAGAAACATTTGGGTTCCATCTGCTATATCATCTTCTATATCATTCCCAGATCAAGCTACTATCATCTCTTCTTTGCTAGTACAACATGGTCTTCACTAATCAAAAACTCTTAAGTGTTCAGTGAATGCCGTTCACACTATTCGGTTCAAGTCACTCATACAGAAGTTGAGTAGGGTTAATTACCGAGGCTTGTGGTCATGAAACAGAAATCTATATTGAGTGACTGATGGCGACTGTGACATATTATGTTATATCATGTTATGAAACCTTTTGTAACGCTCACCTGGCTCCCACGGAGGCGCTGGTCTAGTCTGGGTTGCTGTGGCCTCTTCAATCGTGATGTGCAGAACTCGGACCACCGATTGAGCAGGACCCCCAAATCTTGCTTGTCTGGCCCGTAGGAATATCCTTCTGCAGATGAGAAAGGGGATTAACTGTCTGCAGAATAGTGTGCTTACTCCCCCCCTTTCCCTCTTCGTTCTTCTCTGACTTCCTCCAAAACCCCCGGTTTAAGCTCACCTTATGGTTTGGAAGGATGAACTCTCCATCCTGCTTCTGGTGAAGGGGCGCGCGTTCGTCCAGTTACTTCACTGGTTTTCAGAATGGCGCTGGCAAAATCCGCTTGACTTTTCTGAGCGATACGCCGTAAGTATGAAGATTCAAAAGTTCAAGTGTGAGCCTCTTTTTATGTTGTCTTCCTAACCTGTGATCTGTCCTTTATTTCAGGTGCAGAACAAAGGCGATGCGTTGAGGGGTTAAATTGCCGATGGTAAAATCAGGTGAGTTAGTGATGAGGGCGACCCCTCTAAATGTCTTTATAATTCCCCAGTAATGTCTTTTGTCCTTTCCCCATAGGGGCCGGGGTGCGGTACCTGCCAACGAAGCGGCGCCGACCCGAAATGTGGAATGGTTCACCAAGAAAAGCCGGTAAGTATTATGGCTGAAAATTCGGCTTTCCTCCTGTGTTCCCTCTGCTCACCTTTTGTCTCTTCTTCTCTCCCCTAGGTGCAGAGATGTGGCGACCGGTGCTGACAGCCGCGATGGAGCCGGGAGATGTCTCGAGGACAGGTGAGTGAAGCGCGGCGCTGCAGCGAGCAACGCGATGCTTTTAAATGGAAGTCTTTCTTCAAGTATGCTGGCGTGAAGATTCCGGATGCAGGTAAGAAGTTTGAATAAGTTCTTGGTTTTCACCTTTCTCTTCTCTTCTTTCCTTACAGGTGTTCCAGGTTCGAGGCGGGCGTGGCTGGAGTCCAGGTGCAGGAGCAGACATGGTGAGCGTTCAGCTGCTGGGATGCAGAACAACGCGAAGCCTGTGTGGCTGTCCGGGCGTGGCTTAAATAGCCTTGGAAGAAGTCCTAGGTAACTATTCTTCCACAGCCCCACCCAAGTAACAAAATAGTCCCTTCAGTAAAATAGTCCCTCCTAAGCCTCATTTGGCTTGGGTCCTCATGCAGCATGGTCTGCATCAGGTGAGTATGCAGCATGGTCTGCATCAGGTAAGTGCACCAAACACTTTCCTTTATGAGCCTGGCGCCTATGGCGCCAGGACTGATGTCCAACATGAGCCTGGCGCCAAAGGCGCCAGGACAGAGTCCAAAGAGCCCCTATAAGGGGCCCGCAGGGATTTTACCCGAGGGCATGATGCCTGCTCCCGGGGGTGCTGGGCCTGGCCTGGTGCTCCGGGGGTAGGCATCATGACACCTTTACTCTGTGCCAAATTACCACCTTAGTGGTCTCAGAGCAGCAAGGCATGTCCGAAGGTTTGTGTATTGTGGGATGCAGACTGTAGTCTGTGTAGGAAGAGAAGAAGTGATAGAGGAACGAGGGTAAATATACATTAACAGAGAGGTGAGGCAGGTTCAACAGAGAGGAATGTGTGGGATTGTTTTGCTGCAAGCTGATCCACGTGACCTGAAGTGCAGACACATTTAGAATGTACATTAAAAGATACCATATAGGAGCAGGGAGTATCTAACCGAAAGCAGTTTTAGAAAAAGGTATATAAGAATTAGAAATTGTAGTGTGTGTGTTTGTATGTGTGATGGATTTGAGATGTGCTCAAGCAAACCCTTTTATTGTCAGGGTATGTATTTAGTTTCTCCAATGGAATAAACACCAGAATAGTAATACTGGGACTGCCAAACATAGATTCCAAGAGTAGCCAGGACAAGCCCAGACAGTCTGATAGGTAAATGAAAATAGAAATGAAAGAAGAGAAGAATAGGACGGCTGAAAGCAATAAAACCATAGCACCGTTAGCGTATACACTGTTATAGCCAGGAACCCTGTTCTATGGCATGTTACAGCAGGTAATACTTATGTGAATAAAATAAACTAAGAATAAATCATTGAAGGAGTAAAATATGGATACGGCAAGGCAGAGAATTTGCATTGTCAATTAATACTAACATAAAGGGAAATAGTAAGACTGTTCATGAGTGCTTTAAGTACTGTAGCTATTTGTTACCACCAGGTAAGGAGAGAAATCTTTGAACATGTAATTACTTGGCATGTTGAGGGAGCTCATGCTTGCTGCTGGTGCAGCCGCATCATTTTGAGACCACGGGCAGAAGGTGAGAGCTGGATGGAGGCCATGCCATCCTCTGCTCAACTTTAAGATCTCTAGCAATGATATGGTCCATGGAACGTCATACACCAGGGAATATGAGATAGTGATGATTTCTGTATAGCATAGGACCCTTCAATCCTATGGCCAGCAACAGACAGGCTTTACATGCGTGGCAGGGGGAGGAGGTTGTGACTCTAGGAGTACAAAACAGAGGTGCATAGCCTTTGATTAAAATGACAAGAAGTAAAAATACAGTGGGGCTCAGGGCAGGAGGCCCAACTCCAGGAGGGAAGTGCACCCCCCCCAGAATAGGAGCACAATCGGGAGTCAGAGATACTGGTGGGAACATAGGGGCAACACCACACTGGGATATAATTCAGGATAAAGTCACAATGAGGAGCAGGAATACACCAAAGAGTCCATACAGGAATAAAGTAATACTGCACAGCTATAGTAGATCTTAGCTTAGCTGAGCTGCAAAAACCGGGCTCTTTCCGTTTCTCCCCATCGCATGAGAGCTGCCACCATGAGAAGTTTTTATTTTCTCTGCTACACGAGAGGGAACAACAATAGAAAATGTCAGGATCTACCTGCTGCATAAGAGCCACCAACATGATAGTTTTTCAGGTTCACTGTGCTGCTTGGCAGCTTCCAAAATGGGAATATGGCAAGTTATCTCTGCCTCATAAGAGCCACAAACAAAAAAGCCTTTTTTCCAGATCTCCCTACACCTCAAAATCCTCCAACATGAACAGTTTTAAGGCTCTCCCTGCTACATGAGAGTTGCTAACATGAGAGATGTGTTCAGGTTCTCCCCACTACAAGAGAACTCCCAACAAAAGATTATTTCTGGTTCACCCCACTATTCATGGACGCTGATAAGAGACAAATGCAGGTTCCCCTGCGACATAGCAGCACCCGGATAGGAATGTGTCCACTTCTCCAAGCTACACAAGGGCCACCATCAAGAGAATATTTTGCGTTCTCTTTGGCACACAAGGGCCACCAATATGAGAGTTTTTCAGATATTCAATGCTAAAAGCAAGTCACCAAAATGGGATTTCGGAGGTTCTCCTTAGGAGCAGGAATACGGAAAAAGGACCAATGCATGAATAAAATAATGTTGTGTAGCTTCAGTGGGGCTTGCCTAAGCCACTGATGGCGCATCAATTAGGATCAATTTGAACAAAGTGGAGGAGCAATATGGTGGTGAACACAGCCAGGAGTAATATAAGAGTGGCCAGACTTTTAAGAGGAAAAAAAAGAACAAAAAATATCATAAAGACATGAGAGTTACCAACATGAGAATCTTTCCAGATATCCCTACTAGTTGAGAGCCATGGTAAGAATTGATAAAGCGCTCCCTGATTGATCACAGACACCAACATGAGAATATTTCAGGATTTCCCTGCTACACATAGAGAATTGTTTAGATTCTAGATGCTACCCAGAGAGCTCCCAATATGAGATCATTTTAGGACCTCTCTCCACATGGGAGCTGCCAACATGCGAATAGTTCACATGTTAACTGCTGGAACTGCAACGTGAACATGTGTATCCTTCTAACTCCTTCACAAGACCCACCAACATGTAAATGTTACTGTTCATTCCTACTATAAAATTCAAGCAACTTGAGAATATGCCAGTATCTGTCGGCTACAAGAGGGCTGCTAATTTGATAATTTTTCTGGGTTTTCCCACTATACGAGAGTCACCAAATTAAGAATTCTTCCAGGTTTGTATCCTGCCAAACTGCGGGTGGCATGGAACGCTATGGCTTACTTTTTCACGCTACCTGGAGAGGCAATGAAGTTCCTGGACGAGAACCTGCTGGCGCTGTGAGGGCGTTGGGTTCGTACCCACGCTTGATTTCTGGATAGATCATCCGCAGACGTGCTGGGCTGGGTAGTGTTGCAGTTTACTGCGAACGGCGGGGACCACAGGTGTAGGGTTCTGCACAATGCAGATATGTTACAATGGGAAGTGTGAAAATATTTGTCTTTCCATATTACTAATCCTGTTGCATGGCCCAGGGT
Organism: Ambystoma mexicanum; assembly: GCF_040938575.1. NCBI lineage: Eukaryota > Metazoa > Chordata > Amphibia > Caudata > Ambystomatidae > Ambystoma > Ambystoma mexicanum. The sequence goes on from NC_090933.1 coordinate 609,584,586, forward strand.
TGTGCTCACGCATCAGTCTCCCTATGCACTGTTGCGTTACAAGTTGGGGTTGTGTTTGTAGGGTTTGCATTGCCCCAGTTTTGAGGGGTATGAGGGTGGGGGGAGCAGGGAGGTTGTTTGGGGTTTATTAAAAAGCACTCGGAACACAAACTGCTGACACATGTGGTTGCGGCGGGTCCTATGGGGACACCAGGAGTGGGCCAGCTGGAAAGCCTTGCTATGCCAGGGAATACTTTGAGGTTGCAGCCTTCAAAATGGGAGAGGTAGTCTGCCTAAGTCGGAATATCAGAGTCTTAGGACACCCGATCTAAAAGTGAAAGCTGCTTTTGCACATAGAGAGACATGGGGCTAAGTTGTTGTACCTGCAGGAGACACATGCCCTTTTTGGCAGCTGCGAGGGGTTTGCCAGGTACTGGGGCAAACACAGATATTACACTTCATACTCTACACAATCTAGGGGGATAATGACCGTAGTACATAAATCACTGCTGTTCGAACACAAAGGTTGTTGCGGACTCCCTGGGGAGATATGTGTTTGTTTACGGCTCACTTGATGGTTGGGAGATAATGCTATTGAATGTGTACGGCCACAACATCGACGACCTCCAGTTTTATGTTGGTATTGTCAATATGCTGTCTCTATACCCATCCTGGGGTGGCAATTTTAGCACCATTCTCGACCTTCAAGTAGATGGATCCACTCATACCACCAGGCCTCTCACGAGGGCAGCATGCGCTATTAATGAGGGCATGGGGACGCTATGGCTAGTGGATGCTTGGAGGGCAATGCATGGGCAGGATCGAGGGTATTCCTTTTACTCCTCAGTCCATGACTCTTTTTCTCACATAGACATGTGGCTAGTCTCCGACGTATTAGCTGGGGGGGATTTTGGACATCTCCTGGTTTCCTAGGCCCCACTAAGACCATTCCCCTGTTCGTATGTCCTTGAAATTGGGCTGTCTCCCTCGATTCCGAAATAGTTGACACTTCAAATCACACACTTTGACAGATGTGTCATTAGTGGCCGCTGTGGACGACCATGTTAAGCTCTATTTTGATAGCAATCTGGGCTGAGTGACCTCGTTCCGCATGCTCTGTGAATCCTTTAAGGTATACAGTATACAGTCGTCGTTATCAGTCTTTATTTGTCGTTGCGCCCTTAAACCTAGGGATCCATGGTTAGCGCAGTATACATTTTTAAAGTAAAGTAAAGTAAGTACATACGGGGATAGCGTGGCCGCTGAATCTGGTGTACTTAAAGCGATTTGGTGTGACATAACGAACAGTGAGGAGGTTCTCTGTGAGCTGGAGCGCCAACATGCTGCTACGCATCCCAAAGCCACGCTTTCACAGATGAAGGAGGCAGCTGACAACTTTAGAGACAACGCAGAGTGGGAGCTTACATTCCTAGATGCACTGGGAGCTTCCAGACAGTACAGAGAGCAGGAAAGGCTGGGTAGGGTGCTGCCTCGCGCAGTGTGGCAGAAAGATGGCAGTAGGTGTATCCCACTTATTGCAGATGAGACAGGTGCGGCAGTTAATGGAGTGTTTGTACGATTCTATGCTGACCTGTATACGAATAAAGATACCCACTCCCCGGCGGACATCAACATGTTTTTGGGGGGTTACCTATCACCAGAGGCGTTGCTAGGGGGGGTTCGGGGGGCTATAGCCCTGGGTCTTTTCATTGGAGCCCCGGATAGAAGCTCAGGTGCTACAAACCAAATTCTAGCTAGCCCCGAGTCTCGCCAGTCCCGACATAAGCTTAGCCCTTGATCTTTTCCAGACCTAGCATCACCCCTGCCTATCACGCAACTGTTGGGAGACGCTAGCTTCCTCCTGGTCCTGCCTATTTCCCTTGCCAAGATCGAGCGCGCGATTGATGATCTAGCGACAAGGAAGGCGCCGGGCAAAGACAGCCTAACTGCTGAGTTTTACAAACACTTTAAATCTTGCCTAGCGCCCCACCTGCTCATGTTTGGCAGGAAACCCTCAGAACCCGAGAGCTTCCCGAGACTATGAGGTAAGACATAATCATGGTCCTCTTGAAGAGCAATAAGACGGCGGTTCCAACAGGCTCCTCTCATTAATCAATACGGATGTTAAGGTCTTTTGTGAAATTGATGGCCACTAGGTTACTGCCATTTATGCCGCACATAATTCACCCGGATCAAGCGGGGTTCATTCCCAGGAAGTCCATGGCGTTAAATTTGTGGAGGCTCATTAATATAATAGTGCAGTTAGACCCTAAGGCGCAGGCGGTGGCGGCTGCACTAGACATCCAGAAAGCCTTCGACTCCGTCTCCTGGCAGTTTATGTAGGCTGTCTTGACACAGTGTGGGTTCAGCCCTGTGTTCCTCTCCTATATACAACTCCTGTATGCAGCACCGACCGCTAGAGTGTGCACTAATGGTACACTATCACCCAAGCTGGTGATAGCTAGGGGCACTCGTCAGGGATGCCCGCTGTTGCCCCGGCTATTTGCTATTGCTAATGAATCTCTGTGGAACCTCATAAGACACAAACACCGACATAGGGGGCTCTGATTGTCAGGGGGGGCAGAAATCATATCGCTTTATGCTGATGATGCTCTGGTGTACATTAGGAACCCCCAAATACATCTAGCGCCCATTATGGCAGACATATTATACTTCGGGGAACTATCAGGACTAAAGGTCAACTGCAACAAATGAGAGCTGTTTCCCCTGACCAAAGTCACTGCTGAACCGAGTGATCTACAGTGGTTCACGTGGTCCCCATCTGCTATTTGTGAATAGTTGTGGCCAGACGCTGCACCCTGTTATATGAATGCGATTATGCTGTATACATGGCACACCTGGCGGCTAGACTCAAAGAAGGGGCACAGTTGCCACTGACTCAGGCGGGTAGGATTGCACTATTAAAGATGGCTGTGCTTCCTAAACTGCTATATCTGTTTCTCAATATTCGGCTATGGTCGGGGTAGCCGTTTTTTGTGGAATTGGAGGCAGAAGGTACTAAATTTGTATGGCACTCAGACGCAGTGTGGATGAAATCGACTATGCTGACCCAACCATATGAAAGTGGGGGGGGGGGTTGTGGCCCCTGACTTCTGGCTGTACTGTGCTCTGATGTTAACTTTGTGCCTGCCAGCCATATGCCAATGCTACAGCGCCATAGGTCCTCCACCTGGCTAGAATACACAGGCTTGTGCAGAGCATGCAGGAAGCAATGGGAGCAATTCCTGGTGGAGCCTGAGGGTGATTCTATACTGGGATGTATCCTAGCAGCGGGTGGGGGCCGAGGACTGGTGTCATCCATGTATCATCTAGTCCAGAACTGTATGGAAACAGCACACACAAAAGCTCAATCTAAATGGGCAGTTGATATGCAATTAGACATCACAGATAACATGTGGGCAGATATGTGAATGTACACGTGTAATGTGTCCAGTAATTCCAGGTTTAAATTGATAAAGTTGAAGGTACTGCACTGATACCTCTAGACGCCAGCTATCTTACGGAAATGCTCAACAAGGGAATGCCCTATGTGAAATTGCGTTGATTCATACTACTTCCCCAAGATATGGGAATGTCCACTCTTGGTACCTTTGACTAGTATGACTAGCCCCCTGTCACTTGCAATGTCTAGTCCATGTCTTTGTACCCAGGTTGAAGTGCATGAGCAGGTACGTGGGCCTGTGCCTGCTGCTGGCCATATGCTGCATACTGTTGTGCTGGATGAGAGCTAGGGTCCCCACTAAGGAACATTGGCTGAGCTCAGCGGTGTGGGCTAATGATATGGAGGAACAGTGGTCCCTTACACAACCTGCTAAAAGCCGCACAACTGATATATGGGGCCCTCTCAGAGTTTGTAGTTTGTAGTTTTATTTATTTGTAGTGCGCGCCAGACCCGGGGTATCCGGGCGCAAAAGACATCAAGAGGGTTGGTCAGCTTAGGTTACAGTGCTGCGCAATATCGTACGTTTATATACAATAGAGGTAATATCTCCTGCATGCATCAACCACACTGAGCACGCCTGCGGCGTAACATACAGATGCACTCTAATCCTTGTCTACCAGCTGTGTGTCCAACCATGTACCGTGTTGGTCCATTTGCATTTGTTAGACTTCACCCCCTCTGAGATATGTCAATTTTGTTATAACTGCTGAACCCATATGCATGCATATTTGTACATTGCCGAACCTATATCCTCACCCAGAATAATTTGGCTCACACATTGTTTGTCAAGCATTGGCAATAAAAGGCCGTAGGTTTTATTGTACAGATATGGTTATGCAAATAACAATAATCACATATCATAAGATAATAACAATACTTTTGGGCAGCGGGTCTTGGGGTTACCCCCTCTGGCCCGTGCCCGCCTTCTCATGTCCCACGACTTGTTGTGGGCATCGTACAGTGCCCTGTACTTCTTTTCCTTTGTTCTTCTCCCTTATTTGTAGGGTGGGAGGGCTTTGTGGTAAAGAAGCAAAGTTTTGGAAGGCACTGAGTAAACTGTGCACTTCCTGAGTGTGTGGGTCCCCGTTCAGGGTCCACAAACTGTGTTTTCTCAGAGCATGTCGCTCTGTATTTATAAGACCCATGGAAGCCCTGGGTCTTTGATATGTATAGTAGTGGGGGCTGTTATGTTCCAGCCCCCGGCCGGATAGCCGACTATCTGGCCGCCTGTGGGGGGCAGGTCTTTGAAGCTGGTCCCTGCCTGCCTGTTGGTTTCCTTCGGTGCTTAGCACCTAGTTGCCTGAAGGAAGGGTGAGGTGATTGCTCACACCTCACCCTTCCTCAGCATTGTGCTGAAACAGACTGCATGTCTCTTCGCCTGGGGGGGGGGAGAGGAGCAGTGAGGGGGAGGGTTGGGCTGCCCCTCTCCGGACGTGCTGATGGTAACAGCAGTTACCTTGCCTCACTTTGTGAGGCTTTGCAGCATTGCCCAGTACATGCAATTTGGATTCCTGTTTTTCTCGCCACTGATGTGCCTAATACTGTTATATGTATTACATTTTGCCGAATGTGCCAATAAAGAAAGTTTAAAAGAAAAAAAGATTTATTCCAAGTTTCCCTGCTATACAAGTGCTGCTAAATCGGTAGATTTTGGGATACATGGGAGCTGTTGACATTTGAACATTTCAGATTCTCTCTGAGAATGTTTTCAGGTTTTCCTTCTATCACAGATGGCACAGAAACCACTCTGAGTCTCAAGGACAGTTCAAGGGGTTTTATTCATTTATTTGTGGGGCCTAAGCCCATGCTTCTCTCGTTTGCGTCCCCTGGGATGCACACCCTAGCCCAGATGTCCGTAACTCTGTGTTAGTGCAACCTGAACGGTAACCATGACTGTTTCAATCCTTGTCCTCAGGGACTTCTTAACTTTCTTTACCCTTGACACGGGTTGTTTTTCTAATCGGAATTGGGAACAATGCCTGCAGTCGCTCTGTAAGAATCGTCATTATATTCACACCCAATTTCACCTTTATAACCTTTCCCTGTTACTCTACCTTCTCCTTTCCTTTAACCCCTCCCCACCGGTTTTCTTTCTCTCAAATAATGAAGTTGCTTCTCCCCTTACTTTTACTCCTTCACACTATAGTACAACTACCACTCATTCAACCCTACTATTATGCCCATGCTACTACCACTACTACTCCTATTAATACTACTCTCCTCCCAACCACTACTACACTCTTCCACCCAACACTACTCTCCTCCAATCACTACTCTTGCCCATCCACTAGTACTCTGCTTCCACCACTAATACTCTCCTCCACCGACTACTACTCTCCTACACCTACAACTACATTCCTATGCCACTGCTACTCTCCTCCCACCACTACTACTCTCCTCCACCTACAACTACTCTCCTATGCCACTGCTACTCTCCTCCTACCACTACTATTCTCCTCCAACACTATGACACTTTTTCCACCACTAGTACTCAAACACCCTTCTTTCACCCAGTACCAACCTTCTCGCAGTCACTCACTAGACACTTATCCCATACTCATTTACACTGCAGAACCACTATCACTCATAAACCAATACCTCACCTTCTCCAACAATCTCTTCCATGATCTGTGTTTCCATGAGCAGGAGTTTCAGACTCTTTCCTTTGTCCTGCTGCTCGGTTGGTCATCCTCCAACTTCAATGCTGACCTCGTCTGGTACACCCACTGCTTCCTGTTTCCTCTCTTTCCATAAAGGCCCCTCCCTTCTCAGGGATTGAGTCTCTTTTCCAAGCCAATCTGAATTGCTCTCCTCTCCCTGGAACATGTATGTGCAGGGGCAATCTTTCAAGAGGGACTTAAGTCCCGCTCACTGGTTCTACTGGTCCTCACCACATAATGGTAGTGTTCTGAGTCCCTTGTGAGTGTTCGCGCTATGGGGGAACATGCACCAAATGTTGTTAATAAATCTCTTTATTTGTTCCTGGTGGTTCAATGGATGTATGCGGGAGCACCCGCCGGTGCGCCCAACCAGGATCGTGCTGTCTTTGTGGTTGCCACATAATCTTGTGGCTTCCTGTTGCAGCTCTCTCTCTCTTCCTTGTTCACCGGGTGGCTCTACATTGGTTTTGGCTGGCATAAGAGCCGCTTGGTAGCACCGGAGGCTCTCTTCAGATGTGCATGATTTTATTGCTGCAATTCTGTTGGATTGGTCAGTCCGATAGTCTGGAGTTGTGGTGGAATCGAAAACAAGAAAAGAAACACTAATGGGCATCTCTGGCAAGAGGCATGTTAGGAGTCATGGTTCTGCACAGATGCATTTTTGAACAGGGGGAAATATTGATTGGGGCCTACTTTACTGAGTTTGCTCTTAATACTAATGTTGCCTCTAGAATTTGTTTAATTTCCTCTCTGCTATACTAGAGGCACCAATATGAAAATATGGCAGGCTCTCACTGTTATAAGAAATCAAACAACATGAGAGTTTTTCAGGTTCTCCCCACTACACGAGAGCCACTAACATCACCTTTTTTAGTTTCTCCCCACTACTCGAGAGCTAAAAACTTGAGAGACGTTTTCAGGTTCTCCCTGCTACCTAAGAGCCACCAAAATGAGGATATTTCAAGTTCTCTCTATTCCACAAGAGCCACCAACATTAGAATATTCTCTCTGTACCAGCTCTGCCTGCTACAAAAGAGCCACCAAAATGAGAACATTTCAAGATCTCCCTGATACATGAGAGACACTAGTTTAAAAATGTTTCATGTTCTCCCCACACCAGGGGAGCTGCCAACATTATATTTTGTTCAGGTTCTCCATAGTACACCAGGGCAGCTACATGAGATCTGCAAACATTACAATGTTTTAGTTTCTCTCTGCTTCACTAGAGGCACTGACATGAAAGTATGCCAGGCTCCCACTGCTTTCTCAGGTTGTATCCATTACACGAGAGCCACCAACATGACTTTGTTTCAGGTTCTCCTCACTACACATGAGCCACAAATACGAGAGGCTTCCAGGTTCTCCCTGCTACTTGTGAGCCACTAAAATGAGGATATCTCAGGTTCTCCCTGTTCAACAAAAGCCAGCAACATTGAAATCTTCCTAGTTCTCTCTGCTCCACCAGAGCCACCAACATGACAATTTTTCAACCTCTGCCTCCTAAAATGGAGCCATGAATAGGAGAATATTACTGGATCTCCCTGATGCACGATAGACACTAGTATAAGCATTTTCAGGTTCTCCCCATACCAGGGGAGCTGCCAACATGAGATTTGTTTCAGGTTCTCCAAGTAGACAATGGCAGTCACATGAGATCCACAAAGGTGCAAATGTTTCAGTTTCTTTCTGCTAAACTAGAGGGACCAAAATGAAAACATGCCAGGTTCCCACTGATGTAAGAAATCAAACAATGTGAGCATTTCTCTGGTTCTATCTATCACATGGGAAACAGCAACTTTACCTTTTTCAGGTTCTTCCCACTACAGTCAGAAACTTGAGCAGGTTTCAGGTTCTCCCTGCTATGTGTGAGTCACCAAAATGAGGATATTTCAGGTTCTCTCTGCTCCACAAGATGTTTTGCAAACTCTCCCTGCCACAAAAGAGACAGCAACATGATACTGTTTCCAGCTCACCCTGCTACAAAAGTGTTACCAATATGAAAATATTTCAGCATATTCCGTTTAAACAATAGCCTCTAATATAACAATTTCTCGTGTCCTCCCCACCCCACGGGAGCTGCCAACATATTCTTTTCAGGTTCTCCTTAGCACATAGGGGTAGCTTATGTGGGAAGATTTCCGCTTCTCTCTGCTGCTCGACAACTACCAACATGACATTTTTTTACCGTTCTCCCAGCTACACGAGAGCCACCAAGAACATAATTTGTTGAGGTTCTCCCTGCTACAGGCAAGCTAACCTGGACATTTTCTCCCCAATACACAAGAGCAGCCAACATGAGAATGTTTCAGGTTATCCCTGCCACACAAGACTGCCAACATAAGTATTAGTTATGTTCTCTCTAAAACACTAGCACTGTCAACCTGAGAAATTTTCAGGTTTCTTGGCTACTTCAGAGCTTCCAACATGACAATATTTCTCATTCCCCACACTTGTAATATAATGAACAAAGCTTGCACAGGCATGCAACCTACTGAGCTAACAAAACTGTGCATTAGGTTCACAGCCTGCTGTAGTATATAGAGCTAATAGCTTTTTCGAAGAGTGCACAAAATGCTGCTTACAATGATACAATATAGATGTGTGCATTGAATGCTTGCAACCTTGCAGTGTAGTGCTTAGACACTAACTAGCAAAATGCAGGGCCTGCAAAGCTGGCTTCCTAAGGGTTAACACAAGGCTTGCATTTGGCTTCCACTGAGAGACTGTGCTTTCACAAGTGATGCTTCACTGTCCATGGTAAACAGGTACATGGTTGCACAAGAAAATAGAAGATGACTGTGGCACACACCGCTAACAAGTGTTCCAGTGACGCGCTTCCCAGCACGGCTGGCCTCTGAGATGGGAGGCGGAGAGGGAATGAGCAGGCTAATGCCTACCAGTACTTTCCCTAATTCAACAAGTTACTGAAGGAAGGTTCTGGAGGTTTGTGCCACTCTAACTGACAGGCCTACCTGATAAAGGTTTGCACACACATTGATCGGGAGGGACTTTTCTGCGGATCTTACAGTGTGCATGTGTGGGGTGTCCACAATTGATAGCATACTCCTGTGCAGAGGTTCCTAGCTTGCCATATCTCACCTAAGCGCTGACCACAGTCCAGTGCTGTCCAGAGAAGAAGAGGACCCAGGTGCTAGGCTAAACAGGTCCTATATGTGGCATTTGATTATCTAGGAATGTAAGCTATTGTGCTCTGAGTATTTGTGACCTATGACTTTCATTCGTCCCATTATTACTAAATTGCTGCTTATTCATGTTATCTACTCATTGTCAAATAAATGCAAGTATATTATATTCTGGTTTGGTTTTTTCCAGAGTGAGATCATTGTGTGTCACATAAAGTTCGAACTTGCAGGGGAGAGAGGGTGGTTGAGCTGGTCCCATGAACAACCTCACACCCTTTATGTTACACTACTAGATAAGAGCCATGCCAAAAATGGCCTCAATAACCCACAGACAAAAGGGATATATTTTCACCAGGATTTATTTTGAATAAAATGAGGCTCCTTGGGAGGTTGAGTTGGACGTGGTCTATGGGGTACCCTGGTCAATGCTCCACCTTCCCATGGGCTCCCTTTATCCTATCTCAGGAATCCCTAATTCCTCCAATAATGTTTTAGAGACAGAACTCCAAAGTGCACGTATCCCTAATGCCTCTCTCTCGCTCTGCCTCTCTCTCTCTTTCTCTTTGTCCCCCTCTCTCCTTCTCCCTCTCTCTCTCTCCCTCTGCCTCCCTCTCTTGTTCTCCTCTCTCTCTCTTGCTCTCCCACTCTCTCTCTTTCACCAGTCTCTCACCTGCTCTCTTTTCTCTTACAGGGCCTCTTTCACACCTTCTCTCCCTCTCCTCCCATCTTCTCTCTTATACCTTGTGTCCTCTCTATTCCCCTATCACTCCAATCTTACTATTCTTTCTCTCTCTCTCCCTCTCATATTCATTCCATGTCCATTCGATCTCTCTCTCTCTCTCTCTCTCTCTCTCTCTTTTCCGCTATGTCCTTTTCCTTCTCCCACATCTCTCCCTCACTTCTCCTCCTCTTCTATGATCTCTCTCTCTTTATTCTCTACAGTCTGTCTCTCTCTCTCTCACCCTATCTCACCTCCCTCCACTGTTAGCCGGCTCCTCCCTCTTCTTATTACTTTTACCTCCTTTGCTGGTTGCTGGTTTGGGTGTTGTCGGGGTTCACCCATTCTTCCCTAATCCTGTCTAACAGGTAGTAGGCATTCTGGCGATACACCGGCTCAAATGCAAAAGTCACATTGAGACCTAGGGGGTATTATGTACTGCAAAAATGCCATTTAGTATTAGTTTGCCCAAATTCCTATCATCCTTGTCCACTTGCTTCCTTGTGAGTTTTTACAGTGCTTGATTGGAGCACTCCACCAGCCCTTCTGTCTGGGGAAGGTGTATGGATATCCGGAGGGTCTTTATATTCATCAATTCATTCATCTCAGACATGAGTTTCAACATGAACCAACTTCCTTGATCCATTAGGACTTCAATGATAAAACCCACTTGAGTGAGGAAGGGAATCAAATCCTTCAAGATGGTTTTTGTGGCGTTACTTCCTAGTGGTAATTGTCTGCATAGCGGGTAGCATAATACATTCTCAGAGTATATATTTGTTTTCCGCTCTGGATGACTTCAAGGGCACCACTATATCCTTGTCAATCTGAAAACAAAATATTTTGATGATGGCTACCGGATGAAGAGGAGCCCTCGGCACATCAGCTGGTGAAGTTTTCTGCCAAAATGGACATATGGCACAAAGGCCCTTTATCTGTGCATAACCAGCGCACCAGTAGAACCTTCTAAGGACATTGCTTTGTGTCTTCTCCAGTCCCTTTTGTCTGGCCATAATGTTGGAATGGGCTAACTCCAGAACCACTTTTTTAAATGGTTTGTGAGCTAACAGTTTGTATTGGTTCATCCCGCCCCCTCTTGTGTTCATTTTCACTCTGTATATCAACCTCCTTTGGTACTCAAAGTGAGGAGTCATCTGTATTTTGCTTTCTTCCTTCAACACCAGATGTCTTCAGGGTTAAGATAGCAGAGCTTCATCAAACTCTAGGGAGGGTGGCCATGGGCTTCCATTGGTCATTCAACCTGTTCCATTTTGGTTCTTTTCCCCGAACCAAGCCTGGTCCGGATCCATCTTGTTTAGGTTTTCTAAAATCTTGAGTTTTAGGACCAGTATTTTTTCAAAAATCAACAGGCTTGTTCTGGTTTGTTAACATACGCATTGTTACCCATGTTAAATAGGACCACCTTCACCTTCCCTCGAGAGTCTTCATGTATTACTCCACTACAAAGTCAACAGAGTGTTTGTGGGATATGTCAGACTTAGCAGAGATCCTGCCATATGTTTCAATGGGCAGCGCCAGTTTTAATCCTGTATTTACCAGTCCCTTCCCTAATGGTGGAACCACCACCACCTCTTCATCGCTATAGAGGTCACATCCTACCACTCTTGGAGTAGCCCGGCAGGGAGTTTGACTGTCTTGCTTCCTACTTCTGACACTATTTGTCATAGATGGCCTCAATAATTCACTGACAAAAGTGGATATATTTTCATCTGGATGTGCTATTAATACAATGAGGCTTATTGGGGGGCATCAGTGGATGTGGTCTACATGGTACTGTGATCTATAGTCCACCTTCGTGTGGGCTCCCTCCACCCTAGCCCAGGCACCCTCATTCTCCACAACAACTTTGAGACAAGAATCTAAAGCACGATTGTCACTACTGCATAGGTCTAAACTGGTCTAACTGAGGGCCTAAATGCCTTTGCCTTCTCTATCTCTCGCCCTAGCATTTTTCCCCAGAGGGACCCTTACTCTAGGTTGTTCTTTGTATTTTAAAGAAAATGATGTATCAACTTTCTCTCTTTCTGTGTGTCTCTTTCTCTCTCTCTCTCTCTCTCTCTCTCTCTCTCTCTCTCTCTCTCTCTCTCTCTCTCTCTCATCAGTCTCACTCCTGTTCCATCTCTCCTCTCTTTCACAGCGTCTCTCACAGCTTCTCCTCCTCTCCTCCCCCCTTCTGTACTATCCCTACTGCTATCTCTAGTCTCCTACCCCTCCAATCTTACTTGTCGCCTGTCTCTAGGGACCAATCTAATCCCATGTTTTCTTCTAGTCGTTGGGTTTTCACTAAGGGGGTTTAAAAAATGCTGTGAAGCCCAGCCTCCTTTTCGATCTTTACTGTGGTCTCCAAGATGAAAGGGAATGGTTTGTACTTGCTGCATGGACTGTCCCCACCATATAGGTTTAGCACAGTTCTCTTTTCTTTTGGCTTCTGCTCTGGTACTGGGTGTAAGCCTCAGTCTGTCTGGTTGATGATTGTAAGTTGTGGGTGCTGTGCGCTGTTCCATTTATTCACAGGACTCTTGTCCAGATTCTCTCTGCAGCAATACAAGGTTTGGGACGGTTGCTTCTGGTAGGGAAAGAGAAGAGGACTGGAAAGAAAGGAGGTTGAAAGGAATTGTGATTGAGACAATGGTATCAATGTTGTTACACCACAACAGCTAGGGACCAGGGTCCCCTCAACTCCCTCACCCCACCTCTGGGGTAGGATTGGTTCAGGCATCTGTCCTGATAAGCCACCTACCCCAGGCTGGGAGGGGTCTCTCACTCTCTCACCAGTCTCACACCTGGGTCAAGACAAAATGTGTTCATGTTCTCTCTGTTGCATGAGAGCAACTAACAGGTTCTCCATACTGCACCCGAACCACCAACATGAGATTTTGTCATGTTCTCTTTACTACTTGAGAGCTGACAACTTGTGAAATTCTCATATTCTGCCTTTTACAGGTGAGAGATGCAGACATATAATTGTTCAACGGTTTCCAGGGTTTTCCTAATTCTATTTCTTAGGGTCTTGCTACGATGCATTAAATGCCAACACAAATATTTCTCAGGTGCACAGCTTTGATAAAGATGACAAAATGACAAGGAGCATAAATTCAGTAGAGCACAATATAGGAGACTCAACCAGCATAATCAGGGAGGCACCTCAGAACAGAATCTCAAAAGGGAATCAAAGATAGTGTGTAGAACTTAGCCAGGAGAAACATAAACATTTCCTTACAATAGGGGGGCAGGAATACAGTAAAGGATCACAACAGGAATGCACTTGTAGTGCATAGCTATAGTGTGGCTTGCCTGAGTTTCTGACGACTCAGCAACTAGGATCCAAATTAACAAACCAATCATACATGTGGTGGGGAAAATAGCCAGGAGCAAAATAAAAGGGGGGTTCAATTAAAGAGAAGAAAAACAACAAATGAATATCATAAAGATATGCGAGTCACCAACAAGATCATCGTTCAAGTTCTCTCTCCTAGACGAGAGCAGCCAATCTGACAAAGCCCTTCTATACAAGAGCCAAAACTATGAGAATTATAAAGAGTCTGCCTGCCACACGAGAAAGCCATCAACATGAGATTTCTTCAGGATCTCCCTGCTACCAACGAGCCACCCACATGAGAACATTGCTTGTTCTACCTCTTTTGCAAGACCTTAGTCTGATCAGCAGATTTCCCTTTCAGAGATGGAATTCCTCACCATATGTTATTAATTTATAAACATCAAAAATGCTAGGGGTTTCACAACCCTTTCCAGATGGCAATTCCTCATAGACGGACAGTGTGTGCCACGTGCATGTTTAATTTCACTTTATGCCACCACCAAATAAGGTTATGGATTGCAGCAATACCCAACACATTATGCACACCATTATTACCCCTCTGAAAACGTTTTTTTGCAGAACGTGCACACATGTTCACACTTCTGCTTATGTCTCTCCCTCTGGGAGGGGGAAGGACTGCCATGTTCTGAGGGAGCCCATTGTATAAAGTGAAAGGGCCCTACATATGTCCCATCCTCGGGTCTGCCTTAACTCCTACACAGAACGTGGGCCACCAGCATCAGCTCAGGAAGGCTCCTCATCTTCCAACCCTCTCCTCTTACTACCCCTCTTCTTCTTTACTGTTATGCCCATCCTCACCTTCTTCCGGCCCTGCATCCGCCTCAGGTTCCACATTTTGAATCACATACACCTGCTTGTATTCCCCTCCTCAGCATGTTCTAAATGTTGCCGCACATGTAGCTTCTCTTGTTTCACTTCCCCTTGATCGACATGCTGGCCAAGATAGACCTAATGTTCCAGTTCCTTCTCGTATTACACCTACTGTACCACACACACCTCCTCATGTTCCATCTCCTCCTCATGTACTATATGCAACCCCAACTCCACCTCCTTGTGTTCCTCGTCCTCCTGCCCTACATCACCCTCCTTGTTTTGCCTCTCCTGCTGTCACTCCATTTCCGCCTCTTTGTGTTTGACCTCCGACTGCCCCTCTATCCCTATCTCCTTGTGATTGACCCTCCTGCCCTACAATCGTCTCATTTTATTTTCCCACTTCCTCTTTATTGACTCCCCTTTCGTGCTGCCCCTCACCACTAGCCTCCTGATGCAGCATCTCCTCAATTACTGCTGCTGCCTCCTCCTGCTCTACTGCCACAATCCCCTGGATGCATTAGAAAGTCTAATACTTTTGCCACCTTTTGCCACATCAGTTGAGGGATTTTCCTAGTGTCTTCATGCAACTGTAACAGTGTGGTTGTCAAAACCGATAGAGTTGTACCCTAGTCATATATAGAGATATATGTGGAACAATTTAAGGTATTCGAAGGCTGCGTGAGGAACGCCTGAATCATATTAGAATGTGCTAGGGAACATCCCTCTGAATCCAGATTCACTTATCAGAATATGACAAGAACAGACGCAATGGAGTTTCTTTCACAATGGTGCAGAATGAGAGTAAATAAATGAAGATAGAAAACTGAGGGCAACAAGGTGACAGCACCTATAGACATCAGTGCAGTTGGAGAAACTGATTCAAACTATATACAGTGCAATTCACTGTCATAGTAGCTGAGAAGAGCATGTTTGGAAGATGACAGAAATATATTGTAAAGCTGTATTAGGTTGGCAATCAAATAAAAGGTTTTGTGTTATGCCTTGACAAAGCCTGAGTATGGACGAAACTGATGGCCACACAGTCGGCAATATGTTAATGCACCTGTCGTTAGGCAATATGTGACTATTTTGAGACGATGCGCTAACACAGCTTGAGAAAAAGAATTGAATTGCTGAAGTGCATACAATTCTCAATGCAAACTAGTACACTTTTTGTATGACTATTTACTGTGTTGATGGTTTTTTTTCACTGGAAGAGCGCATGTCCAAGAGACAGTAATTCTACAATCTATATGCAAATGTTCTGGCTTCCTGATCTTCCTGTCAATCACACATTGGGCCTCATTACGAGTCTGGCGGTAACCGCGGCGGTAAAACCGCCTGGTTACCGCCGGACTCGCATTACCATTCCGCCTCCGTGATTCCGAGAATTACCGGGGCATTACAACCCCGGTTTTCTGGGAATCACGGAGGCGGAATGGTGTTAATCCCCATTCCCATCGAGTCCTATGGGACTCGATGGGAATGGGGATCATGGAAACACTGGCAGCATCTCGTAATGCTGCCGGTGTTTCCTCGTCCGCCTGCAGGCGGGCGGTGTTAAACCCGCCAGGTCAGACCTGGCGGGAACATCACCTCCCGCCTGCAGGGGTTGTGATCGCCCGGCATGGAAACAACGGTGGCGGCGGGTTTACCGCCACCGTTGTTTCCATACCGGGCGATTTGTAATGAGGCCCATTGACTCTCCACTGTTATTATCCTCCAAGGCTTTCACATCAATGCCCCAGGACAATTGGCTGTATGTGTATGACCACACCTTCCCCAAGCCCCAGCTCCTCCTCCTCCTCCTCTTCCTCATCCAAAGGCTAAATTCCAAAAACGGCAACCAGTAGCTCCTTTCTTGTATTCCTAGTAACTTGTGGGGGAGGTGAGAAGAGAAAGACTTTCACAAGTTTTCATCAAAAGGCTTTCACAAAGGGTTTCTTTTTTTCTGTTTAAGGAGAAAAATTGAGAATGTGTTTTTGAAAAAATCACAAATTATTGATAAATTCACTGAAACCTCAGATTTCCAAAATGGTTTTGAAAAGGGCCCACAGGAAATGTAGTAAACATGAGAGGTGCCCAATGGGATCGTAGGAGCCATGTTTCCCCAATGCTTCGATGCATCTTTCACATGCCGAATGCATAGGCACACATTATGGTGAACATTCATGTACTCGAGGCACTCTAGATATTTTCAAATGCATGCTCAGATAAAGATCAAGAACAGTTCAGAAAGTGAGGACACTTCAGATTACAACCACATTATGATCTTGGCGCTAAAAGTGAGACTGCTAATGGAAAGCATGAACATCATGATGTTAAACAGTCTAATGGATGTGTCTGTGGGCAGGGTTAGCAAAGGTTACTACCCTGCCAGGCCTGAGATCACACCTACCTGATTACAATTCAAACATTAAAACATTGCTGCTCTTCGTATGTTTCTAAGCCACTTTAAAAACCTCCTTCACAAAGCCAATAGGGTCTGGCTGTCATATGTGAAGTGCAGCCACTACGTCCCAGAAATACCATTGTGTGCCTGGTATATTTACAGTACAGTCTCGTAGAAAGAGAAACATACTTAAATCATGTTTTAAAGCACCTCGCAGGTACCACTGGACATACATTGGGCCTCATTATAAGTACGCCGGTCCGGTAACGACTGTGCCGGTAAGCTACAGGCACTGTTGTTATTGGACAGGCATATTCCAAGTTCTGCAAGCAGGTGCCTTTCAGCCCACCAGGTCTTACCTATTGGGCGGAAAGTCCACCCGCTCGCAGACCTTGATGGTAGCAGCGGCACCATTCATGAATGGTGCCGGTGCTACCGTCCTCCCCATTCCCATTGAGTCCAATGGGACTCGAATGGGAATGGGGAGTCATTTTTTCCAGAGCCCGGCAATGGGGAATTACTGGGACCAGTGGGGCTGTAATGCCCCGGTAAATCCCCAATGCCGGGCGCCAGAAAAAAATGATTCTGGCGGCAGCTGTGCCATTTTTACCAGCACGGCTACCGCTGGGGTCATAATGAGGCCCATTGTGTTTATTCTGTTGTGGGTGGAGTATGCTTTTAAAACAAGCTTGGAGCCCTGTTTGATGAAATACTTACTGCACTGCGGGAGTTTGTTGATGAATAGTGGGTAAAATACCTACTAAGCACCACACTACTTCTAAACCAGCAGGGATCCCAATTCTAAAGGCAAAACAGACACATGCAATTGGTTTACCTCCTTCGCCTTTTGCAGCAATGTGGGCCAAGGGCATGCTATCCTCTCGGGAGGGATGTGAATGACTAACAGCAGCAACCCATACAGCAATAGGGCAAATGCTCCAAAATGAAAGAATGTCCAACCAAGGTTCTATAAAAAAGGTATATATTTTACGTAAACAATCGAACATGCAGATATCCTACTAGAAAACACACAAAAAACAGACCTGTCGAAAGAGCACAGAAAATGCATAACTTGCAGAGAATTGCACTCTGCACATTTGAGCAGGGGTAATTAGCCAACCAGTTGCAGCAATGTCTCTTTAAAGGGTATGCCTTGTCATGAAAAGGAGCAAAATGGGGCTTAAAAGTCACTATAGTCCCTGATAGTGGACCAGGAGGAAAGGTCCTCTTAATGGTACTTGGTTCTCGATCTTGGGTAGTTCGACAATGCCGAACTGGGCTTCTCTGTGCTATCCCTGCAGTTGGACCAGGTTAGAAATGCAGTGAGTCGCGTTGATCTAGGTGATGAGTCCGAGTTAACTCGGTTTCGAGGCAGGGTTCAGCGCTGGCTCTGTGCTGTTCAAAATTTTCAGGGTGGGAGGTCAAGCAACAGTTCCAATCTAATACCGGAAAGCAACAATTAGTTAAACTGCAGTCCTTTTTTTCACAAAATGTATATTTTTAATAACAAATGGATAGTATTAGTGGGGATAGAGCACCCAAGGTGTATTAAAGACACAACAATACAGAATGAGTATGGTCCAGTATAGACAACTGGATCTCAATGTGATGACACAAAAAGTGCTGTTTTAGATGGATCAAAAAACAGTTATGCAGTCACAGAAATAGAACATAAACCCACATTAATGGACATATATATAAAAGACACAAAAAAATCAATGCTTCCAACATTGGAAGCATTGATTTTTTTGTGTCTTTTATATATATGTCCATTAATGTGGGTTTATGTTCTATTTCTGTGACTGCATAACTGTTTTTTGATCCATCTAAAACAGCACTTTTTGTGTCATCACATTGAGATCCAGTTGTCTATACTGGACCATACTCATTCTGTATTGTTGTGTCTTTAATACACCTTGGGTGCTCTATCCCCACTAATACTATCCATTTGTTATTAAAAATATACATTTTGTGAAAAAAAGGACTGCAGTTTAACTAATTGTTGCTTTCCGGTATTAGATTGGAACTGTTGCTTGACCTCCCACCCTGAAAATTTTGTTAGTTTATTCAAGTATTCCCGCCTGGGTTTTTCAGGGCTCTGCCAGGCGCCCTTTATATAATTTAGTCTGTGCTGTTCAATACAGTGTTCAAAGCGATGCAGTTTGGAGAGTTAATTTGAGACAACATTACCCCTGAGTTGTGAGATTGCATGCGATGATGACTTACAGCAGTTCAAGCCGAGGTTCAAGTCGGAACGAGGCAAAGTACTGTTGGTTCGATGCAGTGCTCAATGAAGCAGTAAATCGAAGGATTTTTCAATGGTGAGCTGGTGTTCGAACTGAGGTGGCAAAGAGCACTAATATTGAGCTGCTTTGAAGATGCAGGCAAACAGAGGTTGTGGAGTGACAATTTAGCACCAGTGGTCCTGTCGGATCTATGTGATTACTGCGCCCAAATTACTGCGACCCCCTAAAATGTCGACTTTCTTTTATTTCAACCCACTTTTCACCCCATATATATGCGAGGGGAGACCCCCGTACCCTCCCTACAGGTATTAAATACCATACCCATCCCCCACATATATATGGGGTGTAAAGTGGGTCGACATTTAGAAAAAAGGTCAACATTTTGGGGGTCGCAGTAATTATGGTTGCAGTAATTGTATAATTCGGTCCTGTCAGCTCGGAGGGTATCGAAACCGGGTCAAAGCTGTGCAAACAGGATTCCAGCTGCTGTTGGGTTTATGGTTTCTGAGAGTCTCAATCAAGAGACTCCAGGACAAGGAGAGTGCTTCTTCATCTGCAGTTCTCAGTCCAGGGAATGTGGCTGGCACCTACAGGGGCTCATTCACCTCCAGTGAGGAGTCTGGTTCCAAAGCATCTGGGACAGTGGCATGACATGGTCCAAAGAGAAATCACTCCCATATGCCCTGGGGATGGTTAGGGATCCAAGCTTTCCTCTACCATGGGATAGCTCCAGTATTATTCTCTATCTCACAGGACTTTGGAATAGACTACACTCCCAATAGGGATCCAGAGATTCCTTATAAAGGTAAAATGTCTCCGGGGGCTGAACAGAAGCAGGCCTGTAGTATGGGATTCAACCCCTGTCACTGTAACAAGTGACCCTGGCCTTCTTGCATCATACCCAGTACCTTGTTCCGCAGGAAATGCAAGGAAAGAGAGTCCACAGAAAAGCAAGATGGTGTTAACCTTTCTCAGGCCCTCTTCTTTCTCTCTGGCTGCTCTAACCTTACCCACTTCCCATGTTGGCAATTTCAAAGGCTCTTCCGTCTACAGCACCCTGGTGTGAGGCTGGCCTTTGTTATGTGAGTGCTTCTTTGAAGTAGGTTTCCCAGAATATCTCATGATGAGAGCTCCTATGGCTACAGGGGAAGTGTTATGCGTCACCACAGTGCTAACACTTGTATGATATCAGATTGATAATTGTGTGCTCTTATTGATCACCATACCATAACCAGATATTTTTTATTGGTGGTGTGTGGCAGTGTGAGCTGTGGTTCGGGCAGGAGAGGCTGATTTTCATGTATTCAGTGGAGTCTTTCTACAGTGGACACTACTATTGGGCCTGTGCCTGACCACAATCCCTTAAAACCTTGGGAACAGCGCAGAGCATGTGCAGTGTTTGGCAGTGTGAGTTGCAGTTCTGGCAGTTCGGCAAGGGAGGCAAGAAATGACAACCGCATTTTGAGGTACTTTTGCAATACTTTGGCGACGCTTGCCTGAATGGCCTGCTGCTGCCCGATCTTGCTTTGTGCGTCTAATTTTGTTTGCCATATTATAATGTCTAAATACGGCCTCTGGATCAAGGCACATCCGTCCTCACCCTCAGGTGGACTTGCGATGGAAGAGGACTTTAGCTCCATGTGTTCTTCAAAGTGTATCATTTATCCAGTAAGCGTGCCTGCTCCACTGGAGGTCACGAACACAGCTGCGGACGTTTTTCATTCTCCCTGTTCTAATTGCTCCGTAGGCCCTTTCCATTAATAAGATGGTGTGGTTTCATGCGTCTACGTCTGATATTTCTGTTCCTATTCATATGCTTCCCAAATCTGCTCCTCCAGCTATCCTATCCCATCAACAGAACTTTTAGGTCTTCTACTTTGGGGATAAGCAGCATGACATTGTGGAGGTGGGGAAGAAGCCTGGGGAGACTTCACTGCTATGGCGAACTCTGACCGTTCATTTTCAGCTCTACTCTCTGTAAGCACAGGGCTGCTTAAGGAGATTGCAGACTTGGAGATAATCTCTCATTGCGAACAGGCTGAGACTCTTGCAGTTGTGAAAGAATAGCTCGTTTTAGAAGAGAGCCTGCCCATTGTGCTGCTGACGTGCCTATCAGGCACCCCTGAGTGCATAGAGACTGTCGAACCCCTCATCAGGACTTTTAATGTTTTAAGTGACTTTTCGAGTGATCCTCTGAGTGTTTCTCTGCTGGTTATCATAACCGCTCCATGAGGGCTAGCAGCATCAGGGCTTCTAATAGAGTCGGGGGCTCCTTGTGCACCTATGATTCTGTCAAAACCAGGCAAATGGTTTGATCCTACATTAGCACCAAAGTGTCCTCGCATCGGCCCTGAGGCTGGGGCTTGGGCGAGTAGCTGCACACTTACCCCATCTACTTGGACCTATGTAAAGGTTGAACCGGAGAACTGTGGGGCATTCTGCCCTGATAATGAGCAGGTTTTGTATAATGCCTCTCATGGAATGTGCAGTTGGACGAGGATCTAGAGGTGAAAGTTAGGTTTCTGTCCTCCCTCCCTCATGCAAATTCAAGCTTCTTTGGTGACCGACAATAGACTTTAGTCGGGTTGTCTCCTCTGCTTATGAGTGTGGTGCAGGCAGCGGAGGAGTTCCTGGCTGAGAGTGGTCAGAGAAGTGTGGTAGTGGTGGAGAACGTTGTGGAGGAGTGAGTGAATTTTAATATTTTACATCATAAAAAACAAGGAAGGGTAAGAAAGGTAACACCAAGAAAGGTGAAGCTAATACATTTCTTAAAAAAAAAAAAGGCTGATTGGAAGAATGCTCCAAAGGGTTCGAGAACTTTTTTGCATAATCTTTCAACCCCACCAGCACGCAACATGGCTGCTACTTCTCATCTTGCTTGTAGTCCCCCTGATGTTCCTGTACAAAAAGTGGTGACCACTTGTAACAGTGAGCAAGCCCTTCAGTGTCTTCCGACAAGCAGGTCCAGTTATGTTATGTTAACATGACTTGTACAGTGTGACGAATTCCAAAAGGCACCCTGGCGCTACTTATGAAGAAAGAAAAGGAGAGGTAGTCTAGAAAAGATGAGCTTTCAATACTTGAGGAAAGGGGAGATGGGAGATGATAGCCAGCAAAGAGTAGGGAAGTGAGTTCCACAACACGGCTGCTGCAACCAAAAAGGAGCGTCCACCAACCCGGCTGAGCTTTAACCTAGATATGTCAACCAGAAGACCATTAGCTGAGTGAAGGGCTCACTTAGGGACCATAAAAGGCTGAATGGACACAGCAGAGGACTTTGAAATGAACACGCCAAGCCACAGGAAGCCAATGGAGCGTCTGCAGCAGGGGAGTGATGTGAGCACCCTGAGGAGTAGAAGGGCCACTCTGGCAGCCGAGTTGTAGAGGACCTGCAATCGTCGCAAAAGATAAGCAGTCTGAGAAATATACAGGGATTTAAAGTAGTCGATAGAGTAGTCGATAGAGGAGACAACCAAGGCAGAGACCACTGGGGCCCGAAGCTGCGCAGGCATCAAAGGGAGGACCCTAGAAAGCATTGTAAGATGGAAAAGCCCCGCTGGCATACTGCCCCAACTTGGGCCCCAACCTGGGCCTCCATAGACCGGGAGCCAGCTATTTTCACCCCAAGTCCTTGACTACCGGGACTGGGGAGAGAAAAGTTCCAAGAGTAGATGGGCAGAACTCAGGGGTCCAGTATGAAAGCACAGATGAAGGGACTACCACCAGCACCTCAGTCTTATCACCGTTGAACTTTAGCCAGTGTTCAAGCCATTCCCCCATAGCCTGCAGACAACTCACTGGCAGATTCAGAGGTAGACATATTGAGTTGTATCAGGATCTGTGTGTCGTCTGCATAAGAATAACAATGGGAGAGAGAAGATGAGAAGATGAGTTTGGTCAAGGGCTGGATATACATGTTGAAAAGTGTAGGTGAGATGGCCGACCCTTGAGGCACACCACAGGAAAAAGTCACAGACTTGGACCAAAAGGGAGGGAGAGAAAGGGTTAGGCGGCAGTCTACAAGAAAAGAAGAGAACCATGAGAGAACCATAACAGAGAGGCCAGCCTCCGACATGCAGACGATTAGTATGGAATGGTCAACCATGTGCAGGGCGGCAGGCAGGTCAAGAATCAGCAAGGCCCCCACGCCGCCCCTATCAAGCATGATGGCCAGGTCATCAACAGCCTAGCCCAGCACACTTTCAGTACCTCTTCCAGGTCTAAAATCCGACTGGGAGGGATGGAAAAAAAGGGATTCTTCTAGGAAAGCAGTAAGCAGAGGATTCAAGAGGCTTAATGAGAAACGAAAGGAGAGAGATGGGGCAAACATTTGCAGGGATGAGAGAGAGGGTCCAGAGAAGGTTACTTCATCAGTGGTATGACTGTAGTGTGCTTAAGAGGAGTAGGGATTAGCGCTGCTTGAAAGGAGGCATTAACTGCTACCGTGAGCAATGGTGCAATTTGAGGCCGGATGTCCTTCAAAATATCCAGTGGAATAGGATCCATTGGAGATATGGACATCATATTGCAAACTGCCCTAGAAGTGTCCTCCAACGAAAAAGTGGGAAAGGTGATCCACTGACTTGTGGATATTGGAGTAGCAACCAAGGAGGAGAGGGGTGATGATCTTAGCCCCAAGGAGGAGATGGCCAAGCGAATCCTATACATTTTATCAATGAAGAACACAGCCAGTGTCATCGCAGAGGTTCTGTGATGGTGGGATGGGTTCAAAAGAAATAGCAGAGAGAGAACATGCAGTTTTGACTAGCTCCTTAGACTGATTAATAGAGGTTTCAATAATCAATGAAAAATAAGCGCACTTAACGGCGCAGTTGCTTTTTGATAGATGACAGATGCTAACCGAAAAGATTTTTTAGCAGCAGTGTTATAGTCCCTGCGCCATTTGCATTCTGATTGTCTACAAAGAAGATGAAGATCCCGCAGTTCATCTGAAAACCAGGGCTCGGAAGGCCGTGCTCTCGGTTTGGGATTTTTTCGGGGGGCCAGACTGTCAGCCACTGTGACAAAGATGGCAGACAGAGTACACAGATCGGACAGAGGACCAGGGTGATGCCTCTTTATCAAGTCAATAATGTCCTCTTTTAGCACCGGGTGCCACGCACATCTGGGAACTAAGTGCTAATGAAGTACAGAGGGCATAGAAGGAAGAGTGCACAGGAAGGGGATAATAAAATGGATGGTCCACAAGACTGGTAGTGCATGAAAACATAAATACTTCAGATCTGAGAGCAAATATCAGGTCCAGTTTGTTACCCTGCCCGTGAGTAGGATAGTTAACATGTTGAAAAAGAGTCAGCTCATTCATCGCTGTGATGAAAGTACGAATTTTGTTATCAATCCGATTGTTAACCCTAAGGTTAAAGTCACTAGTGATCAAAAGAAAGGCGTGGCAGAGCTGAAGGTCAGCCACAAACTCGAGGAAGGCATCACAGTAGGTGGAATCAGAGCAGGGAGGACGATAGACAACTAACGAATGTATACAGAAAGCAACGCACACTGAAATATGGACCAGCAGCGCCTCCATCGGGAGATGGTGGATGAGAGGCAGTACTCTTGCCATAAAGCTAGATTTCAAAATGATTGCCACACTACCCCCTAAACAGGAAGCTGGATGATTTAAAGGTAACAGTTGCACTAAAGTGAGGCCAGAAGTATCACTCAGACAGTTTTCTGTGACCCCCACAAAGTCAGGGTCATTATCAACCAGCATGTCATGGCAGGGTGTTACATGAGCAAATAGAGAGCATGCATTAAAGAGAAGTCATTTACAAAAAAGGTAAAACTGCTTTTTCAGGTGTACAGGCAGTTTCTACCAAAGAAAAGCCTGAAGGAAATGAGGTGCCTCCCGGTGCAAGTTTCACCAGCTGCGTGCGTGCAAAAGCCCTATGTTCATGTATAACCTCCTCCCTCCAGGGAAACCTGCCAACCATTCCGGTCGCAGCCCGGATGGCCTTGTCTCTTGAACGCCTTCAGAGTGCATCAGGTGCGCCCGCTGCTCCAGCCCGCTGTGCCGGCGACTCTCGTAGTGCATAAATGCCAATGTGGAGATCACATGACCCGCAGGAGCAGGGACAAAGGGAAAATATTGCCGGTAACGGGCAGAGTCAAGAAATCAAGTAAAGCTGTTCTTTCTTCAGAAGTGTCCCTCTACAGAGGTGACAGTCACACAGGAGTCTGCTTTCGATGTGGTAGTGACTAGTAGGGCGACTCTTTCCCCCCTAAATTCTCCATCGACAATTTACGTTTGTTTTAACTCAGAGAGCTTTGTCAACTCAAACAATTATGGATGAGAGATACAGTAGAAATTCTTTTGTGGTGATGGCCTGAGGGGCACCGCTGAGGATTCTGCCAGTTCTAACTGTTTAGTTGAGCAATCGCCACAAATTGTGCAGTGACTTCAACCTACCGTACCAGTATTTAGGACATTGGAGGTGAAAAGGTAGTTATTATGCTAAGTTCAAGACACTAATAAACCTGTGGGAATGACGAGGTGTGTTCTGTTCTCGGCTCCACCAATTGCCTAATTCTTGAGAAACTACCACTAGACCAGGAATAAATAGTCTTGTGCAGGGCTAATGCTTTACGCCTTCTGAAGAAGGTCCCAGAACTGTCTCATATTAACACCAAAGACGTTTCTCAGGTTGAATTCTGGAATGACTCCCGGCTAGACAAGGTTATCCTTCATTTGTATTCTCGTTTAGTCCTAGATCAAAAAGTTGCCGTGTCTGACTACTTTAGGACTTGGGGATTTGATGTTGCCACTTTTGCTCCAAAACTTGCGATGACAAATAAGCAATAACCAACCCTAATCAATGAATACCGGGGTTTTGTCCTGAATCTGCACCTCCATTACAGATCAAATGCTTCAAAGATAATGTTCTAAAAAGGCAGATAATGAATCCTGCCGAGGCTGTGCATACTTTGAACGATAACACAAATTGGAGTTAGCTAGGTGTCTCCTTGGGTTCCATTCTTGTCACTCGATGAGATCCGTTTTACTGAGTAGAGAAATTAAACTTATCTCCTGGAACTGCAGGGGCTCTGCTCAACGTTTCCATCCATAAGGAAACTGTGGATCTAACAGATGTAGAAGTATTTTCTCTATAGGAGACCTGGCTCCAAGAAGAGCCTACTTTAGATGCTTTCACTCATCTATTAAACCCAGCAAACACTGTGGATAAAGGGCGCCTCGCTTCTGGCTTGTTATCTGGGATTTGCAATGACATTTCTGTTCTGCCTACCCCAAATGCCAAACCAAATGCTTTTGTTCAGGAAGTGGAGCTAAAGTGGGTTGCTGCTGTTTACCCTAGCACAGAGTATACTTTGATACTTAACCTGTATTGGAACCCGGCAAAGGTCTAGCAGAATGATTTTTTCAATGCAATTGAAAATGTGTTCTTTAATTGGCAAATGTTGAGAAACTCCATTTCAATCATTATCTGTGGTGACCTGAATGACTTGTGTGTTCCAATTTTAAGTGGTGATGGTCAACGTTTGCGTGGCAATGCTGTGACAAAATGAGGTAGCTCTTGGTTGGCACTTATGGATGCGTGGGGGTTTTGCATTGTAAATAAATATATGCTGGGGATGATCCTCCTCACCACACTTGGGTCAGAAGATCTCAGTCCAATTTTTTGGATTACTTCTTCGTTTCTGAGGAAATCTTTCCAAACATTGGGCCTCATTACGACTTTGGAGGCAGCCATGGTGCTATTAGCGCCATGGCTGCCTCCAAAATCTAGTCCGGGTTCCCTGAATGGGGAATTATTGGGCCATTCCGAGTTCGGATGGCCCGGTAATTGCTCCTAATGGGAACCCGGGCCCGGACCTTCCCTATTCCCATTGAGGCCCCACAGGGCTCAATGGGAATGGGAGCGGGAGTTAACAACGGGCCGATTACGACCGGCCCGTTGCGGAATGGGTTTAACGGGTCCGCCTCCATAAGCAGAGCCCGTTAACCCATTCCGCAAAAGTCGTAATGAGGCCCATTGTGTCTTTGACTATCGTGTCAACTATGGTCAGTGACCATTTTCTGCGTTACTTGAAATGGACGATAGCAATAAAAGTAGTATATCCAATGATATATCCTGTTGTACTGGATACAAATAAAGGGGGAAGCTGCTTATCCTGGAACAGTTATAATATAAGGACTTTTGTGTGAGAAACCTGAGGGTATGCTCACTCTTATTCCCCCTGGATCCTCTTCTCAGGTTGCCTGGGAAAGGCCATCGCTTTTGGATCCTGACCATGGGGGGTGGAGAGGCGAGGGAGGATCACCTGGGTAGAGGATCCTTGGGGGTTGGGGGTGGGGTGCCCACAGGTGAGACATGGTATCCCCCTTTCCCTATTGACGACTAACCTACCCCTCACCCGGCCTTTATAGGCTACTGTAAAACCTCTCCCCTCATTTCCCCACATTTGATCTCTGATAGTACTTGGGCGAGGAAGATGCGGCTAAGAATAATGAACACTAGGAATTAATTTCACCACTCTGGTACAGGGATGAAGGAGATGCCTGCAGAGTGTTTTGAAAGTCAAGCATGACCCTTTAACTATGGTCAGGCAATCAAAATTGGTAATTCACACCTACAACCTGTAAATTGGTTGCAGTTGTATAGGGGGAGACCAATGAAACAACAGAGAGAGCAACAGGGAGGCCTATGTGGGTGAGACCAGCAGGGGAACCGCATCGTTAGGGGACAGCCATGGTGGTACCCGAGAGGGAGCCAGGACGCCGACATATGTCCGAGACAACCTGTCAAGCCCCAGGCAAGTTGAGCTGTAAGTCTGCCACAGGTGTGGGAGCCTCTGTTACCCAAAGAAAGCAGCTGGAGCTGCGAGCAAGGAGTGAGACAGGGAGGATGCAGTCCGCGTCCATGGAGAAGAGCAGAGCTGCCAACAGGGGCTCTGAAGTGCTCGGAATAAGAGCAGTGCTTACGTAGACCAGCCCGCTCACCTAGGAAGCAGAACCAAAGTCACGTAGCAGCCAAAGGAGTAATGCAATGGACCAGCGAGTGAAAAGAAATGTCACTCTAGACTGGGGGTGCTCCTATTCGCTACACATGAACACTCAAGTGCTGTATAAATACGATTGACTAACGAATTGAACAAAGCGTTAAAAATAAGTCAAACTAAGTATATTGAATCCCAAACTGAAGGAAAACTGAAAGCAGAGTTAATAATGCACATTGAACACCAAAAAAAAATACTTGAAACAAAACAAAACTGCCTATGCACAACATTGAACTGAGTAAAACTTTATGGGCAAAGGCAAGAGACTGATAAAGAAAAGCCAAGTAAATTTGAACATGGACAGAGGGGTGAATACAGAAGAACCTGTGAGGGCTGGTTCCTGGTTGCGCAACCTGTGATGGGTGGACTATTCAGGCTGACAACTGCGCCTAGTCCAGTGTGCCCTATATTGTGAAAGTCAAAGACATTGTGCAATATACTAAGAAGGAGCACTGCAGGTAAGCTGGTGATGTAATCCAGAGGAAGGGTCAAGTTGGCCTGGATTTGAGTTGAACTTTGAAAAACTGGATCGAATATCAGTTGCTTTATTGAAGTCTTGGGAAGGGATCCCTGAGACCTGAGAAACTACAAACACTGCCATGAGGACGAAGCCCCAAGACATATTTCCTTTTTTTTACTGTGTTACTTGAAACTTGGGGAAGGGAACCCTCAGAATTGTGTGGAACTGTATTACCTGGAACTGGAGAAAGGCAATCTTGAGACTGTTGTGGAACTTTCTTGAACTTGGGGAAGAGGAGCTGAAAAGGAGGCTACGAGCTGGAAGAAGCTCAAGACTTTGTGTTGAATACCATTTCTTTGATTCTTGATATGCCTACAGGTTGTTTAGCTTTAGATGTGAGGTTAATGACTGGTTTTGTACACAGACAGATTTTTAAGTTGAACTCTTTGACACAGACTTTCCTTAGTTAGGTTCAGGTAGGGAAATCCCACATTAGCATGGGGGATGTTAGGCCTTCTACCATCCAGACATTTAATTTAATATACTTTTTTGTTCTGAACTTTGAATCTGTTGTCAGTGTCTTGCTTCGTGATGCCTTCACATGTGTTTAACATGAACTCTGATGATGATATTTATGCATTGCTGGAAAAAGTCCTGTATAATGTTTTATTGAAAATGGTTTATGATCAAATGCTGTATTCCATAAAAAAGCCTCTGGTTGGCCACAAACCTGCTTACGACTCAGAATTGCGACATAAAAAAGTGAATTACATAAAGATTTGCGAAGACTTTATGGTGTTGATGCATCCTAGTATAGGGAAATAAAAAATGTGCATAAAAACTGTATTTGCGGGTATAAGTACAAACAGTTGATAAACGATTTGCAGAAAATGATCCAAATACTGGTTACCCATTTGATACTAGTTATCCGGGAATTCTGGCATCTGATAAATAATGACACTAAGGCCCAATCTTACGCCCTGATTTCAGATTCCAAGTGGACCGAGCTTTTAAAAATATACAATAATGGGAGCTGAGATTTACACCAGAGTCCCATGTTTATGGAGGGGCCCTTGGCTCTCAACTTAGACTATGAATCTATCCATTCCTTGATTGTACGTAACAAAAATTCCATGGCGCCAGGGTCAATGGCCTGTCTAATATGGTCCTGAAACTTAATATAGAGCTTTGGGCTAACTTTTTGTTGGAAATGTCCACTGAGTTTTAACAACCAAGAAGATTACTTATTCTTGATCTAACACTCCCTATTCACAAAATGGCTTCTGCGCTAACCCATCCAACTACATACCTATAGCCCTGCTGGATGTGCCCTTAGATTATTTTTCAGATTTGCTATTACAGCAGCTACTAGCATGGGCTAAGGCAGCTAAGAGATTGGACCTTTACCAAACTGGTTTTTTGAAGGACATGAGAACAAACGCAAATGGTTTTATTCTTGGTCTGCATTTATTGACTTCTCCATGACTTTTGATAGTATCCACAGGAATAGGCTTTGGTTTATATTACAGGCCTTGTGTTCTAATGGGCTGCTACACATGATCATTGCTCTGCACTGCAGCACTTTTTTATTTTTATACAAGTGAGATCGAACAGACAAGCTTTACTTTCGACACCGATCCAAACTAGGCTTTAAACAATGCTGCGTCTTAGCTCCACTCCTGTTTAGTCTATTTATTTTGGACTTTGTCTGTGCATTTGATGATGAAGTCCGCTGCTTTCCTCCCCGCTTAGCTGACAAACCTATGAATTATCTTTTAAATGCAGACAATATGGTTTAGTTGGACTGTACAGCTATCGGTCTGCAACATCAGCTTGCGGTTTTGGAGACATATACTAAGAGTAATAACCTGAATATAAATGGAAACAAGGCAAAGGATTTCCAATTCAGACCAGGAAGGAAACTTTCATACAGTAACTTTAAATGGTTCCTGGGTAATATTGAACTGGAAAGAATTCTCAATTTTACTTATCTGTCTTTTTATCTATTTGAGAGTTTTAACCATAATGAGTTGTTTTCCTATCAAAAGTAAGAAAACAACCTCTTTAGCTGTTCAAGCTGTTCAGCTAAATATAAAATATGGTTCTTTTTCTTCATTGACTCTGGTTATAGAGTACTCCAATAAGAAGATTGTCGCAGTGATTGCCTATGGTGCGGAAACCTTATTTCTTTGTTCATCAAGGAATTGGGCTAAACTTGAAGCCTGTTTTTGGTGGAAAGTTTTGAAACTCCAAATGGGGGTCCAAGCAGCAGTCCTTGGGTATGAATAAAGCCAATCTTCTATAGAAGTATGTGAACTATGGGAAAATGTGACTATGCTATCAAAAATCGTGTTAGCAGTAAAGATTACAATTTGGTGTAAACTGAAGCTGCTTATGGATAAGAAAAATTGCTCTCTGTTTAAGAAATGGGTGGCCTGCCGTCATAAAATGATGGCAGTGTATGGCATAACCATTGAGTTGATACATGCTTTCCAACACAAAGCAACAACAACAAAAAAAACATTGGGAATCGGTTTGGATATTTACGATTCAATAAGTCTGTAAATATCATATGTAAACAGTAATTTTGCATGATGTAAAACCACTAGGTGTTTTACTCTGCTATTTGATCAAATTCCCGAGTTCTTTATGGCAGTCCCAATTTCTTTGATTAAGGTTAAACCTTTTTCCAACTCGAGACATTTCGGTGGCTGCAGAAGAGGTGGAGCAGGAATATAGATATTGTAGATTCTGACAAATGCAGGGGACTATTGAGACCTTATTTCATTTGTTATTAGAAAGTCAGGTTTTAAATTATCGCTGCATGTTTTACTTTAATCATCTTTTAGTGCATTTTAGGATGTCGCCAAGTTGAATAGTATGGGTACATATTATGGTCTCCAATCATATAAATGGCTGGCTTTTTGTGGGACTTTCTGAAAGAGATTTTAACTTGAGGAATTATGTGATGATCCAATAAGCATTGTTTTATTTTGAATAATTTGTACTTGTCTAATATTTATATTATTTGTATAATGCCCTACTGCTGTGTAATTTCTTCTTTCTATATGCAATCAGGATTTTAATATTGCATGAAATTTGTTTTGTATTGATTTATACAATTGTGAATCAATCTTTGTAAACTTATTAGATGATGAATTTGAATTTGTTAAAGGTTTTGTTTTAACCAATAACAATAAAGAAGTAATAATCTGACTTATTCCTAGATTTTACCCTGACACCAGACAGATAAGGAAACAATTGTTTTATTTATTTATTTATTACGTTATTTAGTTCATCAGAACTTTACAAGCAAAAGAAAAAACAAACACTACACAAACATATAAATTACATTTCCTCAACTTAAGAATCATTACAATTGTTTTTTTTTAGTTAAAACTAATTTCTTAGGTAAAAAACAAGCCTTAAAAACAATAGCGGCAATAAAAATTGTAAAAAGAAATAGAAATCACATCACTCCACATTCCCTTTTCTGTGCCTAATCTTGTCAAACATATGCTTCTTAATGTGTAACCACATAACATAATATGTGTTGAGACAATATGTCCAAAATTCATGTTCTGAAATTGCTTTATAACTGTGAACTAAGTGCCCAAGATAAATTATATACAGTTGACCCAACCTAGGGCATTCCTTATTCTCTGGGATCATGCAGATTATACAGTACCTCACATCCTCTGGCAGTTTAAGGTGTGCCCCTGTGTTAGCAATCACTGGAAGTTGGTTAATATGGATCAACAGTCTTAACCTACAAACCTCTGGATCTGACAAAGCATTAAATATGGTTGGGGTCTCATAGACCTATGGGTTACTGTGGAGACCGGAGCTTAACCATGAAGTGACGCTAACTGTTCATAATTACAGATCCAGTCCCAACGAGCCACCTTTCTCACAAAAGCATTCCTCAAGGCAGCAACCTGTGTCCCACGATTAAAATTTGAAAACCACTTGACAGAAAGGAACAAATCATTTATCAATTGCAAATATTTATCTCCTTTCCTGGTGCCAACAGGAATGTGTAAGACAGTACGGGCCAGCAGATTGTCTTTAATCAGAGTTTGAGTTCTCGAGTACCGCTCGTCCCCGCATCGTAATGTCATTGTTTCCAGAGATAAAAGACCCTGCTCCAATCGTAGGTACTGCATCAGAGTTGACTGTGGAAGACCAAGTATATTATGCCAAAACAAACCTTCAATTCGATTAAGCCAATCTAGATTGTTCATCTCCAGAGCCTCCAGACCGTACAATATGGTAGGGTAAAACCACTGTTTATACAGCAGTAATATGAGACTCATAGAAAAACCTGCCCTTTCTCTCGCAAAGCTACACACCAACAATGTTAGCTGTCTCACCTTTCCAATCTTAGTCTTCATTATGTTTTCATATCTTGCCGAGTGCAACATCTCTAGTCTTAAGCAATCACAAGTATAAGTGTATTCAATAGATCCCTTAGAGGTTTTTTGAGTTAACCTGTTCATTTTCTTGGGAGTAACCAACATAACTTTGCTTTTCTCCAGATTTACAACCATGTGGTTTTCGGTTGCAAAATGTCCCAATTCATTGAGTAAATCCTTAATACTGATAAAAGTGTGGTCAAATAAAATTAGAACATCCGCATACAGGATTGCCGAGAGCATTACAGAGTTTATCCTAGGTGAACATTTAGCACAAGACTCTAATCGACCAATTAAGTCAGCCAGTCATAAGTTAAAAAGAAGTGGAGCCATAATACAACCCTGTTTAACTCCTCTATTTATACACATTTCACCTGATAAAAAACGTCCGTTACCTAGCCATATCTTTGCTGTTGTATTCTTGTGGAGTGCACTGCCTATATATATACAGTAACCAGGGCGGACAACCCCACTCAGCCATTTTGACCCACAATAGATCCCTGTTTACCGATTCGAATACCAACCTAAAATCCACATAAGTGATGTACAAAGAAGCATTCTGTTTGCTCCTTGCGCTATTTATCAGCCTATCTAAGGTTCTAATATTGAGACTCGTACTGGCACCTGCTCAAAATCCAGTCTGTAAGGGATGTAATCATTTCATTTCACTAACCCACGTTTGCAAATGTCTCAACATCCAAGTTGCTAACACCTTCCCAGTGGAATCGAGCAAGGACAACAGTCGGTAATTCTTGGGTAGTAAGCGGTCTCCAGGCTTATAAATAGGAACCAATATAGATCAAGTCCATGACTGGGATATTAAGCCCTGCTGACATACCTCTGCAAACAGAGTGCATAGTAAAAGAACCCATTTTTTAGGATCAGCCTTTAGGACAGCCATAGCTAAGCCATTCGGCCCAGGGGTTCTAGAGTTTTTTGCTTTGTCTATCATTTCAGTAACAATCTCTTCATCTAAATGCACAAACCAGTGATATCTACATTTCACTATATTTCCCCCAGAGTTCTTATGACTAAACATTTTGGATTCAATAAACATCCGCCTTGTTTTTTCTGCGATTGGATTTATTGTTTTTTCCATCTCATTGGGGTCCTTAGCCAGTGAAAGGACATGCCACATTGTCCTAGGGTTGCGGCTCAGCATTACACTAATTAGTTGTTGCCATTTAATTGTTAGCTCTTCAACTTAAGATTTTTTAAACCAATTACAGTAAGAATTCCTAACCTTCTTGATATTAGCTAGAGCATGTTGATTGAAATGCAATTGCGACTTTAAATAACAACCTCTCTCCATAATTTACGTTTTGGCACTTGAACCTCTATTTCAAAAGTCACTGCTCTTTTGTTCTCTACCATAGACAGTGCCTTTCCTTTGAATACACCACCACTACACGTTATCTCAGAGATCCACATTTCTACACCATCTGCCCAGAGCTCAGCTAGATACTCTGGAGCATGTATTAATACACTACAAAAATCTCTGTATGCCTTTCTAATGTTTCCTGCAGACCAGCAAATGTGATTCCCCCCTTGTTTACTTCTAATTCTCAAAGACCCCTTTCCTTACTCACCTCACCTATCCAGTACCTTGTGAGTGAAGCACTACAAGGGTGAGATCACTAAACTTATTCGAGACGAAATTCAAAGTGCTGACACACTCTATAAGGGGGCCGTTCACACAATCATAGTCCAAAATTGCACTCTTGCCCCCCAGATCATCTTGCCAGGAATATCATTAAGTAAACAACCTTTCAATGGAGTGAGTTTCCACCCGGTTAGAAATTCAAGACACTCGCAGCCATTAATGTTGGACTCTTTCAGCTTCAATTTATTATTAGCGAGTGTATGGGGGGAATTTGAGATGGAAGGAGATTCACCAAGCCTTGAATTAAGATCTCCACCAGAAGGATAACATCAGAGTCCGGGTCAATCACCCAAGAGATGACAATCTTATCTATGTATTCAAATATGGCCTCAGTTTTACCAGAACCTGGCAGATCATATACATTCACTATAAACATTCTTTTCGGGATAGAGTCCTGTTCAAACCCACTTCGACAACCAACTTATTTCCTTCCGTATCCAGCGGCTTGACCAAAGAAGAGGGCAGATCTTTTTTAACCCCTATTAACTGCCCACAAAAGGGCGTCCAAACTCCACTTTTTTGCAGGGGCTTGATACATCACATAGCCGTCAATATGGAAAGCGTTACGAAGCCATGTTTCTTGAAGTAAAAAGATGTTAGATTTTAAGAGAAGAGCTAGGGAGCCGCTACTGGATACAAAGTGGGAGTGACCCAGAGTGTTCCACGAAATTACGCTAAAGGTTCAATTATTACATTTTGGACCAGTGGTGCAGAATCTAAAATGTCACCTCTGGGTGCTGTGAGTATAGGCCATCGCAGCTAGCAGGAATGCACATTTGACCTTTGAACCTGACTTGTGTCACTGAAGAGCAGATTCTGCAGTTGTCACGATATTGGTTTAGCAAGTTCCTATACATGCACTACGCTTTTGACATGAAGCTTTATGAAAGTGGTTTTGATTAGCAGACTCCTCTTTCAGAAACAGAATTACCTGCATCATTTAATTATTTAGTCAAAATCAAAGAAAGTCACGGCTTTCATACCCTCGCCATATGGCAGTCTGTCACACCCTGCAAGAATCTTCTCTATCCTGCACTAGAGTACTTGTCATGGACTATTTTAATTGTCTTTTTATTACATGTCCATAGAAGGAAAACTGCAAGACTGTACAATCATGAATAAAAGCAAACATTTCAGGTGCATCATTCAGACATTTCACATGATTCTTCTTTAAGTTCATAATTTCCATTTCCCTTGCCGGAATTATGAAGGATACAAGTTAGCAGCACCTGCAATCCAACTGTTACCATACAACTTATAAAAACTAAAACATACATCAGCATTAGGTGAAAAACCACTGCAAACTACTGCGAATGTATTCAATATGCACAGATAGAAAATGGACCAAGACAGTTCAGAGCAGTATGAAGCCAAACCTATGCATTCATGAATGAATCTGGGGCTCTGTGTGTTCCTGCTTTATATTTGTATTTTTTGATGACAGCAAAACTAAAGAACCCATTTAAACTTTTAAAAAGGCCAGTCACAAAAGGTGCTTTTATAGAGTTGAGAGTCGAGCAGAGCTTTGCCGACTTCTTTTCAAGAGAGGCAAATGCTTTTACCTCTTGACAACCAATAACACGATGATGAAACCAGCAGAAGTGCTGATGATCTTCAACCCACCTCCACAAAGCAGAATGAACTTGGCTTGGGAAAACCCTTCCCATGGGCAATGCGGGTTCTGTCCAGCACCATACCACGGAGAAGGTTGAGAGAAACCTTTCACCTTATCAATGGGAAAACATTAACAAATTAACCATCTTTGTGCTTCTGCCGATATAACACATTTTGAAGGCAGTTATTGTAGTCCGTAGACTCAGTTGATGTCTCTAAAAGTTGTTGGTGTTGAAAAGACATTTGATTGTCTCAATTAGTCATACCCGAGTAAGGTCCTTCAAGAATTTGAAAATTGCCGGTCATGTCAACATTTCTATCAGCTAAATTCAAACATCCTATGGAAGCCAACAAGGTTAACAGGCAGTTCTTATCTGAGATGCCTCTTTAAAGAGGCACAAAGCAATGGTGCCCATGGCCACTTTTGATCTTTACATTAATGATTGAACTGCTTGTGCATGCGATTAGATGCAATGGGACAATTCTCACTTATGCCATCCCTCCACAGCATCACAAAATCAAGCTTTTTCCAGGCAATGTTATTTTCATAGTGAGGGAATCCATACAAATGATGCCTTACATCCTAGCAAAGCAGAGTTCCTTTTGAGAGATTTGAGGACAAAAACCAATCAGCCTAAATCCATAGCATTTGACTACAAAACCTGAGAGAGAGCCCTTCACTTACAACACACGTCACTTTTCTTGGGAACAAACATATATCTACTATAGGGGTAAATATTACTTTGAACTAGGAGCATCTATATAGACATAATATACCCCATGATATTTACCAAGATTTTTCTAAATTCACAAGATTGGAAATGTGCTTCGGTTATGATATGATATGATATGATATGATATGGTATTTGTAACGCGCCTATACACAAGTGTTTCAAGGCGCGACGAGGCAGGGAGGGAGGGAAACAAGGGGAAGACGGACAAGCGATCCTACTAGGCCAGGTGTCATTCAGATCGCGCAAGTGCAGAGGTAAGGGGAAAAGGAGAAAGTGCAGGGGGAGGAGGTGGGGGGAAAAGTGCAGTACAAGGTAAGTGGCGTAGTGAAATAATAACGATAATAATAAATAAAAAGGGCCAACTAGTGGCAAGTGCGAGGTAAGTGCAGAGCAAGTGCTGAGCAGGGGGCTGTAGGGATACAGTGACAGTCCCACAGTGCAGGGGGAGCCAGGGGGGCAGTGCAAGTGGAGAGTGGCTGGGCCCTGGACCGAGGTCGCTGAGAGTGGCCCAGATGCAGGTTAAGTACAGAATTCAGTGGGGAGTTAAGCAGGTTTAGCAGGGGAGAGGGAGAGAGAAGGCAGAAGCGAAGAGGAAGGTTTTGAGGTGCTTCCGGAACCGGAGATGGTTCTCCTCAAGTTTCAGGGAGGCAGGCAGGCTGTTCCAGAGGGAGGCCCCTGCTGCGGAGAGAGATCTACCCCCAGCGCGTTGCTTCGAGAGCGGCTGACCATGAGGGAGTTAGAGATGGATGAGCGAAGGGCTCGTGAAGGAAGATATTTAGGAAGAGAGAGTTGAAGGTATTTAGGCCCCAAGCCCCAGAAGGCCTTGTGGACAATGCAGAGGGTTTTGAACTTAATCCTCGCAGCCACTGGGAGCCAGTGAAGAGATTTCAGTCCTGGAGAGATACGGTCCCTGGGCTTGAGGCCAAGGACAAGTCTCGCAGTTCTGTTCTGGATAAGTTGCAGAGGGCGGAGAGTGGAGGCAGGGAGATTAAGATAGAGGCTGTTACAGTAGTCCAGCCTAGAGAGAACCAGGGCTCGGGAGACAGTGAGCTTCTGGGGGAAGGAGAGGAAGGGAAGAATACCTCTGAGGAGGTGCAGCTGGTAGTGTGACTTCTTAGAGACGTCAGATATATGAGGAGAGAAGGAGAGTGTGGAGTCGAAGATGACCCCGAGGTTTTTAGCCTTGCATGTAGGGGCAGGAAGGGGGCCAAGGGAGGCCGGCCAGAGAGCTGCAGGGAAGGAGGGAGTGGGTGCGCCGATGAGTAGAATCTCAGTCTTACTGGCGTTAAGGCAGAGGTCATTGGCGGCACACCATTCCTGGATAGCAGACAGACAGTCAGAGATGAGGGAAGGAGAGGAGGAGGCCGAGGGTAGCCTGAAAATGAGCTGGGTATCGTCCGCATAGCACTGGAAGTGGGGGCAGAGGGCGGCGATGCGGTGGGCAAGGAGTGCCAGATACTGGTTGAAAAGCCAGGGAGAGAGGTTGGATCCCTGGGGGACACCACAGGTGGAGAAAAAGATGTCAGAGAGGAAGGAGCCCATTTGGACCTGGGAGGGTCGACCAGAGAGGAAAGAGGTCAGCCATGCCAGAGCCTGACCAGTGATACCCAGGTTATCACGGAGACGGTTGAGCAGGATGGCATGGTTGACAGTGTCAAAGGCAGAGGAGAGATCGAGCAGAATGAGAACACAGGGAGTGTTGGAATCGAGGTTTAGGAGCAGGTCCTCACGGATGTTCAGGAGAGCAGTTTCCGAAGCGGGGTGGAATTTGAGCTTTCAATGTTGGGACACATTAGAAGGCAAGTTCTGGAGACGTGTTCTCAGACTCCCAGTATACGTCTCAATAAAATCAATCAGTCATGAGCTCAGCCTTGATTCATTATATGCGACGATGCTATGGAGATCAATCGTGACCGTAAGGAAAATACATTTGAATGAACCTGCGCCGGCGTATAGGATTTTGTCAGCATCAACGCAAAGACCGCATGAAGGATTGATGAGCTGTTGGGTCAGCAAAATAATGTTAATTGTTGACTCTGCCGACATCAAGTGGGAAACAGTGATGGCTACTCCCCAATTAGCCAAAAAAAACTACGTCAGTGGAGTTGGATACAGAACTCAGAAAATCAAGCTGTTTTGAAGACTTCATTAGACTTAGGACTAGCGGCAAATAGCTTAGATCACTTACGTAAATATCTAAAGCAATTTCCTTCCAGATATGACCGCAATAAATACCTGAGACTACGGTTAAATTTATACCACACAAAAGATGTGCTTTGGACCAGACATGATGTCAAAACAATGGATAACATCTGTAGGTTCTGTCGAGTCTCAGAGGAATCCTTCAAACATTTAATAACGGAATGTGAGGAGCTAGTATATGAACGTTCCCTGTTCCTGGGAAAATATGCACCTGTAAACGACAATATTGATGAGTGGTGGTTTATGATGCTCTCAAGCAACAATGTCCATCTAACCTGTGCGGTGTTTAATTTTTTAGAAAAGATTGTACCAAAGGAAGAAATGAAGTGAATAACCATAGGGATAGGAAGGATAGTGTTTTCTTGTGTTTTCTGTCTCTTGTTTCTGTGTTCTGTTTTGTAATAAAAGTTTGAATAAACTAGAAATTACAATAAAAAAACAAAAAGAAATGTGCTTAATGGGTAGATAAACCAGCATGAACATGAATGGCATCTTTTGCTTGCTCACTGAACTCCAAGCCTAGCCACTGGAGCATCCAGATCTGCTTCTGCAACAAATCTATGGGAAAATGTCTGCTCCTTTACACATGGACAGTTTCTGTCTTCATGGGATGAAAGATGTCAATGACTTCTAAATAAGATGACAAGCCTTGATGCATGTACGATTCTAAGAGTGCTGTGGCTTAATACAGAGCAGTGGGATATTCCGCTATGTAGTGCCAATAAATATGCTAATAGGAGCAACCCAGCTCATCTTGTCTTTCAAAGCAACAGCCACTGTGGGCCAGAGTGCTGTGAGTGTTTATCAACTTTTAATGCTATATTGTATGCACACAGAAATTACACAATTTAGGATCAGCAGAAACTCATAAAAAAGCTATACGTTAGCCTATATTTACTTATTTACTGTTGCAATCTGCACACATGAAAGCCTTTTACATAAAAGAGTTCTCTCCA
Organism: Ambystoma mexicanum; assembly: GCF_040938575.1. Taxonomy (NCBI): domain Eukaryota; kingdom Metazoa; phylum Chordata; class Amphibia; order Caudata; family Ambystomatidae; genus Ambystoma; species Ambystoma mexicanum. Next base: position 609,624,438 of record NC_090933.1, read on the forward strand.
GGTACCAACTCTGAAAAATAGCTATAGTCTTGGGCCATATTGGCATCTCCAAACCCACACCATCCATGATCACAGATGCTAGCTGAGAGCAACCAACAAGCTTTCATTAGCAAGGGTATTGAAACCAATGGCAACCATTTGCAAGTTAATTGTCTGTGTGGGCAGAGACAGAGCAATCGGGTGAATGTTAATGACTGCTTTCATGGGACAAAGAAGTGGCACACAAGGCACTTGTCTGATAGCAGCTGGCATTCGAGGGGATGGGCAAAGGCTATGATACCTGGGCCACAATTGGCTACTAACTACTGTGTGGACCTTTTAAAGGGGGTGGGTTTCCTCTCCCCGATCGATCTGACAAAAGGGTATTGGCAAGTGCCTCTCAACCCAGAAGATAGAGAGAAAACTGCCTTTTCCACTCCTATTGGGCTCTACCACTTTACCTTTTGGCCTTCACGGGGCACAAGTTACCTTTCAAAGATTAATGGACCAAGTCCTTTGCCACATTCTTCTTTCTGTGGGGCTTATATGGATGACATTATTTTCAGTTCATGGCATGAGTTTATTCCATATCTGTGCACACAGTGTCACTCGTGTCATGCATTGTTGGTGTCCACATGCACCCAGTTCCCTTACAGCAGATGTTATGTAAGGTGTCTGTCAGTGACATGTGCAGGGGGCATGGTGGCTGTCATGTGGCAGTGTATTTCCACCATGCATGTGGCATGGTGGGTATCCCATGGGACGTCCTGAGGCATGTGGTGCCAGTGGGTATGCACTGTGGGCTGGCTGCACATGGGTGCATGGCTGCGGTACTGGCAGGGGTTTTGTTGTTTGGTGCAATGTGGCCATTTGTCAGGGTTAATCTGGTTAGCGCATGTTTCATTGTGGTACCAATGGTCATGTTGGTGTAAATGTTTGCTACTGTATGTGTACTACTGCTTCTCCATGCAGGTAAATCAGACATGTGCATGCTCCCTGGCCTGTTCTGTGATGATGGTGTGGGAGGGGATGTGGTACAGATTTCCCATTCACTTGTCATGCCATCCTTTGTGCGGTCATTTGCATTCACCCCGATTCGGGCATGTGCTTCACAGCGCATGTGTGCTGGGTTTTCTACTCGCCCACTATCCAGGTCTGTTGTCCTCTGTGCCTCTCGATGTATCCTGACAGTGTGATGTTATGTATTACCATGGCATTGTGGATGGATCCAGGCTAGTGGGCACAGCAGTGGGTTAGGTACAGGTTGGGGTCGCAGGTCACCTGCACATTCAGGGAGTGGTTGTGCTTGTGTTTTCGCTACACTGCTTCGTGGGCCTGGGGGGTCACCAGTGCAACATGGGTACAGTCCAGGACAGCAATCACATTTCACATTTGGGAAATGTCATGGAACTGTGCCTTCATGGCACTGACCTGGGCTGGAATGGTAGGCAGTGGAATGTGGCATTGCACTTGCTGCAGGAGGGCGTCAAGCACCTGGGCCAACACTGTGCATAGTGTGCGCTGTGCCATGCCATGCGTCATGGCCACAAAGTGCTGGAAGGTGCCAGTTCAAAAGAATTCTAGGAGGGACAATAGCTTCCGAAGTGGGGGCACAGCTGTCCGAATGTTGATCCTGCTCCCTATGTCGTCCTGTATTGTGATGGGCAGCTCTGTTATGGTTTCCTTGTTGAGGCGGTAGGGTGACCAACTGGCTGTCGGTGAGGGGCCAGGGTGAGGTTCTAACCCTGGGGATCGGTGTACGCCTTGCTTTGGCTCTGCTCCTGCTCCTCCACCCACACCCCTCTCCTGTGCTCCCTGTGCCCTGGCCTGGTTGACCTGCCTCTCTACTTACAGGTGCAGCATGAGCAGCTGCCTACCCCAGCTCACAGTGGCTAATGGCAGCATGTTGTTGGAAAGAGTGTTTGGGGTAGGAGTGTGCCTTATGTAGCCCTCTGGGATGAGTCTGGATCACCTGTGTCTTCATTTCAGGCACCTGTGTTCATTTACCTGCAGCTGGAAGCTGGCGGTAACTGTGCTGTGTTTTTGGCGTTAATATTGCCGAACATGGACGCTGTGTTTGCGCCTCGTGTGGCCGGCTGTAATAGCGCTGGAAGTAATAGCGCAGGTTATGACAGCGCCGGCTGATTTTACAGCTGGCGGTATCAGCGCTGATGTGTTGGTGGCAGACAAGCAGTCACACTCCCTGTATGTTTACGTGATGGCTCTCTCTGTCAAACAGGGAACACCATACTGGAGTACTGGGCCTCACTTTTCCTTTTGTTTATTTTTTCTCCATTGAATTGACCCATGACTACAACTCTAAAAATGCAATGCGTGAATATATTGAAACCAAAGAATGGGGTCAAGTGTCTTCAATGGCATGGCGACATTGTTTAACCCAAGCACAGCCTAGACTGCATAACTGCCTACCACCACATACTGCATAAGAAGCGGGACATGCTAAGTGGTGTACAAGTCAGCGACGTCAAACTTCAATATGTGTTGTCAAAAAGCGTCTCTGCATTAAGGTGCCCGGTAGAGTAGCAGTGCGATCTGCTGCTGTAGCATACCAATTTCCATCCACAAAAGTGGGGTGGAAATTGTTTTTTTGAGGGTAGCCATCATATGACGTTGATTGTCAGAACACCTGCACATTTTAGCACCAACATGATTTCCACATGTGGTAACAGCAGCGACTGCACACGGACATCTGAGGTGACCACAAATGAAACCCTGAGGTACGATCCACATTGAGACAGTTCTCACATATCAAGTTGACAAATATTTAAATAATACCCTGTGACTTCAAAAGATGGGCCTTTCTATGAATACGTCAGTATCTCCATAATTTGATTGTGAATCCACCAATGTTTTAATAGCGCTGCGGCAGTGTTAGTCACCCACGTTGGAGCCCCTTAGGACACCATTGGGGTTTCAGAGCATAATTCTTTCATTCTTTGGATTTAATGTGGATGAAGAACCTCAAATCAAGTGGCTCAAGAGGTTTTCCTCCATATCACCTCAAAACAGGATGTGGTGGTGCAGGGTAAGTGGCGGCCATTTTGTTACTGCCTCTGATTTATCACACTGCACTACTCGAAATGAGAAATATTCTTTCAATGGAGAGGTCTGTTGCTTTCTACCCTTTCGATTTACCTCTAATGAAGACTAGTTGAGTCCAAATCTCCAGTGCGTATACCCTTTGGTGTGTTTGAATGGCAGGTTTATCTGATTTCTGCTTCTAAAAATGAACTGATAATAGCGCCATCAACGTCTGCTGTTTCAGTATGTTTCACAATTTTCAGGAAAATTATAATTTTCCTGGAATCGTTGACGTTTACGCACCCACTCAGCTTTATCACCACCTACAAATTAACTCTGCTCTGAATGCAAGGTGATAGATTGATGGTGTCACCCTGGCACTATACTGTTGACTTGCTATTACAATGCGCGTCCCGTTCCTGATCACGAATGGGCATGTGAGCAAAGCCAGGCCTTTTCTAGGGGCAGCCGATTCTTTTAGTGCACGAGATCAGCTTTCGAAAGCGAATATGAAGATGCGGGAATGGTAATTGCTTTTTCTAACGCAAAGCTGTCAAGGTGAAGAGGCAGGAAGACGATCTCGTTAATGGATGCATTCCTCCTTAGCACAGGTATAGTTTGACGTGAAGTAGGTTAGCAAGATTTACGAGAAATTAAAACAAAAAGTCGTCTGCTGCTTTTAGCGTTTTGCTAATGAAGTGGTCGGCGAGCTAGCTTAGACGGTTAAATGCTCGCCTCAGACAGCTATGTTCATCCCACTTGGACAGGTGTTCAAATCCTGGAAGGGCCGATTCGCTACTCAGTCCATCCTAGCTGGATACATTGAGCAACATGAATTGGGACGATGAAACAACTATTTTGCAGTGAGTGGAAGTGAGAGGAATATGGCCTCAGGCTCTCGATATGAAAAGCTTGGCTTTATTAGTAGCAGTTTATGTGGCATCTGTCATTTAGTAGATGGGTGGTTGTACATGACAACAAAGGTCAGGTCAGCGGCCTTGATTGAGACGACGCCCTATGGGTGAGAAATGCGTCTATGAACACTCTTCAAAAGTATTTACAAAAATTACGTAAGAGGTGTGCATCTTTCATGTACAACCATAGTAAATGCTGCCTTAAGGCTAATATTGCACTCTGCCCATTTAAATGTGTAATCGTCAGTTGCTACTGGTGAACACACAAAGGCTTTTTATCGAAACTTCACTGAATCTGGCACGTGTGTTCATTTACCTACTGAAGAGGCACGGTGGTTATAGTCGGTTATTGAAATGGAGGTGCTTGTCCATTGTTGCCAGGTTATTAAGAAGTGTTACAAACATGCAAGTCCACGGTATGTGCACCCCTGCATCTCTCGCCAGATACAGGGGGAGGCTAAAACTGGAATCTAAGTGGTAATATTGAGGTTTTAAGCTCAGGAAAGTCATTTGACCAAACTGTTAGAGATAGCAGAAGTAACATCATTCAACTGATGACATCACAGGAAATGACAACAAATGACTGTTGACCTCAATTGAATGACAGGAAGTGCAGGCACATGCCTGTTGGCATTGATGCCATCATAGGAAGTGTTATCACTTGTGTAAAAAACCTATAACAAACATAAATAAAGAAAATAACAAATAGTATCTAAATTAGCCAAAGGGATTTTATTTTGGTTTTCAACTGTATATTACGGTCTTGATTTGCCCTGTGTACAATCATGATATCCAATGAAATACGCAGCAGAATCATCATAGGTCAGGGACACTGCCTCTAAGTGTCAGTACTGTCTTACGTGCACTGGTACTGCCATCTTATGCAAGTTATATCCTCACATCTCATGCAACTTTTAGCCTGTGAGCATATTTTAACAATCATCATATGCAAAGCACATTTTTCCATACCCAGCACTGCCATTATATGCGCAGTCTGCTTCCTTCTCACAGGTACAACTTGACCAGCACTACTAGGCCTTATCTTAAGAGACTGTGCCTTGTTGCAGAATAGTGATGCGGGATATGAACCTTGGGTGAAGTAAGTTTGGTCAATCTTTAATAGCAGCACTGCAGGGTGAAGTAAGGAATTGACAATTCCCAAGGAATCACACATTTTGTTATCGCGCCTGCTTATCAGCAGTTTTATATGACTTTCTCAGTACCTTGACTTCAATGCAATGAACAGACGATTCTATGACCTCATAGGAGTTTAGCCTTCTCAGTAAGTACAATGTTCCTCTATGAGAAGCCAAGCAAACCTAGACACTCATGGTCACTTCTAGAGTCCTCAATTGATAACCAACACAGATGAGAATCCATGATATAATTAAGAGTCACTCCTCTATCAGTATTCACTTGAAGTAACTTATGTTTGTGAAAAATGAATACTTTTTTGGAAGTATAATTATAGTTCTAAATACATTTTGTAAGCCAGCAGGATAGCTTCATCTCTCCAGTCTGTCGGCAAGCATATCAATTAATATCGAGTTCTTCTAAATTGCTCGGCCCAGAGTCCTAATCTTCTCTAAATCAGTATACTTCTTCCACTTCCATTTAAATTCATTTACAATCACATTTCCCATCAACATTATTTTAGGCATTCATTTGGATTTGTATGTTTTTTCTTCCACTGCCTCAATGCCATGAGGTTGTGGAGGCTTATGTTATATTATGTGACTGTTGTTTGCATGGAATTGCTCACCAAATCAATTGCGCTGCACAGTTAACACGTCATAGAACCCAGGTGTGGATAGTTTATTCCGTCCTTCTTTCTTTCTTTGTGTTCTAGTATGTTAGAAAGGCACGACTGCAAGTGTGAGAATGCAAAGGATACAATAGATCATGGACAAAAGATATTCCTTTGTCAATACCATTAAAAGAATGTTCCTAATTCTCCCACGTGAATACCATTAACCCAAACTAGGAAAATGAAGGTTGGCCCACCATCACGTTAAAAGTGATTCAGTCTGCACAACATTTAGGAAGTTTACGAATTAGTTTCTTTTAAAATCATACACATTTTGCAACAAAGCATATTACTGCTTTCTGACTATATGAAACTGTATGCCTCCAAGAATCACACATTATTCACTGCCTCTGACAGTGCCTGTTTGACCCGGGGCAGCAAAGACACTGTTAGGGGTAGCAACTGCTACTCCTTGCTGTACCGAAATGATACACATGCTAAAGCTGAAATATCGTCTTTAACCATTGAAAAACGTTATGTTCAACATGAAAATTATGGACTTAATAAAGTCATGTTTGCAGTATTTTAATGAGGAAATCCTTTTGGGCCTTTCACTTATTCCCCTTTTCCTGGTGATACAACTTCCTCAGGTGTTGCCATTGCACTGTCCTGAACCCAACTACCCATTTCCCACTAGTCCTTAATGTCCCCCAGTAACCTTTCCTCACTACAGGCTTTTGCATTGTGTTTCTTTGCTGCTTGACTCTCTAGCCACCCTCCCTTATCACCCCTTATCTTCCTTTGCTCCTCCCCTTTTCCATTCCACTCTCATCCCAACTCCCATGACATCCACCTCTGGCAGTTTCTGTGGCATAACATACTCTGCCTATCCATTAAATATATATATATAAGGTGTGTTGGACTTCCATAGGTACCTCGAAAAAATGAATTGATAATATCTTTTGACTCATGAGAGGGATTTGGCCAATATTTTGATGTCAATCAGAATGCGTGGGCCCCCTCAGACTGCAACGTTTGGTCATGTTTCATTAAAGAATAAAAAAGTTATTAGGAGAACCAAAGAAAACAAAAAACAAAGTTGCGACCTACTTCCCATTCATTTTCCCACAGATCAAACTGCTGGACGGATTTGGACCACGTCCAAAACAACATGGGCATGAAGTATTATTTGAGGCGTTGTGTGGTTTAGGGTTAGTCCGTCCTGTAGTTTTTGAAATATTTGATGGAGAAATGTTGTCCAAAGTCACAGTTCAAAAAATCAAATCCAAGGGAAATTAAAAAGTAAAAACCATTGCTCCATGGTGAACACAAAAAAAATATAAAAAAAGATGAACCCAATGTAAAACTATGTACAATTGAAGAATCCAGGGTCCATGAGCCCAACTTAAGAAATGAAACCTACCAAAAACTACTACCTAATAAAAAAACTATATACAAAAATGTGGTCCATTGTCCAAGCGGTCCAAAATAAAGAAAAACCAAAGGAAACCTAATACTAGCTAACTAACTATTTACAAGGGCAGTGGGCAAGTCCAACGGCTCACATGTTGATGTTCCGGGCCAGGGCATCATCGAACTCCTGCTCGATGTCCCGGAGGCGGTCCTCTTCCATGGCCCTGAGAGTCCGCAGGGACGATGACATCTGGAACTCCAGGTCCCTGCTAATGGCCTCGAGGCACTCGGCCCGCCTCAGGGCCCTACGCATGGAGTTCTCCGCCCTGACCATCGTGAGCCGTGCCTCTTCCGCCCGCCGCCGCTCCGCATCTATCGCATGGCCCAACCGCTGCCACACGGAAGACACTTCCCGTCCAGGGTCCTCCTGCCCTCTGGTGTTGATGGCCCCGAGCTATCATTGCTCCCACCTACAGCCTGCTCCTGCTGCTGCTGCTGTTGTCCATATGCCTTGTCTGATGGTGCCTGCACATCCTCCATCTGCTGGTCTCCAGTTGTGGTGTCCACCCCTGCTGGACCGCCAACTCCCGACTGTGGCATGGATGGGATCTCCACCAAGCTGGCTGTGTTGGTCAGGCCAGGTCCACAGGGGGCCCTGGTGGAATCTGGGCCGGAAGACGATGTGGAGAACGACCGGCGCATAGCCTCCACAGAGGAGGAGAGGTCCGCCAGAGTGCACGTCACATGTAGGAACCCACCGACCAGGGCCCCTCCCAGCAGTGCCACGTCACAACGCTGCTCTTCGTGATGGCGTGCGTTCTCTGCCCAGGAAGAACGCACGTCATCACGAATGACACGCGTGCGCAACGCGACACCCACCAGGACGGATCCCATACGGTCACGGGACCCCTCGCCCGCAGGTAGTGGAGAGGAAGGTGATATGGCACTCTCCCCTACCTGCGGACGGGCCTGGGACGGGGCCTCCCTGCTGGTGGATGATGGTGCAGTCACAGGGTCAAGGACAGCAACATGCACAGGCCCCTCCGCGGTGACCTGTGCTGCCTCCTGACCCTGGCCCTGGACTGCACCACTTGCACCAGTGGTACTACCCCCACCAGGGCCCATGTGCGGCTAAGTAGTGGGCTCCTTCTCCTCTGTGGAGACCACCAACCTGGATGTCTCCACACCGTCTTCCTCCATTGGAAACCCATGTGGGGGCTCACCCGGCCCTTCCGTCGCCGCCCGGTGGAGGCATCCCCGCCGCTTGGCTCCACAGCGCCGTCTCCGCCCTCTTCTTCACTTGACGCTGCGTAGAGGGAGACATAGAACACAAGCATCAGGGTACAGTACAAAATACCCTATACAGGAAGCAATAACACATGAGGGGCACTGTCAAATGTCACTTCCATCCTGTCATTCCACAACACATGGGTGAATGCACACAACACACATGCAAAAACAGTCCTGGCGCCTGCAATCAACATCAACATCCATGTAGAAGGGCCCCTGTAAACCAAGATGTTGCCTTCAAAGTCACATGCATCCATGGCGTTTCAAAGTCACACACACACACACGCATGTGCACCATACATGTACATGACATCAGCACCCATTCCTCACCCCCCCTCCATGTCCAGGAACAGAGACAGCCATGCTTTCATGTGTGCATTCCACATAGAGCTCCCCATGTTGCATTAAAACACATGCACCAACCATGTGGTTCACACATAACTGGTCTCACATACATGACCATGATGTCCCTACATGGCCTATGTCACACATACAGGCAAGCATCAGACTACCAGCACACTGCAACATGCCCTGTCTCACACAGCAATGCTTGGCCACTTACCGCTCAACTCCAGATGGGTCTGCCTCTGAAGGATCTGGGCGTCAAGCGCTGGGCCTACGCGTTCCAGGACCCTCATCTGGATGGTACTCAGGCGTGCCCAGCCCCCCTCCGTGAGGCACCGGCCCTTGTGGAGGGTCCTGGACCTGAAGTCCTCCCAGCGCTTCTTCACATGCTTGATGTCGCGGGTTGCCACCCCCTCCCCGTTGATGGCAACCACTACGTCGTCCCAGATCCTCTCCCGTCCTTCCTTGTTGGTGCGTGATGTTCCGAAGAGGGCATCATAATGGCCCAGGACATGCTCCACCAGGACACCAACATCGTTGGCAGTGAAGCTGGTGGCCCTCTGCCTCTCTGGCTGGGGGTTGCCAGTGGTGCCAGATGGAGATGTGCCCGACATGGCAACCCCAGAGACAGGAATGGGTGGGCAACTGGGTCCTGGTGCTGGGCTGTGGAGCGATGGAATCCCAGTCGGGAGTCTTCTGTTCCAGCAGGGGTGGGCACAGCAACTGGACCCCTGCAGATGGCTGACGTGCAGGCACCAAATAGCAGGGCACTTCGGCAGCAGGCAGACAGGCAGCAGCAGATGGCTGGTGGGAGCGTGCTCGGGTTCTGGGGACAGGAAAATGGCCTTCTGGGCAGGAGCATGGTCTTCCGTGTGTGTACGCATGGGCAGCTTGATACGGAGTGATTTGGCACGTGAAAATCTTGCACGTCAGCGTGTAATTTGAGGAAAGGCTCTTAGCGCGTAAGCGCATCAGCACACGTACGCGATATCATTGGACCAAAGGCCCTTAGCACGTAAGCGCGTCAGCACATGTACGCGATATCATTGGACCAAAGGCCCTTAGTGCGTAAGCGCGTCTGTGACGTATTGTGCACGGGCGTTGCCCTTTCGCATGTAAAACTTGCCGCGCATCCCTGAAATTCACGTACTCCCTTGACCAGGGCCCTTTCGTGTGTGAAACTTCACGCGAACCCCGTAATACACGTACCCTGCTGAAATCGCGGGTGAAACTTCACGTGAACCCCAGGAATACACGTACCCTGCTGAAATCACAGGTGAAACTTCACGCGAACCCCTTAATACACGTACTCTGCTGAAATTGCGGGTGAAACTTCACGCGAACCCCAGGAATACACATACCCTGCTGAAATTGCGGGTGAAACTTCACACAAACCCCTGAAATACACGTACCCAGGCCAATCGCGTATGACACTTCCCGCGCACCCCAGTAATACATGTACCCCGCTCACCCAACCCCGATCGCGTGTGAAACTTCCCGCGCACCCCTGGAATAAACGTACCCGGCTCCCTCAGACCTGATGTGTAGAACTTCACGCGCACCCCTGAAAAACACATACCCCCCTCCCCAGGCCCGATCGTGTGTAAAACTTCCCGCGCACACCAGGAATACACACACATGCTATTTTTCACACAGCGGGTGTCACTGTTTGTCGCGTACCCCTTTGCACGTCATTTGTCCTAGGGGGCCACAGTATGGGACATTTATCAGAGCTGCATATTCATGCTTTTTGTTAGCGCACATTTTGACGCACATTTTTTTCCAGTGCAGGGACGCTATCGCCTGCCTTCGTGTGGCGGACGGGTTTGGGTCTGTGCGCGTCTTTTCCCGTGTGCTGGTTTGCCCTATTCGATTCCATGAATACGTGTTGTAGGCGAGCGTGTGGGCGCTCCGCGTACTTGCCTCCTGTACTTCCCCCGTGAGGCCCACATTTTCACGAGTTGTTCCCCATTCCGAGTGTTCCGCCCCGTGTTCCGCCTACTTTTGTTATGTGCGCTGCGCTGTGTGTGCTTTCGCTGTGGCCTTAGCGCACGCCGTTAGATGACCTGTGCGCCGGCGCACATCCCTGATTTTACTTGCGCACGGACTTCCATGAATAGATGTGTGCTGGTTTCCCTGCGATATTCGCACTTGCACTGCGATTTTCGCTCTTTCACTGCAAATCGCACGTTTTCCCACGCTTACGCCGAAATTTTCAGCACACATTAATTCCATGAATCGGCCTGATAATATAGTCATATGACTTAGCCACCACTCAACAAAATCCCTTCAGAGTTTGCACAAACATTCAAGATTGGGTCTATAATCTTTCTGAAAACTTTGTGCACATTCTTCAAACGGCAACAAAGTTATAAGCCACCTGGAAATGTTGAGACCCCGCTCTAAATTTGGCACCATCTTAACAAAATCCATCCAAAAACATTCAAATATGGGTCTAAAATCTTTTTGCAAACTTTTGGGCACATTTCTCAAATGGCACCAAATTGATAGGCCTTTCAAATATTTTTGCACCCCCCCCTCTAATTTTTCTCCCTCTTGGCAAAACAGCACCAAACAGAACCATTCAGTGTCAGGTCTAGAATTATATTACAAAACGTATTGCAGTTTCATTGAGTGGTACCAAAGTTATAAGCCATCCAAAAACCCTTTCACCAACCCTGTAATTCAGAAATAGGCATGGATGTCCCCGAACATCTGAGATATTCGTGAACATCTTAGGGCTGTCCCTGAACATCCAGACCGCTCTCAGACTTCAGAGAGGAAAATCCACCCATTTTCCAGTGTTATGCGGATGACATGCAACTCTCCTTCAGGCTACCTTGAGCCTCCTCCTCTACCACAATCATATCTGACTGTTGTCTGCAATTCAGTCATGCTGTGCTGCAAATGACCTTTGTCTCAACGCCAGTAAGACTGAGATTGTTTGCAAAGGGACTCCTGCTACCGCTTTCCCACTCTCACTCTGGCCGGCCTCTCTTGTCCCTGTGCCCGCACCCACCTCTGAGACAAAAAACCTTGGGATCATCTTCGACTCTACTCTCTCCTTCTCCACTCACATTTCGGACATCTCTAAAAAGTCCATCTACCAGCTACACCTCCTCAGAGGTACTCTTCCTTTTCTCACCTTCCCTCTGTGGCTCACTGTCTCAGCCCTTGTTCTCTCAAGACTGGACTACTGAAACAGCCTCTTTCTCAACTTGCCTGCCTCTGTGCCCTCTGCAACTCATCCAGAACAGAACTGCAAGACTTATCCTTGGCCTCAAGCCCTGGGACAGCATCTTTCCAGCGCTGAAATCCCTCCACTGAATCCCTGTGGCTGCAAGGGTCAAGTTCAAGATCCTCTGCATTGTCCACAAGGCTTTCTGGGACCTACCTATCTGCAACGAAACCTACCTAAATACTGTCCTTCCTGACCCCTCCACTCATCTACCATCTTCTGTGAGTGACTCGGTTCTCCAAGCAGAGATTTGGAGGGAGATCTTAATCCTCTGCAGGGGCCTCCCTCTGGAATAGCTTCCCTGTCACACACCATCTTGAGCCTGATCTCCTTAAGTTCCAGAAACTCCTTAAGACATTCCTCTTCTCCCCTTCCTTCTCTCTCCATCTACCCTGCTAACCTTTCTCTCTGCTCTATCCCTCTCTCCCTCCTTTTCCGCATAACCTTCTGACTGGCCACCTGGTGTACCTCAGAGTCTCACAGGTCCCTGGCACCCTTGTCAGTCCTCTCACACGTGCCTACAGGCCTGCACTTGCCTCATTGTTACTGCACTTGGTCAATGACCCTTGAGCGGGACATCTCTTAGCTCTTACCCCAGCTTATGACTGAGCGGACTTGTTGCCCCCATCCCCACTTCTGCACTTGTCCCCCTGAACCCCTCCACCTCTCCTACACCTGTCTGCACATTTGGTTGATCTGAATGCACCATGCCTTGAAGATCGTCTATCTTTTTTTCCCTTGTCTCCCCTCCTTGCATGGTGGCGCCTCAGATGCACTTGAAAAAACTGCAGAATCGTTGTGAGACCTATTTGCTGTCATCTACACTGTTAACTGTATTATATGCACTTGTTCCATGTTTCCACTCTGCCTGTGCAGACTTGTATCGTTCAGAAATTCAAGGGCTCTGAATGACTGTTGTTTTTTCCCTTTGTTCCCTCCTTCCTTGAGCGTTTTGAAACACTTGCTTTGTGTATAATCGCTTTACAAATAAACAATACCATTACCATTACCATACGGGGTAATGGTCACTCTCGCTGCGTTTCTGTATTTCTAAGCTGACAATCTTCTCTCAACCTTCTACACCTATGAAAATATAATCAATTCTAGAGTTCCCCCTTGGTCCAACAAAAGTAAACTCTGCTGGCTGATCTGAAGAAAACTGACCATTACAAGCTCGCAAATTAGTACTATATAATAGGCGAGCTGCTTCAATGGCAAATCGGTAGACTCTAATTGTTATTTCACCAACCAGGGGTGGTATGGCCAATGAAACATCAAGCTCACCCCAAAGACCCCCAAGCTCATTAATTGGCTATATTTCCAGGTTAATATCCCCCATGGCCGACTCCAAGGGGCTTAATTTCCCCCAGGATTCATGTTCAATAATAACCTGGAGCCATTTTTGCAAACTCTTGAGGGGAGCTTTGCTGTTGGGTGTATTATAGATGTTAAATAGGAGGACCAATCTACCCTCCCCAGTGGCCAATATCAAGCATTGTAAATCATCTGAATCAGTTGGCCTGTGCACAAAATGTAGACTCACTGAGGGGCCTACCAAAGTTAGCAGGCACCCCTTGGTCTTCCTCGCAGGCCTCTAGTTGCCGGTTTTTCAATAGAACGAAAGCCCTGAAAATGCACCCTGGTCATGGCCCATGTTTCTTGCAGGCAAACCACATCAAACCCAAGCACAAAGTGCATCCATTCCGAGTCCACCAGATGCCTATGAAGCCCTCCCACATTCAAGGAAAGCACCCTGCGGCCTTGAGAGTCCTCGCTAATCACTTTCTGCAGCACAAAGTGTACAATAGGGGGACCAATGTTTCTGCTGGGGCGGTACTGGTCAGTCGATGGGCACTAAAGGTCCTGCGCAAACTTCATACAAAGCTGGAGGACCAATAAACGGGGAGTGCAATCGTAAAACGATCTTCAGACCTGCCGGGGGAGGAGGAGCCCGGTATGCTTGGAGTAAAATATATTGTGTATGCATCTGCATTTTCTTCATGCAACATGGTTGCATAAGTATAGCGACTCTTTTGTTTCAGCTAATTTCATTGTTGGAAAGCCAACATGTGTGCTTGCTGTGTTTACAAAACGTTGCATGATATACATATATAAAGTTGTTAAACTGCACCTTGTTTAATGAAAAATATGACTGCTATTCAAAGGGTTTTTACAGACTCGATGCATAAGGCACAAAATATGGTTTCATCTATGTGACTTTCTCTCTGTCGTGCTGAAACAGCCCCTAAGCCTGCACATGGACCAGCATGTGGTATTTCTACATTTCACATTTGGGAGACCCATTGGGTTGGAGGGTTTGTGGTACGCATGGAACGCAAGCTCCGGTATTAATAATGAAACTTGCAGGCTAGCACTGACTAGAGCAGCTGCTCCAGGTGTCTACGAGTACAATTCAAAGGTTCAAATGCTGCGCACATGTTTCTCAGCCAGGAACAGGCATGCCACCTTCACACTGTAGGATCTTCCTTACTTCAGATATAACTAGAACGTTCACATGAATGTTGATGCTCTTGTTGTATGGGAAGGGCTGGTGAACTTGTTCTGGGTACAATGCAATACTCACACCTTGCTGCAGGCTGCGGTTAACAAGCAGCGCATGCCCACCTACACCTGGTCGAGTTCATCATGCACGTCAGTATTCTATTTTGGAAATGTACGATTCTACTTCTCAGCTCAGTTGTAAAGGGTATGTTAGGGGTGACACTAGTCTGTTGCACAATGTTTACAACACTGGGAAACTGGGGCTGTGTATTACCAATATTGATGATGGCATGCCATATCGCACATAGACCAAAAACATGTATGGGCCTGCATGGCAATCTGTTTAAATAGCAAACTGTGTGTCTCTGGTGCTGATGTAACATAATACAAGTATTTAATCAGTCAGCAGAGACTATACGTGCACATACTAATAGCCACGTGATGACAGGCCCTTCAACGTGCATGTTCGCTGAGCTGGGCACATTCTTTCTGTGGTGGCCACACAGTCATACTAATACATGTAAAATGCATTGATCAACAGCAAATCCTTTCCACACCACAAAACACCTGTCCAGTTTTAGTTTTGGCTATGAGGTGGCACTGAAAGCACTGCCTATAAGCTGGAACTAGAGCCATGGGAAGTGAAGCTAGGAGAGAGAGGAGGGGTGTGGCGTTGCCCCGTGAGGGTACGCGCACGCGGCGGCGTGACGTTGCACGTCGCCGCGTGCGGCTTAAATAAACAGGGCGTGCCCGGCCGCAGAAGAGCGACCGGGGAGCCCGAAACACACGGACGTGTCCGGCGTGAAGTCTGTGGGTGGAGGGGCTCGTGGGCACGCACGGGGGCATTCAGAGACCCCCAACAGTGGCGACGAGTGTTCTGGATGCCCGGGCCCGGCGGTGAGAGTCATCCGGGAGAATTTTTTTCCATTTGTCGGAACATCCGCGGATGTTTCGTCTTACGCCGTGGCCACGGACCATACACGCGGCTGGCGGCCATTTTGCACACGTGGTTGCGGAACTTCCAGGAGCTCCGGTTTGGAGTCGGAAGGTGATCCGAGCCAAATTTTTGGATATGCTGACTGCGGGCAGCCTAACCTGCAGGCCCATGCCTGGGTTTTGATGTTTTGGCCAATTTTGGGTCTCTGACGTCGTGTAGCAGCTGGGAGATGGACTGAGGTGGCTGGGCCTTCTCAGCCCACTCCAATTTTTCAAGCTTAATTTTTGGAACCTCCAACTCGAGTAAGCTTCTTCAACCCCTTCATCATCACGTGGGTGGTGGCAGTGTGGGGAGAGGTCCAAGTTGCGGCCCTTAGGACTGCAACGAGGGTGCCTGTGCGCTTGGGCCTATGAGTGATATCGACGCCCTGGAGGGTGCGGCTGCCACGACCTCGGAGGATTCACAGGACAAAGGTTTGGCAGATCTATTTCGGCAGAACCCCCCGGCGGTAGGTGCCGCGCAACAACCCCCTCTGGCCATGGCCCAGGCCCGGGTGCAAGCGGCCCTGCAGCCCATTCCAGAATTTGACACTGCAGGTCCCCCATCCAGCCTGGGCCCCCGGTGGAGAAGATGGATCGGACGTCTGGACATGTATTTCCGGGCCGCCCAGGTGACGTACAATGATAGCATGGTGGCGACGATGTTATATTCAGCCGGAGCCGCCGTCCAAGAGATATTTGAATCACTGACTCCGGTGGACAACTCCTACGACCAAGCCAAAGCCGCTCTCCTCGCACACTTCATTCCCCTTGCCAACGTGGATTACGAGAGATTCGTCATGCTGTCGGCCAGGCAGAAGGAGGATGAGACTCTCGACACCTTCTATGGTCGCCTGCGCCGCCTCTCCCAAGGGTGTGCGTGGGGGATGCGGAGGACATGATACGGACCATGCTAATCCAGGCTTGTTCATCGGGCAAACTGAGACGCAGGTCCTGAGAGAGCCCGGCCTCACCTTGCCCCGCATTATGGAGCTGGGGCGGTGTCATGAGGTGGCCGAGGCCCGTGCCAGCAAAATGGAAGCCGGATCCCGTGCTGCGCGGCCGGAGGAGGTGTGCACCGTCTGGCGGGGCGGCAGAGGGGTGCGAAGGCCCGGTGGTGCTCCCAGAGACAGAGCAGGAAAACCCGTGGAATCATGCCAAAAGTGTGGCTATGACCTCCCCCACTCATCGGAGTGTGTCGCAATGGGGAAGATCTGTGGACGCTGCGGGATACCCGACCATTTCTCGAGGGTGTGCAGGGCGACCCTACCTGTACTGATTCCGAGAGGGCAGCCTCGACTGTGGACTCCTCGCCAGAGTCGCCCGCCCAATGTAGCTCAGGTGGCGCAGGCGGAAGAGGATGCGCCGGCGGAGGAAGCTGAGGAGGAGGACGAGGAAAACATTTTCTTCATCTCCAGCGTGGAAGTCCTAAAAGGGAGGAGCTGGAGACAGCCATGATGTGTCGTGGAGGTGAACTGCTCGCCTGTCCCGGTGCTGGTCGACACTGGGGCATCAGTCAATGTAATGGCGAGAGGACATTATGCCGCGCTCAAACCACCACCGAGTCTGGCGACGCCGAGAGCCCGCATCTTTGCATTTGGGGGGCGGGAGCCCTTGCCATTGGACGGTGCGTTCGTTGCAAAGGTGGAGCATGACGGGTCCATGATTAAGGCCCGATTCTACGTGACTCCAGTGAGCAGCAACACCCTGTTGAGTTGTGCGGCAGCGGAGGCTCTTGGCATCGTGAGTTTCGCATACTCAGTCTACCTAGAGGACATAAACGACCTGCTGGACAAATATTCTGCAATCTTTAAGGGGATTGGGAGAATGAATGGTGACCCAGTGAGGCTCCACATTGATGAGTCGGTGCAGCCGGTGGCTCTGAAGCATAGGAGGATCCCTTTTCATCTGAGGGACCAGGTTGACAAGGAACTAGACAACCTGGTGAACCTGGACATAATCGAGAAGGTGGAGGGCCCGACACCCTGGGTGTCCCCCATAGTAGTGGCGAGGAAACCGAAACAGTCGGACTCTGTCCGGATCTGTGTGGACATGAGGTTGCCCAACAAGGCCATCAGGAGAGAACGGCACTTGACCCCGACCATCAATGACATAATAGCAGAAGTGCAGGGGGCCAGGTTTTTCTCCAAGTTGGACCTACGAGCCGGATACCATCAAGTTGTCCTCCACCCAGAGTCCCGCTACATCACGACCTTCACTACTCACAGGGGGCTCTATCGATACAAGCGGCTGAGCTTCGGAGTATCATCAGCAGCCGAAGTGTTTCAAAACCTAATTCGAGGCGCCCTCGCAGATCTGGAGGGCGTCCTCAACATTAGTGACGACATTCTGGTCTTCGCCAAGACTGAGCTGGACCATCTGAAACGTCTTGCCAAGACCCTCCAGAGGCTGCAGTCGCTGGGGCTCACTCTCCACAAGGACAAGTGCGAGTTCCTCCGCCCGACCATTGAGTTCTTTGGGTTCATATTCAAGGAGGGCGGTGTATCGCCGGACCCGAAGAAGGTCCGTGACATCAAGACGGCGCGACCGCCTGAGTCGGCATCGGACGTGCGAAGCTTCCTGGGTATGGTGACATACTGCGGGCGCTTCATCCGGAACCTGGCCTCGAGGTCGGAGCCACTCAGGGCCCTGACAAAGAAAGGTACAGCCTGGCAGTGGGGCCCGTTGGAGCAGTCGGCGTTCGAGGACATCAAGGGCGCCCTGACAGCAGAGGACACCGTGGCCTTCTTCGACCCGGCCCTTGAGTCTGAAATTGTGGTGGACGCGAGCCCGTTCGGCCTGGGAGCTGTGCTCACTCAAGTAGGCCGAGATGGAGGAATCAGACCAGTGGCCTACGCCAGCAAAGCCCTCTCCGAAACCGAACAGAGATACTCCCAGATAGAGCGCGAGGCTCTGGCCGTCCTGTGGGGCTGTCGGCACTTTCGGCTGTATGTGCTGGGAAGACCTGTAACGGTGGTGACAGATCATAAGCCACTGCTCCCGATAATGGCTGGATCATCATCGAAGCCGCCGGCACGAATCGAGAGGTGGATGCTTGCCCTCTTGGAATATGGCGCCACCCTGGTCTACCGGCCGGGTGCCAACAACGCGGCTGACTACCTGTCCCGACACCCGGAAGGTGGTGGAGGATCAGTGCGAGACTCCTGCGCCGAGGAAGCCGACGACCACATCAGAATGGTGGTAGAGGGTGCCACTCCCAACGCAATGCCGCTACCCGAACTGGAAGCTGCCGCGGCCAACGACGAGTGCTTCCGCATATTGAGAAGCTCAATGCGATCGGGATCCTGGAAATCCGTGCTGGAGCTGGTGGCGGGGCGCACTCAAGAGGCCAAAGTGACCCTCGAGCAACTCTGGAAAGTGAAGGACGAGCTGTCCTTCTCGGAGTCAGGCCTTCTGCTGCGGGGCGATCGCCTGGTGGTGCCGGGCTCCAAAGTCAATGAGGTCATCAGTCTGGCACACCAGGGACACCAAGGAGCCGCCAAGACGAAGGCGAGACTGAGGCTGAAGGTGTGGTTTCCAGAGCTAGAAAGGAAGGTGGACGACTTCGTGGCGGCCTGCGTGTGGTGCCAGGCGGCCTCCCCGGTCCAGCGGGAGCCTGAGATCGAGGTAATGCCACGAGGGACCCGGCCGTGGGAGGTCGTACATGCAGACTTTGGATCCACAGCTGTGGGCACCCACTTCCTGGCCATTGTCGATGAATACTCCCGATACCCCGAGGTAGAGTTCGTCGAGTCAGTGGCTTTTGAGCATGTGGTGGGAGCACTGGAGAAGATCTTTGCCACCCATGGGTTTCCTGTAACCCTATGCTCGGACAATGGGTCCCCATTCCAGAGCGCACGGTTCTCGGAGTTCCTGGAGAGCTGCGGAGTGTCACACAGGAAGGTATCCCCGCTGTGGCCCCGTGCGAACGGGGACGCAGAGCGGCTGATGAGAACGCTGAATAAAACATTCCGAATAGCCCAAGGGCAGGGCCAGCCCCTCCAGCGGGCATTATACCAATTCCTGAGGGTGTACCGCACCACCCCACACGCCTCGACGGGGGTTGCCCCGGCGGAAGTTTTATTCCGACGATGCCCCCGAGGCCTCCTGCCGGAGGTACGAGAAAAAGAGCCTGGCGTGATAGACGATCATCGGGTGGAGGCGGAGCGACAGACAAGGACACTCCAAGAAAATATCCGGCGGGGTCTCCGTCCACAGCGGCTGGAACCGGGGGACGAAGTGCTGATCCGGAACCGGCATCCTCGTGGCAAGCTCTCGCTCCCGTATGAACCGGAGCCACTGGATGTGGTGGCAGTAAAAGGGTCAATGGTGACGGCCTCGGATGGGAAATCGGCCGTCACTCGGAATGTGAGTTTCTTTAAGAAGCTGGGTGACTCTCGAGCCGAACTCCCGCCGGACCCGGATGAGACGGACCTCCCGGATGAAGACATCCCCCGGGGGGAAGTCTCGGGGTCGCCAGATCGAGGGACTGGAACCAAAGGGAGTCATGTGGTGGAGGTAGGCGGGAGGTACCCCCAGAGGGCTGGGTGAGGGAAACCTGCCTACCTCGGGGACTATGTGTTGGGACCGATTGATTGTGTTCCGGAGTGAGGGGACTCGGGTGGCTGACTTTAAAGGGGCATGGGCTCTGAGTTTTTCAATTGTTGTTTTGTGTGCAGTGTAATTTCTAGAAGTGTGAGTTGTTGTTGTTCCTCCCGGAAAAAGGAGGAGTGTGGCGTTGCCCCGTGAGGGTACGCGCACGCGGCGGCGTGACGTTGCACGTCGCCGCGTGCGGCTTAAATAAACGGGGCGTACCCGGCTGCAGAAGAGCGACCGGGGAGCCCGAAACACACGGACGTGTCCGGCGTGAAGTCTGTGGGTGGAGGGGCTCGCGGGCACGCACGGGGGCATTCAGAGACCCCCAACAAGGGGTGAGTAGGGACACACAACATGTGAGTGTTCTTTGGTTGTTTACCCACCTATCGACTGCCCATGGCCATGCCTGGGCTGTGTAAGTGGCCTCCTGAAAGGCAATGCCTTCATTGCAGCTATTAACCAGTCAAACCAGCTAATCGTGCAATAGAGCAGTGTTAGGAAAGTATGCCTCCAGCCACTTGATGTATAATCAGTGTGCATGTTCTGCACCATTACCTTGCATGTAAAAAAGCACTGGAAAGCCACCAAATGCCTCTTGTAAAGGTATTAGAAATGCATTTGCCAGGCACTGGCATAATGACATAATGTTCTTAAGTACTTGCACAGTGCTCCAGCTTTTGCCATTTTAAGAGGGCAGAACAGACTGAGCTTTTTTGATTTTTAAAATAAAATGATGCAGGTAAATCTGTCTCTGGAAGCTAGATATGCTAATCCGATCTCACTTCCATAATGTTCTATGCTGAAAAGTATAGTGCAAACAGGTGACTCTGCAGAGTTTGTCTACTAACACCACTCAACAGGTGGCAACTTGGCAGTGGCAACGTGACGTGCATCTTCCTACCAACAGCCTGATGGAACCTAAGGTTTCGGCAGCCAGGGTCTGCCTTTGACCATGGGCAATAATGACCAGAAACTCTACAATTGTGTGGTAGATGCAAATCTAAAAGTAAGCTATGTCTTGTTTTGTCATGGTGGCCTCTTGGAATCTACAGTTATACTAGCCAAAACCTATTGTTATCATGTTCTTGTCAGCTTGGGTGCTAATGCCTCATTCACTGACAGGGCCTTATGTTTATCACAGTCTGGGAACTGGATTTCACCCAAAACAAGCATATAGGCCCAGCTCAGGAAACCCAACTTTGCATCTCTCTTTGGAGGGTTGTCACCTTCCCGAGAAGACAGGACATATCCCCAGGGAGTTAGTGGGTAACCACTGCTTCAAATTCTAGCCCTACCAGCACAATGGAGAACTCACGCCAGGGTGATAATTAAGAGAGACTTTTATGCAGTTACTACAGGAGAGAAGGGGCAGTTAGAGTAGCCAGACGAGAAGCACCATGCCACAGAACAGTCAACTAATCTTGGATTCCCCCAGAGCTCCCACACTTCCTGTGCACCCTTCCCACTTCCTGCAGACAATACTGCCTAGGTATGACATCACAAGGGAAAGGGGCTCTGAAACAGCTGCCAGGATTTGATCCCTTATAGAAGGCTAGAAGAGAACCAATCCACGGTAGAAGAAGGTCTATTTAAATGGTTGACACCAACCCCTCTGTTGAATCATCTTTGGGCTAATGAAGACAATGTTTTTCACTTGGAACTTTGTTGGGGGGTGCAGTCTGCTGCAAAGTCATTTTCCTTTGAGGTGAAGACAAAGATTTCCAAGAAAAAGGGCAGGCCTTTTCCCAAAACGATCCCCTACGAACATTCGGGGTGGCTTGCAAGTGGGATATGGGCCTACTGCAAGCTGAGACCACTGGTACCCAGGAACCTGCTCACTAGGGGTGGCAGACCATGCATGCACTCTCCAGAAATCCTTGTGACTGGGAAGTGCAGAACAAGTGATTCCCCTTAGCCCTGGAAATCCTGGGTGCCCCCCCTACCAGAAGTCAAGAATCGTTTCTGGGCACTGTTTGCCTGCTCTTTAGCCATTTTAAAGCGGATCACCACTGAAGAAATGATTCCACCAATTAGAAACACCAACTCGATTCCTTGCATGCCTGGTCTTCACTAGATACGAGCCAATCACTGTTACTGTTACACAGCACATAGGTGGATCATCTCGAGCCGACTAAAGTGCCTTAACATCGTCACCCATTTTGGAACAAACTACTCGAAACATCTCAACAGTGACCCAACCCATTGCAAAGAACCTAAAAGCCTGACTTGATGCTGTGAAGCCCCAAGAAGAAGCCTTCATGTATTTGAATTGGCTCTGTCCCCCTGGAACAGGTTAAATAGGCTCAGTGACTAGTAAGACCCAAATCTACCTTTTTAAAAGACATTGGGCCTCATTCCGAGTCCGGCGCTAATGGAAAAACGATGGCGGTAAAGTAATTCCGCCATCCTTTTCCGCCGTGGACTATTCCGACCCTTCACACCGTAATTACCGCTGCCGTAAAGTACGACGGCGTAAATAGCGGACCAGTGTCGCACGCCCGAGACACCACGTCGGAAATAACGCTAAGGCGTTAACCAGTGCTGATCCCAAGTAAAGCGGACACGGTAAAAACGGCCTCCACAAGGGCGCAAAGTACCTTAACGCCATGGCGTAATTACCGGCATCGCAGAGAAGGTGTTAACAACCCTGAACAGTTCCAGAAAGAGGAACAGGTGCACCCAATCAGCACAGGTGGAGTCCATAGAGTCAGGCACAGCACAAAAGGAGCACACCCACACACCACACCCCCTCCCACACCAAGATGATACCAATTCTCGCAGCATTCATGGAGCTGGAGGCCCTGCTTGCAAGGCAGCAACTAAGACAACATCAACAACAGCAACCACAGCAACCACAGCCCCCACCACAGAGGATAACCAGGAGGAGAAGGAGGCAGAGACAGGCCCAGCATGCCCTACCGGTGCAGCCACCATTACCATGCCGTCAGCCCCCAATTCCACGCATCAGACCCACCCCCTTCAACCTCACACCAGAGCAGATACACACCCTGTACCGGCTTGACCGGGACACCATAACCACCATAGTGGCCCTGATACATAACGACATAGTGAGCCTAATAGAAATCAGCACTGCCAACCCCCCTCTACTAAAGGTAGTGTCTGTGCTCCACTTCCTTGCCACAGGGACCTACCAGCATAGAGTGGGGCACATGCATGGCATTTCACAGCCCATATTTTCCCGGATACTCAACCAAGTGCTCGATGCCCTCCTCAAGCACAGAAGGGACTACATATGCCTCCCCCGGACTCCCCAGGAGACATATGATACCAAAGCTGCCTTCCATGCACTTGCAGGCATGCCAAATTGCATAGGTGCCATCAACTGCACCCACGTAGAATTGGTGGTTCCACATGCCATGGAGGTGCCGTATCGCAACCGCAAGAAATATCACTCCATCAACGTCCAGATGGTGTGTAATGCCAGTAAAGCCATCACACAATGCAATGCCCAATACCCCGGATCAACTCATGACTCCTTGGTCCTGCGCAACTCTACACTACCATGCTACATGGAGCGACATGCTGAACGAAGTACCTGGCTGCTTGGTGAGTAACCGGAATGGGCCATGGCAGTCCATTGGGGCTGTGAGTAGGCTGTCAGCATACTCCATCCGGGTGGTAAAGGGTGGGGTAGAGAGATGCATAAGGGTGGGACAGTCAACGCCATTGTACGATGTAATGGGGTGACTGTATCCTGGGACATGTGTGCATGGCCAGTGAACACCTGCTGCAATGTCAGATTAGCCCAGTTCTCCACCATAATTGCACGAACAATTACCTTCATTCCACTCTCATGCAGGTGATGCTGGCTACCCATTGAAGCCGTGGCTCATGACCCCGGTCCGCAACCCACAAAACAGGCACCAGGAGGACTACAATAGATCTCATACCCGTACACGGGTGGTGATAGAGCAGACCTTCGGCCTTTTGAAGGCACGATTTCGTTGCCTCAGCCGGTCAGGTGGGGCCCTCATCTACAGCCACGAGAAGGTGGCCAAGATCACCATGACATGTGCAATGCTGCACAACATGTGCATCCATCGGAACGTGCCACTGCCCCCTGACGTGGGTCTGCTACCACCAGATGAGGAGGAGGAAGAGGAGGAAGGAATGGCAGGACAGCATCACGGGGCCGATGCACAGGAGGGACGTCACGTGCGACAAGCATTGATTGACCAATATTTCTGAGTCACAAGTCAGCTGAGGGGGTGAGGATGACAGGACATTGGGCACTGGGTGTGGGGATACATGTACTACATGCACTGTGAGACATTAAAAGACACATGCACAATGATCAATGTCCACTCTGTTTTCCAGGATACACCAAACTGTGTATTGTATAATCATGTGAAAACGTGTACAAATAATCCTCCACCCTCACCCCCCTCCCCCCCAACTCCCACGCACACCCTCACCCCCCTCCCCCCCAACTCCCACGCACACCCTCCCCCCCTCCCCCCCAACTCCCACGCACACCCTCACCCCCCTCACCCTCCCCCCACAACAGCCCCACAATGGTCCCATCAATACTACATAGGCCACATGTGTGTGGCTTCATAGTCAATGGGCACGCCCCGAGCATGAGGAATCATTTTCGCATTGTGCGTTGTGACCTGCGGACCGGGCTGGTCTGCGTGGAGGAGCACTGGGAGGGTGGTTCCTCCTGCTGGGGCTGAGGTCTGGGGGTTGCTGCCTCCAGGGCATCAGCAATCCTGCCGAGCACCTCACAGAGCCGGTTTGTGGATGTAGTGATGACCTCGCCCAGAGCCTGCAGGTCATTGTGATGCACCAGCCCTGATTCCCGGTTGTCCCGGAGAAACTCCTCAATCATGGCCGTGAGGTTCTGGGAGTGCACAGCTTCTGCGGCCGATGTGGGGGATGTGGTTGGCAGGCTCGGTATTGGGCCTGCAGGCCTCTCAGGTGTTTCGGCAGGGGAAGTGGGCTGATGTGAGACAGGTGTTACCCCTTCGCCTGTGAGACCTGGGCCATCACTCGACCCGGAGTCGCTGTGTGCAACCTGGCTGTATGATGGTGACTCAGGGCTGTATACGTTGGTCTCCTCCACGTTGACCACGGAATAGGATATGGGGCTGTCTGGCACACTAAGGAGGCACATGGCAGCATTCTCCCCTGACATGCTGGATTCCTCAGGGTGCAGCGTGGGGCATGTTTCCGGTGGAACTGCAGCCATGTCCAGGTGCGCGGGTGGGGGTTGTGTACCCTCCATGGGGGTTGCTGGAGCAGGTGGTGTAGTATGGGCCTTATGTCTGCCAGCAGGTATGCGCTGTACCCTGCCCCTGTCCCGGGAGGTACTTGGCCGGGAGCCTTCCTTCTCCTCACTTTCATGACCGCTACCTGTGGGGGGCAAGAGAGAGACAGCATGATCAATGATCTGGGGGTCATCATGACTTCAAGCCTATGGTAACACATTGGGAGAGCAGCGTCTTGGTGATATTTTGGTCGGTGAGTGAACTTGGCTTGGATGGTAAAAGCATACTGTTGGCGGGGTCAATCATGTTGGCGGAGTACTGTGGTGAGTGACATTGACCAGCTTTCTGTGTGGCATGGCCAATATGGGTGTCAGCCTTGCACCTGACATCATCCTGGGTCCCACTTGTTACGACATGGTTGCAGGGGGGGGGGGCTACGAAGCAAACATGATGTGACTCTTTGGCCGGCCCTTTGCGGTGAATTACATTAGGGATGCATGTACTGTTTGGACTCATGACACTCACCTGCATCAGCGGATGAGGGATCACCGCAATCCATTTCGCCCACACCTTCGATGGCTTCTGTGCCCATCATCTCCGCACATGTTTCCTCCCAGGGCATCATTTTAATGGGTGAGCCTGGGCCTCCTCCTGTCTCCAGGGCCTGCTGACGGTTTGCTGACATGATGGCCCGCACCCTGAGACGGAGGTCATCCCAGCGTTTGCGGCAATGCGTTGTGCTGCGGGGGGTGTTCCCAACGGCGCTCACCCTCTGTGCGACCAACTCCCATATCTCCTTCTTTCTGAGGATGGTGGGCCTACGCATGTCGCTGCAGAATACGATATCTGCATGTTCATGCAGAGTGTCGACCAGGACCTGTAACTCATCCTGGGTGAATTTTTCTTTTCGGATGCGCGCAGCGCCCTTTTTCAGAACTTTAGGCATGATGATGTTCTCTGTTGTATATTTGGTCGATCTGAGTCCTGTATGGAGTCCTGCATGTCCTGTATGGAGAGGATTGCAATGGATTGTGATTTTAAATATGGCCGCCGTGATGCTGCCCGTTCCTGTGCGATGACGTTATTTCCGTTTCCGGTATTTAACGGTGGCCGTAATTTACGGTTAGCGTAAATTACGGTCTCCGCTAATTACGGATTCCATCGAAGGCGATGGTGTTAAATACGTCTAGGTTTATGGCGGTAAGGGGTTTGACGGGACCTTTTGCGCTATGCCGCAAGGGTGTTTACCGCCATGGCGGAATACTCGTGCACGCGAAGTCGGAATATGGTGGAAATAGCGCCTTCCGACCACATCGTACATGGTATTTACGCCATGGCGGTAATTACTGTTACTTACCATCGGACTCGGAATGAGGCCCATTTTCAGTGAACTTGACTTTGCAAAGTGTGCATATTCTGTATCATCTCACGCAGGAATGAGTTATAGTGTTTTTGATTAGCGTGTTTGCGCCTATTACCCCCCATACATGCATTTGTTTCCTGTTGGAGGGCATGTGTGTTTTTTTTTAAATATTTTGTGTGTTTGAGCTACCGTGCGCAGTATTTTTCAGGTACATATATTTCGATGCTGGAATGAGTGAAAAATTCTGAGACTGAATTTATCCGGTTGGAAAGATGACAATGTACAGTATTTTAACGTGTGGTCCCAGCCTCCTCACATGACTGCTGGGTCCAATACATATGTACGTGTCTGCTGCGCGCCAGACACGCGCATATGCATGGGTGCGTGGTCCCTTTGTGGCTGCAGCCTGTCTCTCTTCCATTCTTTGGGAATCAAGTCACTTGCGAGAAAAGAGGGGCAGAGACCAGTATGCACTGACTTTACCATTTTTTTGTGAATCCGGGTCACAAGGAATTCCGCCATTTTGTGCACTCTTGCACTACTTTTACACTACTTTAGCAGATGACAGTCAGGATAGAACAGCAATCAGTCCTTCAGTGCTCTGCTGAAGTTCCCAACGAGACCATCTAATTAAATGCTGACAGTTTTATTATTGATTTATATGTCAATTTGAAAGTAGGCGAAAGTCACAAAACTCGGTGAAAAATTCAACAGGCGGTTTTACGTTCTCATCAACGATTGACCTAGGTCACGGAAGAACCAGTAACCTACCAGAGAGAGTAGTTTGATCACAATACCAGCTGTGGAGTCATCTGGCAACTATAACTGGATTGAGTGCTCAAATGGAATACCCTGCCCCTGGGCTATCCAGGCACTGACAACATCAGTACATCAGAGAGGCTTTCTGTACTGAGTCATTTCTACTGCCAACACTTGAGCGTTGACAGCTGTGACAACCAGGATCCCCGCACTGACCAGGTTTATATTTTACAGTTTCCAGTATCCAAACAGCTGAACTAATACTAAACGCACTTATTCGTTTGTTTTTCGAAATCTAAAAGGCAGCTAAAGGAATTATTAATGAGAACGTTAACCGTCACTGGGGAAGCACTTCGTGCCTTTCTTTCGTGGCAGTGCTTTGTGCCGACAGTACAAATACATAGACTTATGGAGCTATAATTAGCTGTTAATTACCAGCTCATTTTAAAAATATTATTATCATGTATATATTTTTGTAGGTATTATCAATGTTTAATTTAGATCAAATGTCCAACTCCTCCTATTGACAGCTTTTTTAATTGTTTTGTTTTAAACGAGCCATCATAATTTGGAAGAGGTCTCCCCACGGGCGTACACAATGTGCACCCTAAAACTTGATTTTTTGTGCAGAAGATAATGACTAGTTTTGGCAGAATAAAGATAATTCTTGCATAACAAAAAATAAAAATCAATGTTATGAGCAGGATATGCTATGGTTGCTGGTTTCTAAATACACAAAGACATGAATCTTGATTCACAGGGAAAACTGAACATTTTCAAAGTGTGCTGCAGGTGATTTACCTAGTGAGTCACATGGTTCATAGATGAAAGCCACTCATAATAAGTGAGGTGCACGTAAAGGATGGTCATTGGACATGCCCAAGAGTATTGGGGCACATTACAAGTATGGCGGTGCAGGAAAGAATTGACGTTAATGGAATTAGTGCCACTTTTCGCGCACCACCTAATATGAATATGGCCCTGGATTGAGGGATTCAACTCCAGCATCATGCTGGATGTAAATCCTACATTTTCCCAACAGAAATTGGCAAAATTGGCAGAATAACCGTGGCAGTAATTCCCTGGTGGTAATTCTGCAACAAATACCCCATAGAGTCCAACGGACCCTAAAAAAATGTGGATTAACTCAGCCACCGCCACTTGTAATCTGATGGCAATTCTGCTGGACCAAGTGGCAGTAACAGTACATCCATTGGGTGGTATTCTGACAGGCATTCCCCCGCAATACTGCCCAACTCGTAATGACTCTTTTTTGATATTGGCTCTTTGGTGGTGTAAGCCACCTAAGCACTAAAATATTGGTACTGTAAATGTAAAAAAAAAGAAAAAAGGGCAGGGTTCAGGAGCAGTATATGACATTGGCATGGCAATTTGCTGTTGTTTGCCTATGAAATGGCCGAAGCACCAGCCGGGCCTTGACCCTCTCGCTCACATCTGCTGGCCTGCTGCTGTTGCCAGGGAGCTGTGCGCTACCGAAGTAGGAGCAAAATGACTGCACTTAACTAGATGCCCGTTAGATTTTGTTTTGTATGCACCAATGCTTTTTATCAGTTCAACTCCTGTTGGACTATGTTTAAAGTTTGCCGCAGAGTGATCTCTTTTCAAGCCAAAGCTGCATCCATTTGCTGGCTGCCACTGCTGCCGGCATCCCCTGGGCACCGTATTGTCTAGAAACTGCCTTGTGTCTGAGTGCCATTTCTTGCAACCTCTGCCTGCCAGTAACGCAGCAACCCACGCGTGCCCTGAAACCTTGGCTTCTCACAGACCCATCCGCTGCTCCCTCCCAAACCCCCACCCCGCTCCTTGCGGCTGGCAATTCTTTGGCCCCCTCTCCCTGCAGTTTTGCCCTCCCCCCTTGCCCTCGGCAGCCTCGCCACCCACCATGCTCCTTCCCTCTCCCCTCCCACACCGCACATCCCCCGAATCGCATCGGCCACCATGATCATCAGGCACACATAGGTTACTTTCTGGAATGTGATCACTTTCCCCACAGCTCATTGGCAGGCTACCACCTGACGCCTCAGCATTGATTGGCCTCCTACTTTCGAGGAGTGGGGGCAAGGCACAGAGGCCCCTGGCCATGGGAGGACATTTGTGGTGGACCCAAACCAGAGCGGAACGACCTAGCCCTTTGTTCCTGTCCGCAGAATGCCTTGGTTGGGCACACCGATTCAGAGAACATTAAATGGACTGATTTGGAGGTGCAGGTACTCGCAATTTCAAAGTAGGGAGAAGTACACAAAAACTTTAGAAGACGAAGGCAACATTTATAAATATGCTCAAACATTTAAAGTGCCCTCTTTTAATGTCATCTATGATTTCAAAGCACCCATACTATTTATGAAAACAGTGTTCCATTCAAAACATAGCCACACATGGTTTAAACAATATGTCTGGATCAGCTTCTCATATCGAAAGAGAGGGGGGGGGTCATAATTAATGGCCAATAAGACAGACCATAAAATGTGAAGCATACCAAGGTTGGTAGAGCCAGTATTGGTCGATTTATTTTAAAAAAGCAAAGAAAAGCTTGTTTTATCGGGGGACAACGCTTTAGAACATTTACAACTAGGATCGATTTAGGTACACAGGCAGGGCGCCTCCCACACATTTCCCGCAGTATGGAGTGCATTATCAGGTTTTGGTACTGCTTACGCGAGATACTCCTGCCATCTATTGGGCTATCTCAGGATGGGAACGATCATTCAGAACATTGCTTCCCCTCTTACAGACACCCGTAACATGCAGAGATGAAGGCAAAAGCAGAGAAGCTTCAGCCCTCCACATGGTTCAGTGCCCTAAAGAACTGCATCCAGCCAATATATATCTCAGTGGGTTCAGTGACTGCAGCTACAATCTACGCAGGATATGCAAGTCGCAGGTTCGAATCCTGGCTAGGCCAACTCAGACATTCATCCTTGCAAGGTCGATATATGAGTACCAACTTTGGGGCTGATGTATGTGAACATGTTCTATGTACAGAGCCACATTAACAACAAATCATCAAAAGCCATGGAGAGGATTATCCAGGTAACGGGGTGAAAATAACTTCCAAAGATCAATTGACGTGCTTTAAAATCACTAAGGCAGCTTTGCGAATAAGCAGAGTACAAGCCACTTTCAAGCCCAAAAAACGAGTAAATTCAACATTAAAATGACTTTCACAGACAGCTCTATCATTATGTATGTGATTTGGACCACCGGTACACACCGATCAGTACCCCGGGAAGGAGCTTGAATTTTCCAGTCTAATATTACTATTGATTAGGGAACTTTAACGTAATGTTTCATCTTGGTATACATTTAATGGGGCGAAGAATCAAAATCCTCTGGCACTAAAGAACTTTCACAGCTGTAGCCCAATTTTTTTAACTTCTTCAAATCGGTCCACTCCACTCGGAGGCTTGAATAATAAAAAATAAAAAAAACAATTCTGTTCGTTAGTGGTGTCAAATGTGGCAGTAACACCTTCCTTGACTCTGTGGAGCTGAAGTGTCCATCAATTGGCCACTATGGATTGGTTTGACTTTTCCACTTGGAGGAAGTTGTGCCAGACAGAAGGGCATTGGCATTCGGAAAACAAGGGTAACACCAGAATAATTACCTGATATGAGAGGTGTTCCAATAACTGTGCTGGCAAAGTGTAAGCGTGCCCACCATTGATCCCATCAATCCGCGATGAAACATTCCCAGGAAAACAAAAGCCTACTAGGGGGTGTGTGTTTTGATAGCACTTTTAGATGGTCTTGTGGGTGGGAGTTTGTACTTGGAACAGGACAACCTGGGTGAAATCATTGTAGTCGAACACTTGAAGAAGTTTGTTGGACTCAAAATACCTAAGCGGGGTAGCAGCCATCCACTGGAAAAGTGTGCTCAACCACACATACCTTCTAAGGGTGCACAGAACAAAGTGCCACAATGAAGGAAAATACTGTCTCTGTGATTGCAACCTCTGGCCACATCTGGGGCATATGTTTGTTTGTTTGTTTCATTATTTATAATGCGCAACATACTCGAGGGTTACAGGGTGCAGCAGTTACAAGTATATGCGAAGCTTAGTTACAACAGCAAGGTATAAAATCAGCATACAATATTAATTACATAAGGGTATATACAAAGGGTACACATTTACAGGTTGCGAGAATAAGAATGGTATAGACAGATGAGACAGATATCTTACATCAGCAATGTTTAGGTATTTGAGTAAAAATGTACAGGCAATAGGTGTGGCAGTTGTAGTTACCACGAGGGGTCAGGTTGACGGGAGCGGCGAGGAAGTACTCCAAGGCAGAGGGTATAGCGGCAGTGAGTCCTAGCTACTTGCTAAGCAAGAGTAATCATATGGTGATTAATTGGATTTCAGCCATAAAATGATGTTGGATCTGACGTTTTGGTAAGATTGGTCAATTCTCAGTGTGGGAGTTAGGAAATTCCATAATTTGGCTGCTTTCACAGGGAAGCTGTTACCTCCGATTGTGGATCGTTTGAAACTAGGAATGGAGACGTGGTCTCTATAGGCTGTTCTCGGTATTCTCCAGGAGATCTGTTTATGGAATCTTTCGGCCAAGTAAATGGGGGCAGCATTGTTGAGGGATTTGTGGGTCAGCGACAAAGTTTTTAGAAGGATTTTGTCATTGGTTGGGAGCCAATTATTCTGTCGGCTACTCTCAGAGCTGTGATCTCTTCTAGAGATGCCTAATGCCGCTCGGAGGGCATTATTTTGTAATATTTGTATTTTTTTTATAGTGGCTTTAGTTGATCCTAGGTAGAGGGCATTGCAGTAATTGAGGCGAGACAGGATGAGGACTCTGGCCAGGATGGTGCAGCTAGTGTCAGAGAGAAACGGCTTGCCTGTGCGGATGAGTTTGCACGTGTAAGGCAAGGAAGACGCTAAAGAATTGACCTGTTTGGAAAATGACAGGTTTGAATCAAGATAAAAGCCTAGTGTTTTTACCTTTTGTTCTACTTTGATACTATTGCCATCAATTGTGAATGAGGAGTAGTCAGATCCTAGTTTTTTTAAGTTGGAGGGGGTACCCAAGGTGATAAGTTCAGTTTTATCATCATTCAGGCATAGTCCATGCGTGGCCATCCATGCATGGTTGATGATGTACACCTTATTCACCAAGGCCAAATCCTTTCCATAATCTCCTGAAAGCGGGAGGAGGATCTGGGTATCATCTACATAGTTAGTGTAGGTGATACCGAGATGATGCAGATCATCGAAAAGGGGCTTGGTAAAAATGTTGTACAATGTGGGCGAGACGCAAGATCCCTGCGGCACGCCACAGGTAATAGGTATATGGTCGGCCGCTGCTGTGGGCGAGAAGACCCTCATCGTTCTCCCATTTAAAAAGGACCTAATCCAAGTGATAGCGTTGTCAGAAAAGTGTGCTGCTGTGTTAAGATGGATGCATAGAATAGTATGATCGACCAGGTCGAACGCAGCCGAGAGATCAAGTAGGAGGAGTAGGGCTGATTTGCCATTATCCCTAAAATGGTCAGCTTGAGTCTTAAGATCAATAAGGGCTGTCTCCGTTCGGTGTTGAGGATGGAAGCCTGATTGTCTGGCACCAAGTAAGTGGTGTAGTTCCAGGTGCTTTTGGATTTGTACATAGGCTACCTTGTCCAGGATTTTTAGGAGGAAGGGCACTGTCATGATTGGCCTGTAGTTCGTAGGTGTAGATGGGTCAAGAATTGTTTTTTTTTTAAGAGTGGGAGTACCCAGGATTGTTTAAGGTTAGTAGGGATGGTGACAGTAGAGAAGGACGCATTGATGAGCTTTGTTATGAAAGGTGATAGGTCTCGGGCTGCATCCTTAATGAGCTGCGCGGGGCAAAGATCACCATGACGCAACACAACCTTTTTGATGTGCTTTGTTATGAAAGGTGATAGGTCTCGGGCTGCATCCTTAATGAGCTGCGCAGGGCAGAGATCACCATGACTCAACACAACCTTTTAGAAGCACACCTCCCAAACTAAAGGCAAAAGGCAAGCACATTGAAAAACATGATAAACTTAGCGGGACTGAGATCATCAAACAACCTAAGACTCTCCCTAATTCAGATGCTATTAAAATTGCATTGCTAAATACTAGATCATTGAACAAACACACACAAGATGTCCATGATTACATTATCTCAGACAACCTAGACATTCTTTTCCTTTCTGAGACCTGGCTACAGGAACCTACTGGCCCGACCATTAATACAGCTGTCCCTCCCAATTATAACATCCACTTTGAAAATAGAGTAATAGGAAAGGGAGGTGGGGTAGCCATAAAAGCCAGACAAGGCTTACAACTCTTCACCTCACCCATTCATAACAACTGCATTAATTTCATTGCCATCTATAGACCATCATCTCTTATCTCTGACTTTAATGACGACCTTTGCCATATCCTAGACAACCTTAAAGGCAAGAATACTGGCATAGTACTCCTAGGTGATCTAAACAGATGGCGGGGCAACCCTTCTGACAAAGAGGCTATTGGCCTAGAAAAAAATCTCTCTAACATCAGCTACTTGATTGTGAATAATGGCCCCACCATCAAATCTAACAACCAACTTGATTGGATCGTTACAAACAATGTTGACCTCACAGTAACAAATACACAGCCCTGTATTTGGAGCGATCACTATAAAATCGAAGCCACATTATCTTTGACCTTCAAAAAAACATTCCTTGACAATCTGCCCAAAACAATCCAGAGCAGAAACTTCAAGAAAATTATGCCAGACATCCTCTCGCAGGGGATCACATACATTATGGATAAAACCACAGATGACAACCCCTGTGACCTTATCATAACTACTTATAACAACCACTTTCAAGAGCTTCTGGACAAGAAGGCCCCACTCAAAAAAACAAACAAACTCGCCCCAACCCTAACCACCCAAATTGGTACACTACACTAGACACCCTTAAGACAGCCAAAAGGAAACTTGAAAGACAGTGGCTTAAAACCCCTACAGAATCAAATAAAGATAAATGGAAGAAATCCAACACTTTGTATAAAACTAAAATAACCGAAACAAAGAAAAACTATTACAATGAGCAAATTACAGGTGCATCCAACTCCACAGGAAAACTGTTCCAAATTTTAAAAACCTTTCAGAAGCCACCCACTCTCACCCCACCTTTCCAGCCAACCATGACAGATTGTGAAAAAGTTCAAACCGCCTTTTCACAAAAGATTCTAAAAGCTAGAGACACCATCCTAAATTGCAAATTCATAGATACTCCTCTTACCCATAACAAGGCTGACCCTGAAATTAAAGTATCCAAATTTCAGTTCACACCAATCTCACCAGAAATCATGCTGAATACCCTTTCTAATATGAATTATACCTCATGCCCCGAAAACATATTACCCCCCAAATTCATCCTAGATAGCGCAGGAATGTTCTCACCCTTTCGATGTTGCATGGCAAACTCGTCATTTAGAGACCAGAATGTTCCCACCAGCATAAAAACAGTTACAGTTACACCATTGGTGAAAAAGCCTGGTCTGGACCAGCAAAATTCGGCCAATCTTCGACCTATTTTTTGTTGAAGATTCTCAATAAAATAGCTACGCACCAGCTCCAAGAGTACGTGGACAAGCACGACTTATTACACCCCCAGCAATCTGGATTCAGAAGTACAGATAGCACTGAATCAGCACTACTTGACCTTGAATCCAAAATGCTGAGTATCCTAGACAAAGGAATGGCCGGCCTGCTCATCCTCCTGGACCTCTCAGCAGCGTTCGATTTATTAGATCATGGGAAGCTATGAGAGAGGCCCTAGGAAAAGCTGGAAACTGCTCTGATGAAGCCATTAAATGGATATCCTCCTTTTTGGAGGACAGAAACTCCAAAATCACCTGGGGCGGACATTCCACTAGTTCTTACTCTGTGTATTGCGGCGTCCCACAGGGAGCCAGCTTCTCCCCTCTCCTTTGCAATTTATACATTCGTTGTCTCTGCGCCCTCCTCTCACAGCTGGGGATTTATTTCACTAATTTCGCAGACGACACACAATTGATCATAGAACTTTGTGGAGACCATGCTACAGACAATAGCAGACTGCCAGCCATCTATAACACCATAGAGAGTTGGATGAAGGCTCACTGGATGTGCCTGAATGGTTTAAAAACAGAACTCATGACATTTGGATCCACAAAAGCCCTATCTAATCTAGGCCCTGCCTATTCTACATTTAACATTAAGACTCCAACATCATAGTCACAAACAAAGTTAAAACACTTGGCATGTACCTGCAATCCACTCTGGGATCGGAGGCACAGGTCTCATACCTTAAAAGAAACTGCCAGTACTATCAGAGACTACTATGGCGTATTAGGCCATTCCTCAATGCCAAAAATAGCGCCACCATCGCTAGAGCCACCATCCTGTCCTGACTCGATTATGGAAATGCATTGATGCTTGGGTCTAGCAACAACTGCATTAAACAATGCCAAATTATTCAAAACAACGCTGTCATATCCATCACTAAGAAACCCAAGCGTGACCATATTACCCAAGACAGACTAGGCCTTCATTGGCTCGCCATAGAGGAGCGCATTAAATTCAAATCCTTGACGGTGGTCCATCGCTGCTTATACGGCTCGGCTCCATCATATCTCAAAAAGGAATTTAACTGGTACGAACCTAGCCAATGTTTAAGATCAGCTAAACAAGGGCTACTCAAATCCAGCCATACCAGAGTAAAAGCCACCGGACTTCGGAGGACCTTTCCCACCAAGGCAATTGCTCTCCGGAATGAGCTTCTGGCTAATCTTAGGCTGGAAAGTAACTATCTTTCCTTTAGAAAGCAGCTGAAAACATTACTCTTTCGGTAATCTGTTACAAACTCAGCTTCGGACTCATGTTGAGTCCTTCTCTCCTCTGTTTTACGTAGTCCCGTGATCTCTTCACCCTTCGTGTTTCTGTCGCGCCCTGATGCTTGCGAGCTGCGGCGCGTTATAAATATATAAATAAAAAAAAAATATATGACAATTAGAGGATTTAAGGGACAGAATGATTATTTCCACTTCAGGAATGGAAACTTTGGTGAAGCTGAATCGGGTATTGGTATTCACGCTTATTTTGGATGGGGGAATGTCATCTAGGGAAGCTCTTTTACTGGACATTTTGTTTTGTAAGGTGGATATTTTATTGGCTAAAGCGTGTTGGATCTCAGAGCACCATTTTCTATCTTTAGTGCATGTGTCAGGTAATGCTATGGGGGTTTCTATTTCTTTGAGGATGATGAAGAGTTCCTTCATATTAGACTTGGCTTGCGATATGCGTGTGTCGAAGGATATTCGTTTAGCTAGACATATTTCTTTTTTGTACAGGGAGGATAGCTTAGTGAGTTTCGGTTTGTTGGCTACTGATGGTAGTTTTTCCAGGCAGCCTCGCAGTTTCTTTTTTGTTGCCTTAGGTTTTTTAGGAAGGGGGTAAACCATTTGTTCAGGTGTGTTTTAGGCTACCTTTGAGGGGGCAATCTGGTCTAAGGAAGTGGACATAATTTTGTTGATATATATATAGATGAATTGCTATTGTTGCTATGCTCATCGTTGCCCCGCAACCCCAATTTTGGCTTTGAGCAGGGTATTAGGTCAATAGACCTTTTTAGAAAAACCGAATAAAAAATAAACGATTTTGAAAGACTGCTCTGTGATGCACAGAGCGGGCCTTGAAAATCAAACTGTCAGCCCCTGCGACGCACATGAGTGTGTGCAGGGGCTGACAGGAATGCCAGAACCCGGAAGCGGCCGTGACCGAGAACGGGTAAGTGTGTGTGTTGCTTGTTTGTTTGTGTATCTGTAGCATGTTTGTGTTTGTTTATTTTCGGGGAGTGTTGGGGGTGCTGGGGGGGTTGAGGCGTTAAACCCCCAATTTTGAACAAATCCCACCAGGGAGGTTGGGGATCTGGGGTTTAGATAATGTGGGATGTCGCATTTTTTTCTAGACTGGCCAAAATCGGCTGAAGAAAATTGGTATGTTTGTTGTGCGACCTACAAAAAGCGAAATGATCACATAGAACCTTGAACCGTACTTTGTTTTTCACATATATGGCTTGAAAAGTACACATGCCACAGCAATAGCAGGGTAGGGACAAAGGTATATGAATGCTTATAGCCCAACAAGGCTGAAACACGTGTATGGGGTTGCTGTTGGTACTCTTGTTCAGAGAGGAATTGCCATAGCAGTTCGGTGCTGGACTGCCCATGTGGCCGGGACAAAGGCTGATATGCAAATGGACATTTCCCATCTGTGAAAGGTACAGTGAGCTTAAGTGTGGCTGCGGACTCTCGAGTGGGTACCTTCCCAAAGAACCGGTCAATGGGCCGTGTTCGTTCTTGCAGAGGGGCGCCTAAGTCTACATTTTGAAAAACAATATATTGTATCCCGTGACCGTCAGTTTCCTGATTCACAGAGGATCCCTGAATGCAGATTGAGAGGCAGACCATGAGCGCAAAAGTATCTTGCACCCGAGACGACCTCTATATCTAAGTATTGAGCATGCACTGGCCCCCAGCTATGCATTAGACCCTTGTAGTCAAGTGAGTGCATGGCTGCTGTCCCTGTTGAGGGAATAAAGGTGAAGGATGGGGAGAATTGCAGGAGCAGGAATGTAGAATATCTGTCACCAGAAATGCATTTTTTACATTTTCACTTCAATTTTAATGGTGGATATGTTAAAAAAAAAGGGGGAGCGCTCATTTGCATTTGCATTTGGGTCACAGTAGAGTAGTGAGAGGTCTGAAAGGGCTGGCGTGCACTTGGCTGTTCCAGGGTGTACCTGGCACGCACCCAGCATGCCATACACAAATAGATTTCGTGTATGGTCACAAACTTCATGCACTAAAGGATTTGTGTGTACTGTTCCACTTTTGCGACTGCCTACGAAAAACGTGTGTTCTTTTCCCGCTCTTGAGAGCTCTTGCTATATGGAGAAATTCGCTTTTTTAAAAGAAACTTTTGTGAAGTAAAAATAATCTTCCTCTAGACAACCACCACGCAACCCTCTGCCTAAAGGTACCACGTTCAAAGCAGAAAAACCAAAACAAATGCAATTCTGCTCCCCGCCATTCCCTAGAGGAGGCCACATTGTTTGTAAAAAAAAAATATATATATTTTTACTCAAACAATAACAGTACAAGAGAAAAAATCAACAAGATGTCCCAATAGAAAAATGATGCTGATGTTTTTCCTCAATTCTCAGGGAGTGGGAGCGTACACGGATCTCTCCTATGTATGCCGGGAAGATAGCTGAGGGCAACATGCTTGCCTTGGAAGTAAAACGACACGAAGCAGCACCGGTTCGATCCCCGCCTCTGTGCTTAGAAACCGCTGGGTATTTAAGCACGTTATAAATATGCAACTAAGACAAAAACAACTCCTGTAACAGCGCCTCGATGCCCCCGGGCTGTGTGAGCACTTTAAAAATGCAAAAGAATAAAAATAAATAAATATCCATTATCAGGCTGATGCAAGTATCCTTATTTTTGTTCATTATATGAAGCACATCTGATGTGGTTAAAAAACAATTGCACTGGATGTAGGTTGCTGTCCCTGAAAATCACAAAGGGAAGCACACAACATGCATTGGAAACGAACGAATGCCTGTATTTAATGACCAGTGGCTGGATTATACCACAACGTATGAATTGATGTTGTCTTTTTTATTTTTTATTTTTCATTTTCACTGTTCATTCCGAACACAACACAAATTCCACGTGTACTTCTTCTCCTGAATACTCTTGGAGATCATTGTTAAGTATGTCAAGTATGCCATGAGTGACAGAGATCATGCCAGGGCTGAAATCCCTGAATTGAGAAGCGCATTTATGGGGAGCTGGGGGGCACAAGAAGCAAGGAACTTGGAGGAATAGATAGAACACATTCTCAAAACTCCGGAAGATGACATGAAACTTTGCAAGCAGAGGACATTCCTAAAAGATAAGGACGTTTATGACTTGAGAAGATTTAAAATGTTTGCCAAGAGATTTGTGATATCACGGCATCCCTACACAACAAACTGAAACAATCATGGAAGTGACCTCCAGTTCCTCACAGAAGAGGGTAATCATGAAAAACACTGTGCTAGGCGGTATTAAAGGTAGGTTTTCTGCATATGTCACTCTGTCTGCTCGGTCTTCATTTGACTATATTTGTTTAAACTTGGAGTCCGGGTACAATTTAAAGAAAATGTGTAGCCCAGAGGGTGGTGAGTGATCACAACCACCCGGTTCTGTTACTGGGCTTGATCCATAAATCACAACCCGCTGGTTCTGTTATTGGATTTGGGCAGCTCATGCCTTTCCCAGGAAACCAGCAGCGGCAGGACATTGTTTTGATTCCCTGGAGTTGGTGAGTGCACCCAATAACCTGAAGTGAGAAAGCATCATTCATTTGCTAGCTCATGTAAAGGGTAGGGTCTGATCTAACACCCATTGACACGATTCGGGATGACGGCTGGACTGGGGCAGAGATAACAGAGACCTGTGAGAACCTGGAGAATTGCCAAGGGGAAGGTTGGTCAAGACCTGGCTCACGCAATAGAATAGCAACACCAAACACACGGCCAGGAAAGGGATTGATGATACCTGTAGGCAGGCAAAAGTGGAACTCCTTCGGGGTTCTTAGGTCAAGTAATGTATCTCTCACCTCAGCTATGAAGGCCAGCAGGAACTAATTATCTGTAGGAGAAGCAATATGCGATTAAACAGGTGGGTTTGCTCTTAGTACTGATCAAAGAGCATTCATCATGATAGTCACTGGTTGGCATAATCATTTTGTCCCACTGTATTGTATCTGTGATACAGGGTAAAGGGTGGTTGATCAAGATAGGGGGCTGCTGCAGTTCCGGGATTCAGCAGTGGTAGAAGCAACACGTGTGGCCTTCAATACCCAGGAATTAGCCTAGCAGTTTATAGTCAGAAGAATGGGAAAGCTCCAAGGCTGGATCATGTACCTCAGGATTTTTACAAGTCCAATCCATTGCTTTCATATGCAGTTTTAACAAAGGTTTTTAACTACATTAAGAGTAATTTGAGGATTCCCTCCTCATGGTTTGAGGATGTTATTGTCTGAGTTTCTCAAAGAAAGGGCCAAGATTGCACCCAAAATGGTAAGGTCCAATCTCCTATGTGGACACCCATGACAAACTCTTTGATAGCCTCTTAATGGGGCGACTGGCAGAATGGGCAGTTGGGAACAATATTTTAGTACCATCCCAAGTGAGGGGAAACAACACGATTGATCAATTCTTAACATTGCATCTGGGAGTTGCTAAATCCTGTGTCCTTCAAAGGGAGAAGATGTGCTTAGCCTTTTTAGATCATAGCTCTAGATTTGATATGACTCCTGGGAAGAAACCTTGGATGTACTTTTGGAGATCGGTGTGCTCTGGATCTAGGTATATAGGTGGCATTGTACTATGAGGGCACAGCCTCTGTTACATTTGAAATTAATGTCAGATTTACCGCTCCCTTCTCTGTTGAGTTTGGTGGGAGGCAGGGCCATGCAACCCCCTGCGTTATGATTCTTTATGTGAAAGCTATGGATCTTCATTTATGAAACACAACTCCGAACTTACCCAATATTAAGGGAAGGGCAACTCTGATTGTGGTGTTTTCAAATGATGCGATATATCTTGTAGGATTTGGTGCCTTGGTGGGTTTGGTTAGCACACCAAAATAGTAGTGGCCGCGTAAAGGAAAAAACCTCAAATTCAAATTTGTCCTCAATAGCAGCAAACTCTGACAAGTGAACATGTTTGATTATCTTGGTGTGTGCTTTGTGGGAAATCTCTCTGTGTTGCATAGAAACATTGGGAGAACCTATTTTAAGTGTACCATTAAGGTTTATTAGGAAAAAGTAATTGTTCAGGTGTTATGTGGTGTAGAGGTGTGGGTTGTTAATGTTGACCGCAGATTTGAGCCCATTGAAAATATGTTTCGTAAAAAGCTTCTTGGAGTATCGAGATCAGTAGAAAACACTATTGCCCATTATCAGGAAAATGGGTTGGCTTGGGGACAAGTGCACCTCAAAGGGGCAAAGTCCTAGATGAACATTTCTTTGATGAGGGGTCACTCATTGTGCAGGGATTTGGTGGAGGAATTGTTTCAATATCACATGACTAATACATATCAGGGGTTCTTTGAAATGTGAAAACCGGTACTTGTTGGAGAAGGACTAGTTCCTTTTCCCAACGTCCATTCCACCACAGGCAAAGCAACTTCCCAGTGCACCCAGGGTGCCTGAGAGAGGGAGTGTGCATCATATTCAGGCCTACTCTCTGACAAGTGTGGAAAGGTAATGGGGCATTAATAAGGTGGAGAGGCCTATACCTTACCTTAACATAGTTACTTTTTCAAGCAATGAGAGATTGATAACTGAGTTGTGTTTGATTCAGCTGCTGCTTTAGGGTAATACTTCTAAGTATAAGGGCAATGTTTCATGCCCCAATGTGTGTACGTGTGATATAAAGATGCTGAGGATACAAACCAATTTTTACTCTTCTCCATGTGCTATAGAAACCCCAGGTTGAGGTGGCAAGTTCCCATAATACGAGAAGCAGGGTGCACTTGTAATAGTTAATAGTGCATCATACACAGCTTGCGAGGCATGTTAACAAGGATCTGCCAAAGCATTATGGTTAAGGACTTGAGGGAGATTAATCCATGAATGTTGATTGACTGTTGTTAGGTTGAATGGGTCTGATCACGTGTTATAGTTTGGGTATTACTTTCGCAGGTGGAAAGATGCTCAGTCCTGTCTTAGGATTTTGTAACCTGCAGAGACCATTTAGTACTCCTAGGAAAGGTGTTTGTGGAGAATTTTATAAAGATTTTAACTCATTGACTAACGTATTGAGTTTTTGTTATCTTTTATGTAGTTACAAGTAGGGTCTGTTCTCATGTTGTATAGATGAAATTGTGATGTTCCTTTCCTTTTAACATTTGTTGTATGGTTCATATTGCTTTTATTGGAGAAAATAATAAAGGTTTCAACTACTACTACCTGTGGAAGTGATACGGCTACAATTATTTTAAGGAGATAAAAAGGGTCCACTAAGATGGAAAGGAAAACTGTTTAGGAAGGGGATCAGGTTGACCAAGAGGAAGAAACAGAGAAGTTAGATGGGAAAGGTAGACGGGCGAAGGCAGACAAAGATGTGACCAAATTACACCCCAGAGGAGAATACGCTCTGGGAACCGAACAACATTACTGTAACAAGGACATTTATGAATGCGTTATCTATAATCAACCTACTGGAGAGAGAGCTGACAGAATCATGGATTTTGGAAAGATGTCTGTCCATTTGTCCATCCGCTTTTACCCATGTGGAAATGAACATTGATCTGCAGCTATACATGAGCAATATGAAGCTGGCAAAGCATCTTAGAAAACAGAACAGCTCCGAAATGAGTGATAACAATACCTGGGGTAAAACAATGCTCACCATAAATGATTTGCCTACACTAAGAGACAAGACATAACATACAACTAACTCCACCATGATACTAGCGGCTTCCCTTGCGGGAGCTGCTACTGACATTTCAAATATTGGCACTGACCCCACATGGCATGAAAGTAGCAATTTTACCAATCCAAATTTAATCTGTACCCTGCATAAAATAGCAGGATTTAAGTGTTTCGAGATCTGGTCATCAGCGATCAAAAGTAACTTGACAGAACCAGCATGGAAGATGAATGATTAAATATCATCGAGGAGGAGAGAGAGGCAATACAATCACTCAGTGAAGTTGAAGCAGTAGTCAGGAAGCCATCCAACAACAGAGGCAATATCACAATAATGAAAATGTATATGTATTTGATGGAAGCACAAAGTCAACTAAAGAGCATGG
This sequence comes from Ambystoma mexicanum, assembly GCF_040938575.1. Lineage (NCBI taxonomy): Eukaryota > Metazoa > Chordata > Amphibia > Caudata > Ambystomatidae > Ambystoma > Ambystoma mexicanum. The sequence goes on from NC_090933.1 coordinate 609,667,721, forward strand.
ACTGTTGTGAGGATTGAAAGAAAGTGGCTATAAGAGATGACCCCATTCATAACATTGAAAACCAATCTTATGACAGATAATAAGTCCCAGAATTGTAATCTTAAATTAGCAGTTGGGCATGTCCTATTGATGAAGGGGCCCCTGATTCCAGCTAAGACATGGACCCAATTTCTCAGGACATACAAAATGGTGTTGAAAACTCACCTCTTTCAACAACAGCTTAACATCGTACCTATTTATAGCAGTGATCTGACGGAGCATCAACAGGTCCAGTGTAATCCAGACAACAGCGTATTAAGACCTTGTGCTCTTCAGCACTATATAAACGTTGATAACGTAACAAAACATAACATAAAATTACATTTTAGACAAATGAGTGTATGTGGGCCTCAGAGGTCAAACAATGTGTAACTACGACGTTCAAAGAGATGACGATTATATATGTTCTAGCTAAGGTGCGCAAGACCCTAAATAATCCCTGGTAGGCCCATCATTGCCTTTAACTTGCTTGAGTACACATAGAAGTTCAAGTTCACAGACAGATTTATCTTTCCATTTGTCACAGCTCTAGAACCATACTTGTGAGCCACCATGGACTTGCTATCCCTTGGAAGATCACTCAAATATCCTTGTAGCTATGGATGTCCCATCACTCTACACAATCAATGATCACAAACAATACATTTAACAATGTAATCCATTTTAAGAAATATTTCTACCAACATTCTTTTACACTTTTAGAGGATTGCAGGGATAGAAGCATTCTGCCTCTTCAACAGTGCATTTGTCTTCAATTTCATATAATCAAATAAACAGGTGATACTGCTGTCGTCACTAGCTTTGCACCAATATGCACAAATCTCATGATAGGATGGGAGTTATGGGCAGGAAAGGATGAAGTAGAACTGTCAAATGTTGCCTTTAATTGGACTACACCCATTACATGCAAGAACCATGGAATGTGAACCCTGAAAAATGTGAGTCTTGCTCTCGAATTCTTGGTGCTTTCAGGATTTTATGGTAATTTCTGCCACAAAATGACAACAAAATCTCAAATATTTTGCAGGAGCATGGCAATTTGAGTGAGATGAAATTCCACAAACTGGTCTAAATTCCCGCAAATTACAAGAAATGTTTGCAGAACTTTATTACAGGAATTAACTGACTCCAATGGTGGGAGGAAAACATAGCATGGACTGTGGCCTGTAAAATATTCACAGAGAAAATCAAAGTATGGCTCATGAACATCAACGTTTTCTTCATAATCTGGGAAGGCAATGAAGGTAATTGGATTGACCTAAAAAAAGAACACAAATAAGCTAAAACGTAAGTAAACTTCGCAGCACTGCTGCAAACAGAGTGTTTATCTCCCTGTGCAAACAGTGTAGCAGCGGATGAGGGCATTCCATACCGAAAATCTACAATCTCTAACTCATTGATACATGCTGATAGCAGCCACCCTCACAGTTTAAAATGAAGCATTCCATAGGGAGAATTTGTAATAGATCAGACGGAACTGATCTGATAAGGCTAAATTTGAGGAGCAATCTAAGGTGTGTGAGAAACCAGAAGGTGTCTCACTCACTAGTCCCCCTGGGGTCTGTCATCCAGGTGGCCAGGACACAGCCATCGCTTTTGGAACCAGTTCCTGGGGGTGGACCAGTGCGGGAGGATCACCTGCGTGAGGGGTCTTCGGGAGTGGGAGTGGGACGCCGGATGGAGATATGTGGTATCTCTTTTGTGTAACACATTTTCCCCCACCCTCTTGCCCACTGCTTTGCTACTTTCTGCTCCAATTTTCAATGTTATGCAGATGACACTAAGCTCTCTTTCAGGCTCCCCTCAGCCACCTCTGCTTTTTCTCTCATACCACACTGTCTGGTCGCAATTCAGGAATGGTGTGCCACCAATGATCTCTGCCTTAATGCCTGTAAGACTGAGATTCTCCTCATTGGGGCACCCACTCCCTCCTTTCCTCTCTCTCTCTCTCTGGCCACCAACACTGGCCTCTTCCTGTGAGGCTAAGAACCTTAGTGTCATCTTCCACTGCATCCTCTCTTCTTTCCCCACATCTCTGAAGTCTCTGAGAAGTCAAACTATCAGTTGCATCTCCACAGAGGTATTCTTCCTTTTTTCACTTTCCCCCAGAAGCTCATTGTCTCCAGAGCACTGGTCCTCTCTAGGCTGGGTTATTGCAACAGCCTCTCTCTAAATCTTCCTGCCTCTACTCTTCGAACTTTACAACTTATCCAGATCAGGACTGTGAGACTTGTCCTTTGCCCAATGCCCAGGGATCGTATCACTCCAGCTCTGAAATCTCTTCACTGGATACCCGTTGCTGCAAGGATCAACTGCAAGACGCTTTGCATCATACACAAGGCTTTCTTGGGCCTGGGGTCACTCTACCTCCAACTTTCTATTCCAAAACATCTTCATTCTCGAGCTCTCCAATCATCCACCTCCAACTTTCTGAGGGTCAGACACTTCTCCAAGCAGAGAGTTGGGGCAGATATATCTCCTCGGCTGGGGCCTATGTCTGCAACAGCCTCCCTGCCTCTCTCAAACTTGAGCAGAACCACCTCCGGTTCCGGAAGCAACTCAAGAACTTCCTTTTCGCTTCCGCTTTCTCCCTTCCTCTCCCCTGCTTATGCACCCGATTGCTCTGCGCACTAGTCACCTGGTCACCCTCTGATCTCAGGCTCAGGCTCCTGCATGTCCAGTTGCCCTTGCACTGCCTCCAGGCTCCCCAGCACTTAAGGGTCTATATCTGCAACCCTGAAGTCTCTTCTCTCTGCAGTTATGAGCCACCCGCTGGCTGCACTTGTGAGTTAACTGCACTTCCCCCTTCCCCTCCCCGCTGGCACGTCTCCCCTTCCCTCTTCCCTGCACTTGCACGATCTGAATATCACAAGGCCTAGTAAGATTGTTATTTTGTCCTCCCTTTGTTTCCCCCTCCTTGTCTTGACGAGCTTAGAAACACATGTGTACAGGTCGTGTTATGAATGCCATATCATATCATATCATATCATAGGATATTTAGGAATTCTACCTCCCCCACACCCTTTCCAACATGAACACTTTCACATGGACAGCCTGCAATGAAGGAAAACAGACTAACACACAAGCTGTGCCTGACGTGTTCCAATACAATGGTCAGGCAAGGTCAGGCAATTACTGACCATCACACACACTTGACTTCCATTAAGTTTCCCCACACGGACAAAAGGCAGAGCACAAGAGCACACTCTGAGCGAGGCAAGGCATATGAGGAAACATCAGTTCCGAGATGGAAGTTTAACGAGAGAAGAAAAACGGCAAAACAGAAGGGGATCACAAGGATGGAAGTTCGCTTGACCTTTTCGACAAGGAACCGTTACTTTCATGAAACTTCAAGAATAGAAAATGCAAGACCAGGAATCCAGGCTGAAGAATCCTGCATTGTGAGTCCGAGGTACCCGGGGTCCTGCCCTGTCAATAATTAAAGCGGTGAGAAGTGCCAACTGCCGTGGTACTGTCCTTGGCTCCAACAACAAAGCAGCATCAGTGAAATCAACACAGCTGGTGAGTTGGGGAGACTAATACAAGACCAGCCTGTGTTGAAGCCAAAGTTGCAAGCAGCAACATTGTATGGCGAGCGCTGGAATGAACATTGTAAAAATGCATGTGATAAAAGAGTGCAATTAAAGTTGAACTGCTGATGAGTAATTGAAATTTTAATGCAAGATACAATACCCTTGACAGAGTGGTCTGGCACCACGTGGGTGCTTAGTTGAAAGTCTCTGTAAGGTATCCAGCTGGGAATTGGCAAAGTGAAATTGAGAAAGAGAGCATATCAAGAAGAGAGCAAATAGATGTGCATCAAAATGGTCCTGTGGAGGGTTGAGCAAAAACCAGTGCAGACTCGACAGTGCTGTGCATTAAAGTGGGTCTCAGCCCAGCAGAGGGGGGACCCGGGGTAAACAGTGAATCACCCAAGAAATTGTTGTGTTAAAGTTGGTCTGAACCCAGCGGCGGGGGACGCGGGTGAACAGTAAATCACCCAATAAGTTGTACATGGGAATCCTGAGGAAAAAGGAACTGTTTAATGTTTGTCACATCAAGCCCTCTGAAGTAAAAGACTTTAAATGGTAAAGAGATTTTGGCACAGAAGGCTCTGATACTGATATTTGAACTTGTCCCGTGCCGAAAATGCGGGAAGGGAAGCCAATGGCTTGAATATCCTGACATATCTTTTCTTGAGCACTTTTCTTTTGCATACCATTGTTTCCCACTCTATTTGTATTTAGAAGTAAGGATTGGCAATAGGTTTATTAGTATAGGCCCTTTTATTCTGACAGACTCGACTAGGACTGCGGTATTATTATTTGATGGTCGTAGCTTGCTCCCATCTTTAGATTTCAGATTAGATAGGTATTTTGCAAACCCTTATACAATCAAAAGTCTCTGACCCATGGTGAGAGAAAAGCTAGGGGAAGGGAACCTATCTTTCCAATAAGATTGTAAACTGTGAAATAAGGCAAGTGTGAACCCGACAGAGGGATGCGGAAAGAAAGCTGGGAGAAGAAAAACCCTGCCTTCTGAGGTAAATAAGCAATACATGAGCTGCATTAAAGAAAGGCCATAGTGAATCCGATGGAGGGAGGCCAAAACTGCAAGGAGGAGGTAGATCATAGGGGGGAAAAGCAATCGCCAATGGTGAGAGAACTTTTGTTTATTTGTTACATTCCATTAAGAGTAATACACCCATGAACATTGGGTCGACATGAGTAAACCCGGTCAAGGGTTGTCCATAGTGGGGAATTGTTTAAAAGGACATTTGAATCATACAAGAAATATTGGAAAGGCCGTAGTGAACCCAACTGCGGGTGGCCCAAGTCGTGAGAAGGATCTGAGCCAGACAGAGGGAGATCCAAGGGGGTGAAGAGCAGTCGCCCAAGGTACAAGAGTATCAAAGGAACCTTTTGTTTGTTTGTTTGTTTGTTGTTTTGAAGTAGCAGGCCTTCTAAGGCAAGAGACTCTGTCAGGAAAGAGACTTAGCCTATGAAGATTTGATATCATTGAACCAGAACTGTGAACCTCGTGCTGACGAGGCCCAGGAGTGCTCTGTGCTCAAAAGTCCTGCCTGTCCCGTGCTTCAAATGTAGGGAAGCGAGACCCAGCCATACGATCCTGACTTTTCATTTTGTGAACACTTCTTTGCTTTCTGGTGAACATTATCCCACACTCTTTTTGTAATGTAGCAATAAGGAATTGGCAATCGTTTTTTCTGTTTAGTATAGGCCCTTTTATTTGACAAGGCGCCACTAGGACTACCTTATTACTATTTGATGGTCGTAGCTTGCTCCCATCTTAGATTTAGGTTTAGATTAGGTGTTTATCTCACCCATTATAAAGTTCAATAAAACACCCTTGCACTTTGATCACTTGTGTCTGTCTTTACTGTTGCCACCATGAGTTCCTTACACGCCACAAGACCTCAAATAAACTGTGCATTCACTAGATTCATATGGCAATATTGAAGCACTAACACAAGACCTCAAAGAGCTTATGCATTCCCTATAAATATATATATATATCATTACTGAAGCACCAAAACACTAAAGGCCTTAAAAGCTATACATTTTATGCACAGACATGTAAACCTTTTTTAAGCATTTAGAAAGAGCTTGCTTATTAAGAATATTAGGTAGATATAATAATGTTTGTTTTATGTAGAAAAGCCTAGCAGGCAAATATAGCCATATTTTTACATGTAACAATAGTCAGCAAAAACTCAGATTATGCAAAGTCCCTCCTCTAATCTCATGGACAAATTAGTCCAAGCAAGAGGACAGCTTTTATCCATTAAAATTACAGGAGACAGGACCGAAACAGTATATAAAAGGACCACACAATCAGGTTACAAAGCAGCCTCATGAAGGAAGAGGTGCCACCCCACAGCCAGCCAGTCATGCAGAGCAGCGGTAAAATGCCCAGATGATCTGAAGAACATTAGCACATTTAAAGGGATCTGAAACACCCAAACCATAATCTACAGACATGGGTATTGGCAAGCCAAGCCAAATAAATATAATACCATTCTTTTTTAATTATCTTTTTAGAAGCACACATGTGTTATTTAAATTCAATTAATAATGAATATTATTCAAAGAGTTGCCAAGAAAGGCATTCAATGGAAAGCTTTGAGAGTTCCAAATAAGAAATACAAGGGGCCATTATGAGCACTGTGAGAGTTCCTATTGAAATACACAAGGAAACATTAGAAACATTTTGAGAGTTCCGTTTGGCGCATGTGAGGATTGTTAGCATTTTTACAGTCCCTAGCGAGAACACAAGGGAGCATTGTTAACTCAAGACTTGGACTGGAAAAATGCTTGCTTGGCTCAAAAAAGGGGAAGATGGTTCTCAGTATGTTTCTGAACGACAAAATGAAAAAGGTGATATAATATCTGACGGCCACATGATAGCAAATTCATTTGCCACTTATTAAGAAAAATTATATCAGACACACGTAGACCATGTGGACTCCACTACATTACATTGTATTCAATCTGTTGGTATAAAAAAGATATCTGAGCAACATATGAATGACTAAGACCATAAAATCGCTGTATAAGATGCTGATGAGATTTCGCATGAAATACCAGGCCTATTGCAATATTCTGCTTCCACAGGGGTAAAAAAGAGGGGGTGGCCATCTTGCTCGCCAAGTAGGTTCCTTTTAACCTGAGCAATATTCTAACAGATCTGGAAGGATAGATACCTACCTCCTGGTGAGCGGGGCCATGAAGGGAGGACCGATGGCTTCTCTTTACCTTCCCAATGAAAATCAGCATGAATATTTGGAATCTCTCCTCCTTATATTGGCAGAATTCACTGTGGGTGGATTACTTTTGGGTGGGGACTTTATTCTTGATCTGGACCCAGCCATGGATAAGACGCTGCCCCCCTGACCAGTGGATTATAAACGTTCTTTGGCCTTAATGAGGTTTCTATGGGATCTACACTATGCAGAGTTCACTTTTTACTCACAAAGGATTTTCTCGTATCGACCTCCTCTTGGTGTCGGCTTCCCTGTTCCCTTTCACTTCCAATGTTTCTATAGGCCCTAGATTGTTTTCTGATCATTCTCTGGTATTGATAGATCTCAGGATCCTCAGACCCCAACCCCCAGCCAGGCATGAATGGCAACTTTACAACCCTCTACTACAGGAATCTCTGGTGAGAGGAGAAAAGGCCACGATTATTGCACATTTTATCACAGTAAATGATAGTGATGGGATGCCACTCGATGTGTAGTTGGACACTATGAAAGCAGTGTTGAGGGGAGAGTTTATTAGCGGCTCCACTGCATATTTTGCCACCAGGAATCGCAAGAGGGACCTATTGGAATCCTAGGTGAGAGATCGGGAAAGGGTGCATGTCTGTGAGAAGACCCGAAAGGTGCTGAGGGAGTGGATGTTGGCCAGATCTAACCTGGATGCCTTGATGACTTCTGAAATGGCCAATTCCCTAAATCGAAAAAGACAGTTCTATTATTGTCAATCAAACAAAGCCAACAGGTTCTTAGCATATAAATAGAGGAAACAGAAGACTAGGAATAGCATCCATGAAATTAGAGATTGAAAGGGGGTCCTTAAACACTCAGATTTAGAGAAGCTTGTGGTAGTCGTGGATTTTTATGAAACATTGCTCGGGTCAGAGTCCTCGGAGATGGAGACCGAGATCTCCTTTTTAGAGTGATCTTCTCTTTCCCAAATTTCCACGGAAATGCAGACTTTATTGGAGTGCCCTATAACACGGGAGGAGGTGGAGTGGGCTATTGGCTCCCTCCACAATCAAATGGCTCATGGGCCTGATGGTTTCATGCTAGCTATGTACAAAACCATTAAGGTACAATTGCTGGCCCCCTGACATCTACATTATACTTGTTCCTCGCATTGAAGGTGGTGACGCGGTCAATGGGAGAATCGCGCCTCTCATTACTGTTCAAGCCAGGCAAGCATGCTGCTCTTTGTAGCTCATACCGCTCATTCTCCCTTCTCAACACCGACGCAAATAGTTACTGAAAGGTTTTAGCTATGCGGTTGATGGGGTATCTTCCCTCTTTGATTCACCCTGACCAAACTGGCTTTTTTGTGGGGCTATTAACATTATGGAACTTGGGAGAAGGAGTGGCACCTTGATGAACCAGTTGGTGCTGGACGCCGACAAGGCTTTTGACAGAGTGGACAGGCACGTTATCCGGCATGTCCAATGGCAATAGCCTGCTACAACTCCATCAGAACCAGATTCACAATTAATGGCAGTTACTCTTGATATGTTCCTATCACTGGGGGAAACTTCAGGATTGCCCATTGTCCCTCTCATCTTCACATTGGTAATGGAGCCCTTGGCCTCTCATATTCGCTCCAAACCATAAATCAGAGGAGTCCACAGGGGGCTGACAGAATATAAAGCGGCCCTTTATGCGGTTGATATCCTATTGTTGTCTGGCCCCTGTAAGACCATTAGGGCAGTAGTGGGGGAGTTGAAGGGGTTCAGGGACGCCTTGGGATTAACGGTCAATCTGGATAATTCTGTGGGTCAGAGTCACCGGAAAATGTGGCACTCATCAAGCGGGAACATCAGTTTAGATGGAGCAACACTGAACTTGATTATCTGGGGGTAAAATTGACCCCCTTGTTTGCATACCTTTATAGAGCGAACTTTTGTACCTCTGTTTAGGACTCTGGAAGAGGACTTGACATCGGGGGAGTCGCAGGATATATCTTGGCTGGGCCAAGGCACTGTGGTTGAAATGAAAATAGTCCCTAGGCTTCTTTAATAGGCTTCAGTTTTACCGGTTCTCATACCTAGGGTGAATCTGGAGATGCTACACCGGAAAGTCTTGAAATGCATATGGCGGGGTACAAAATCAGAGCCAGTAGACAGGCACTTCATGCAAATAAATACTTGGGGGATCTAGGTCTCCATATCCTTCAGAACTATATAATGGCAGCCTATATCGCTAGTATATTTTTTTGGCGCGAGGAAGGGGTGGGGATCCTCTGGGTGGGCATGGAGCAATCAGTAACTCGCCTCTCTTTAGAGGACCTTCCATCCTTGGATTTGGTGGGCCGAAAACATGGCGATACTCTTATCAACGACCCAGGCCTCAATCTCATATTAGGACAGGGCGGTCAGACAATAGGTAACTTGGTGTGGGCTATGTCCCTTTTCAACAGTCTCAAGTAACCCTTGCTTTGCTCAGAGCCTGATGGCTGGTGCATTCATGCGTTGGCGGGAGGGGGGCCTACTTAGCCTGCAGCAATTACATTGAGATGGAATACCCCTGACATTTGAGGATTGCAGGATCTTGTTTGTTATCTCTGAGGCAGAGCACTTTCATTACTGTCAACTCCGGCATTGGATCACTAAACCTGAGACATGAGTGGCTATCACAAGGCCTCTCACGTCACTCCTGCACAGGGTTGACCCTTCCTCCAAATTTGCATACATGAAACAGTGGAAACAGGACCTGGGTCAGCCTGTTTCGGAGGAGTCCTGGGGTGGATTTGGCAGTGGGCGACAACCTTGTCCCACTGTATGATGAATAATTAAAATGCCTACGAAGTGCTGTACCGCTGGTACCAGTATACCACCCGGCTTCATTTGATCGATCCATCTATTCCCCACCTCTGCTGGAGGGGTTTTGGTCAGAATAGGGTTTTACTTCATTTGTGGTGCTCCTGTGGGGACGCTCAAACTTTCTGGGGAGAGGTCTTGGCCCTCATAGGGGGAATCAAGGAGCCCTTATTATTAATGGATCCGACAGCGGTGCTCCTCGGTGAGCCACAGCATTTGCCATACACATTGCGGGGCCTCAGAGCGTCCTTTATTAGCCACTTTTTCTCGGCAGCACATATAGCAGTCACCAAGAATTGGAAAGGGAAATCAGGGCCACAGTTAAATGTATGCTGGTATACGATTTGGGAGATGACAGCTGCAGAAAAGATCTGCTCTGTTGGTCAGGTTTGTTCGCCTAGGCATATCAAAATATGGCTTCCACTTCATGTATTTTGTGAGAAATTCCCAGCATGCACTGACAAGCCACAATGGTGTGCACCAGGACCCCAGCCGGCCCATAGGACTGGGGGTTGTCCAAAGGCATTTCAAGATGGAATAGCAGCACCCATGAGATGGATGGGGATGCAGATTAATACTCAAACATCAAATCAATAATGACAACGGTTTGGCAAAGGGAGTCAGTTTAATTAAAAGTACAAAAAACAGGGAGTTTCATGAATATCAGCAGATGCCTGATCTTCCCTCTCGCTTCACAGCTCTGACGAACTTCATAAGAAACACGACATTTATACTAAAAACTCGTCATCACTGACGTTTAACGCTTAAAAGTTGGCATACATTTCTATTGGTTCTAGGAAGGTAACTTTAATATAGGTACTATATCTGTATATGGTAACGGAATAAGGGGATTGGGTAAAGACTTTTGGGTGGGGCATCTAAGCCCTTCCTTCAAAATGGCTACTGTAGATATCACTAAAAGTACGACATCCCATTGGTTCTACTAACTATAGGACCTTAGATTACTTGATCCATTATGATTGGGTTGGCACCAACCCGACTCATACTTTTACACTTTGCCTAGCAGCATGCAGAATGGTCAGCCTGGTGCAGGGTGCCCACCAGCTCCCCCAGCATTCCTCCAATTATAGTTACAATCAATCATCATTTTAGTGGCCATGTGTCAATTATTTCACTGTGGTTGGCCTCGAGACTGCATGTCCTGTCTGGAAAAGTTCTGATATCTTCACCTGGCCCACTGCCATGCGTAGGTGTGAAAGTCTCACTTCTTCTCACTCGGCTGGTCACTTGATTCAGACACCGTGAAATCGCCTTCTTCTCCATGTAATTTATGTATTTGATTTTCATTTTGCCCACCACCTGCCTTCGGTTTCTTATCTTGACCTTTCTGAGCAGGATATTCTGTTCCTTGCTTCATTAATTGCAGCTACTGTTCATCTATTTTAGCTTATATGACCTTGGCTTTTTGGCATGATTTGCCTCTGCTGAGTTTCGTTTCTGCCTTTTATTCTTGATTTGTTAAATCTGAAGCTCTCCTCATGTGGCCTTTAGTAACCTTTGGTTGATTCTGCTTCTTGTGCATAGTGGAAGTATACTTATATAACATGCTTCTTTTGAGGTAGATATGTATAGGTGGCGCTTGCCGCAATCTATCTTACTACTAAGCATAGCAACTGCATGATTATCTTAGCTTTCTTGCGGTTCCAAGCTGCTGGTTTATTTGCTCATCATATGTCACATATTTTGGCGTGAACGTTCCTGGTACTTCAAAATGGACGGATGGAGTGTGGGCCGTACTTGGGACCTCCTCTACACTCCCCCCTCTGGGAGATTCATCGACAACTTTCATCTCTTCCTTTGTTTCCCTTCTTTGGATCCTCTGCATTCACTTTCACTTCATCGTCTGGGTCCATTTTCTCTTCATCTTCATGATGGTCTGAAGAAATGTCTCTTTGGGGTCCATATTTTCATAACTTATTTTAAACTTTATGCTTTTCTTACGTGCTCATCTTTGTTCCACGTCATTAGTTGACATTGTCCATTTAGGCTGAAATAAATCCATCTTCCCGCATAATTTCTATGCTTCCTGTGATATAGAAAGTTTATTCCTTGTGGTGCATAAATGCTGGCTTTCAGAAAGTCTCTTATTTCTTCATCAGTCAGGTCTTTGGGCTTGCATCCTGGTTCGACATCAATCATCATCTTCACCTCTATGGCTTTATTCGCAGTTTTCTGACACTGAGAGATTATTATCTTAATAACACAAAATCTGAGCAATATCATCACTAGCAGGGCGCCTATGAATTTGAATGCATCTGCCATCCATTTTGAAACCCATGAAAATAGAGATCCAAACCAGCTGTCATCGTCCACTTCATCAGTTTCATCAATCATTTGAATCTGTAGTTTTGTCAGCATATCTACGGCCTCTGTTAGAGTTCAATTTTCTTCATCGTGAGAAGGTATAAATGTGCAACATGATTCTCCGATTTTTGCACAAACACCTCCATCCATAGCTGTGATCATGTCAAGGACATATCTGTTCTGGAGAGTCATAAGTCAAATCGTCCTTACCTCTTCTTTGATTGCATTGAATCCTTGTATGGTTGTGTTGATATTTCAAAAAAGGTAGCAGGCGCTCCTCTCCAGAAAGAACATGGCATGATAACCTGTTCTGAGATGAGAGTTTGCAGCACACGCTTTTTGCTCACTGTACCTTTCACAGATGGGAAATATCCATTTGCATATCAGTCTTTGTCTCGCCCACATGGGCAGTCCAGCACCAAAATGCTATGGCAGTTCCTCTCTGAACAAGAGTACCAAAAGCAACCCCATACACGTGTTTCAGCCTTCTTGGGCCTCATCAGTGAGGTGAAGCTTTGTCTCTCTGAGCACAGCGGTTCCTGGTGCAGTCCAGATGGCCTGACAGCCAAGGCCAGGGGCAGAAGTCATGACAGCACTCCCCCTCAAGGCCCCTCTCAGGGTGGTTCTCGCATCTGGTCCAGGCTTGGTGGGATAATCACGATGAAAACGCCATATCAGGTGTGGCACATGGATGTAATCACAGGGTTACCATGTCCTGTCCTGTGGGCCATACCCCTTCCAGTCCACTAAATAGGATACATCTTTCTGACGTACTTTGAGTCCAGGATATTTTTAACCTCAAACTCTGGTTTTTCACTGACCAGTACCGGTTCAGGCAGAATGGTTACTCGTGTTCCTGGTTGAACTGGTTTTAAGAGAGACACATGGAACACAGGATGAATGTGCATGTTAGCCGGCAAGGCCAATTTAACTGCAGCTGGGTTTATAATAGTTTGATGGTAAAAGGTCCTAAATATCGTGGGCAAAATGTCCGGGTTCCCTTTATAGGCACATGTTTTGAGGCTAACCAAACTTTGTCTCTTACTTGGTAGTTTGGGGCCCTCTCACGCCATTGATCTGCGTATTTCTTTTGGCGATCCTTGGATTGACGCAGATGTTTGACGGCACTTGTGAAGGCCTGAGAAAGGATGGTGTGCAAGGTTTTAATGGCCAGCATTTCCAGAGTCATTGGGACATCCAGTCCGGAAGTGTGTGGGTGTACGCCATACATTGTGAAAAATGGGGTCTGTCCTGTACTGCTGTGCAGGGAATTGTTATATGCATACTCCACTACCCACAACAAGTCCTTCCAATTTCCTTCCACTTGATGTAGCATGCAGCACAGGGATTGTTCGAGCGTTTGGTTCGTTCTCTCTGTTTGGCCATCCGTTTGGGGGTGGTGGCTAGTGGATAGTCTGATGTCAATTTGAGCCATTGAACAGCATTTTCTCCAGAAGTTGGACACAAATTGGGTACCTCGATCAGAGATCAGCACAGACGGGAACCCATGAAGGCGTATGATGTGTTTGAGGAATACCTTTGCCAGGCTGGACGCAATTGGGAGACCTTTCAATGGCAGGAAATGGGCCATTTTTGAAAACAAGTCTACAACCACTAAAATGGTATTGTATCCCTGACTGGATGGTAAATCGGTGATAAAGTCAAGAGATAAAGTATGTCAGGGTGCTGGTGGAATCTCCAGTGGTCTGAACAGCCCAGCTGGTTTCTGCTTAGATGATTTATTTTTTGCACATATGCCACAAGAGATGATGAATTGAATAACATCCTTATGCCACTTGGGCCACCAGTAATTTCAATTTACCTTGTCTAGAGTTTTAGCAATTCCAGGGTGGCCCTCAACTAAGGAGTCATGATACCCTGAGATGACCTGGACCTGAAGCTCTTTCTTGGGTAAAAACAAATGGTTTCCGAAGTACGGTAGTTGGTCCCTGATTATATAGGGTTCTCCCCGCTAATCCCATTCTTGTAGCAATTCGGGAGTCATCTCATGTCGGATCTCCTGCCGCAATTCGTCCTGAGTCATCGTGGTTGTAATGCCCAGGAGCTTGTCACTCAGGATGATAGCCACGGGATCGGGGGTCGTGTATACTAGTTCATCCGTACCCATGTGGGAAAGGGCGTCGGCTTTTCCGTTATTGACTGCGGGTCGAAAAGTGATCACATAATCATATTCTGCGAAGAAAAGGCCCCAGCGTAACTGTCGGAGGATTGGGCCTTGGCAGTTTTTAGGTATTGCAGATTTCAGTGGTCTGTTATCACGGCGATAGTGTGCCTGGCACCGAGAAGATAATGTCGCCAGGCCTTGAATGCTGAATTGATGGCTAGGAGCTCCTTGTCCATGATAGCATAATTGAGTTCAGGTGGTGAAAACTTACGTGACCAGAAGGCTACAGGGTGTAGCTGGCCGGTTTGTGGGTCCCTTTGCGAGAGAACTGCGCCCATTGCCATGCTGGAGGCATCTGTTTGCACCACATACGGTAGATCCGGACGAGAGTGTCGTAAGATCGGAGCGGAAGTGAATCTCACCTTGAGTTCTTGGAAGGCCTTTTCTGCCTCTTCCGTCAACTGGAACCTCTTGTTGCACTTTCTCAGTAATGATGTGATTGGATGCACTATTTGAGAAAATCCTGGAATAAATTGGCGGTAAAAATGTGCAAAGCCCAAATTTGGGGCTGGCCAGTTTAGAATGGCATCGACTTTATGTGCATCCATTCGGATTCCTTTTGGAGTGAGGATGAAGCCGAGGAACTCTACCTCGGAGACATGAAATGAACGTTTTTCGAGTTTGGCATAGAGGTGATGCTGGCGGAATTTCGCAAGGACGGAACGAACATGCTTCACGTGGTCTTGTTTTGAGGCCGAGTATACCAGGATATCGTCTATGTAGACCAGAGCACAGACATCAATCAGCTCTCTCAGGACATCGTTCATGAAATACTGGAATGCAGCGGGGCGTTGCAAAGGCCAAATGGCATTACCTGGTATTTGTACAGGCCATATTGGGTGTGAAACGCGGTCTTCCATTCATCTACTTTTTTAACTCGGACGAAATGATATGCTCCTCTAAGGTCCATTTTCGTATAGATTTGGGCATCTTTGACTTGGTTTAGCAGTTCCAGAATAAGTGGCAGGGGGTAACGATTTTTAACCGTGATTTGGTTCAGTGCACAAAAGTTGATGCAAGTTATGTTATGTTATGTTATGTTATTTTGCATTTATATAGCGCCTTATGTACCATTGGTATGATCTCAAGGTGCTGGTAGGTTGAACACCCTCGGGAATCGAAGTTCAAGTCAGTAGAGAGAGAGAGAGTCATAAGGTGCGTGTGAGCACCGGATATGTGTGCAGCAGGTGTGGCATTCGTGTGATAGCTGCTTCTCAGCGGTAGGTGTGGTGGTTGGGAGATCAAGCGTATGTGTTTGTTCTGGCAGGTTGTTATCCAGACTGATTCTGGCTGCGTTAGGCCTGAGGAGAATGCCTATGCTACAGGATGTGTAACCAGCTGTGTTTAGTTAGGATGATGGGGAGTATGAGGTAAGTGATGGTATGAGAACAGCTATACTGAATGGTGTTGTAGTATTGCTGTGTTCTAGTTGAGCGGTGGTGTAAGGAAGAGAGTAAGCGTGGAGATGTGATATGGTGGTTTACATTAGGTGGTGAGATCTAGCACACTCCAATAGTTCCTTGCACTCCAAACCGTTCCATTCGCTCCGTTTTATGCACTCCAGCTATTTTATGCATTCCAACCATTTTATGCACTACAACCAATCTATGCACTCCAATCATTCTATGCACTCCAACCATTCTATGCTCTTCGATCATTTTATGCACTTCAGATTGTTCCATGCACTCAAATCATTTTGGTAAGAGTCCATTCCGTGCCCTCTATCTGTTCCGTGTATTCCATCGGTTGCATGTACTTGCTCAGTTCTATGCACACTATCAGTTCGATCAGTTCTAAGTATTCCTTCTGATCAATGTACTTCATCCAATCTATAGATGTTATCCCTTCAGCATCCGGTCTGCTCATTTTCACGTTATCCGTCGTTCTCCATGCATCATCCATCCACGTACTTGACCCGTTCCATACACCCTGTTTCACCTGTTCCATCCACATACATCATCCGTTCATCCACATACGTCATTCGTTCAGCCACCAACTTCATCCGTTCACCCACCCAACTCCTCAAATCTCCTTCCTTCTTCGGCACAAAGAATAGGGGGGATGCTGCTGGTGACTTTGACGGGCGAATAAAACCATTAGCCAGGTATTGCTCAAGGTAGGCTTTCAAATGTTGATTCTCTGGTTCTGTAAGTGCATAGATTCGACTCCAAGGGATTTGGGCTCCTGGTACCAGATCGATTTGACAATCATAGGGCCTGTGTGGCGGCAAGGTGTTAGCTTGTTCCTTTTGAAACACATCCTGAATATCCTGATATTCACTTGGTAGAGTACCGATCACACCCACGGTTATTGCTGCAGTTCCACGGACTGATATGGTGGCAGTTGTTGACTTTCTTCCATTGTGATAGCAGGTGCGGGTACAGCCTTTGGAAAATACCAGTTCTCGAGCACGCCAATCTATAAGCGGATTGTGTGCAACCAACCACGGCATCCCAAGAATCAACCCGAACTGAGGCGCCTTGATGAGGTCGAAAGCAATAGATTCTCAGTGGCCACCCTGACACAGAAGGGTTAGAACTGTTGTGCACTGGGATACTGGGCCGGAAGCGATTTCTGTACCATCTACGGTGGTCACTGTCTCGGTGGTCAACTTGGGGCGTAGAGAGAGCCCCATCTTTGCTGCAAGATCCTGGTCCATATAATTCCCAACTGCTCCGCTGTCGATGTATGCTTCTACAGTATACATCTTAGACGGTTGTTGGTGGTTGATTAGAATCACAGGCATTGCAAAATGGGGGGTCTGTAGTTGACTTTCTTCGCTCGACAAATGGAGCCCTACATTTGCCGGGCTTGGTAGTTTTCTGATTCTTCATTCGTGGATTCCTTATCCGTGGCTCCCACAGTTCTCCTTGGTGGCTTTACTGGACACTCTTTGAGGAAATGACCGCTTTTCCAAAGTATAGGCATAACTGCTGTTCCCTTCTCTTATCTCTTTCAGCTTTGGTTAATGGCGGTTTCATTCCTCCCAGTTGCATCGGTTCCACCGAGTTGCTTGTCACCCGTGGAACCTAGTCTTTGGACCGCACGAACATAGGGCGAATGTCTAGCCCGTTCCAATTTACCCGTCAGTCTTGCAACCTGTGATCAAGTTGAACCACAAGGTTGATGAACTCTCTGCAGTCCTTCGGTGTATCCACCATTTGGGAAAGTACATCCTTTAGCTCTCCCCGTAGGCCCAGATGAAATAGCGTGGTCCTCTTCTCCTCCGGCCACCCTGCTTCGACCACAAGACTGTTAAAGGTTGCTATATATGTTAATAAGTCTTGGTTTCCTTGACGAAGAGACAAGAGTTTGTTACCTACTGCCTGTCCATGAGTACGACGGGTGAAGAGCTTTTCCATCTCTTGCTGGAAACCCCCAAAATCACGTAACAGAGGGTCATCCTGACTGACAAAAGGTCCTCACCAGTCCGCAGCACTGCCACTCAAATAAGACAACACGGAGGCAACTTGCAACTGATTGTTAGGGAAGGCTCCAGGTCTGCAAAGGAAGTGGAGACGACACTGGTTCATGAAGTGGCATATTTCCTAGGGTCCCCCGTGAAACGCTCTGGTGGGGCTAACGGAACTGCTCCTGGAAGAGTGATTAGTACTGGATTGATCAGTGGTGTTGGCATTGATGAAACGTTCCCAGGCAATGGAGCTTATCCGGCCTGCGATTGGAGAAGCTGTCTACCCAGCTTGTCAGTGGGTTCCTTTGACACTATCAATTCCCTCAGCAATTCATTGGTCTCCTGCCTGGCTGAATGCACTTCCACGCGTAACTGCCCCAACAGCTGAGCTAACTGGTCGGTTTCTGAGGTTTCCATGACGCCCAGGTGGATTGTGTTTTATGTGGATTTGCGTTCTGTAACGCTCACCTGGTATCCACAGGGGTGCCACCCAGTCTGGACTGCGTCCGCCTTTGGATCCCTTCCCTTGGACTCTTGCTTGGCTGGAGACCAGGTCTGAAAACACAGGAGGTAGGTTTAGCTTAATTGTCTCCTCCAACCTGGAACCCACCTCCCTCATAGGCCCAATGATCCCTTAGTGCACTTCTCACCTTGCTTTTTGATAAGGTGCGCTCTCCGTCCTGCCGCTCAGTGCAGGGGTGCGTTGGGGATGGGGACGTCGCTGCCTAGCTGCTTCACTGGTGCGGGCCCTTCAGAGTCCAGACCAGCTGCGACTCTGTTCGTCAGGTAAGTCTTGCTTTTACAATTTGTTCTTTATTTTGCAATTGTCTCTATCAATGTCTTTCTTTTGTTTGTAGGTACAGATGAAGTTCTCGTGATGACGTGCTTTCTGAGTTGTGCATGAGCTGATAGGTGAGTGCGGAGCGCGGCGCTATGTGCCTTTTGTGATAACCTGTTTATTGTCTTTCTTGCAGGCCGTGATGCTGATCCAGACTGTAAGTGCCAAAAAGATAGAGAGCGGTGAGTAGTGTTGAACGAACCGCCTATTGGCACTCTGCGTAGTAATCAGTCCTTTCTTTCCTTCTTGCAGGTGGTGGAAGGCCTGGAATGGTCGTGGACCCAAAACGAGTTCAATGCAGGTAAGCGAGTGCCTTTGCTGTTTTAGACGTGAACAATAAACGCTTACTAATGCTGCTCCTCTGTCTCGTTTTCCCTAGGTTGCAGTTTCCTTGATGGAGCGAGGCACGCCGAGACACTGGATGTTCGGGTTACCGGAGCGGAGTACTAGTGCAGGGCTCACTAGAAGGTAAGCGAATGCTAACGGTGTCTTATCCTTGTTCTTGCAGGTAATCAGGTCTGGCGTGCGGAGGAAGATTCCAGCAGACCGCGGTGAATGTCACGCTGCGACTAGCAGAGCAACGCGAAGCGTGTTCTGCAACTTGGGCATGGCTTATATAGCCTGCAGGTATCCCAGGTGCCTCTGGGCCTGGCCACACCTAAAATGCTAGACCGCATGGCTCAGTTATGTAACTGAGCCATGTGGAAGCATCCATGTTGTAATAATGCCATTATGGGCTCCAATTCACTGACTTTCCACATGAGCCTGGCGCCAAAGGCACCAGGACTGACTCCAAGAGAGTCTGTGGGGACATGACAAGGACCTTGAGGCCCTGATGGTGGTTCCTGTTGCAGTCCAAATGGCCTCATGGCCAAGGCCAGGGGCAGGAGTCATGACAACAACCTATGTTCATAAGGTATAACATCAAAGCTTCTATAGATTTGGCAGAAAAGTTATTCTCACTCTTCATTTGATTAATCAGTTCCACAGATCTCTTCTTCCTCAGGTGAGCATCTGCTTTCAGTAAATTGTTAATATTCAGGTCACTTTTCGGAATCACCAACACCGGAACGTGGACATTCACTCTTGTGCATATACCATTCCAGTTTCCCTGCAGTCTGATATATACTTTGGATCCACATGCCCAATAATGATCCATAATCACTGCAGTTCCATGCACCATTCCTGGAGCATCAAAAACACATCCACAGTTCTGATTCTCTACCATCTGTCTAGTGCCATTATTCCTGAAGCACACTTTTGGGCTTTCCAGTGGCACTATCTGCAAGGGTCCTCCTCTGTCTTCGACCCATGTTAGCATTCTATCAAGTTTTGGCCATAATGGCTTGCATATCCTTTGTGCGTTTTCAATTGCTTCTTTGCAGGCTCCAATGACCATCCATGCTCTGCAAATCACTACTCTTTTCTCCCATTCGTCTGATGAAAGCACTGTTCCCCAAATCTTCATTTGGCCTTTGTTCTTCCAACTTCGAGCTTCTTCTGGAGTTTTTCCTTGGACATTTAGCTTCTTGTTCGCTTCTCTTCTGATTTATGCTCCTTTAACTCCAGGATTCTCATATCTGATCACAATGTGTTTTGTCTTTCCATTGTTTCTTGTCTTTATGTCCTGGACATAATCATTTTCATTTGGATCGGTTGCTTCAGTTGCCCATTTCAGCGAGGCATCATTTACCATGAACTGACCTCTGGCCTTGCCCATTGCCACATGTGATAGACAGTGTGCTCTCTGGACATCAATTTCTACAGCTACAAAGATCTTTGAATTCCACATGCTGTAAGGTAGGAGTGCACAAAAAAAGCATTCCCCCTCTGAACTCCGTCTTCCAACTTCTTTCATGTGTTGGTACCAGATGTTGTTTCCCAAATGTGCTATGCTGTCCAAGCAGTCATTTAGTTCACTGTCATCTCCTTGTATGCTTCTCTTGATTCTTAAGGTCTTCATGTAGTTTGTTATAACTACATCCTTGAATGCATCCGTATGGCTTCTTCTTGCTGGAGGAATTTCGGATATTCTGTATTCTGATCCATCTGTGCCAGTTGAGTAGAAGAAAGTCTGGCAATTCTTTCTTTGTCCTCTTGTATTTTTCGTGGCTCTGTTTATGAATGACCATATTGATTCTGCTATCATCTGTGCCTGTGAGATTTATTTTCTCTGGGCTTGCCTTTGTCTCCATCAGTGATATATCAGGGGTGTTCATCAATGCTGTTTCCGTTGGTTTCCTCTCAAACCCCTTCTGTCTCTTCAAGAGCTCGGCTTCCTTCATGTGACTCTTAACTTCGCTCATCGTAGAGCTTCTCAGTGTTGGTAATCCAACCTTCCCCTCTTCTTTGGCCTGTGGTTCTGTAGTTATTGACACTTCATCGTTTGCATGTGTGTGGTTGTCAGTAACTTTTTTTCATTCATACTCTGCAAGCCCTGTCTACGGCTTTTCAATTTGCTTGTTACCATAAATGTGTGTGTGTGTCATTGCTAATCACATCGATCTCAAGTTCACTCATTCCACTATTAGACCTCCTAGAGACTGGAATGACTAAGTAAGGCCTGGGTGCCTTCGTGGGCTTCATGCGTGCACAATTAGGTGGGTGCACTGGAATTGGAACGCTTTGTGCACCTATAGAAAATGCAGTTCTAATCGTCAGTGACAGTAAAACAATGATAAATACAATACATAAATACATGATACCCCTATAGGTTAATCTACAGCATTTAGTTCTGGAAAAATATGAGCGTCCCTCCTCCTGAGGGAGGACTAGGTTGCTATTTTGATTCACCATCTCAATCATCTGTTGATAGATACTAACTTTTAATACACTTTTAGACAATATTATTTCCGGATTCGGCTGGTTCCGCTTGTTGGTTGCAGGTACTAAAACAATTGTCCCTCTTTGCCTGAACAATGGATTGTCTATTGTCTCTGGATACAGTTTCTTTTTCTACGTAAGAGGAAATGTCAAAATCGAGTAATACTTCGGCAAGTCTCTTTACTGTGCATGTTCAAAGTAAACGAGTTCCCAATCGTCGCCTCTTATTTGCTTCATTCCAGAAGACATCTCGTTCCTGCCAGTATAACAAAAGTGAAGTCTCTGGCAATACCCTCTCGGTCTGTCCCTCGGTGGAAAGTTTAAAATCTTCTCAGATAGTTCTGTTGATGGTTAGAAAGTTCGACTTGCATCATGATACCATGCAAGAGCATGCTCATCTGTGCAGAATTAGCTGGGTCTCTGATAATTGTGAGGATGTCAACACCGGTGGGTCTCCCCACAAGTTCTGGGAAATCCTTGATTAGGCGAAAAAAGACATTACTTGCCAACCTGCTATCTTCTGGTGACAGGGACTTTTGTCCTGCCCTTGCTGAAGTCTGGAACTGTTTGGCCCTTACTTCACTGTGAGCAGTTTCTGCGATTTCGATGTGTGTGGAGAGAAACTTGGATGACTATTCCGTTCAGGATTATACTTAATTGCTCTGTATTTGCTGGATCTCGAAGAAATGTCAAAACGTCTGTGGTTCTCCCGACAAGATCTGGACAGTCTTCAATTAAGTGAAAGAAAAGTACGTTGATAAGCCTATTTGCTTCTTCCTCTGCTTGGGACATTTGGTTTTTCCTCACTGTACTCCAGAAGCAGGAGGAACTGCTCGGCAATCACATTGAGCAGCCTCCTTATTGGCTTTTCGTTTTCAGGATCTTGAAGAAATTCAGTGATGCTGGTGAGTCTCCCCACCAATGACGGGTATGATCTCAGTAATGAGAAGAGATATATTAACATGTCCTTAGTAATTTCAGTCCTTAGTAATTTCACTACTGTGGGACACCATAAGTGAGTCCGAACAAAGTCTCTGTGTTGAAAGAATCTGGATACTGTATTTTCTTTCAATTTATGTGTCCTCGATCAAAATTTGGCATATTCTTTTCTTGTCCAGGTTTCAGTATGCCTCAGCCAAAAGTTCTGGCTTATACGTGCACTTTTCTTCTTTACCCTGCAACTAGGATGCACAGAGTGTCCGTTTTATATCCTTATCCTCTTTTTTGCTCAGAATAATGTTCAAATATGAAGCCACAACTTTGCACAAAACTTCCTTGTCTTTGCTTTGCTGCTGGTCATGCGTCATTCTTCCTCGTAATGGATCTCATCTGCACGTGCTGTGGTTCTTCCCCGTCGTCTGTAGTCTCTCCGCGTTGGGGTGCGGGCAGAGGGCCTTCTCCGATGTATGGCTAGATGTCACCCAAAAAGATCCAAGCTCTTCTTCCTTGTAGCTTTACTGCAGATGGAGTGACGTCTTCCACTGTAAAGGGACTGTTAAACCTTGGCTCGCCTCACTTCTTTCTCGTGCGATTCTTCACCATTACGGTGTCTCCAGCGAAGATTGATGGAACAAATAGACTCTAAGCTGTGTCTGCAATAGTATCTCCTTCTGTGTTCTGTGCTGCTCTGCACCCTTTTCGTCGTCGCTGCAGCTGGCCTGAAATTGCAGTAAGACAGGATGTCATGCAATGCAAGTAATTTTGCATTTCAGACCCTAAGATTTCTCTTGTCGGCTGGGCATCACATGTAGCATCATATCTACCTCTGTCTCGGGTGTCAGGGGAGTGTGCATTCTTCTTCCTGTTGCTATTTTTATGGCATAAGATGATGGTCAGAACCAGGTTGGTTTCTGAGTGCATACAGTTCCAAAGGAAGACAGTGTAACCATCCCTTTCTTAGAGTAAGCTTCAATTTGGCTATCATTTCCTTTAACAAGCCATTGAGCTTCTCACATATTCCATTACCTTGCGGGTGATACACTGACGAGAACTTGTGCTTTATACCAAGCAACAAGCTAATCTGTTCAAAAACTTTGTTGACAAAGTGAGCCCCATTATCTGATCTCATGACTGGGAAATACCTCTCTTACTAGAAATTTGGCCGCACAGGTAGAGTCTGGGTGTGTACATGGACCTGCTTCTATCCATCTAGAGAATGGACACACCACAACAATCAGATACCTGTACCCGTTACATGCTTGAATCATATCGACGTAATCAACATTCAAGTGCTGAAAAGGTCAGTTTGGCCTTGAGATGACTCCTCTAATTAATTAGTGTGTGCCCAGCTGTGAACTGCTGGCAGATTATACAGTTCACCACACAAAATGCAACTTGCTCTGCTAAATTTGGCATAAACCAGTCTTCAGTGAGCATTGCAGCGAGATTCTCTTTTGTCATGTGCGCTGGATAGTGCAACTGTTCCAATGCTATTTTTAACAGGGGTATAGGCATTACTGGTTTACCAGTGATGTCTTATTGCCACAAGCTTTCGGAGGTGTTTAAAGAACACCCTCGCTGCTTCCAGAGATTTTTCTCCCTCTGTGGTGCCTGCCCTTGGAATTCCATTAACTGGGTTTGACCCATGTTATTGTAGCTTTCGGGTTCACTTTGTGCAAAAATCATTTTTTCATTAACATCAGTGATTTCCACATCCATTATGGTCTCGCCCTCGGATGCCATACGCTTGGCTTCTGCGTCTGCTGCTTGATTCCCTCGTGAGATAAAATCTGTCCCCTTTGTGTGGGTGGCGCATTTCACGACCGCTATGCCCACTGGGAGCTGTAGTGCCTTAATGAGCCTATCCAATAGGGCTGCGTGCTGCAATGGCGTGCCGTCCACTTGGAGGTAGCCCCTCCTTTTCCAGCGCGCTAAGCCTGCGTGTAATGTTGATGTCACATTGGCGGAGTCACTGTACACTGTTACTTCCTGCTCTGCTTGATTCTCAATCGTGAGTATCAATGCCAATAATTCTGCAGCCTGTGCTGAATAGTGAGATGGTAATCATGCAATAATGAGTACTCAAATTCTCCATTTGCTGTGTGCTTCATCACAGCAGCGCCTGTATATCTTTGCCCATCATTTTGATCGATTCTCAAGGAACCGTCAAAAAAAGACAATTTCTTCTTCTGCCAATGCATTTTCTTTCACTCTGGGAATTTCATCATAGAATTCTTCATAATTTGCACAGTCATGGATTGGTTCTCCTTCAGTGACTGGCTCTGCTATGAACATAGCTGGGATCACTATCTTGCATCAATGGATTCAATTTGATTACTTCATAGGCAGAAGCTCTCTGCGATGTCAATGTGCCCTTTGGTTTCTCTAGAATAGCAAATAGCACGTGCTCGACGTACAACGTCATGGAGCATCCCATCACAATGGTTGTAGCCTTCTCTATGGCGAACGCTGCGTCAGCTAAACTTTGTTTGCAAGGAAAATGGCCTCTCATTACTGGGTCTAAATTCCCACTTGTACCCCAATGTGGTTCTCTGTGTGAGCACTGCCATCATATCACTGCCATTTGTGTGTTCAAACAAGTAGAATTCCTCTGCGTAATTGGGAATCCCTAAAACTAGTGCCGTGCGAATGGCTCTCTTGATTTCATTAAACCCTTCTTCCATGGTCTCAGACCATTCAATTTTTTCTTTGGTCACCTGTGCCTTCTTTAGGGCCTGCAACAAGGGTTTGTTATATGAGCTGTAGTGAAAGACCCATGCCCTGACATAATTGCAAATGACCTAAAAAGCTCTACATCTGTTTTATTGTGTGTGGCTTAGCTGTGTTCAGTACGGCTTCAGCCCTTTCCGGGGTAACCCTTTACCCCTCATGTGAGATCAGCTGGCCTATGTACAGCACCTCTTGTTGACAATATTGTAACTTTTCTTTGTCAAGTTTATATCCTTTTTTAGCCAATATAGTCAATAGCTGAATAGAATTGCATCTGCATCTTTCCTCTGTAGTGCTGCAAATTAGGATGTCATGTACATATTGCAAGACAACACTTTCTAATGCAATATTGCGTAGGTCCATCTGCAGGACCCTGTTGAAAATTGAAGGAGACTCACAGTACCCCTGGTGTAGCCTCGTGCTTTTCAGACGCATCTGTCTGAACGTAAATGAGGTCAGATCTTGTTAGTCTCGGTGCAATGGGATTGAGAAAAATGCATTTTTCAAGTCAATAACAGTGAAATATTTTGCCTCAACAGCCGGGTTAGGGACTAAAGGGAACTCGGCCTCTACAATATAATTTATCGGGGGTAAATCTTGAATTAGTTTCCAAGACCCCCCTTTTTTTTAATTCGATAAAGCGTTGTGTTGCATGACGACTCTGACGTCACTAAGTAGCCCTGTTCCATCGTAGCCAAAATTATCTTGAAAATGTCTTCATCTGCCTCCATAGACATGGGATACTGTCGTTCTTTTGGTAAAATTGTTCCTGGCTTCAGTTTAACTTTTACTTCTCCGACTGCTTTCAATAAGCCTACGTCATAGGGGCCTGTGGTCCATACTGAGACAGGCAGCTGGGCCATGTCGTCCTGGAAATATTCAGGACGGTTTTGTGCCAACATCATTCTCTGGGGCACTTCTCTTTTGATCATTTTCACCCAGAAAGTGAGATTTACCTCAACTGTTGTTTCTTCCCCATCTGTTTGTTCATCAAACAGATTGTCATCAGTGACGTCATTCAATCTGTACCCTTCTTCAATGGCGATTACTGTGCACCATTGTCGGCCTTCATCATCACAACCATCGATCAAAGCCATTTTCCCTCGTATTGTGGTTGTGTGTATCATCAAGGGAAATACTTGTCCCTTTTCCTTGTGTATAGGTATTCTTGGCCTAAAGAGAAATTCATCCGGGGTCCTCATGGTTTTGTCTGCAAGGCCTGGCAGCCTTGCCATTAGGACATGTACTCCATACGCAAATATTTCTTGCTCTAATGGGATAGCTCTCATAGCTCTGTGTCCTGCGTGTGCTATAATCATCTTGCATACGTTCAAATAGTGCATTCCTGGAGTTGAACATACTATGGCTTTCTCTGTGAACGAGATTGTCATGTTTAACGTGGTCATTATATCTTGTCCCAAGATATTTACTGGGGTTTGTCTTGAATATAATAGTGGTACATTCATATCACATTCTCCTATAGAGACTGGAAGTGTGTCTGTAAAAGGAACATGACTTGTATCTCCTGTAAAGCCCTGAGTATTTATAGCATCGCGGGACAAGGAAAATTTTCCTTCACATATACAAGAACGTGTTGCACCCTTGTCAACTAAGAAGGTATATTCTTTATCCCCTATAACGACATCCACCCTTGGTTCCTGGTGTGTGTCTGGTGTCATTAATAGGATAGAACACATCAGGTTTCCCAGTGAGCTGTCCTAATCTATATACAACTTTGTCCCATTTTGCGTGAATGGACTTCCCCCATCACCAGTGTTACCTCTCATTCCAGTGTTCACAGCCCATCCTGCACTTACTGTCTGTGACAGGTGCATCGGCAATGTTGAGACTGTCCTTGTGGAAAACTCATCAAATTCTCAGGTTGCAAGCTTTGTTGTGCTCCTTGCGTTTGCTGTTGCACTGTGTGATTCTGTGCAACCCCATTTCCTCCCTATTGTAAAAACACAGGTGGATTCATCATACCTGCTCTTGTTCATTGGTCGTTTTGCATCATGCCTTGACTTCTGCATGTGTGTGCTAGATACCCTTTCATCCCACACACCCAATATATTGGCGGTGGTCTGATTATTTGCCCATTTGTTATATCTTGATTGCCATTGTGCATGTTTTGAAAGCCTCCCTGATTACTCTGAAAACCTCCCTTTTCCTCTAAATCCTCTTCCTCTGGGGTAAAACCCAGTATTGCCCTAATTACTCTGTTGTGGATTATTGACCTGATGCATGCTCGATCCGTCTGTGCTGGTTATCATTGCCCCTTCAATGGGATATTTTGACAATTTTTTCTGCACTAATTTTGCTTCTTCTGCTTTTCGTGCAGCCTCTTTTTTGCGATTCTTTTCTTGCAGCAGTCTGCAATAGTGCGCTATGGTCAACTGTATTTCAGACCACGGTTTGGCCTCGATTCCTACCAATTTCTTGAGCTGTTTCTGTACCTAATCTGGCAGCCCTTGGCATAATACATGGTAAAATACGGGTATAGATTTCCCCCAAGATTCACGAGTCTTGAGTACCCACGCGTCTTGGAAATTCTGAATGTAAAGCAAAGGGTCCTCTCACTCCTTCATCTTACATGTCATTATAGCTCCCATGTCAGAAGTATCTGGATGTAGCAATCGTAATGCTTTCCATACCGCGGCTCTGCAATTGTTAAACGGTGCTCGGTCATGCGCAGTATTAACTGTGGTCACACCAGGGTAATCTGCCTGTGTCCACACATCATCAGCTCTATCAGCAAGTATGGCCATTAAAAGACCCTTGACATCCCCTATAGCTAACGTGTACCCTCCCGTCATTTTTTCTAGCTTGTGTATCCATTTCCCGGCTCCCGATGTCAGCATTGGAAGGTTATTTTTCAGGTTTTCTCCATTCAAGTGTGGCCATGGAATATACTGTGGTCTTGTTCCACTTTCTCAAATAACGGAAATTGGGATGCATAGCCCTCTCTCTCTTCTCTCATTGTTTTTCTGTCTATTGCAGGAGTAATATTCCCGCGTCGCCGCCTACCTGGCAATGTCCTTAGTTGGCTCACATAGGGTGATGGAGACATCCCCATCTGACCGTAAGATATTTCTTCATGTTGGTCTGACTGTGTGGCTGACTCTGATGCCCTCAGTGCAGATCCACTAGGACCTGACCATCTTATCGCTTTCCCTCCTGAGAATCGTTTTTCACGTCTCTTCTCTTCCTCCTTTTCCTGATGTTCCTCTCTTTCTGTGTCTGACATTGTCTTTGCCCAACTCGTGCAACTTCTCGCATCCTCTTTGTTCTCACTGATTTCCAGCCTATCTAGGGACAGTTATCTAGTTCTACTACTTCGGGAGACATCCTCAGCATCGTAAAGCTGAGTGCTCTCCAGGCACTCGTCTTCCCCATCCCCTTTTCGGTACTTGTTCTAGCCCCATTTCATCATATATTCTATCGATCGTCTCTCTGATGCTTCTGGTGTCGAAGTCATCCTCGATATCTGCCCTAGACGTACCTGACACTGAATCATACTCAGGAAAGAATTCTTCTATGTCTTCCCAATCTACTACTGGATCAGGTTTTTTAACCTCCCTTTCCAGATATTCAACATCACGTGCTCTCTCTCTTCGCTTACGTTCTACGTCATTGTCGAATTCTCTGTGCTTCCTCGCTTCCTCTCTGACTCTATCTTCTTCCTCTTTCTTTGCATCTCTACGTTCATTTGCCCTTCGAATTTCCTCATCCCTTTGTCTCTTTATTCTTTTCTCCCATATCCTTTGCTCTTCTTCTATTCTCTGCTGCTCCTGTCTGTCCTGATCATTAGCTGCTCTCAGCTTATGATAGCATAGTCTTTCTTGCTCTTCGCGATATAACTGCTCTCATCTCTGCCTGTCTTTTTTCCTGATTCTTTCGTCTCTCACTCCTTTTTCCTTTTCCTTATCCTTTCTCTGTAAATCGTCTAGCTTTCCTTTTTGTTTTGCATTATCAATGTCTTTACCATCGAGGTTCATTAAAATCTGACCTCCCATCCATTCGTTCTGTGTAAATGCTATCTCATCAGTTCTATCCTCATTTCCTTTCCATCTTTTGCCCTCTCTCTCTGCATCGAGAGATGTACTTGCTTGTACCTGGTCTTTTCTCTCATTCTCGTGTCTCTCCTTGTCCCTCGGGACTTTGGAGGTGATATCTCTATCTTTGTCCTTGTCTGGGTTTTCATCACTACTTTGTGTAGGTGACTCATATGCTGGGTTGCTATACCCCGTAGCTGCTTCAAGTTCTTTTAGCGGGTATAACCCTTCGGCCTTACTGACTTCATTTTTCATTTCAGATGGGTCGGTTGGCGCGGAAGGTGTTTCACCCCCCTCTGTGCATAAATTAAGTATCCAATCTAATGGCGGCTCCTCCTCCTTATCCTCTTGGTACATCTTCTAAAGCTCTAAACTAGCTAGGCACTGTTTGCCTGTGTATGTGGCGTGCAAATATGTCGTCATGTGCTGTAGGACCGTTTTAGATAGCGATCCACCCTGGGGCCATGGCATAAACATGGCATAAACATTTTGTTTGTGGTTCCTTTAACCCATTCTGCACTGTACTGTTTCAGCTCTGGTGCATGTTTTGGCAACTGTTTGCACAGATGTACTAAAGAAGTCATGTCTTCCATCTTTAAATCTGTTCACTTTCTCTTTATGTAACACTTGTTAAGTCTTTCGTTCTCCAATCCCTTTTTTCCACAAAAATGTATACCTCCTTTTTCAATCGACAAACATCAATTCTTATTCTACAATATCTTAGTTACTCAATCGCGTAATTTTTATGCTAGTTCCTTAGCGGAAAAATGTCATCCTATGACATCACAACAAACAACATATAAGACAAATGTTAACAGACTAGACAAACTCCAGCTGGCTACACAGATCTCTGCCCCTAAATGTTACCTCAACATGGGGTGTAAGCCCATCCCTTTCACAAGCGTCTTTAACCGCTGTGGTTTTCTATTTATTCCTATTTTATTCAGGACTGTGGATACAGGCTTCTTCTAACCGCTATATGAAGTGTAGGAATTTGGGCATATCCTCTATTCTCGGGTGTACCCCTCTGTACCTCTCTTCTCAGGTATCCTTCTGGTAACCTCCCCTTCTCGGGTTTCCTCCTTGGTATTCTTCTCTAACACTCAGTCACCCTTTGAGCCACTATTTCCTTCCCCTTATATATACATATATACATTCTACACTACTTCTAACTATATTTTTGTTTTCCCACTTCCCTCTGTTACCTTCCCTTAATTGTTCTATAGCATGCACTTTTTGCTAAAGCATTTAGTCTTTTTCACTCACCGTTCACATGTTTCCTCTCTCGATGCTCGGGATCACTGCCTTCATCACCCCCTCTCCTGCCGTTCACCTGCTCAGCTGCTCGTAGAAGTGGGAAGGGGTTTTGTGGGGGAAACACAGGTCCCTTCAGACCTTTACCTGCAGGTTTTGCTCTTTATTCTAACCACTATCTACGGGGAGCTTCACGGGCTACTTAGCCGGATGGCAAAGGACTTGTGATATTGCTGAGGACCTAGAGTTACTTTATGTCGATGGTCAATGGGTGTCTTATCTAATCGATAATTGATAAACCATCCTATCTCTGCTACCAAATGTGTACCAGGACCTCAGCCGGCCCATAGGACTGGGGGTTGTCCAATGGCACTTTAAGATGGAATAGCAGCACCCGTGGGATGGATGGGTATGCAGATTAATACTCAAACATCAATTCAATAATGACAAATAAACGGTTTGGCAAAGGGAGTCCATTTAATGACAAGTACAAAAAAACAGGGAGTTTCATGAATATCAGCAGATGCCTGATCTTCCCTCTCGCTTCACAACTCCAACGAACTTCATAAGAAACACAACATTTATACCAAAAACTCGTCATCACTGACGTTTAACGCTAAAAAGTTGGCATACAATTCTATTGGTTCTAGGAAGGTAACTTTAATATAGGTAATACATCTGTATATCGTAACGGAACAAGGGGATTGGGTAAACACTGTCAGGTGGGGCATCTAAGCCCTTCCTTCATAATGGCTACTGTAGATGTCACTAAAAGTAATGACGTCTCATTGGTTCTACTAACTATAGGACCCTAGATTACTTGGTCCATTATGATTGGGTTGGCACCAACCCCACTCATACTTTTCCACTTTGCCTAGCAGCATGCAGAATGGTCGGCCAGGTGCAGGGTGCCCACCAGCTCCCCCAGCCTTCCTCCAATTATTGTTACAATCAATCATCACTTTTGTGGCCATGTGTCAATTATTTCACTGTGGTTGGCCTCGAGACTGCATCTCTCTTGTCTGGAAAAGTTCTGATATCTTCGTCTGGCCCACTGCCATGCGTAGATGTGAAAGTCTCACTTCTTCTCGCTCGGCTGGTCACGGGATTCAGACACTGTGAAATCGCCTTCTTCTCCAAGTAATTTGTGTATTTGATTTTTGTTTTGCCCACCACCTGCCTTCGGTTTCTTATCTTGACCTTTCTGAGCAGGATATTCTGTTCCTTGCTTCATTAGTTGTAGCTACTGTTCGTCTATTTTAGCTGATACGACCTTGGCTTTTTGGCACGATTTGCCTCTGCTGAGTTTCGTTTCTGCCTTTTATTCTTGATTTGTTAAATTTGAGGCTCTCCTTGTGTGGCCTTCAGTAACCTTGGTTGATTCTGCTTCTTGTGCATAGCCGAAGTATACTTATATAATGTGCTTCTTTTGAGGTAGATATGTATAGGTGGCTCTTGCCGCAATCTATCTTACTACTAAGCATAGCAAGCCACATGATTTTCTTAGATTTCTTGCGGTTCCAAGCATATGTACAGGCGTAAACTGGTCGAATATCTTTGTCATGCTCATAGCATATGCTTATTACATTTGACATTGTCCTTTCATCTTAGGTTCATGATGTCCCTTATTCATGGTGTTTCATCTCTTTACGTCATTCTCAGGTCGTCATATCTTGTATATGTGAGTCAGTCCAGGTTCTTGTGACGTCACCATTTGTCTTCCATTAAGACCTTTTTGGCTTCTTCAGGGACTATACTCAGACGATCTTAATTTCATTTCATTTGTTGATCTGGTTTTCTCTATGGGTACCTTACTGTCCATGTTTTCTTTGGCGTTGGTACTTCAATAGGTGCTGTTCTTCTGATAGGTACTGGACATAGCCCCACTGTAGCTCTCTGCTGGTTTATTTGCTCATCATACGTCACATATTTCGGCATGAACGTTCCTGGTACTTCAAAATGGACGGTTGGAGTGCGGGCCGTACTTGGGACCTCCTCTACAATGGTTAAAGCACTTCTCACTGATCTAAAGTCTTTCTACCCAGAGGGGCAGGGGGGGGGTCGGCTAATTGTTGCTCCAAACGTAATCCCTGTAACTCATGTGAAACATTGCTACACCCTTGTATTTCAAGATTGATTTGTATTGTTTTATGGTTAATTGCAAAAATGATAAATTAAATCTTTAAAAGAAAGAATAAAATGGAAAGGAAATCACCAATCCCATGCTATAGATGTTTTCTAAAAAATGAGACCGAAGGTGAACTCCCAA
Source organism: Ambystoma mexicanum (assembly GCF_040938575.1). Classification (NCBI taxonomy): domain Eukaryota; kingdom Metazoa; phylum Chordata; class Amphibia; order Caudata; family Ambystomatidae; genus Ambystoma; species Ambystoma mexicanum. The sequence goes on from NC_090933.1 coordinate 609,700,175, forward strand.
ATTTACGACAAGCAATGACAGTTTTCATCCCCAAAGAAGATAAACCTCCTAGTAGCTGGGCCCCAAATAGGCTGATATCCCGTATTGTCTCTTAAAGCTAGCATTCTAGCTTAATAAAGCCGATGTCTAACTTTGTTTCACTGGATCAGTGTGGATCTATGCCAGACAAAGCTAATAGAGTGTACTAGACTGCGTATTGCTTTAGATCGTGCTCCCATTATACAAGGCAATTGATTCTGAGAAAGCACTTGATACAGTTCCATGACATTTTCTACGGGCAGTAAGGGTGGAAATGAGTTTTGGTAATAATTGTCTAAGTTGGATAAACCTCCTTTAAAACAAACCTATGGCCTCAATCAGTACAAATGGGAGGATGTCTCATTAATTTCCTCTTAAAAGAGGAACTGGGCAGAGACCTCGCCTGGGTACTAGCCCATTTGTTTGCAGGCACATTTGTTTAGTTTTTTTTGCACATTTTGTTGCAAATGTAGATGGGGGTTATGTTTATGTATTTATTAAGGTGGGGGCATGTGGAGGGGCTGAGGGGGTTTGCGGTGAAATGTGTAAAAAAACAAATATGAGCAAACAGGGCCTCAAAGACATTTTCTAGAGGATACATCATAGAACTTGCCCCTTGTTTGCTCTTCTATTTAAAATAGCATTCAACCCTTCACCACTTTGCTTAGATGAGACTCCGACTGGATGGTGTGGCTTCACATGGTCCAAGGGACACGAGAATAAAGTCAAGTTGTACGATGTTCAGCTCTGCATTTTCTTAAGGGGATCCCTTCCCAAGTTGTGGAAATGTTGCATAAATATGTGAGACACGGTGGCCTACAGGTTAATTGGCATAAAAGTGGTTGTTTCCACTTCAGGGTAGTCCACTGGCTATGCCTACTAATTGTAAGTTCCAGATTGCTGAAAGACAGCCTTATTTTATTTATTTACATATTTATAACAGACAGAAGATAATAACATATGACATTGTACAGACAGAATTTTCCCGGAAAACCCCACCCTCCCTCCTTCTCAAAGTATTCAAACATATTAAAATCAGTTCCAAAAACTGCCCCAAATATCATACATTTAATTTTTCCTCTGACTTCTATAAATTACCCTTTCCATAAGTGAGACCTTACACATTTCCTCCACCCAAGTGTCCACTTGTGGGCGAATCATAGACTTCCAACTTCTTATCCCTCAATGCCTCCCTGAACATTTTTCTAAGCATTGGATAAGACATCAATTAAGTTATCTTCTCCCGGAATCAAGGTTTCAAAGTCAAATTCTATCAATCTCATCAGGACTCTGTTAAAAATTGGGAAGAGCTCACTCCAGAAACACCTGACTTCCCTACATTCCCAGAACATGTGCGCAAGTGTACCTGTAATATGAGAGCGCCCCCCCAGCAATCATCTGTATCAGTAAGCCCCCGCTTATATAAGTGTTCTGGTGTCCAATAGACTCTATTTAGAATCTTGGCCTGCCTTGTTCTTTCACCTAGGCACAGCAATGCAAGGGCTATGTTATTACATAAATCAGACCAGCGTTCTTCAGACATCTGTTGCGTTAAACTCTCTGTCCATGTTTGCAAGTGTTGTGTTACTCTGAAAGGAGGATGCTAATAGTTCATACATGTTTAAGCTTGACGCTCCTCCCTCTCTGCTCCTAAAATAATTTTTCTATAGTGGTGCTACAAATTCCATCTAGTTCCGTGACCGCTCTTCTAAGAGTTTGATATTCTTGGATGGAACAGTTTGGTATGTGTTTCCTATCCTTCAGCTGGTGGTATGTAAGCCATCTCCCATTATACACAACGTACCCTTTTCACCTCATTTCTCCTAATACCAGTCCAGCAAGAATATCATTTTATTTTCTTCTTTGATCATTGGGTTAAACCAAATTGAAGAATCAAGACGCGAATATGGGTCACTCCCTGAGATTCCAGGATCTTCTTCCAGGTTAATCTCAAGAAATCTGTCAATACAGGTTGGTTTTGCAGACAAAATAGCCTTTGAAAACAGTGCACCATGTAAACTGGTCTCTACACAGGTCCACTCATCTGGATCAGTCTTCAAGAAAGGAGCAACGTGTCTTATTCCGAAGGCCAGGTGGTAGGCTTGAAAGTTCGGTATTCCCAATCCTCATCTGTGCGTTGCCAACTGGAGCTTCCAAAGCTTAATACATGGAGGTTTGTTGTTCCAAAGAAATTCTTGAACTAATCTACCAATTCCAACCCACATTTATGTTGTAGGAAACAAAGAAATTATGCTTAGCAATATAATTGATTTTATGTGTACTGCTAATTTTCAAAGCATTGACTTTCCCCCACAGTGAAAGGTTAAGTAACTTCCATCTCTCCAGATGTAGTTTGCAGATTTTATAGAACGTAATTTATAACCAATTACTTAACGATTTTAGATGGATGCAAAACACTGGGCATCATTGCCCTTGTCATTGCTCGGTAGGTCAGCTCTCTTTAAGATGCTGATGCCCCCAGATACCTATATATTTTGCAAAATATCAGTTTGTGATTCCCAACATGGAATTTGATACATTTAAAGGTATCCTGAGAAACTTACTATGGCAGAACTCCTAACCCTGAATTGCTCTGCAGACTTATATGGAAGGTGGCAATGGACTACATGATATACAACTATATTATTGGCCTTCTCAATTAATAGTGGCCAATCACAGGCTCGTTATGACCTTACATTATCTCATATTAAAGGGAAATGTATATGCATGGACCAAACCACCCCTCTACAGGAACTATATGGTGGGGAAAGGCACGAACTTGCAAAAAAGTTATCTGAATTTGGAAAAGGTCACTAAAGCTAAGGGCTGGGCAAGCAAATGTACTCATTGTTATCCATTATCGAATAATGCTACCTTGTCTGTGCCAAACAAAAACTCGTCACATTCAGGTTTTGCGTTGATACAAAAATATATTTTTACTCAGTGCTATTATGGTGAATGGACACATTTAATCATTCCCAGATTAAGCACAAAAATTAGACCTACCCTTGATGGAACAATATCACTATATGCTAATAACTCACGCTTTGAAATCCCAGATTCTGAATTTTCCAGATGTCCTGACCCGATCCCCATTAGAAACCAGCTGAATAACAAGATAGAAGAGACATCTATTTCTATATAGGCCTCATTACAAGGTCGGCGGTAAAACCCACTGGTAGGGAGCTAGCTACCGCTGCCTCGTAACACTGTTTCCACCGCCCTATATCCCGGTGCTACCTGGTTACCATTAGCGGCGGGGGAACGGTAAATCCACATTCCCATGGAGTACCAAAGGACTCCATGGGAATGGGGTCACTGAAGCGTTCCATGCCCCTACGGGCAAACTCCAAGTTTGGTGGTCTGGAAAGGGTGACGGTACGTTGCTACCGGCACCTGCATTTCCGAACCGCCAAACTTGTAATTAGGCCCTATATAATCATATTTTGTCTTTTACTCCTCCTTCCTTATCAAAGGTGAAATCTAAATGGGCCAATGATATAGGTCCTCATAACCCAGAACATTTTACAGATGCCCTTATGTACCCATGAGAAGCTGCAATTACATAATTATAATTATAATTGTTCTTTTATAACACGCTTAATACAAGCGAGTGGTTTCTAAACTGTGCTACGTTGTCTTGCTTCCAAGCTATCCTTCCTCTCCAAAAATTATAATTTTAATTATATTTGTTCTTTTAAAATTATAATTTGCAATGCCAACCGAATTCCAATTAGTTCAATTTAAAAACCGTCATAGGGTATACTATTCAAGCGAGCTACTCTTTACAAGTGGTAGTTCTCAAAAACCTTATTGTATCCACTGTAAAACTACTATTGGCCCCTTTTCCAGATAGTTTTTTTTAAATCAACACATTTTATTAAGATTTAACATTGCATAGAACTATGAATACACAGCATGAGTCATTATGCAAAATACCTAACGATCCAAGTTGCCCCTACATGGTATGTGGGGAGACAATTCCTTCCATGCCTATCTCAACAGCCAGACGTAATATCGCCATGAAGTGGGGGTAATGATTGAATCCCCTAGTTTCTCCAAATGGAAAATAGATGTTGATGATTGTATGATGCTAGAGGAAAGAGATCATGTGTATGTCCTCAGAAGTTCACGACAATATGAAACAAATGGGAACCCTCAGGTTAGAGTGGAAAGAATATTTACTATTAACGTGTTTTCATTGTAATGCCTGCATATGCGTAACATCTTTATGTGTGCCTAATACTTATTTCGTTAGACTTTTGTATAATGAATCATGCTGTGTAGTCATAGTTCTATGCAATGTTAAAACTTAATAAAATGTGTTGGTTTAAAAAAAAAAAACTTTGTAGACGGCTGATGAGAGGTCAAGCATCACCAGTAACAAGAGGGGTCCCTCAACAACCCACTGCAAAATGTTATCCCAGATTGCCAGCAAGGAACCCTATGTCACATGTTTAGGATGCAAACCAAAATGAAAGATCTATAAAACCTTGCCATGTTCCTGGAAACCCTGTAGTTCAGATGTAATATCGTTTCCAAGGGTTTTAGTTATCTAGGGTAAAGCTCTGATTGGACAAATGTTCATCTGAAGGAAACGATATAGGCAGGGTTTCTTCAACACAGGGGTAATAATGACAGTCTTCAACCCAAGTGGCAGAGTTCATTGAATGAATGAAAGGTTAACAAAAATAGCTACAGGGGTTTCAAGTTTACAAACTGTTTCTTTAGCAACCAGTGCAGGAAAGTCATGAGTGCAGGTGGGTTTTAAAAAAGGATAACAGAGACATAATGTCATCTGCACTAAATGTTGATAAAGAGAAAACTAAAGCTATAAGATTAAAATCAATAGAACTGACAAGTGAAGAATCGTTTAGTGTGGCTTCAAACTTATCTTGAATAGTCGGCACTTTAGACATAAAGACATTTTTTGAAATTATTAACACCCCTTGAGAAGGCTTTTCGGAATCAAAAATACACTGAGGAGTAACAAAAGAATGTATACTTTGAAGCAAACATCTTGGCTTGTTAACAGCCTAGGCTACCTGAGATTGTAGAAAGGGGGATTTGACATTATGATAGCTTCTTTCCTTTATAATCCCTACGTGCAGAAATGTGCAGGGACCACCTAGTTCCCAAGGCTCTTGCCTCTAGCCCTAAGAGCAGAACCATCATACTGGTGCTTCAGGAAAAATGTGAAAACCTGGCTCTTCACACAGGCGATGGCTTAATGTCTTGCTCTTCTTGCAAACTCTAACATGTCTGTGATGCTCTTGCATTACCTTCTCTTGCACTGTCCTGTACCTGTCTGTCATGTAACATTATTATGTAACCTTACGTAATGCGCCCAGATACCTAAGGGTTAGGTGAGCTATATAAATGAACAAATAAATAAATAAGTCTCAATTAGCTTAGTTCATCAGCACATTTGACAGCATTAATTCTAGCTCTTTCACCGTGATGTCGATTTGAAAATGGTACACAAAATGAATCTGATGGTGGGTGCAGTGCTGCAAAAAGATGGTCAGGGCATTGATCTCTGTTTGAAGTTGGGCAGGCAGCCTTCAGCAAAGGGGTTTTCACTGATGCGTGGGTTGATTGTTTGTTATGGTGCTAAACGACAGGCGGGGGTGGTTCTTCCTTGCAAAGTAGCAGGCTCAAACATGCTTTTTGGCTGTCCAACTGCTGCTTCTGATATCTTAGGGCATGTTGGACTTCGGCAGCAACCAGATGCAGGTCTGCTGGTTGCCACACGCTTGGATTCTTCCCCAGAGATTCAGAGAAGTTGGAGCTCTCTTGTGATCTTCTTCGTGTGCAACCCCAAGCACACTTAATTTTCAAGCATTTGGGTTTCTGGTATTCTGATCCCAGTCACCAGAGAAGCTCAATTTCTATCAGCAGGAATCCCTCATGGATGTAAGTAAATGTTGTTTCCCCCATATTGGTTTTCCTAAGGGTGGGAGTGGGGGGTTCGACTCTTGTCCTCCAACAAGTAAATTATCTATTTAAGCATTGCTCAGCCCATTTATACACAAATGCTTATAAGATTCATGACCCCCTTCAGGTCTTGACACTCAGGGCATGTGGGATACACAAATGCCTAGATGCACAGATTGAAGTTTACCGTCTTTTATTTTACAGTGAAAAAGGGAAAACACAATTAAAGTTAAAAATGTGAATGGAACGTCTGAGCAGAATTCATGCAAAGTCTCTCAGTGTGGGGTAGCAAGTTCCCTAGTCCCTGCGTCCCCAGAATCTCTCTGCACCTTTAAGGTGTGCTTACCTTGACCTCCTGTACTCCTGTTCTCTTCTCCCGTGAACTACATCGGGCCAACTCAGCCAACGTGTTCCTTCCTGCACTTACAATCTTCATAAAACCCCGTTCCACTTATAACAACCTCCTGCATGATTTCACTGACTCCTCCTGGTGTTACCACCCCCTCCAGACTCTTGTCACCTCCTCCTGCTGTAACCACATTCTCCAGATCCTTGCCACTTCCTCGGATTCTTGCAACCTCCTCCAACCTCTTACCACCTCCCCCTGTTATCACCATTTCCTCCAGATCTTCACTACCACCTCCCGATGTTACCACCTCCACTTTAACTTCAGAGGTGAGTGAAACTGATGGTGTGATCCCATGAAGCTGCCCAAATTACTTTTTTGTGTGCCTTATTTAATGATAGACACAAGGCGCGTGCTCAGTGCCTCGGCTCTCCTCTCACCCTGCCCTGTTCTCCGTGCAAGCCCCAATCCCACCTTGCAGCCCTCCCACATGCCTTGATTGGTCCGAGCGCCCCTTCCACAAGAATCACCTGGCATGCTCCTTCCTCGCCGGCACCATTATAGAAACCCATGCATGAGAGGTGATGGTGCGATCCCATGAGCCTGCCCAAATTACTTCTTTTGTGTGCCTTATTTAAAAATAGGCACATGCAGCATGCTCGATGCTTCGGCTTTCTTCTCCCCTGCCCTCTTCCTCTTGCAAGCCCCAATCCCGCCTCCAAGCCCTCCCACGCACCTTGATTGGTCAGAGTGCCTCTTTCACAGCAATCACCTGGTGCGCGGCATCCTTGCCCGCACCATTATAGAAAACCATGCGTGAGAGGTGAGGGAAACTGATGGTACCATCCCATGAGCCTGCCCAAATGACTTTTTTTGAGTGCCTTATTTAAAAATAGGCACATGCAGTGCGCTTGGCGCTCCGGCTTTCCTCTCCCCCTGCCCTCTTCCCCTTGCAAGCTCCAATCCCGGCTCCCATTGCTCCCACAAGCCTTGATTGGATCCTCCTCTCCTTATCACAAGCCCTCCTAGGGCAGCACTCTGCCCGGCAGCACCTGCAGAGGTAAGGGCCCCGAAGCCAAGGACGGCTCCTACATTGGCGGATCCAAAGGGTGTCTACAGGTGTCAGCAGGGGAAGCCAGTGGCCAGCCGTCAACCAGCAGCAACAACCAAAGTTAAGTGTGGCATGGGTGGAGAGTAGAGCAATCACTCTACTCCAGAAAGCCCTGCCACTCGAAATTACCTTACCTCAGAACATAGGTTGTCAGGCGAATGTCATCAGTATCACTCTCTTAGGGAATACTCGACACTTGCAATCGCCCATTATAAATATATTCTCAAGTATAGATATATCAAACCATCCATGTCTGCTATCAAACTAAACCTACTGGATTATATTCTGAAACCTGCTGCATTATGAAACCTTGGCCTTTCTCCCACTATACAGGACTCTCAAATCTAGGCGTAGCCTCCATCATTATATATGGTTAATGTACTATTAGCCATTAACCTGCATCACACCCAGACAGAACCATGAATGCTAGCGAGTTCCCACTTGGATTGAATACTGAATGTCAGCAAGTGCACACTCACGCTGCAAGATTCTCAAATATAGGTTTAGCCTCCACCTTTCTCTATTGTATGGTGAAACCCACTTATTGTGGAACCTTGGCCTTTCTCTCACTATACAGGACTCGCAAATCTAGGCATAGCCTCCATCTCTGTCTACTGTGTGGTGAAACGTAATTTTTTGTGAAACCTGGGCCTCTCTCCCACTTTACAGGATTCTCAAATCTAGGTATAGTCTCCTTCTCTGTGTAACTGTATGGTGAAACGAAATGTATTGTGAAACCTGGGCCTCTCTCCCACTTTACAGGATTCTCAAATCTAGGCATAGCCTCCATCTCTGTCTACTGTATGGCGAAACATAATCTATTGTGAGACCTGGGCCTCTCTCCCACTTACAGGATTCTCAAATCTAGGTATAGTCTCCTTCTCTGTCTAACTGTATGGTGAAATGAAATGTATTGTGAAACCTGGGCCTCTCTCCCACTTAACAGGATTCTCGAATCTAGGTGTGGCCTACATCTTTGTATATTGTATGGTGAAACGTAGTGTACTCTGGAACCTAGGCCTCTGCCCCGCCATACAGTACTCTCAAATCTAGGCACTTAGCCAAACTGTGAAGGTCATCTGCGAAACATATAACCCATTACCTAAAAATCTCAAATTTCTGCATACCTAACTCGCACAAATATCCACACAACCTCCTCTCGCACAGAAAGTCACACGCACTTCACCACACCGCAACAACAAACAAACAACACATAAGCCATGCCAACAGCACACGAGGACTGACATCGATCCGATACTCACACCAAAGCTCAGCGCACCGTGTATACCGAAACTGAAGCTGCCAACAGGACACCACTTCTCTCACTATCCTACTCCCTCTTCACCTTACTAACCCACCCCGCCTTCTCGTTTGCAGATCTGCCTGAGCGCATGGGGACCAACTCCATTGGTGACGGTGCGCAGTACAAATACCTTTAACATTTAACATTTCACTTGCTCCTCCTCTTTCACTGCCAACAAACGCCACTACACTCCTCCGCAGTCCTTGTATTACCAGCAGAATATAGGTGGGAGTTTGTGACTGTGGCACTGTGGCCTTGCACAGCGATGTGATGATCATTTGCATGCATTTTCTCATAGGAGAATGTGTGCCCACCTACTGTAGAAAATACGTGTGAGAGAAGTCTCTAGCCTGTAACTGAACCACAATGGATGAACACTGGAAAATGTAGTGGGTAGGGAAGTTAGCATTCTCATGCATGATGGCATCACTGATGTCTTGTACACTGTTGGAATTCCATAGCACATGGGGATAATGGGTAAAGAATTGTAGTTCCACCTGTTGCCTTTCACGCACCATCTGTGGTATACATTGCTGAAAACACCTGATGCGGAGTCACAGCACCTGGTGCATGCTGCATGGCAAGCTGTGCTATGAATGGTCACTTGTATTGACTGAGTGACCAGGAAATGCAGAGCTGCAAGCACTTTCATATGTGGTGCCAATGAATGTGTGCACCCCCACACACTACGTCTCCATGTCCATTATAACAAATGGTGGAAAGCAATCCTTCCCCATCACCTTCATCAGATACAACAAATATGGATGCGCTCAGTTGAAAGATGCTGTAGTTCCTCCTTTGGTGCCTGAGCAGAACGACCCTTGCCAGGAAAGTTCCAGAACTCATTTTGGAACAGTCAGCATGAGAGTTCATACACCTTTCAAATGTTTTGCATTTTTGGTTAGTTGTAATTAGAGGCATGCACCGCGTGCAGCAAATTGTTGGAATTTTCTTTGTGCATCAGCACTGGCTACCTGGGATATGCTTTGTGAGTCTTGACCTTCCTTCCCATTGTCCTTTTTGTGGTGACGAGAGTCACGTGATGCCCGCGACGGAGTGATGCGACTATGTCGCAGTGAATAAAAGGAATTTTCCCGTGCATGCGCAGTAGTGTGCAGGTGGAGCCCGGACGGAACGCACATGTGTTTGTGTCTCTGTGGGGGCCGGGGGCTACCATACTGTAAGGATGTTGGGACTCACAACAATGGCAACGAAGAGGTTGATCTCCTGAATCCACGTGTGCAATGCAATCAGCTGTGCTGTCGAAGGGGTTTGGAATGCTCGTTTCGTTTGTAGGTGTGAAGGCACACGGAGGGAAGGTGAGAAGGGCCTTGTAATGCCATGTGAACGGAGGTTGCTGCTTCCCAGTTAAGGAAGTGCCTGTGTGCTTCCAGCGCAATTTTTGGAGCACCTTAGGGTGCATTTTGGAAGAAAAGAAATGAAATAAAATTGTGTTTTCTCTCCTCTTGTTTTCCCAATTGAAGAGTTTTGAGAGTTTTTCTTTACGCCTTCATCCTTAATGTATTTGACTTTGTTACTGGGCACGTCCTGGCTGACAGTCGCGCTATGTTGGGGCCCTTGCTTGGAGGAGGGCGCAGTTTTACTCCAGCATGGGGGATGAACCTGTAGCAGCTGCAGCTGCCCCGGCGGTGGCACTAGTACATTGCCAACAAGGAGCACTGGCTCCTATGCCGGAATTTTATATTTCAGGGGCTCCGGCGGCCCCAGATGGAACCTGTGGCTGAAACACCTGGAGATGTTCTTCTCGGTGGTTGGGGAGGTGGATGACCAAAGGTGCTGAAGCTATTTGAGACCTTGAGGCTGGCAGAAGAATCCTACAATGCCGCGAAGAACTCTCTGAGGGACCATTTCATCCCATTGGTACATTTGGACTATGAGCCGTTCGTGTTGTGCTCGGCCAAGTAGCGGGATGACGAGACGCTTGGCTCATTGAATGGCAGGCTAAGACACCTAGCAACCACGTGCACATGGACTATTGAGGAAGAGATGGTGCGCAACCAGCTGATTCAGGGCTGTGCCTCAAGGAAACTGAGGAGATAGATCCTGAGGGAGTCTGGACTAATCCTGGTGAGGATCCTTGAAATGGGACGAACCTATGAGTTGGAGGACACAAGAGCGTCCAAAATGGATGAAGCCATGAGGATGGTGAGGTTGGGGGGGGTCGGCGAGGAATGGGTCCCAGGAGAGACAGGAGATCAGAAACGATGGCTCAATGAACATTGTGCAGGTACGACCTCCCGGATGCAAATGTGTGTCCAGAAAAAGGGTTGTGTGTGTGGGAGCTGCAGGTTAGTGGACCACTTTGCATGTATTTGCAAAGCCCCCAGGGCCAGTGCCACACGGCGAGGACCCGCCAAAATGGGCACCTTCGCTCAGAGACGTTTCCCAAGACTTGCACAGGTGGACCAGGATGAGCATCAGCAAGCGCATGACCCAGACTGCGAGGATGAAGAGGAAGACGTTTTATTTATTTCCTGCCTCAGTGACTTGAAAAATAAGAAAAAAAGACAGCCGAGATGTGCAGTATCAGTGAATGGCTGTGAAATTCCTATGTTGATAGACACTGTTGCTTCGGTGAGTGTAATGGCAGTGGAACATTATGAAGGACTACCAGGCCCACTGCCCCCAACACAGGCGAAAGTAAGGATCTTTACTTTTGGTGGCAAACAACTGCTTCCCCTAAAAGGGATCTGGGCAGTGAGAGTGGGGCATGGGCCAAACACCATCAAGGTGAGTTTCTTAGTAACCAACGTCAGCGAAGACACTCTCATAAGTTGTGCAGCACCCGAGGCCCTGAAGATTGTCAGCTTTGCATATGGGGTCTACGTAGAAGATATCCACAAGCTGCTGCCGAGATTTTAAGAAGTATTTGCTGGCATGGGCAAGCTAAAAGGAGACCCTGTCAAGCTACATATAGATGAATCCATCCGCCCAGTGACACTCAATCACATGAGGGTCCCATTCAACCTCAGGGACCAAGTGGACAAGGAAATTGAATGGCTAGTCAACATGGACATCTTTGAGATGGTGGAGGGGCCAACCCCGTGGGTGTCACTAATAGTGGTGGAAATTGACAAGGGGGGTCCTGGGAGTCTCTCTGCCAGACATTAGTCCTGGTTACGACAGACTTACCCAGAGTCAGAGTCTATCTATCAGTGGTGGCCCGCAAGCCAAAACAACGGGACTCAATCCAGATTTTTGTGGACATGTGCCTTCCCAACCAGGCCATCAAGATAGAACGTCACACAACGCCTACCTTGGATGACATTGTCGGGGGAAATTCTCCCGGGGTCAGCTGGGCTGTCCGTGGACCTCCGGGCAGGGAGGCCCCAACTCCTCCTGCGTATCCCAAAAATGAGTATGAGGCGCACACAAGAAGCAAGGTGGTTCTGCTGTTTATTAAACAACGGCAGGGATGGGTCTAGGATCGTACGCGTCCGTCCTGACTCTCGAAATTCGTGGGGCTCGCAGGCCCCTTTTTGCCTCAGTATGACGCGCTACTTGCGTCACCTGGGAAAGTTAGCAAAAAACCTATCGCCACTCTGGATTAGTTCCTCGAGTGGTAGGGTTAATATAGCATACGTATAGAGAACGCTGTTAGTGGTTAAGGGTCAGTCAGGTGGTATACTTGGGTTGTCCCTTCTATTAGATACATGAAAATTGTTACACGAAGACCCCTAATGATTGGCTAATGTTAATGGCGTCAGCGATGAGTGCCCCATGTTCTGATTGGTCCACTCGCGAGCCCCCCAGCCTGGGACCATCGTTGTTCCCAGCTCGCGGTGTACCTGTCATTTGCAAGAATATGTAACTATGTGTTTGTGCAGACAATGCGTGGATTTGCTCATATGCTTGAGAGCAGACTATTCCCACCACCGTAGGTGTCCATTGGGTCATTTCATTGTTGCAGCCTGTGTCTCGAAACGTGGGACCCAGGCGACTTCTCTCTCCTGGGTCTGGCACCCTGTCAGGTTCGGCTTGGTCACGTGAGGAGAGACCGTGGTTGAGGCAGAATTCTGCACATTTAAAATTGTATTTGCCTCTGCGTGTCTGGCTTAGTTTGCAGGTGTGACCTTGGCTTCGGCTTGTGGCATACGAGTTGCAACATTGCCCCCTTGGCTGTCAGTTCTCGCTGGGCTCATTCTGCATTGTACTCTTGCTCGTTCAATGTTCGTGGAGGCTCTTGCTTGCGGCCTACTTGGGCCTGGTGCATAGTTGTGGATGTTTGATGAACGGCACTTTAAGTTACGGTATCATATTGCTTTATCTCCAGTATCATGTCTTCGTTGCATTTCTCATCGCAATGCATGGGTTAGGAGAAGCATCAGCAAGCATTTTAGATGAGTTCTTTGTGCTTCATGCGTTTCTGCATTTTGAAAAACCTATGTGAAAAATAATAAAGATGCGCGTCAGTGGGTTTGTCCGTCACCTATGTCATAGCACTGAATATGTTCTTCGTGTGGATTGGTGTGGGGGTATCCAGTGTGCATGGTTGCACGGGTATTCTGACCGTTGGCTAGGTCGTCATGGCATCTCTAACGATGTGTTTATTTACTGTTGAATGGTTCAGTCGAGTTCATCCATGCCGCAGGTGTCGGCTTGGGCAGGGCACGCTGGTGGGCAGGCTGGTGGGCACATCCATATGTTCCTGTACCAGGGTATTTGGTCGTCTGGTAGATAGGCAAATTCTTCCCGTGGCGGGTGTCTGGGCCGCGATCCTCTAGGCCAGGGGCGTGAGGGGATTGGTGGGAGTCTTTTGTCCCATTCTCCCACTTCAGTCCCTCCTCCGGTCGACTTGTCGACCACACCACCAAGCAACATTCACCTCCTTCCGGTCTGCATATCTTTGTCAATCCCTTGAAGTGTCCATCATTTTTTGCATTGTTGTTGATGAACAGTACATATAGGAGTGTTCTCCTTCTGTGTTCCACCACACTCACTTCCCTTCGTACTTCCTCTGATCACAGGGAGTGGCCACCTTTATTACTGCTGAAACCATGTTGCACACCGCTATCTTCTCCCTCTTCCTTTCACCATGTCTCTTATTTGCATTCCGATGTCTTCTTCTGTTGTTCTCTTACATCTTGCAATGTATCTCTATCTTGCACAATGATGCTGTGCTCGGTACTAGTCCTTCCGTTATCACCTTCAATCAACCAGGCAGTCATGATGTCACCCATTACCATGCAAGCACTAGCTAGTTCTTTGCTTTCTCTTTTCAGATGCATTTTTTGCTGATCATTCTTTAGTATGCTGGTACTTCACCCAATCATTCTTCTGTCTCACTCGAGAAGTAATTCCCCCCTCTTTTTACTCCTCTGTCTGTTTCTCTTCTTCCGTTGTTTTCCATCTTGGTGAATGTGTCACTCTTCACATCTTCCTTGGTCATCACCAACAAGGGCATGCTGATGCGCATCAATGAACACTCTCCTCCCCAATTCAGTGGTAGTTTCTCTTGACCTTTAGATGCATGTGCTCAATAATAGTCCATAAGCAGTGATGTTCCTGCTCTCATCTCGCAACTTCTCTCAACCTTCTTGCATCCAGAATGATTGTCCACTTCTTGTCACTGTTGTGCTGGTAACATAACGCTGGTACCTTAACAGTATACGTCCTTCTTCATTCTCCACCCAAGTGACCATCTTCGCTCTTTTGTCTCACTCCGTTAGGCACTTATCATATTTTTCTCTCTTTTATTTTATTTCTTCTTTTATTATTTATTTATTTATTTTTTCTTTTGTTTTTTTTTTCTCTTGCAGCTTGCTCACTTGTGCATTTGCTCGTTGTTTCTTCTCTCTCTGGTCACTTTCCACATACAGTTGTTCTCCAATTAGCTGCTTTATGTAATCATCTTCCACAGGGGATTACCCCCCTTTTTCTTTTTTAAATGTATTATTTATTTTTTTTTTTTTTTTAAATCAATCTCAATGTTGCTGTCTTCCCTTGCAATCTTCTTCGCACCTTGGGATACATGGGCGTCGTGCTCTGCTGTAGTAATTTCTGTTGTAATCAATTCTCTTCCGGCATATGTTAAAGAACAGTCAGGACAGCTCTCTCCAGTGGTGTCCATACCAATTTTGTACATGTGTGCATGTTGTTGGTCACTTCTGCTATGTGTGTTATGTGTATGTTTTACTCCCTTTGTGTCTGCCCTTAACTCTCCTTAATTTAGCAGCAGCTTTTCCTCACCCACTGACGCAGTAACTCTTCCTGCTTAGGTTAGGGAATGTTAGCAGGGGATACAGCGGTAATGCTCACCATTACAAATAATTTTCAAATTACCACTCCCATTATTTCGTTCATCATTAATAGTCCCATTGTGAAGGTAAAAGTCCTTATTTGCTTGCCCATAAACACTTACGCTGCTGGGTCCTTGCAGCTGATGAGATGATAAAGTTGCCCGCCTGAAAATCGCAAGAAAGGCATTAATACGTTAGTACTTGTTAGTAACCTCAAGCTCCCCAAACTAAACAATCACTAAGGGCAAAAATCAAACCTCCCCCTGGACATTTCGTGTTTTCAAAATTTCTCAATATGGGTAGGGAAAATCTTGGGCTGTTTATTCAATGGAAGCAAGGAAATATACTTCAGGAAAACATGCTCTAAGGGGTCTGAGGTTCCTGATAGGGTGGGCAATTGAGTGGGGAATGCTTTACGATCCTTTAATTAGTAGTCCTCAGTGTTACTAATGGAAGATAACATTAAGGAAATTTCCTACACATTTCTAACAGCATACATACACAACAACCTGCATGTGCGGGGAAAAGAGAAGGAACAAAACAGTGTTACAGCTGTAGGTGCACAAAATGTAATATGAAACTCAAATAAACTTTGGACATGGGTTTGTCGGTCCCTATTCTAGTTGCTAGTGTGCGTTGGACCATAGGATGGCCATGTTTCCCTAACTCGGGAGTGTTCGTGCTATTTTGCAGTTCATGAAAATCTCTTGCGTTGGCCCTGTTGATCGTTGCTCCCTCCTTGCCAGGGTGGCCACCGCTTTGTAGGGCTTGACGCCTCACACATCTAACAAAGTCTGTCAGGAAGGGAAAATGTCCCACTGTAGTCCATAGCCATTGGGTGTTGGTTGTCCGTTGTCTTCAGGCCTGCCCTGGATCCTTTATATCTGGCGAGAAATTAAATGGAAGCGCTTGAGACCTGAGCATTTAAAAATTCTTCATTTTCTTGACCTAACCTCTCTGCACTACTCTTGCACTATTCAGTGTCCTAGTGGGAGGAGCCAATGGTACATTTATGCACCATCCTGTCACCACCTGGTGGCGTTCAATGACGGTCTGACCGTAACCTGTTGCGCTATTCGAAATGTACCCAGAAAATGGGTAGGCACTTAATTTATGTGAAGATACTCATTACACACTTGGATCATATATACGCAATTTAGGTGCTAGTGTACAAATGGGCCTTTGGATCTTTATATTTACCGTGCTTTTGTTGTAAGCTATTTATAGTGCGTGCCTTTGTCCCGTGGGGCATCAGGCACTGACAAACTAAACAGGGAAACATCAGGGTGGTAAATTTGTCATATAGGGTGGCTGTGTTTCTAAATTAAGTAGACCATGTTACTTAGTTAAGATAATCGCAAGGGTTTTTAATTTTTTTTTTTCTATGGCTCCTCTCTCAACTTCTCAGGGCGTGTCTCACAGTGAACTGCAAGCACTTTCAGCCGGTGCTAATGAAATTCACTACCAATTATTCGCTACCTGTCCCTCCCCCCTCTTTGTATTTTATTTATTTATTTATTTATTTACTTCCTCTTTTCTTTCAAACCCAACCGTCACAATTTACTCCCATTCTCTCTATCCCACCCCATGTCCACTTTTTAAACCCTACCTACTCTGTTAATTACTCATTTAGTCTAGTATTTTATTACTCCACTACTGTAATTACTGTTACATTTAAACAATATATTTATCCCCCCATTATCTGCTCTCAAATTTTAATACAACCATCATTCTCCAGTTTGTGCAGCAATGACCTCTTTCCCTATGTGTGTTGGCTAATGCATTTGTGCCAGTGCCATTTTCAAAAGCACTAGTGCATTACCACTTGCACTGTTATTTTGTCGCCAAATTCATTCTGTTGGGAACATGGATCATCCACCCTTTACCCCTATTTCTCTCCTCCTGTGGTGAACTGTCAATGAAATGTAGGCCTTCCCCCTCAAGTGCACCTTCTTCCACCTTGTGTGTCTCATTTAATTGTTCTGTGTTATTCGTGTATTCATGAGCCCAGTCTCCTCGCTGAAAGATGTGTGCTCAAAATGTAGCTAAATGTACTCTTGTGTGATGCCCTATCATTATGCACCCCCCTCTGTACCGTGCACCCCCATTATGCTTAAACAATCTTCCTTACTTTCAACATGTGTATGCCTGCTGTTTAACAAGTTATGGATTTCTCTGTTAATAAGGTGGTCATATCCACATCGCTCATGATGTCACAAATGTCTCTTCCCTAATGCATGGCCTGGTCGCCCCACTGTCACCCAGAAAAGAAAATGTTTTGATACCTATCACCACCCCTATGCAATCGTCCTCTGCATTATTGAGTGTGCGTGAGTGTGTGTGTCGGCGTGCGTCTCGCCCGCTCTGTCGGGGAGGTGGAGCATGAGTGTGTGTGGCAGAGTGAGTCAAATCAAGTTTGTCTTGGGCTGTCCTATTAGCGGTATAATGTCAATCTATGTCCTTTGAAAGGTTTGTTCCCCATCAGGAAGACCCCTCCCAGTCATGTAACCGGTACCATTGCTATTGTGTCAGTGTTCTGTATGGGTGCTGGCTGCTGTGCAGTGCCCCTGTGTTGTGATTCTTGTCAGTCCTGGGGTAGTGGTGCTGCCATTTGTTGTGTCTGTACATGTAGTGGTTGTGGTGTCTGCTGAAATGATCCCGTCCTGCCCCATGTATCCTCCCCACATGGGCGGTGCATATTGTGGTGGTTGTTGACACTGCTATTGTGATTCTTGTGCATGTGTGTTGAGGCTGTTTTTAACTGCCCCTCCCATTGCATACTTTAATAATTTATTTTGTGCCTACTTGTCCTCATCTGCCTTTCTCTGCCCCTGCCGTTCTCTTGCCACAATCTACAATGCACACAGTCAATGTCTAGCGCGCTATCCTTCCTTCCTCCCTTCCATAACCCCATGCATGCTGCACCACCCCTTACTGATCCTCTATCATGTTTGGCTGTGCTGTCTCGTTCAGTCCTTCTCTCCTCCTCCAATCCCTTTCTTCCCTTTCCAGTTCCCCCTCTCTGTTGATATTGTTACTCCTTGCACCTCCCCCGTTATCTTCCCTTTAAATTTAATTCCTCTGTACCTGTGCCTTCAAATCTGCTTCCATGCACTGCAGCCCTCCCTTGCTCACTCCTGTGCTGCTAGTGGGTTGTTCTGCACCTTCCTGTTTCTTCGCCTTAGTGTATTGTGATTGTGTGTGTGTGTGTGTGTGTGTGTGGTGTTTAAATGTCCTTCTGCTGTTTTCAGTTCTCTCATGCAATGCATTCCTTGCTTACCATCTGTGTCATCAAATATTACACTCACGGAGGTTCAGAAGGGTGAGTCCCCTCTTCCCTCTGCTCGTGCTGGTTCAGCATCAGCTGACCCCTCGCATCTTTCCTTTCCTTCATGCACACAGTTCAACTGTAGCCATGTGCTTTTAAAGCTATTCCTGTGTAAGTGCTGTGTATGTGTGTCCTTAGCGATTGCTGCACGCTTCTGGAGAAGCTGCCTATGAGCAGCCATGGTCTTTTTTAATTTACCTTCAGTACTTTTGAATCTTTGCACACTATGTTTTACTGACTTATTTCGGCATGGAAGCTGTGTGCTACACAACAGGTGAAGGGGAGTCATTTCTGTATTGTGTGATACATTTTACCTCTATTCAATTTGAACATTTCGATAGTCCTCTGTTCAGGGAGCAAAAGTTAGAAGATAATTGAACATTTTTCAACTTCTGTGAGCCTTCTTGGCTCTTCACCTTAGCCAGTGCACTCCACGTGCAGCCCATCTTCACCAAACCATTGCCTTCTCCGGCACACCCCCACAATCTTGCGCATGTGTCTTCCACACACCGCCTCTGGGTCACCTATTCTCCAAATCCAAAACCACACCACTATCTCCTCACCATCAAAACTCTGTGTCCTATGCATCAATCTGAAGGTGACGTCACCAAACTAAAAACACAGTGCAAATGAACAGACAAATGTGCATACACAGAACAATAACCCATTTCTCCCAACCCCACAAAAATCCCAAAATAAAACCCCACAACCCCCACAGCTGTCTTCCTGTCTCAACTGGAATAAGGTAAACCACAATAAAAACTCTTATAATTGGACTGCACACGCTGCGTCGCCTCACGTGTGATACGCTCCTCACCAGGGGACCTTAACCAGCCAACTATCTTCCGCACTCGGGAACAATCTAGCTACCTCCTGCGGGGAAACATCATCCACTCACTGAACTAAAACGCTCAATTAGCAGGGAACCTCATCTACTCATTGATCTATAACGTCAATTCATAGGAAATCCAGACCCCCGTACATGAAATCGCCATCCAGACCAACCAGCGCCAAACTCCTGTCCTATATGTGGGGAGTCACTACCCCACCCAATAGGCTCAAAAACACAAGAAGGGACCACTGCCACCGCCTCAGTCCCAACTACAATTCACGTGCCGATCACCACCAATGCGCCGAATTTTGCGACAATGTACAATCACCCACCACCCAATTTACAATGCCTCCCCCTGTTTCTACCCAAACAAAAGAACTTAACATTTCTGCAACATACTGATCAACAATGCATCATAACACTTTAAACATTTCCCCCCCTCAAAGCCCATGTTGCTGGTTGACTTACATTTCCTATGCTGCACTGGCACTTGCTCTGCTGCTGGACACCCCCTCAAGGCGCTTCACCGGACCCCTTCCACTGCAGGGCTCTCACCTGCCCTCAAGCAGGGTATTTCCAAGTGGCCCCCGATGCCTTTAGCCGGTTACGTGTTTTCCGGTGGTCTTCAGGTGCAGGCGAGGGTCCCACAGCTTCCTTGAGTCGGCGGCAGGGAGTGCAGTTCAACACAGGGCTTGCGCAGGCAGTGCTCATTCACCCATGTTACAATGAGCAATGAGCCTCACAGAGGGCACCAACTTGTTGGGGTGAAGCTGGACCCCCACCAGGGCTGTGGGGAGCCAGCAGCCATACCCTCACCAGCAATGGGAGACCCCAACACCTCCCATATGGCCCACAGAAATGCAACAGAGACCCCAGCAGGCAGCCACATGTTCCAAACTGCGTTTATTTCTGGGCAGCAAAAAAAGAAAAAAACACGCAGAGCATCGTGCACATCGAGAGTTCAGGCGCCGTCTCCCCCGGGGCTGGCTTGCAAGCCAGCTTTGTAATCACACTGCAGGCTGACCTCACAGAATTGGATCAGCTCCCAGAAACTCTCCTCCTGCTATTGGCTGCTAAGTGATAGGTTACCTATGTAGCCCTTATAGAGAGCCTGACAATTGGATGTTAGCCTTTTGCGTCAGTGGGTTGGTTTAGCTGTGCCAGCCCCCCATTACCTAATTCTAACTTGTTGCATTATGACTTTGTTCCCATAACTTTTTAGCTGAAGCAAGCAGTTCGCACCTGAGCTCTGTGGCGCTGATTGGCTGGGCTGAGCCATTCTTGTTACAATTATGTTTCAAATGTTGTGCGAGTCTTTGCGAAAATGTCTTTCTTTCCCAGAAAGAAAAGAAAAAAACACACTGGGTTGCCATGGTTTATTCGCATGTGTGGAGAATTAAAAATGTTTGTCTGCAGAAAGCAATCTTATCTTGAATGCGCGACCTTGGCTGCTCGTGGGTTTTGCGAGGAGCATTGCTGAAGGCTTCTGCAGCCAGTGTTAAGTGAGAGAAATGAACTTGGCTGTAATTTTCCTGAAACATGGCTTTACACTGTGCAATTAGACCATGTTAATTCATGTAGGCATTTGCAAGCCTTTAAACAGGGATGTTTGTGTTTGTAGATTCTGATATTGCAGCATTGATTCTAATGTAGCATGGAAGTTGCACTGTTGGTGAAGTGGGTGTGTTTCAGCATATTTGTCACCCATGGGTGCGCTGGGGCCTGGTTCAAATGATAAGTGCGCTCCTTGTTCTTCCTGCTGTTCTTCTGTATATGCGCCTGGGGTGAGGGGGCATGGGTTTGATCTCGATTTTCCCTCTTCAACATCATTGCGGAATTACAAGGGGCAAAGTTCTTCTCGAAGTTGGAGTTAAAAGCCGGCTATCATCAGGTGGTACTGCACCACAAGTTGCGATACATCACGATCTACAGAGGCCTGTATCGATACAAAAGCTTACGCTTTGTTGTACCGTTGGCGGTGAAGGTATTCCAAAACATCATGAGGGGTGTACTGGCTGACCTGGCTGGAGTAATTAACATTATTGATGACATCTTGGTGTTTGCCGTGTCCAAAACCGAGCACAGGGAGAGACTGGAGAAGACACTTGAAAGGATCCAGTCACTGGCACTGACTCTCTACAAGGAGAAATGTGAGTTCTTCAAAGAGAAGATCAAGTTTTTTGGCTTTGTATTCCAGCAAGTGGGGAGTGTCACCGCAGGACCCAAAGGGGATCAAGGACATAAAGGAAGCAATACCTCCAGAGTCAGTCACCGAGGTCAGATGCTGGTATTCATGGATATCGACACTTTACCATTACCGGCACAGTAATGACGGCAAGTCCCCTCATGGAATCCTTTTGGACTCCATGAATGGGGATTTACACAGTGACTCCGGCAGCCGTAACAGGTGCCGGAAAAGGGTAACTATATTTGCCGGTATCCTTGCAGCTCTACTACCAGGATACTGGCAGGGTCAGAATGAGGCCCAGTGTGCATGTGTTTGTGTGTAGAACGTGTTTGGGTTAATTGGTGTGAGGAGACAGTGTGCTGTGTTTCAATGTGTTGTCCGTGAGGGAATTGTGCATGTGGGGGCCAGTGTGCATGTTGGGGCACGGTGCGCATGGTGCAATGTGTGCAGATTTGTAGTGAAAGCGTGTGTGGGGCCAGTTTTAGTTTGTAGGGGCAGTGTGTGTGGGGGCAGTGTTGGGGAAGATGTAGAGTGTGTGGGCAGTGGGTGTGCATGGGCAGAGTTTGGGGGCAGTGTGTACATGGGAAGTGTGGGCAAGAGTGTGTGAGGGTTTGTCTGTGTGAGAGAGGGGAGCGATTGTTCATGTATGGGGACAGCATGTGTGGGGAGGGGTTGTACAGTATGCATGGGTGTAGTGTGCCTGGAGGAGTGCACTTTATGTGTGGGACTGTGACATTTGGGCCTCATTACGACCCAGGCGGTAAGTTACCGCCTGGGCCGTGACTTTACCACCATGGCGTAAACTACGTTTACGCCATGGTGGTTGGCGGACTTACCGCCCCATTCCGACCTTGGCGGGGCGGTAAGTCCCCAATCCCCATTTACCCTTCCCCATTCCCATTTTTGCCCCATAGGGCATAATGGGAGTGGGGAAGGCGTTAATTACGCCACCGTAAATTACGGTGGCGTAATTAACTCCATGGTCCCTTAGCGCCATGGATTTTAACACCCGCTAAAAGCGGGTGTTAAAAGCACCATGGCGCTAGGGGACCTCGTAATTGGCGGTAAGGGGTCGGCGCAGCTAACGCTGGCGTTAACCCCTTACCGCCAGGGTCGTAATGAGGCCCATTGTGTGTGGAGGAAGTAGTAGTGTGTTAGGAAAGTGGCAGTATGTGTGGGTGTCAGACAGTGGGCCTCATTACGAGTTTGGAGGTAGCCATGCCCTTAACAAGGGCATGGCTACTACCAAACTCGGTCTGGGTCCGGCTCCCTCAAAAGGGGACTTACCGGGCCATTCCAACCTTGGAGGGCCCGGTAATTCTCTTTCGCTGGACCCGGAGCCGGTACGTCCCCATTCCCATTTGAGCCCCCATAGGGCTCAATGGAAATGGGGAGGATGGTAGCAGCGGTACCGTTCATAACGGTACCGTTGCTACCATCCTGATCTGCTCGCGGGTGCCGCTCTGCAGGCATGGTCTGACTAGGCGTGCAGAGCGCCCCCACGAGCAAACTCGTAATATTGCGGCATGGCAACAACAGCGTCAGTAGCACTACCGGCGCTGTTGTTGCCTTACCTCAACAGTTGTAATGAGGCCCAGTGTGTGTGTGGGGGGGGGGGGCAGACAGATTGTGTGTGTTTGGGGCAAGTGTGTGTGTGATGGCACTGTGTCTGTAGGCAGTGTGTGGAGCCATGTGTGCATGGGACTGTTTGCTGCAAATTACCATTTTCCTTGTTTGCTAATAAGGCATGATGTGCATAGTTGCACTTGGACAATATTACAGTATTACAGAAATGTTGTACTGGTACAAGTGACATTGTGCACAGTATTAGCAATAGAGAAAAAACTGCCCTTGTGCAAAACATATCCCTTCAATGCCTTTTTGCACCAGAGCAAAGTTGCCCTAGTACTTTTTTGTACTAGCACTAGTGCAAACATTGCCCACCCAAAAAAACAATGAGGGAATTTTTCTGCAATACGCCTTTTTGTCTTTTTTCTGTGTCCACAAATGATTTCGAGGCTGTAAAAAAACAAACATTGAGAATTGGCCCCACATTTCTCTCTCCACAGATCTTGCATATCTTTTGGAGCAACATTGAAGATGAATTCACGACACTGTGATTTAGAATGTGTTACCCATAGTTGCTCAGTAGGCTTTTTTAAAAAAAATTAAATAAATAAACAAACAAACAAATAAATAAATAAATAAATAAATGTGATTACAGAATAGAAATAAATTCTTCTACCATAAGAATCCATTAGGGCGCAGTTGCTTACACGAGTACATCGGGTCTCATTCCGACTTTGATGATGCGATAAGGGCGTGGTGGTGAGAGAATTCCCAACACTTTTACCTCACAGCAAAATTCCAAGTTTGGCCGTAATGTGGAGGGAAATCCTCCAGCATCCAAATCTGCTGGATTTACCACCAGAGCGGGTTTCTGTAACATAAAACTAGTTTGGCAATATTTCAGCCAGAGACGTACAGTGAGGCCTATTGTTTCTTAAGACTTTCCTCTTGCCGTAATGTTTGGTCACGGAACTCAAAGGCTCCTTGAGCGAGGACATGGTAATACTCACGAAATAATGATGATGACAGCACATCATGTAGGTAAAGGCTTTTTTCCTTACTCGGAAAATTGAAAGGATGTCACTTTTAGTTTCTCTCAGGACGATCACACTGAATGCAATAGATCCAGAAGTCCCGTGTGCAGTCTCTTCTATATCTTATTAGGGACAGATTTTGATAGCTGTGAATCTCATTGAAATGCTCCTGTGCATCGTGTTCCGCGTGTGCCTATAATTAGAAAAGACAGCATGGCACCACAGAGGGAGGCTGTCAGAAGACAGGGGTTGGCTCCGTGCCCAAATGCAGATCAGAGAATGTTGTTAAACATGTAAAGAACCTTAACGCAATATAATGTTAGGGAAGAACTTGGCGCATTTTGGTTTATTGCTCTTCTGACTAGGGCGCCAATCTGTCGAGTGTGTCACCTGTTGTTCGTTGGTGTTAAACTAAACAAGAGGGCGGTAAGATGCACGCCCTATTGCCATGAGGATACCAGCACAATAATTTGCAGTAACTGTCTAACAAGACTTTAAGCAGAGCTAACATTAAGTTGTGTAAGAAACAATACAAGCTAAATACGCATTGGTAATGCTACCGAGAGCAATTAGTTCATGCAGCAACCATGATGTAAATGTAGGTGACTGTGTTGTGGGGCCAGGGTCACCCGGTCTTACAAGGTGTTGTAGGGCAGGGCCCTAAGAGACTGTGGGGCACAGCCTGGGTGCCGGAGCACCGGGGATGCCTGGAGCATCCTCGATGGTCGGTGCCTGGGCTTGACCCAGGGCACCAGGCTGGTCTGGGGGGCCCAGACCTGCAAGGACCTGCAGGGCAGTGGTCACACAGCGTGGGGCCTGCAGGCCAGGGCCGCAGGACCGTGATCCCATGGTGTAGGCCTGCAGGCTCATAATGAGAGACGAGTTCCATAGTTGCAGTCTGCAACCGTTCTGCTGCACGTGCCTGCAGGGGCTCCTTTTATTAGCTTGGGCCATGATGCAGTCATGGCCCATCTTACAGGAAAATGCACGTGGGAGGGACAGAGCCCCTTAAAGGGGTAATACACATGGGAGGGTGAGACATAACACTCCTCCTTTTTCATAAGGAACAATACAAACACTGCTGAGACATATATGAATCCCCTTATCCCCCTGTTACAGAACGACAAATATTTAACACTTTAGAAATTGTGGGGTAGACAGATAATAGGATATGCCACTGACACATACATAGTTACTCATGTAGTTACAGACATAACACATACTAACCCATTCTAAACATACCCAGCGGGTGACAGTCGTGGTTGTCGAACTGCCGGTGGAATGTAGGCAGTTCTACCACCATTTACAAAACCCTTTATTAACCTGGGGTTCGGAACTGTAACCACTGAAAAGACAGCACGGTTGGCGGATGGCACGACATGCACCTCTACTAACAGTGGGATCACAGCTTCACATTACTGTTCTTTACTGAGACCACTTATCATGTAGCTAATATTCAGATTCACAGCATCAAAACACACATGTTTACTGAGTACTCTTTAAGCAATTGCAGGACTGCAGAAGACCAGTTCACTTTCCATTTGTGTCCATTCAGGAGTCACTTCACCCAAATCCAGGTCCATTGATGGTACAGTTCACAGCCGGCAAAGCCGCACCTGGCGGGTACCAGGGGTCACATTGGCATAGGCCGTTGATGGGCAGGGCAGCGAGACGCAGATCGCAGGGCGTCCAGGCTGCTCTATGTGCTGTTGACAGGGCACGGGATGACAGGACATCACTCACCACCCTCTTTGGCGATTTTCCCCCAGTCAGGAGTGTCCCTTTCCTCCCGGGGTGCAGGAGGGCACACAAGCACTCATGATGAGCTGCAACCCATCTCTTGCCCGTTGCACTGCTTCTTGGTTTTGGGTGTCAGGGCTGCAGGTGTTTGTCTGTCAGACACAAGTTGTTGGCTACACTCGGGGCCAGCAGGTATCTCCCCCAATCCCAAGTTGACCTGGTCCTTCAATGACATGGCATGCAAGGTGACATTAGTGGCAGGCAGTCACTGTGTCATTAGTGGCAGGCAATCAGGGCCACTAGTTGGGCAGGCAGACTGACTGTAGTGGCATGACGTGCTTACAGGGCAGGCAGGTTGACTGTGGTGGCACAGTGTGCTTACAGGGCAGGCCGGGTGTTTGTAGTGGCTTGGTGTTGGGGCCACTTACAGGACAGGCAGGGTGACATTGGTGGCACGGTGCTGAGGCCACTGCTCCTTGCTCCCCCTTGGGGGAATGGGGCTGATGTTACTGGTGAGCTGGGTGACTCTGGTGGCAAGGTGCTGAGGCCACTTGGTTCTCTCCCCCAGGCAGGAACGGGCACACCTACTTCCTTCTGCTTCAATGTGGAGCGCTTTATCAGCTTCACCGCCGGGCCCGGATCATGATGAGGGCTCTAGCGGTTATTCATTCTGCTAGCAAAGCTCCCGACCGGAGCACTTCGTTATTTTTCTTTTTCCTGCTCCTCCTGGAGCACAGTTCATTTACTTAACTGCTGGGCCCGGGATCACAGTGGGGGCTCCAGCAGTTCTTACTTCTCCTCCTGCCGCTTGTGGCGGGGCTCTTACCTCCAGTCGTTTGCCCCGGTCTGGAGCATCCTCTCCTCTACTGCCCAGCAGGCCAGGGCTTTGTTGGGGGGCTACCAGCACATTTTCTTCTTTGCCCCGGCTGCGGATGCCGCTGGGGGCTGTCCCTCCCTGGCCGCACAAGCACCCTCCTCGCAGAGGGCCGTGGCCAGAGAGGACCCACGGTGAAGGTTGCCTATTCTCCTATCTTCTCGCTTGGGGGTGGGGCAGCACCATTTTTTCCCCTGGCAGGAGGTTGTTTCTTTGCCACGGCTGCGGCAGCTCCATTCTTTTTCTCCCCATGGCAGCAGATGCCACAAGGGGTGTTGCAGGCTGGTTCCCTCCTCAGTATCACGGCAGGGGCTTCACTTCTCTTCTTTCCCCTGAAGGAGAAACAGCACCGCTCTCTCCTCAGGCGGGAGACGTCCTTTTCTCGCGGCTTCTCCATTACTTCTCCCCTCGGTGGGCGCATCTTCTTTTTCTTGAGGCGGAATGCCATGGTGGATCGGGGGGCAGCACAGCGGGATCACTTTTCTATTGCGGCAGCGGGTGCTCCATTGCTTCTCCTCAAGCGGGGGCAGGATGACACTTCTTTTTGCGGTGGATGCCGTGGGGAGGAAGCAGCACAACATTTCTTGAGGGGGGGTTTGCAGGCATGCTCCAATCCCAGCTGCACAAACACCCTCCTTAAAGAGGGCCGTGGCTGGGGCAAAGTCATGCAGGGGCATCCCCACTTCACTGCAGCAGTGGCATTCCACTCCTCCTCCCTTCACCCTCCTCTACCCTCCCATGGCGAAGGGAAAAACGAAAATTGAGGGACAGGGATGGAGCAGAGGCATCACTTAGATCTCCTCACTCGTCACCAATGTTGTGAGGCGGGCAGCGGTCACGTGGCCGGCCACATTGGTGCTGGGGAGCCCAGCACCATAGTGGTATGCCAGGGTCACCTGGACTTACAAGGTGTTGCAGGGCAGGGCCCTGAGAGGCTGTGGGGCACAGCCTGGGTGCCGGAGCACCGGGGATGCCTGGAGCATCCTGGATGGTGGCTGCCTGGGCTGGACCCAGGGCACCAGGCTGGTCTGGGGGGCCTAGACCAGGACGGACCTGCAGGGCGGTGGTCGCACACCGTGGACCCTGCAGGCCAGGGGCGCAGGACCGTGATCACATGGTGTAGGCCTGCAGGCCCACAATGAGAGGCAGAGACAACAGAAGTTCCATAGTTGGAGTCTGCAGACGTTCTGCTACACGTGCCTGCAGGGGCTCCTTTGATTGGCTTGGGCCATGACGCAGTCATAGCCCATCTTAAAAGGGCAATACACGTGGGAGGGGCACATCCCCTTAAAGGGGTAATACACATGGTAGGGTCAGACATAACAGACTGGTTACGTGAAATGGAGTCGAACAGTGCCTGACACATCATTGGCTGAATAATATAACTTGGACCACACTGTTTGATAATGTGAGTATTGATCAGGTTCCCACTCGAAATCCCTTTGTTTTAATTGTCCACGAGTGTGCATACACCCATCCATTCGCAAAATAATATGGTGTGCGTGACTAAAGTGACCAGCAGCTGATACTCAAATAGGGGTGGCAGCTCTTCTAATCTTACTACCCGTGCTTTCGAGCGGATGGGCACAGACTCTGTTAGACTAGTCTTTATCCCTTGGCAGTACTCTTCCTTTTTTGCAACGTACAGAGTATGCCACCAAGACGGCCGACTCGTGTTCATCCTCAATGTGTTTAATTCTTCATATGTTTCGCATATCTCCCAACCTGATACATTCTTTGTTTTAACATAAGGAGACATAGCAATTGGCCAAGCAATTCGTTTGACGCCATTTAAGCGTTGCTTAGGCCTCCATTTTAGTGGCTTTTTTTACATCTGACTCCTTGCTACTAGCAGCACGTCCTATCATATGCAAGCAATTGAAATTATAGTCTAGATCCTCGCCCTACTGGTTTACTCCCGCTTGAGCTAGGATGCACTGCACAGCCTTTCCTGCTGCCTGAATCTTTTTTGTAAGGTGCCACTTTGTAGGCTCCCAGACACACAGACACAGACTGGAATATTTGGAACGCTCGGAGACCAGTAATTATTTCAGTTGATCTCCTTGGTGCTCCACCATGTAACGGATAACATCCGCTTGCCGCATAGTACTCAGGGAAGAGAAGTCTTGGATTCAAAAACACGTATGCACCGAACAATTGTGTTTTGGGCAGAAATGGGAAGAAAGGAGATCTTTGTAGAAATAAGCACATCCAGACCCAGCCTTAGGGCAGGGTGGGACGGGCGACGGGCCGGGGTGCCATAGGCCCCCAGGGCACCATTAGCCCCCCGCCACGCTAGCTCAGGGGAGTCTCTCCAGGGCTCTCCCAGCTGGCGTGGTGGGTGAAGGTGCAACAGGCGCCCTTTTGTTATTAAATGTGCAGGCGGGGGAGGGTGGGTGCATTTTTTTATAACAATAGGTTAGTGATGCTTTGCATCAGCACCCTATTGAGATGATTACCTCACTGCTCCGACGCGGGAGCAAGGCAGTTTTCATTACAATAGGGCACTCATGCATGATCACCCAATTCCAGCGATTAACTCCCTGCTCAGGCGCCTGAGTGTGGAGTTAAAAAAAGGAATTGGCGCCCTCCCGCATTGACCAGGGCCGGAAGGTGTGGGGGGCACCACATTTTCCTTAAACAGACCATGCTGTTGCCGCCGCTAAGCCCGGCACGGGGCACAGCAATAATAAACACTGAAGGGAATTTTGCTGGACCGTCGTTGTCTGTACAATGTCATTCTGATTGATATGAAGGCGGGACAATGCATATGTGCGTGTCCCCTTGCAATACTCACACATACTGCCTTTGCTTTCACGCGCTAGCTTTTGTACCCTGGAACACTTGGTCCTAACATACAGGGCACATTATTACAATACTAAGGAGAGGTGGGCAAGCCTGAGCTCCAACGGGGGCTCCAGCACAACCCTCCTTTCAGGCCGGTACCCCTGGATGCCATGGGCTGCTGCGGGCCCCTCCATGGCTGGGCAGTGCTCAGCGCAGCACAAAAGAAAAAATGGGCATTTCTTTCCATTTTGCCTCCGCCGCACAGGAAAAACTGAAAGAAATGCCCATCTTTTTTTCAAATATTACCATTTCTTTCCATTTTGCCTAAGACACATATAATAAAACAAATAAACCAGGGCCGCGTTTACTTTTTTTATTTTTCTGGGAGAGCCAGGGAATTCATGGGCTTGGCCCATGGTGGGCTCCTAGAGACATGCCCGACCCCCTGCCTCGGCCCTACCCATGATATCCCTGGCTTCCCCAGCTCTAATACTAAGGCATGAGTATGGTTATTGTGAGCCAGTACTATCAAGTAACGAGGAAGGAAGCAGAAGAGCAAAAGTGGGCTACGCCTTTTGATTTAATGAATGTGATACTGAGGGGAGCTTCAGGAAGCCAATGGAAGCACAATTCCTCCAAATCAATGTCTACATCAAACACAATGGCATGAAACTATACAGCTGGACCACAAAAGGAAACCATGCATTAGCTATTCACCGCCTGGTGCTGAGGACTGGGGGTCACAGAAATCTCACATAAGGCCTTTGGCATATGCCCAATCTGCAGCAGAGTTGGCGAGTGACCTCACCGTAGCATTCCGTCTCCTACACTTACTCAGAGCATTGCTGCCCCGTGTTTGCCCTCCCCTCTCCCTTGCACTTCCCCCCGCCCTTTCCCCTTGCATTTCTGATTCTGGCACTTGCGCGGTCTGACACAAGG
Organism: Ambystoma mexicanum; assembly: GCF_040938575.1. Lineage (NCBI taxonomy): Eukaryota > Metazoa > Chordata > Amphibia > Caudata > Ambystomatidae > Ambystoma > Ambystoma mexicanum. Next base: position 609,730,441 of record NC_090933.1, read on the forward strand.
CCTAGTAAGATCATCTGTCTTGTCCTCCCTCTTTCCTCCCTCCCTTGTCTTGTTGTGCCTGGAAACACTTGTGTACAGGCACGTTATAAATGACTTATCATATCATATCACACAGAGCCATTTCCTCTCACTGCAGAACAACTACAGTGCTAAAAATTAAATGAGACCATCCGGAAGACAGGGACAGGTGGAAATAAACATAGGTATTAGATAGCCATCGGCATTCAATGGATAGGCAAATAGCCATCTCTCCTCTACCAGTACTCCCATTACATGCTGCTCAATCGTTCATTCAGGTTTGGGTTCCACCTCATTTGCCAGTGGAAGAGGGCCATGCAGCTTTATCTGTGATGAAGCAAGGCCAGTTCTCCTGTTCTCCTTGCTTCCTAAAATTACTCCCTCCTAGCTCTTTCAACTGCCCCAGGCATAACCAAATCCTCTAACTCTACCAACCTCATCTCCTCTCTTCCCTCTAATCCCCACAAGCGCTCCCCTACTCTTCAGTCCTTGCACACACAATCAGAAGACCTTTCCATTCTATCCTCTCTATCAGCCAATGGCTTTGCATCAACATCTATTGCAAAATCACCAAAATTATCCAACATCCTCGTTTCCTCCCACCCCTCTCTTTCGCCATTCCAGCCCCTACCCTCATTCCATCCTCTTTGACATCATGCTCTAATGCTACCCCAGATAAGTAGATAACAACCCTCAAGACTGCCTGACATGTTCTCCTATCAGCTCCTTTGCCATGGAGACAGTCAAGGATGTATCTCCAATAATCTATGCCTACCACTGCTCTCTGTTTACCCCTCTGGCTGTATTTGGAACCTAACCAGCTTGCAACACAATGGCTTCTATCTATGAAATAAACTTCTCCTGAATCCAGTAACTCTGCCAGCTATCAGACTGTCTATCTTGACGTTCACTACCCCAAAAGTCCAAGGGCATGTAGTGTGCAGTTCAATTCCTACATACTTGTGACACCAGCCAATGTGGCTTCTGCAGTAAGACCCCACATAAACAGTGCAACATAGGTCTCCAGCTTCCTTACCAAGGTTCTCCAGTCTAAACTGCCCTACATACTCATTATCCTCAATCTCTCTGCTCCTTTCAGCAGTATTGACAGCACTATCTCCTTGGTAACCTCAGTAATATTTGTTTTCTGTCTCTGCTCTTCAGTGTTTTCCTTCCTATCTATTCGACCAGTAATTCTCCATCTCACAGAACACTGACAGTCTCTCCTATCACCTCCATGTGGGTGTTTCCTATGGAGCTGTTCTTGACCCTCTCCTCTTCATCCTCCACACCGCCTCTCTTGCTAGTCTATCCCCTTCTCCTTCAATCTCTTTGACAATGATCCAAATGCACTTCTCCTTAGTAACCCTAACCTCTGACCTATCCTCCCAACTGCCATCCATCATTGGATAACATTTTGTTGCATGTTTTATGTTAATTTCTTCTAAGACAAAGTAATCTACCCCAAGCTCCCAAAGCCCACATTCTCTTCTCTCCCCTCTATCATTTGCCCCGTATCTCCTCTTCCTATCCCACAAGTCGTGCAATCTTGGACATGTATATGATATTAAACTAAAGCTTTAACAACTGAATACTTCTACTGCCTTGGCTGCCAGGGCAAACCAAGTTAATGTATACATAGTGCAACTTCTCACCTTATATATAATTTCAGCAACACTCTGATCTACACTCTTGTCCTTTGTTGTTTAGATTGCTGTTCTACAATCCTCCTGGGCGTTCCTCTGCAACAAAACACATACAAATAATGGAAAATGTGCAACTCACGATTGTGTGAGTTTGCTCTCTATGAAACTCTGTTCCATCATAACGTTCTTCTGTCTGCATTTTCAGTGCCCTAGGGCTGTGGCCTTTCCCTTGCTACCATAGGAAAACTGCCATTCTGCACGGAATGGAACAGAGGGAATACGAATGTCCCAGGTGCAGCCACGAGGCTTCTGCTGTGGTCGGTGGAGTAGATGTGGTAGCCTGGAGGTACTTGGAACAAGAAGGGGACGCCCTGTTTGAATGGATAGTTTCAGGTTTGGTCGTCAGATGTGGTCGGTTTTTTAATCATTTACACAACCAAGGTTTGTTGCTAAGAAAACATGGTTATCGGTGTCCCTAGAGGCTGTGGTCTATACTGGACGATGACACACCCACAAACCCTTCCATACAGAGAACGCTCACATTTGGCAAACATGAAGTGACGAGATTTCTCATTTATTCTTAAGAGTCCAATCTAAATGACACAGTCAACAATAAGATCTCTGGGCCAGCGCCCGGGTGACTCGGTTCTTACCCAAACCCGCTCTAAACCTAGCCCAGACGCAAGAGCACCATCTTTTAAAAACTCTCTCACTGGCAGCCGGATCTACTAACTTATTACAATGATCAGCGCAATGATCTTCACATTCCAGTGCTCTACCCAACGCGTATTCTCACTAGTGTTATTAGTATTGGTTTGCCGTGAAGGTATAAAACTGGGTATGCATTTCGGGTCTGGATCCCACACAGGCACACTCCTAAGTAGTACACTGGAGACTTGCGCCACCCTACCAAAAAGCTGGTGCCCTGTGCACTACAGCCACAATGGAAGCGCTCTACCTCTGGATGGGGAACCCACTTCCTTGAAACACCTTGTAAGGGTTGAGGTAAGTGGATAGAGGTTCCCAGTTGGAGGAGGGCGTGTTAAGTGGGGCACTGGGTGAGACATGCCATACCAGGACAGAACTCTAGATAAAAGATTGTGTCTTAGAGATAATGGAGAAAGTTTGGAAAGATCGGTCTGATGAACCTTTGCCCAAAGAGAGGGGCATGAACCACAGATGCCGGTTCCCAGGGGTGCTTTAGTGGGACCATGCCATCATTCAGTGTATTAAACATTTTGGTGGACACCCATGTTGTGGACAACCATGACACACTAAACTTCATATTCACCATGGTCATCCACCATCATCATGTATGATTACTCAAAGTATGGGAGAGGTGATCTAGTCTCAAGAGGAAGGTAATGAGAATCTTAACAGTGGCAGAGTTTATGATCTCTGTGATGACAAAGGGCCCAAATACAAGGTTTAATATGAAGTGAAAATCTAGTAGCTGGATATATTACATGGAAAGTCCTGGCCAGTAGTACATATAATAATAATACACATAATATTATAATAATATAAGAATACAAATAGGTTTGAGGGTTTCCTCTTACAAGCACGACGTGGATATAGTATGTGTTCTTATTCACTCTTTCGACATTATTGTTGTGTTTTCCACTTGACTTTGACAAGAGTTCAAGCAGTATCCCCGGCAACCAAAACCTTGGTCATTGATGGTTTAGACGTAGGAAGCATGCTAGAATGTAATTCATAATTGCAGTAGAATTTGGCTATGTTGATGGAAACATGTTTGGTGTTGTGAGCAAATTCTCTGAAGAAAACAAGAGATGACCAATTTATCTGTGTGGCAATGGCGAAACCACAAGACTACTGTTCATTGCCTTGATTGGTCCTCTGTGTGTGGGCATTAATTTGTGGATGAAAAGCACTGAAGGCAAATGTTCACACGTGGTAGCCTATCTAAACATCAGTAAAACCTACCAAACTCTCACTGATGGTGTATTTAGGTAGGCAATGGCAAATATTTATTTATTTATTTATATAGCGCTAAAGCCCGCAGGCATCGGAGCGCATTCCAAAGAGACAAGACGAGAGGAACAAAGACGGGACAGCAAAGTGGCCAAACGGTCGTTTCACAGTGCTAAGATTGTCATAATTCAAAGATTTATTTGAATAACAGTGTCTTCAATTTCTTTCTGAATATGATGTATGATATGGGGCATGGAGAGTATAGATATGGTGTATGAATGCCTAGTCTGGAGTCTCAGAAGATGCAAGTGACAGCAAGGGGACAATTGCTCAAGCAGGCTGGCGACAAATATTTTCTCAAACCTAAAATCACAAGTTGATTTCTGTAATTTAATGTATGTTTATTTTATGTGGGAACATAGGTTATTCCCATCATGCTTAATATTTATTCTTTTATGTAATGAAAATTACAGGGAACACAATGCATTTTGGCACAAAAATACTTACAAAAATGTTGTTACAGAGCGGAGGACCAGTGTCCTTAACAATGGGTGAGAGGATGTGGATATAAAATCAGCTGATGCAGTAGAGGTAGAACCATGAACCAGGGATGAGGACAGTAGAGCATGATATAGAAACGGATAGAGGAAGAAGTGGTACATTTTAGAATCATGGGGTGAGGGGTAAGTGCAGTGGGATTGTGGTGGCATTGAATTCTATTGCACTGGTTCTTCAGAAGGGACGAGATCTAGGAGGTTGGATTTGCATAGTGATAGAGTGGGAGTAGTCCGTAGAGGGAGAGGAAGAACATTACAGAGTAAGGGAGAGAGAAGAGGAAGAGAGCTGAAACGAGATGGCGTGCAAGCGGCACAAGATGTGGCAAGTAGGTGAGCCGAGGGTGATCGTAGGGAGCGATGAGGGAAAATAGGGGTTGAGATGGGCTGATAGGCATGGTGGGCAAGTCCGTGTAAGTAAGATGGTTCATGACAGGTGATGTTGCTTGCATACAGATTTGTGCAGCAGGTGCATTAAGCGACTGAGGATCCTTACAAATTTTATTCAAAATATATATTCTGCTGCACTTATGCTGGTAGTAGCAAAATGTAATTCAGGAGGGGAGAGTAGTAACATCAAAAAGTGATTGATAGATGGAGGCTTTGAATTACACATTGCCATTATCATTGCTCTGGGCAACATTCCATGCCATAATGTGTTAGTATGTCTGTGCCATTACAGAAGGGGACAAGCCATTAGCAAATTACTCTTGGCTCTGTCACCAAAAGATGCAGTTCAATCACAGTTGCTAGACAATGTCCCCTCTGCACTGGAACACAAGTAACCACAGGCATTTTTAGGCCTTATGGTCTAACAGTTACGACAGTGCTGCTTACATTAGTGGCAGAGCCAGGGCTGATTTGTAAACAATGCTATGGCAGGCTGACCAGAGCAATGCTGGTGGTTATGATTGATTCAGAGATTTATGTTCATCCCTTTTGTTATGCCTATTAGATGTAAGCCAGAAGTCTTACAGTGGAAAACAGATAGGTTGCAGATGGGATGGAAGGAGAGACTCAAATCCTATAGGCATATTTGGTCATTTACCCATCCAATATCTAGCCTATGGCATTACCACCAGTTATCTGCCCCCTCACCGCCAAAACATACACTTTTGGGAACTCTTTGAGCAAGCTGTATCACAAAGTAACATCAAACGTTGTGCTTTGTAGTGCCATTGTTATATGTGGCATTTATTTGAGTGTGTAATGGCATAATTGCCTGTGTAAATGAGCTTCTGGTGTAATAAAAAAAACCTTAACACTGTGTGTCTTCATCCCGTTGATTTATTAGCAATATGTGTGTCACTGCATCATTCCTTGCACTGGAGTCCTGTCCAAAACAAGCAATCGCTAAGCCAACAGTTTTGGCTTCTGAATAGGTATTAGAGAGACATTTGCCAGACAATAACACCATACGCCCAGGTAATTGCAATATTTTCCAGCTGTTCCCATTTTATGGCCAGGTGGTACTCTTATGGCAGTGCCTAGCAAATGCCTATGCAGGCCTACTCAAAAGCCCATGCTGTTGTCTCTATTAATGCATGTTGGTTTTAGTTTACCTCCCTAAGTGAAAGTGGCTATGCCCATATGTGGGAGCCGTGCTTGCTACACCTAGGAAATCAAGCTGCAACTCACTGAGTTGACCCAACCAGGCCCTACCTGAACATGTCAAGGCTAGGATGGCAAGTATGTTTCAGATCTTCTTTTCACCCATACTTACCAGTGGAGTTTAGACTTACATAGAATGTATCTTTGTCTGTGTATAAACCTAGCCTGCCCTGCAAGAACTCTTTATGATTCAAACTAATATGTGCTGATTTCATAACCTCATAATGTTTGAATAAGTTAACATGAACAGATACACCATGAGTAATGTGACTCTTGTTTGGAAAGTATGATGTAAAACCTGAGTTCCGGGTGTTTAGGCAGTGCCAGAAATGGCAATTATGGAACCCCACCAGTGACAGGAGGGGGGAGGAGTGGGATTGGAGGATTGTTGCAACCTCTCCCCCCACCAATAAATATTTGACTCTCAGAAGAGTAATCATGAACAACTGGAAAATAACACAAGAGGAGAGTGTTTCCTACAATGTGTGGGCAAAGTATAAAAGGTACACTTTGTTTCAACCTAGAAAGCAGTATTTAAATATTCCCATAGGAGTGAAATCAGAGGTGGATTCAACATTTGGACAAGGGACAAATGCCAATTTCCTTCCACCCTACTCTCCCCTTCCTCTTCAAAGACAAAACAGCCAGAACCTCACAGGCCCTTGCAGTGAGGTTTTATCTTTTTAGTTTGGGCTATTAGGTGGTGCTATAAGCGTTACCTATAAGCCGAAAGTATTGTCATTAAAATGAGAGCTTTAACATAAGAGCTTCAAATATGGGCTTTGAATGAGGGTCTGTAATGCCATGGAGATGACATTTGAGGAGGGATGCACAGTTGTTAGGTTATTTAACTCCTCCCATTCCCTGCCCCTAGCCATGCTAATTCCTATGGCTAATCCCACCCATTCCTGCCCATCTCAGAACTCTTTGAGCTCTTCTAAGTAGGCAGCCATCTTGGATGAATGTCTCTAAGGAAGTTCTCTGGAATCAAGACAAAACTTGTGGCCATCTTTGAATCGGGAAGATACCCCTGCATCTTCCAAATAAAATGATACATTGACTCATATGAGTATAATCTTTTTTTAAATAGCTAAAGTAATACTTTTGACAGCAGTAAATAGTTCTGTCCTTTTTTGCATTTCATTTCCTTGTTTTTTTAAATATAGCGAGGGGTGTTGCTCCTCCTTTTTCAATCAGTTTTAATATGTATCAATGTCGTACAACACACAATCGGCAATGTTGTGATACATGTCATGTAGTGCTCAAACCCTTACTGGCTCAATGATGAGAATGGCCTTGGTTAGCTGAAGAGGGTCATGAAGATGCTTCCCTCGCATGGTCCCGCAATCTAACTGATTGTGCTGGGCTTCACACATAAATTGTATGGGTCACCACACCTCTATTTTTGCCCTTCGATGCATTCCCTTTTCATTGTTTTCCTTCCCCACCACTTTTAAACCAACTGTAAAGCGTTCAAGCGTTCAAATAAGAAACTTGCAATAAGACATGAAAACCCACAATGCTCACATCAGAGAGGATCTCATGGACATTAGCCCTGAGATCCTCTCCGACGTGAGCACTGTCACCTGTATGTTTGCAGGATTTCCCTCGCATTCAGGATTTGTAGCTCCCCATTGCCGGCATGCGCAGCATTTCCGACAGCGGGTAGCTAGAACTTCCAAGTATGAGTAAAATCCTGCGAATACACAGAGGACATTGCTCACAGATTCGGAGAACTGTACTCTGTGTGTTTGCAGGATTTTGTACACAAATCACATTGTAAACTGAAATGACAAATATATAAATACTTATGTGAACCAAAAATAGTATGACAGTAACTTTGTATTCCCTATTTGGAACAGAATAATACACGTATATGAATGCAAAATGTCAGCCTAAACAAATCTTCTAAGTGTTATGCAGGTTTCAGTCAAGTCATAAAGACACACACAAACAAAACTGTGTGACAATGCGATCTGTTAATAAACATTATGGGCCTGATTTGAAGAATTGGTTTTCAATGGGCAATTAACTGCTTGTAGAAGTGCCTTTTTACCCCTTGGGAACTGTCATTTAAACATTCCACCTGCTTGAGAAATGGTAAATATGCATTTCTGTTGGTTTAGGGCAATTTTGAGCTTGCTGGGTGGCTCCCGTTTTCTCAGGAAGCGAGTTCCAAAGTAATCCATTAACTGTCAGAGGGATTTACACTTTTCCAGACACATAGTGGAAAACAGAAGAGCAAAGGCAATTTTGGGTGTGTTTTACTCTTTACTTTTCCAGTGCTTGGTGGAAAAAATTGCAATTGCAATTGGAGGGGCCTTTTTGTAAAAAAGTGCAAATAAGAGTGGGCCACTACAATCTTTTTGCAAAACGTTTCTACAATGGTGCATACATTGTCTGGGTGGTTTATTCTCTGACTTGTGCAATTTTCAAGTTATCTGGATAAAATTCAATATTATTTTAGGTATTCAAAACCAAACTTTTACACATATTTGTACCAACTTGAGCTGGGAAGAGCATGGTCAAGAACCTACATTTCAAGCTGGGCTCAAATTCTGGCTTTACCACTTAACCTTGGTAAATAATGTAATCTCACAGTGCCTTACCTGCCAAAATTATTTGCCCCTTCAAGTATTTCAGTGTAAGCCATTCCAAAAAAGCCTCACTCATGGTTCAATAGATGGGCTGACCACAAAAGAGATGGGTGGAAGGTTTCGAATGAATCTAAACCACTGGCAATTGCTCTGGGCAACCTTCCACACCACTGTTTTTTAGCCCGTCTGCGCCATTGCAAAAGGGGACCAGCCATGTGCAAATCAGTCAGCAGCTGCTGCCACCGAAGGTAGCAGCCCAGCCCGAACTGCTAGGCCAGGTCCCCTCTGCACAGAAATCCAAGCAACCCCATACATGATTCGGCCTTGTTGGACCTCCTCAGTGAGGTGCAGCCTGGTTCCCTGTGGCGCAGCGAGCAAGGGACCCACGTCTGGGCATACCCTCTCTCACAAGGAGAAACAAACTGACCACAAAAGAGATGGGTGGAAGGTTTCGAATGAATCTAAACCACTGGCAATTGCTCTGAGCAACCTTCCACACCACTGTTTTTTAGCCCGTCTGCGCCATTGCAAAAGGGGACCAGCCATGTGCAAATCAGTCAGCAGCTGCTGCCACCGAAGGTAGCAGCCCAGCCCGAACTGCTAGGCCAGGTCCCCTCTGCACAGAAAACCAAGCAACCCCAGACATGTTTCGGCCTTCCACCCATCACTTTTGTAGTCAGTTTGTTTCTCCTTGTGAGAGAGGGTATGCCCAGACGTGGGTCCCTTGCTTGCTGCACCACAGGGAACCAGACTGCACTTCACTGAGGAGATCCAACAAGGCCGAAACATGTCTGGGGTTGCTTGATTTTCTGTGCAGAGGGGACCTGGCCTAGCAGTTCGGGCTGGGCTGCTACCTTCGGTGGCGGCCGCTGCTGACTGATTTGCACATGGCTGGTCCCCTTTTGCAATGGCGCAGACGGGCTAAAAAACGGTGGTGTGGAAGGTTGCCCAGAGCAATTGCCAGTGGTTTAGATTCATTCGAAACCTTCCACCCATCACTTTTGTAGTCAATAGATGGGCAGCATAGGGATCAGGGTCCACCCAGGAAACGCACACACATATTTCTTTGAAAATATAAGGCCACACTTATTGAACACAATTTTGACATTCAATAGCAAATCAAAGTAAACATGTCAAACAAAATATCATCATGGCCAATTGCATATCATAACCACTATATAAACAGTATGTACCAGTCAATGATGTACAATGGTGTGATAGGGGAGCAAAGGACCCTCCTACCTGCCATGACCCACAGCAGGCTGACAACCTCCCAACCTGCACTATCTGCCCCCTGGTCCCTCTCTCCCTCCCCACGAGCCCTGGATCTCTTTCCTGCTTGCTAGCACTCCCTTCCACCTTCAACTCAATTAAAATGTACTGCAGAAATGCAACACAAATATATATAAATTGTGTCATTTAAAAGGTTTTTTTGTAGGAAACAAAACATCCTACTCCTTGCTTCAGTATTCTGGAGTGAGGGGCTGTCTTTCACAACAAGATGGCAGGGCCACAAGTTCCTCCTCGGTGGCCTGCTAGGAGTAGCCACAGTGTTCAGAGAGGCATTGCAGAGCATACACCATCTGAGATTGAACAAAGACTGGGGACCTCCCTGCTCAGCTCTTGCATAGAAGAAGGGGGCATTACCTGCGATCCTCCACAGCGAGGCCAAGAAAGAGATGGTGGGAGGTGTAGTGAGAAGGTGGGAGTGAAGGTAAATGGGAATGGTCATGAGGGAGAGCTTATGTAAGGTGACTTGGCTGTGAAAGGTGAAGGAGGGATGGATAGAATAGAAAGGGAAGAGCAGATGGGAAAGGAAGATTGGTAGACTGATGTTGCAACACTACTTTCCTTGCTTCTCTTTTGCTCTGCTGTTTTTTTTTATATAAGGTTGAAAATCTATTTTTCTGGATACGGGAAAAAATGTTTTGCTGGATCACGGATCTGGGAAATCAGGCTCAACACCAGCACTTTGTTTAGGTTTCTCCTACACCCACTCCCAAAGGAAACTGGACCCAACAACATCACAAACCTGGTCCTCCCAGAGAAACATTCATGGAGCCGGCCTGCTAAATGCTGGCCTTTTCCTTATTTCATCTTTTTATTTCTGATATTGGCGATCATTTGAATCAAGCTAACAGCTTCCCTCCATGATTAGGTCATATAATTATAAAATGGCTGCTGTGTGCTGATGTCCTGATCTTGATAGATCAAACCCAAATAGGCCTCAAGAGCCAGATGAATGTATTATTAAAATATGCCAAATTAAATGACCTATAAGTTTATGCTGCAAAAACAAAAATGTTGGTTTTAAATCCCCAGAAATCAGTGAAGAAGAACACTTTCAAATGGTATTTTAATAATGATATGGTAGAAAGAGTTGAATTCTTTATCTATTTGGGTCTTTGTATTTTGTAAGTGAAAAGTAGTATTGTAGACATGATTACTCTGTTAAAACCAAAAACGTTGTGTTTAGCTTCTCAAGCTCTGCATGTTAAATTTGACAATTTCCTTTAATGCCTATTATAAATTTGCTTAAAACAGAAGATGTTCCAATATTAACATATGGTGCTAAAACATTATTTAACGTACCCCCATCGCTTTGGAATGAGTTAGAGGGACTGTTTTGGTGGAAAGTTTGATGTTTGCCTAATGGAGTCCAGATTTCAATAATTAGGTTTGAATTGGGTCTCTTATCTTTAAGGCTTTAAGGGCCAGAGTAACATGGAAAATTATATCACGCTATTGTACATTTTTAGTAGCTAAGAAGGATACGTTATATTTTTAATTGTTTGAATTTCTAACAAACACTAACGTTCCTTGGGGATTTGGAAGAATTTCTGTCTGGCTACATTACAAATATTGGATTCATCAGTAGAGATCCTGATTTCAAATCCATCTAAAACTAAGCAGAAATTATGGATGAATGACTGGATTTTAACTTGCTCAGATTGTATTGAACATACACTATTTCGTCAAGTTGCAAAAAGGGAAACATCATTAATTACAGCCCCTGGATATTTGTTGAAAATCCCAAACATATACTGGAGGAACAAGTTTTCCAGATTTAGGAGGAATGTATCCCCTACAAATGAGATAGTAGGTGCAAGATTGAAGATTGATAGAAAACTCTGATAGTGCAGATTTTCTAACACACGATAGATAGAGACGCTTGAACATGTTTTGGTAAATTGTGCAGGGTTCATTGAATTAAGACACATTTCTCTGGAGGATTGGTGCTTAAAGCTCAGGGGGAATTCGACGTTGCTACAATTAGGTTTTTAGATAAACTTTTCTACGAGAATTAATGAATTTATTATTTAACTGTTATGTATTATGTAATCTTGCATTGTCATTTGAACTCTTGATTTTAATGACTGATTGTTTTTAAGTGTATCACTATGTTGTTTATGGAATGTTATCAAATTGTTCTTTCTTATCTTATTTTATTAATGTAACAGTTGTATTAATTATGTTGTGAAAGGTTTGCTGTTCAAGTCAAACACAAATAAATAAAAAATAAACAAAAGACACTTAAATTCATGTTGTGGCATATAAGCAGAGCAATTGAGATTTTCCAAATGGTGGTCAGGGTTTAATGAAGACCCACATATTCAAGAACAGCTGAAGAAGTTGAAATAGCATGTCATACGCATAAGCCAAAGTGGCCACTAATATTGAAAGGCAGGACACTGGTGAACATTCCATTGTTGCTGAAGCAGCTGTCAGAATTATGATTAGCACCTCGGAGGGGGAGAGGGGTCAGGGGTCCTCCAAGCCAATCAGGAAGCTTAGAACAGGGGATGGGGATTTACCTCATTAAAGCCCATGTTCGAGCCTCCTCTGAGGCGGAAGGTCTCCATCTTCCCCACTGGGACAACAATTAAGTGCTCCCCATGCCCTCTTACCCCCACGGCCCACCCCAATTTCCACCTCTTTTGAGCTCTGTCTCTTCCCCCCACCCCTTGCCAGCATCACAATGGTTGCCATGGAATGAGAGAAGGGACTCCTTTGTGCATGACGCCCATTTTGTATTGCAGTTTGTGTAAGTTGAGAAATGGCAACTAGCATTCCGGGATGGTAATAGCAATAAACCCCTGCATGCAGGGGCATTACCTGATTGGTAATGCCTCGCCCGTCAGGGTTTATTGCTTAAGCGATACCTTTAGGCCTTGATTTAGATGGGGATATAATGCTGATCATGTGGTCTGGGGGACTAAAGGATGTCCTGCATCTGACCTCTTAAGTATGTGTACTAGCACATTTCAATGCTGCCATTGAAGCACTCAGAGTACAGAAATGACAAAAGGGCACTGGGGCTTTATTTCGGCACATCACCGACAATTCCTTCATAGCGCATGACAGTTGGAGGCACTGACATACACTGGAGGGGTCAACTGGGATGTATACCCAGTGTGTAGGACTGGAACATCAGCAGATCTCAAGAACCAGCAAATCGACATCCTGGAACTGGGCATAAGCCACCAAGCATCAGAATAACAAACGTCCTTCATCTGGAACCGCACCCACCCTCCGAAGACAAGGATGCCTGTGTGTGCACCATGGTATGGATTAGGATGCACGCGGTTGTTGAAGCTCTCCAACATCCCTCTTCGTTCCAAGATGCCTTTTTTATCAGTGTTTGCTCCTTCACCTATGTGTGCGCATTCTCCTTTGCCCCTTGAATGCTGACTTATCTTCAGATTTGGTGGCGGCACAGCCACCTGGAGAGAAGCTTCAAAATCGGGTCTCGAGTAGCAAAACCTCCATCATGACTCTTTACTGATGATACAGAGCTTTCAGGCTTCCCCTTGCCAGGCGTGAGATGGCCTGGCGGTCCGGTTTCTTTTCTTCCCGTTTTATGCTTAGGAAAACCACAGATCTCAGAATGCCGAGAAAAACTAGAGTGGGTGACCTTCTGGCGCATGGCAAGTGGGGACTTCAGAGCTCTGCAACAGCTAGGGCAACAGTCTTGCACGAGTTCGGGCACCTAATAGCTCCCGCTATGCAATGGCCTCAAACTCTCATGCCCCCTGTATTTCGCTGAGTGGGGGTAGTTTCAGTACCCCTCGTGACATTCTGCATCACCCCTCACTTCCTCATGGTTCCAAAGTACAGCATCAGTCTCCAGTGCCACACACGTCTGCTGAAGTCTGATAGGGTGACCCAGGAGGAGCAGTTCATGGAATTTGGGGTAGCAGAGGAAGTGCTAAAGGTTGTGCAGAAGAATAAATGACTTCAACACTACCACATCTACCACACCTGCCTTCTCCAGCCAAAGGAAGTAGATTCCAGTCAAAGTAAGTAGATGATTCAGATGATAACACATATGGATTCTGTACTCTCCCAAGTAAGAAAAAACACCCCTTTTTGGGACCTATAAGAAAGCAAAGCCTACACAGAGAGCGAGAACTCAAGTATGCATAAATACTGGCAAAAGCTGCATTGCAGGCACTGAAGAGACACAGGGGTCCCATGTACTGTCTGCTTCAGAGCAGAGGACACAAAGGTTCATTGCAATAGGTCAGCATGTGTTACCACCTCAGTGTGCACTCTCAACAGCCACATCAACTTCTCCAGTGCCAACTTCATGTTGCAGGAGAATGTAGTTGAGATGTCACCACCCCACAGAGAATAAACAGCATGTCGAAGTACACCAGAATGATCTTTCTTCACTTAATGTTGCTTCGTTCCCACGTATACTTTGTCCCAGAAAGACTATCGGTGTGGCAAACATGAGACGCCAAATGCCACCAACCACTGTAAGTAGTCACGTCCCACTTTGACTTTACGGGTGGACCAGGACTGTTAATAAGTCCAATGCTAATATTTCTTAGGGAAGTACAATAAAATGATGGGTATTTCTAAGACATTGATCTGTAGTCCATTGTTGGCCACTCACCAATTAGAGGTGGATGTCTACGGACCTTAGCACGGCAATGCACCTTCAAAAGTCGTCCCTATTTGCGCTTCTGTTTGTTAGGTATGTTCAGAGTGCTTAACTCGCTGTATCTGCTTTAAAAATTCCTTCATAATTTTAAATGTGATGAGCACCTGAAATATTAGGCGTGTGTTAACCTGTCAAGATCCTTGGAATGAGGGCAACTTTTGCTGATATTGTCTGTCATTTTCAAGGATTTTGAGGGACTTCTCGCAGCCACAGTTTGCCCCAGATACCTGCATATTTCCGCTCACACTGTCAATCAATCACTGGCACCTCCCATTCCCCGGGTTCTCATCTGGTTTTCTTCTGTGTTTCTCATCTCCCAACCCGACTCTGTTCCGCCATTTTTTTCGGAACTATGCAGAGGCCCCAACACCTCCCCTCAGCTGACTACTAGAAATTAAAAGGTACAAGAATGGGCATAGAAAGTGGGTCCAGAAACCACTTTCCAACTTGGGCCAGATTGTATGAGATAAGAAAACATTTGTACTGGAATCAGGGAGAATTTTCCAAATCTTCCACTTATTACTCTTTCTTGCGAGCTTAAGTTCTTAACTTTTGCGAACAATACGTCTTTTGCGTTTTTTTCCACTCTTGAGATGCTGAATCCTACTCCTAAATATCTGATCCCTGACACTGATTCCAGGTATTCTCCTCCGATTACCCATTTGAATTTTTTCGTTCATAATTTGTTACTTCCACCCACTGTCATGATCTTTGATTTTTCCACGTTTATCACCAAGTTGTTTGTTTTCATGTATTTCTGCAGGTTTGTTAGAAGCCGCTATAGACCAATTCTTCTTTCGTCCATTACCACTATGTCGTCTGCGCAGCAAATTAGTGCCACTTCTTGAACGTTTAATTTTGGTGCGAAGTGCCTTATGTTTGTTGTTATATCCGGTAAATCCACAATATACAATTTAAATAGGGTTGCTGCGAGAGGACAGCCTTGTTTTACGCCCTTTTTGATTTCAACTTTAGCTGTCAATTCACCTTTTTCGCCTAAACGAATTTGTGTTGACGTGTTTTGATGGAATGCCCTTACTGGGTTCAATAGCTCTTCTGGACATTTCCACTTTTTCAGTTTTTCCCACAGCTTCCTTCTGTTTACAGTTTCAAACGCTTGACTTAAATCAATAAATGGCAGGCGCAGTTCCCTTTTAAAATCCAACGCGTTTGTTTTCAGCAAAATAAAAAGGTTTAGGTCCGTGCTGGTTCTCTTTGTGAACCCCGATTGTCGGGGTCTATGATGCTGTTCTTTTCTGCCCATCTTGTTAGGTTCTTCTAAAGGTCTGCCGCAAATAGCTTTCCGGTTGTTGGTTATAGAGATATCGGCCGATAATTATTGGGCTTGTCTTGCTGTCCTTTTTTATAGGTCGGTACAGTTATGCTCTTATTCCAGATTTCAGGAATTTTGCTTTGTTTTTCGATCATTTTGAACAGTTTTATTATTATTATCGCCCATGATCTTAGGTCCTTTTTCAAGTGGATGTTCGATAGGCCATCTGGCCCTGCTGCGGATGAATCTTTCAATTTCTTGATTGCACTTTCTATTTCCTCTTCATCCATCATTGCCTTACAGGCGTGCTAGGTGCCAGCTTCTGTTTGGTCTAAGTCCTCTTTATGCGCTGTGAATACTTGGGTGTAGTGCTTTCTCCACTCTTGTTCAGAGACACCACCGATTAACCTCTTTTGCTGGTTCAATGTGCAGTTATTAATTCGGTCCCAAGTTTCTTTTGTGTTTGTGTTTCTTTATTTCCCTTTGTTTTTCTTCATTTGTGACCTTTTTACTTTTCTTGATTTCTCTTATTTCCTTTCTTAGTTGTTTTCTTGTATTCACCATTTGACTGATTTAGGTATGAATGGGAATTATGGCATCCTGTTTTAAACCAGTCTTCATTACCACATACATCTCCAGCAATGTTATATAGTTTAGTTGTCCCATTAATTTATTACCCTTTTCGTTGAGTTGACCTTTTAATGTCAATATGTCCTTCTTTGTCAGCCGTATCCCGTTGGTGGTCGGATTCAATTCCAATTTATTTGTATTACCTTTTCGTTGTGTTACAGTTTTTTTCCCTCTCCACAATGTCATTTTTAATAGATTATGGTCACTGTCGTCCTGTTCCACAACTTTAAAGCTTTTTGTTTCACGTAATACTGCCGAGGATACCCAGATATAGTCTATTGTCGATTTCACTTGATCGTTTGACCACGTGTTTGCTCCGGGTATATCACCCATCGTTTGGCCGTTTAACATGTGTAGGTTATGTCCATTTGCCATTTACACCCATCTTGCTGCATTTGATATTCCCATACTTAGTTGCTCCAGGCGTATCGTGCCATTTGAGTTCAAGCATGTTATGATGTTGAGATCCCAACATATAAGCATCCTGGTTTGCGGGTTGTCCATTATATAAAAACTGTTTGGATTGCATTTGTCTATTATTCGCCATCCTCTTTCCTTCCTTATCAGAGTGATGTGCCCGCCTGAGTGTCTCGCCATGTTCCTTTTCTCGCTGGGTGATACAAATGTCAAATTTCCTACATAATGGTAGGTCACATAGCCATGTCTCTTGCAGACATATTATTATGGCGATGTTAAATTCAGGGTTTTCATTGTACATCGGGTGTTTGAAACCCGTTGTGTTCCAAGAAATCACCACCTCCGCTTTTATTTGTTCTTCCTTATTTTGCTATTGACGTTGTCCTTCTTCTGCTAGAGAACTTGCCAACCATTGGCAATCTTCTTGTAGGCTTATTCTTCTCTTTAGACTCTCTTTTCAACTTTCTTTTTCTTTCTCACATTTTCTTTCTTCGTCTCTGTCCTCCTCCCTTGACTTCGAATTTCGGTTTTCCACCGTAATCTTAAAGTTTTCTTTCTGTTGTTTTTCCTTCTCTTTTTCTGTTACTTGCGGAACCACTGGCATGTTTTTCTGTCTTTGAGTGGCTGTTTCTTTGTTCTTTACCTCCGATTTTGCCTGTCTGTTTAAATCTCATACTTCCTAACCTCATTACTTCAGCTGGTTACCTTCTCTCAATATAAGTTCTTTATCTGAGTTTGCCTTCAAGTGCAGTATCACTCTGTCAACTCATTCTTCATCGGTGTATTCAACCACCGCTATATCTTCGTTCCTCAATTTTCTTAGTTGTGGAAAACAGTGAAGTAAGAGCATCACATTTTTTCGATTCAAATTGTTGTCCTCATTTTCTGCTAGCATGTTTTCAATCAGGACCTTCTTTGCCGTATGTCCGTATTCTTCTTTTTTTGATTGCATGCTTTTTCTTTCATCTCCATGTCGTTGATCCCCGGATGGCTGTGTCGTGTTCCATATCCTTTTATTCTTTCTTGTTCTTTCACTTTTCTTCTCTTGCTCATCTCTCCACTCCTTTTTGTTACTTAATAACTTTCTTTTCTCATCCATTGTTATGAACCCTCTTCGATCCTCACAGTCTTCCTCGTTTGAGTCGACCTCTGTACTCTCATTTTCTTTTTTTTTCTGCTTTTTCCATCTTTTGCACTTTTGACAGGTGTCATTCTCTCTCTCGATCTTCTTTGGAATTTAGTATTGAAGATTTTGCCGCCTCAGTAATATAATAGGATGCATCTTCAATTAAGTCTCTGGAGTCGTTGACCGAGTCCAACTCACTGTAGTCTTCCATGATTTCGATCCGTACATGTCTTTCACTTGCATTTGATATCTTTCTTGGCGGTGTTCTTTCTTTGTCACTATCAAGATTTTTTAGTCTGTCTGTTGTCATTTTTAAGTTACGGAAAAATGTTCTTGCCCCTGTATTTCTATTGCTCTGTCCCCCTTTCATGTTTTTGGGTTTTCTTACTTCTTTTACCTCCTCTTTCTTTCTTTGCTGTCCTTTTTCACTTTCTCCTTTGTTTTTTGTAGTTCCAAACCCTTGCACAGCACCGAATACTGGATATAACACATCCTTGTCCATTCTTTTCTCTTTTCTACCTCTTTCACCGTTTGCTGTCGTGGAGTCTTTGTTGTTCCGTCTTCCATTTTCCTTTATGCCACTTCCTGGTGTTACTTCTTCCTGTCCTTGTTGATTCTTCTTTGTGTCTTTATTTTTATTATTTTGTACTTTTATTGATCCTTCTTTCTCATGTATTCTCCTTTTTGTTACCTCCTCATTTTTTTCCTTGTGTTCAACCAATCTTTCTGATCCCACCTGTTCATTTTATTTTTTTTGTTTTATGTGGTTTTTTTTGTAGAATTGGGCGCTCCTTCCCTGTCCTCTGTTTCTCTGTTCATGTTCTCTTTACTGTTTGCTTTGTGATTACGGTCTGAGTTTTCCACTGTTTTTCGCATCCATTGAAGCAAATCCAACATTGCGCTTGTTAGCTGGTCCTTCTCATGTCTTTCCCCACTTGCCAAATTGAATAATCTTCGTTGCCATGCTGCAGACGTTTCAGCTTCGTGGTTTAATCTTGCTTCGATTTTTAGGGCAGTTATTTCTTGTGCCGACAGCTTTGTTAACATTAGGGCCAGTAGTGCATTATTGTCCTTTACATTTTCGCTGATTGATTCATATAATTTCATGTATGGGGCCAATGAGATGGATAGCGCTGCCATTAAGTTGTTCTATATTTGCATTCCAGCCGCAATGGATAGGTGACTCCGACCCATTTGCACCAGTTCCTCTTCTAATTGTCCCGTTTCACCATTTATTGTGTCTTTCTCTTGTTCAGTCTGTTTTTCCTTTTCTGTTGATTTTCTTTCGATGCTTTCATTACTTGCACTGTTTTGGCCCCTTCTCTTTGATGCAGTGTCCCTGTTTTCCGTTTGTGTTGTACTTGTTCTAAGTACAACCTTCTTATAGTTGATTTCGCTGTCAAGTTTTGGTTCTTTTGAATTGTATCTCTTGCCCGCAAACGTTGATTGCAAACATCTCTTTTCATGTGGGGATGACATTGTTAAGTCTGCTTCTTCAGCACTAAAGGTAAGTTGCGTACCTGCTAAGAGGTCAAGATTTTTCTCCAGGCGGTGTGTTGGTTGGGTATCATACACCTTAGGCCTTGCTCCAAGGTCCTTTGTTCTCACTCTTGCTTGATTGATGCGGATTTCATTTGTGTTGACATTTCCTTTGTCGTTTATTATGGCTTTTGTTGTTTTACCTTTCATTGTTTTGATGAAATGTTCATGCCATTCCTGCTCTCCTATCGCCTCAGCAATTGAGGTTTCATGGTTGTGACTCAACTCTATGCTCGTTTTCCCTATTAAGGGTGACTGCTGTTTATTTTTTGCCATTTGTAGTAATCGATTTACCTGTCTGTGTAATTATTTTCCATCTTTCTACATATTTTCACTTCTCTGGCTCCTCTGATTTATTAAGGTTTCAAGCTTTCTGTATTCGTTTTCGTTTGGCCCGACTTTTCTCTTTTTCTTGACTTGTTCTTGATGTTCGTTGGTCGACTTTGTTTCCTTTATTTGTTCATGTCCATCCTTACTTGTATTCTGCCTGTTGCCACTTATTTCTTTTATATTTGAGACAACCTCCTGTATACTTGGGCCGACTTCTTCTTCATGAGACTCTCCTTTTTCGCTTGTTATCATTATATCAGATGCGTCTGAATATATTGATTCATCTAAGTCCTCTATGAGTGTTTGCCTGTTTGTCTTCATGGCTTCTCCAAGATTTTCTCTCTTTAAGTTACTAGACTCTATTTCATTCTCGTTCTGTATATGCTCATTGTTTTGTTCTCCTTTTGACTCTCCTTGCTTCTCTCCTTTTGTCTTGTTATTCGAGTCGTCGTTCATTTCTAGGTTGTTACTCTTGCTCTGACTTTCTTGTTTTTCCACACTATTGCTGACAATTTTGTTTTGCTCGACGTCTATGAGCATGCCTACTTCCGTTAAATCTGCATCAGTAACGTTCATATCTGTTATCAGCACTTTGGCCGTTTGCTTTGCCAATTCTGGTTTGCTAGTGTTTTCATCCACTGGTCTCCGCCCCCTTTCTTCCACATTTGTTGTAGTTACTGTCCCCACGACCTGGGTTGGCATCATTTTTCGTTGTTGTTCCTCTGTTTGGGTCATTGTTTTTTTGTCTTTTGTTGTTTTGTTATTTTGGTCTTGCGGTTCACTCGCCTGTTGACCTTTTACAAAGCTAACTACCATCGCGGCAGGCGTCCTGAGCTCCAGCGTGTCATTACCCGTGTCATTATCCATGTCTTTATTGACACCTTCCCCACCACCTCTCCCGCCAACCTCTCGAACCCCTTCACTGTCATCGTGCAAGTTCGCTGATTCTCTCTCATTATCAGAGTTCACTGTCTTAACTCTTTCTTTTGGTTCTGCACGCGCCATCACTGTTCTTTCACGCTGGTGTTGTGGCAGTCGTGATATTGCTCTCGTATGGGGGCGGACGGCTGTGCCTGAGGCAGTGGATTGATTCACGTCTTCTGCTGCTGCTACTGACGCCATTGATCCTCGCGACTCGTCGGCGAGGACTGGCGAAGACTGGACTCGCCTCAGACTCACGGGCAGGTGCGACACGCCGTGAGTCACATTATATGGAGTGGGTAGGTCCAACAGTTAAAGCGCCAGTACTCTGCACCAGAACTCAGCAACCTTTCCAAAACAAACCAAAAAAGAAAGCAAAGGTCCAATTCAACGTTTTTAGAATCCTCTGCTCGTAACTCTCTTCAAACACCCTGAGCTGACTGGCAAAGACTGGACTTGCCTCGGACGCATGCGCGGGCGCTACACGCCGTGAGTCACGTTATATGTAGTGGGTAGGTCCAACAGTTAAAGCGCCAGTACTCTGCACCAGTACTCAGCAACCTTTCCAAAACACACCAAAAAAGTAAGCAAAGTTCCAATTCAACGTTTTTAGAATCCTCTGCTGGTAACTCTCTTCAAACACTGTGAGCTGACTGGCGAAGACTGGACTCGCCTCAGACTCACGCGCGAGCGCTACGCGCCGTGAGTCACGTTATATGGAGTGGGTCGGTCCAACAGTTAAAGCACCAGTACTCAGCAACCTTTCCAAAACACACCAAAAATGTAAGCAAAGTTCCAATTCAACATTTTTAGAATCCTCTGCTGGTAACTCTCCTCAAACACCGTGAGCTGACTGGCGAAGACTGGACTCACGCGTCTTATACTATTCCACATCGTCTCACCAATCTGCATCACATTTTGCATAGAGACCTGTTAGGACCCTCCAGACATTACTGGTTACATAACATTTGGACGCCCCATCCCTTTCCCTGTATTTCAGCAAAAGTAGAAATGTGTCTGTGGGTTTGTGGACTGCCAACGAAGCCGTAAACTGCATTCAATGGGAAGGGAAACAAAAAATGTATGAGAGGCGAATGGACATGAGAGGCGAAAGTGAAGGCAGGTAGCATTCCAGAAGTTTCAAAGTTTTTGCTGCATCAGGTGAAATTACTTTTCCAGATAATTTTTGCGGGACGGTGCCTGCCGACGAAACCGTAAATCATGTTCGCCGGGAAGGGAAACAAAACATTTTGTTTCTAAACAAGGGGAACAAAAAATGTTCCTGCATCATGTGAAATTAGTTTTTCAGAGGGTTTGTGCAAGATGGTGCCTGCCGACAAAGACGTAAACCATGTTTACAGGGAAGGGAACGAAAAAAATGTGTTTCTCAACCAGTCCCGACAACAAGGAACAAAACTCGAGGTCCCACGTTTCAAGACGCTAGGATGCACGATTTCCGAGATATTTGCACCGCAATGCACCACAACGAGCTGAAGCATGTCAGTGTAAGGCAGAACTGTGACCAACTTTGTTCCCAAACTAAACTACAGGACCATTCATTTAAAAAAAATAATGAGAGTGTTACCATGTCTGTCTACAGAACCCATTCTGAGAATGGGCACTTTTGCTACTTTACATATAACTTTGTCAAGACGTTAAATCCCATCAGACAACAGCTGCACAATTATGTGGAGACTGGCCTTACTCATTCACCTCTCCCACTACTAATCCAGAATGCTAGTAACCTGGGTGATTCACCAAATCCACATGCATTTGTAATTTTCAAATGCAATATAAAATATAATCATCACCTCATTCTCAAATATCTATGCATGTACTTTCGTGTTTCCCTAGAACTGTGTTGCCATAATACGACCTGGAAACATATATAAAATTATTGATGGGTAGCTATCAACTATGAATATGTGTCCCACAGAGGGATCCTGGGTGACATCTGCTAGACATTGGGGTGAAGCTCGAGTTGTCAATGGTGTCCCTTACAAGTCTGTGAAGAAACGTACTCCTTAGTTGAAAGCTACACATCTAAAATGTTGTTTTGGGTATGGGCCTCAGTGCCCTCTTTACCATCTTCTGTGCTTTCCCTTGCGGACCAGCATTGCAGGGGGTGTAGGGTGGAGGCATGAGGTGGTGACCAACACTGCTAATCCATCACTCATAGCCAGGTTAATTCACTCTGATTGTGAGTGGCAGAAACGCCAACGATGTAGGCATTGGTTCCACTGGAAATACTGCCAACCTTGTTACAAGGCTCCACGCTCCCTCTCCCCTCGCCCTAACACGAGAAAAAAATACTGGCAGGAAAAAACTGTGATGTCATAGCAGTTGATTATGATTTCCATAATCCTCTGCTATGACATCACAGCAGAATGATACAGCCTTTGGGAATGGAAATAATTGCTAATGGCTTCCTATGGAAGTCATACACATCATGGCCAATACAGGAAGTAGAAGAGATCAAGGATACGGTACCCGTATTTGCTCCTGGGATTATGACCACACGATCCTTGGATGTGATTTGATAGGTCTGCAGTTTTGTGTAGTGGTATATGTTCACTGTTATTCTTACTTCCATCCTTTTTTTAGTTTTGGCTGATTGGTGGCATGTACGTGGTTCGAAGTTGATATATTGATTGGACTAGGTGCAGCATCCCACAATGTAATGACGTGTGTATCCTTCTTCATGCAAAGTATTGCATTGCAGGGGGATAGATGGACAGTCTGCTTACAGCATACATGGTGGAGATGAGATGCACTTATGAAGACATGTTTTCACTTCCAGCTCTAGCTTTATGGTGCCTAGCCAATACTGTGAATCCAAGGGCATTTGATGGCAATACATGACAATTGCTGAATGCGTAACAAACCCCTATACAAAATCCACATCTACTGACGTTCTCAATATGTATGTGTGTGTTTATGTATTAACAGGGATGATGCATTTGGACGATAGATTTTGTCTCTTGAATGACCGACTTTGTTCCCCTTTTCTGGAGTAATAGCCCCGTCTTAGCTTTAGAAAACTATTTTTTTTTTAAATAATATCTTGCGCTGATTTCAATCCATAGTTGCAGTGTCACGTGCAGACATGTCTGAGCTCGTGGGTAATTTCCTCTCTGTCTCCTTGCTCGTTCCGTATCTGAGCCATTGCAGAGGCTGCCAGTTGCTAGTCACACGACACTCTCCAAAATGCCTTGGCTCAATCTGAGAAGAAGTCCGTCCACTGGTTTTGATCTTGTGTCGGCGAGCACCCTGTGCAACAGACATTCAATTTAGACACACGCGTCATTGTTTCCATTGTTATTGCTGGCAGTACGGGTAAGCTCTCCAGTTGGTAGGTTGATGCACGTTTCAGCGGCAAATGAATGGATGTGAGAGAGCCAGTGAGTGCATTAACACTGCTTACTGTTAATGGCAACGTTTCAATAAAGGATATCAAACTTTTGATTATTCAGTTCTTTGATCACTGAGAACAGCAGCTGGGGTTTCTTTCAATGTGTTTCCTTTAAGGTAAGACAAAGGGTAAATAGTGCAGAATCTCTACTATTTTCAAGGACAAAGGATAAATAGTGCAGAATCTCTACTATGTACAAAAACGTAGGGTAAATAGTGAAGAATCTCTACTATTTTCAAAGACAAAGGATAAATAGTGCACAATCTCTCCTTTTTACAAGAATGAAGGGTAAATAGTGCAGAATCTCACCTATTTACAAGGAGGAAGGGTAAATAGTGCAGAATCTCTACTATGTACAAAAACGTAGGGTAAATAATGAAGAATCTTTCCTTTTTACAAGAACGAAGGGTAAATAGTGCAGAATCTCTCCTATTTACAAGGACGAAGGGTAAATAGTGCAGAATCTCTCCTATTTACAAGGACGAAGGGTAAATAGTGCAGAATCTCTCCTATTTACAAGGACGAAGGGTAACTAGTCCAGAATTTCTACTATTTACAAAAACGAAGGGTAAATGGTGAAGAATCTCTACTATTTACGAGGACGATGGGTAAATAGTGAAGAAACCCTGCTGTTTACAAGGATAAAGGGCAAATAGTGCAAAATCTCTGCTATTGATATGATATGGCATTTGTAACGCGCCTATACACAAGTGTTTCAAGGCGCGACGAGGCAGGGAGGGGGGGAACAAGGGGAAGACAGACAACGATCCTACTAGGCCAGGTGTCATTCAGATCGCGCAAGTGCAAGGGTAGAGGGGAAGGGAAAAGTGCAAGGGGGAAAGGGAGAGGGGAAAAGTGTGGTACAGGGTTAGAATACAGGATAAATAATAAGGGCCAGCTGGTGGCAAGTGCAAGGTAAGTGCAGACAAGTGCTGGGAGGGGGGGCTGTAGGGATACAGAGACAGTCCCGCAGTGCAGGGTTTGCCAGGGAGGCAGTGCAGGGGAGAGTGGCTGGGCCAAGGACCGAGATCGTTGAGTGGCCCAGTTGCAGATTCAGTGCAGTTTCAGTAATTTAGCAGGGGAGGGGGGGAGAGAACGCAGAAGCAAAGAGGAAGGTTTTGAGGTGCTTCCGAAACCAGAGATGGTTCTCCTCAAGTTTCAGGGAGGCAGGAAGGCTGTTCAAGAGGGAGGCCCCTGCTTCGGAGAGAGATCTACCCCCAACTCGTTGCTTGGAGAAGTGGCTGACCCTGAGGGAGTTGGAGGCGGATGAGCGAAGAGCTCGAGAAGGAAGATATTTAGGAAGAGAGAGTTGAAGGTATTTTGGCCCCAGGCACCAGAAGGCCTTGTGGACAATGCAGAGGGTTTTGAATTTAATCCTCGCAGCCACTGGGAGCCAGTGTAGCTATTTCAGTCCTGGAGAGATACGGTCCCTGGGCTTGAGGCCAAGGACAATTCTCGCAGTCCTGTTCTGGATGAGTTGCAGAGGGCAGAGAGTAGAGGCAGGCAGTTTTAAATAGAGGCTGTTACAGTAGTCCAGCTTCGAGAGAACCAGAGCTCTGGAGACAGTGAGCTTCTGGGGGAAGGAGAGGAAAGAAAGGATACCTCTGAGGAGGTGCAGCTGGTAGTGTGACTTCTTAGAGACATCAGATATGTGAGGAGAGAAGGAGAGTGTGGAGTCGAAGATGACCCTGAGGTTTTTTGCCTTGCAGGTAGGAGCAGGAAGAGGGCCAAGAGATGCCGGCCAGAGAGCTGCAGGGAAGGAGGGAGTGGGTGTGCCGATGAGTAGAATCTCAGTCTTACTGGCATTAAGGCAGAGGTCATTGGCAGCACACCATTCCTGGATAGCAGAAAGACAGTCAGAGATGAGGGAAGGAGAAGAGGAGGCCGAGGGCAGCCTGAAAATGAGCTGAGTATCATCCACGTAGCACTGAAAGTTGGGGCAGAGAGAGGCGATGCAGTGGGCAAGGAGTGCCAGATGCTGTTGAACAGCCAGGGAGAGAGGTTAGATCCCTGGGGGACACCACAGGTAGAGAAAAAAGATGTCAGAGAGGAAGGACCCCAGTTAGACCTGGGAGGGTCGATTGGAGAGGAAAGAAGTCAGCCACACCAGAGCCTGACCAGTGATACCCAGGTTATCACGGAGACGGTTGAGCAGGATGGCATGGTTGACAGCATCAAAGGCAGAAGAGAGATCAAGCAAAATGAGAAAACACGGAGTGTTAGAGTCAAGGTTCGAGAGCAGGTCCTTAAGGATGTTCAGGAGAGCAGTTTCAGTGCTTCTGGCAGCTCCGAAGCCAGACTGATGGTCATGAAGACTACCAACAGATTCAGCATGGAGATTAAGCTGTGAGATAGCCAGTTTCTCCAGGAGCTTGCCCAGGAAGGGAGTGATGGAGATTGGGCGATAGTTAGCTGGGCAGAAGGGGTCGGAAGAGGGTTTCTTAAGAAGAGGGTGCACAAGGGAGTGCTTAAGGGGGGATGGGAAGACTCCAGAGGCGAAGGAGTGATTGCAGAAGTCAGCCCGGGCAGGAGCCAGGGAGTCGATGTGGTCCTTGATAGTTTTGGAGGAACAGGGGTGGACCTGTTTTGACAAGACTTTCATAGATCGGACTTGTCTGGAAAACTCGTCAGCAGAAAAAAGGGGAAAGGCAGAGAAGGAGGGAGGAGGGGTGGCTGCAGAAGGGCCAGAGGAAGAGCAGGGAATAGAGGGGGGGGAGGTGATAGGAGGAGAGTGAGGACAGGATGTCCTGAGTTTTTTTAAATGAAGTGAGAGGCCAGTGCCGTGCAGAGGGCCTGGGAGGGGACAGGAGAGGAAGAGACTGCAGCAAGGTTGGGCAGGGTTAATGAGCTCCTTGCAGATTTTAAAGAGTTCGGCCGAATTGTTAGATGCTGCAGAGAAGCGGTCTTGGATAAGGGCTCTCTTCTTGCTGAGAACGGAGAGCCGGTATTGCCTTTGGAGCAGGCGGCAGGCCAGTTTGTCAGAGGATGAACATGAAGCATGCCATTTCCTCTCTGCCACCCTGCACTTACGTTTAAGGGTGACGAGATCCGAGTCATACCAGGAGTTACATTTGGCTTTGGGCTTCTGGCGGATTCTCATGACAGGGGCAAGGATATCAAGAGTATCATATATAGCAGAGTGGAGAGTGGAGATGGCTGTGTCAGGGTGGGAGTCAGCCGAAAGGGGAGGGGATGCGAGAAAGTGGCGGCGAAAGCCTCAACTGACACGCGCTTCATGGGTCGGATGACCGAGAAGGAGGGTGGCAGTGATGAAGGTGGCTTTGCCTGAGGGGTAGGGAAGGTGAGGTGGGAGGATAGGAGAAGGTGATCACTCCAGGAGAGAGGAGTGGAGAGAGGGAGAGAGAGGGGAAGGTCAGAAGAGATCAGAGCATCAAGAGTGTGCCCTGCAGAATGAGTCAGCCCAGACGGGAGAATAGAGAGTGAGAGAGAGTTGCAGAGGTCGCGAAAGAGTCCAGAGGGGGGACAGGAGGCATCCAGGTGGATGTTGAAGTCTCCAAGAGAGGAGTTGAGTGGTTGAGGACAGGAGTGAGGAGGAGAGGTACGCCCACTTGGAGAGGAAGGAGGAAATTTGACCGGGTGGCCGATAGATAGTAGCCAGGGTAAGGGAATGGCTAGGAGAGAGAGAGAGTCAACAGACAAGGCATTCAAAAGAGGAGTAGGTCTGCGTAGGAGTGACAGTGGCAGGAATCCACTCAGGGAAGATAAGGGCAACACCCCCCCCCCAGCACAGTTGGGCCTGGGCACAGAGAGGATCTTGTAACCATCAGGTAGGAGTGAGTCAAAGCTGGTGACAGAGCTGGCTGTGAACCATGTCTCAGTGAGACCAAGGACATCAAGGTCCAGTTCCTCAAGAAGGCGACAGATATCGGAGGAATGTTTGACGGCAGAGCGAGAGTTAAGAGTGGCAATGTGGAGAAGTTTGCCATCCTTGAAGGACTTCCGGGGAGGGGTACAGATCATAGGTACGCCCTGCGGAGGTGAAGAAGGAGCACGAGAGGGGGCAGGGAGGGAGGGTGGCGGCAAGGTAGCTGAGGACAGTGGAGGGGGACAGCAGGAGAGGAAAGGAAGTTGATGAGGTGTGGGAAGCATCTATCAAAGAGATGAAAGTTGGCCCGAGGGCCTTGGACCAAGACGGTCCCATTAGAGTAGACATTAATGATGGCCTTAGAGGAGTGGAAGGAGGCCAAGAGGACATCCCAGTGGGTGCCACCATTAATGGGAGAAGAAAAGAAAGGAGAGAGCACAGAGACCATATGAAGGGTCCATAGGTCAGGTGAAGGCACGAAAAAGAGGATGTCAGTGAGAGTTTCCTTGAAGGAGGCACTAGTGTAGGTGTCAGCGATAGGGAGGCCTGGGTTGATTACCAGGATGTCCTTTTTAAACTTTTTCCTACCAGATTTAGTGAGGAGAGCAGGATAGTCAATGGAGAAGCAGTTAGAGAAGATAGGCGAGATAGAGAGCACCATGGAATAGGAGGGAGGGGGGGAGACAGACGAGAGTAAGTGGACAAGATAGTGAGTGGCAAGCCCTAGTTTACCACATTGCAGAACACAGTAAACACAGTAAATGCGTATTAGGTAACCAGTGGAGAGGCCACCTAAGTTTGAGAATCCTGAGAGGGGAGAAAGAAGCCCTAGTTTACCACATTGCAGAACAACAGTGAACACAGTAAATGCGTATTAGGTGACCAGTGGAAAGGCCACCTAAGTTTGAGAATCCTGAGAGGGGAGAAAAAGCCCTAGTTTACCACATTGCAGAACAACAGTGAAGTGTAGGCACCATGCGTAATGAAGTGAAACAGGTGTAGGTGGGGTGGGCCAGGAGAGCAGGTGGAGCTAACAAGAACGGCGGAATGGCACCTGGCGTCCCCTGCGGATACCTGCAGACACAACGGGAGCCGCAGCCATAGGAGCCACCCTTTGCTAAGGGGCCCTTAGCTGAGTAGGCTGCCGGGCAGGGGGGGCTGTCCAGGGGGGTAAGATTTAAGGCAGGAGGAGGAGAGGAAGGTGAGGGGGTGTGGGCGGGCAGAGTGGCTGCAGGGGGAGGGGGCAGGGGGCAGCACAACGTGCTCGGAGCGCGAGTAGCACACAACAGTTCCTGATTATTTCAAATTAAATAAACACACTCACAGGAGGCCCACGGGTCCTGGCAGGGCAAGGCTCACGTCTGGCCACACAGGGCTAACAGTGACCGCTCGATCCTGTTCCGCTCAACAAAGAAGCAAGCGTGGAGAGCGGCCGTTGTGTAGTCCTGGAGGGACCAGGACAGGCCCAATCAGAGGGGGGTGGGCTTTCAGGGAGGTGGGAAGGGAGAGGAGGACCAGGAAGTGGATGCAGGGGGAGGGGGCAGGGGGCAGCGCAACGCGCTCGGAGCGCGAGTAGCACACAACAGTTCCTGATTATTTCAAATTAAATAAACTCTCACAGGAGGCCCATGGGTCCTGGCAGTGCAAGCCTCACGTCTGGCCACACAGGGCTACCGGCGACTGCTCGATCCCGCTCCGCTCAACAAAGACAAGGGGTAAATAGTGCAGAATCTCTCCTATTTACAAAGGCAAAGGGTAAATAGAGCAGAATCTCTACTATTTACAAGAACAAAGGGTAAATAGTGAAGAATCTCTCCTTTTTATAAGGATGAAGGGTAAATAGTGAAGAATTTCTACTATTTACAAGGACAAAGTGTAAATAGTGCAGAATCCCTGCTGTTTACAAGGATAAAGGGTAAACAGTGAACAAGCTCTGCTATTTACAAAGACAAAGAGTAAATAGTGCAGAATCTCTACTATTTGCAAGAACAACGGGTAAATAGTGAACAATATCTCCTTTTCACAAGGACGAATGGTAAATAGTCCAGAATGTATAATATTTACAAGGACGAAGGGTAAATAATGCAAAATCTATGCTGTTTATAAGGACAAAGGGTAAATTGTGCAGAATCTATGCTGTTTATAAGGACGAAGGGTAAATAGTACAGAATCCCTTTGTCACTTTAAGGTCTTTCAGCATGACTTTCCTCCAGTCTCTCAACTTTATCTAACTTCTGCAATAAATGATGCAATGCATTCCCTTTTTAAAAGCATGCACAATGTCATCATGGAAGTCTGCTCTAACCCTAACTTGTACGGGAACGGAACAATCCTTCATAATAATGACTTATAGATACCTAAGACATTTCTATATACCAAAGTTACTCCTTTTTAGGCACTGAAGTTAGTCATTTCCTGGAGATTTCCTCTCTCTCTTGTTTGATCTCCTTTGAAATGGCTAGTGGATTACGAAGCGGTCGCTGTATAGATACAGCGCAGTCTGGTCTAACTTGTAATACTATTGACCTAACTGTTTGTTCAGTGAATACTTCTTATGTTGACCTTATGTCTTTAGATGCCCCCATGTTAAAAGATGCCCAACAGGCGCCTTATGTTCCCCATTTAAAAATGGAATCGGGCATTGTCACTATGCCCCCAGTACATACTGTCCAGATACACCATTCCTTAGTGAATGGCGCAGTTGGTTCGCAATCCAGCAGGGTCCCAACCGATATGTCCTTATTGAGGGAAGACGGGCAAGATACGGAAGAAATGAACCTGTGGGATGCGAAAGGCGAATCATCTAACCTATCAAGATCGAGTACCGATATGAACGACATAACTAAAACAGGGCCAGAGTTAATGGCAACCCTGGACAAACAGGTTCGCCTGTCTATTGGTATATTAACCCCATTAGTTGCAAGGGCTTTGGAGCGGGAGCCTCTACCAATCAAGTTTTTGGGTGAGGATCCTTTTCCAATTTGCTCTAGCCAGAACCGTATGCTAAATACAGTAAGTATGATATGAACAATGACACACTGGCGTAACAAGGGACCCTGCAGCCCCCGCGGTGCGGGGGGCCCCACCAGCACATGTCCTGGGAGGGGGCCCCACTTAAAAAAAAATTACAATATTTTTTTCTAAAAAAAAAAAGTTTCCTTTGAAATTCACTCTGCATTCATAAAGAACATTTCTGTCACAGAAATCATTTCTTTATGAAGGCAGAGTGACTACAAAAAG
This sequence comes from Ambystoma mexicanum, assembly GCF_040938575.1. Classification (NCBI taxonomy): domain Eukaryota; kingdom Metazoa; phylum Chordata; class Amphibia; order Caudata; family Ambystomatidae; genus Ambystoma; species Ambystoma mexicanum. Next base: position 609,761,466 of record NC_090933.1, read on the forward strand.
AAACTTTCTTTCTGAAGCCCGAGGGCCTCCCTACCCCATGACATGGAAGACCCTAGTCTGGAGGCCTCTATGTCATGGGGCGGGGGGAGCACTATGCCTTCAAAAAGAAATAGTTTGTTTTTGAAGTCACTCAGCCATCATAAAGAAATTATTTTGGTTATGGTTCGGTCCTTAACTGAAATAATTTCTTAATGAAGTTATGGTGATTTAATAAAAGAAACAATGGGGCTCATTCTGACCATGCCGGACTGGAAACAGTGCTGGTAAGCTTACAGGCACTGTTGTTTCCGGACCGGCAGATTACAGGTCTGCCTGGTGGAGGTGTCGTGCGTGACAGGTCTGACCCTGCCAGGCACAGCAGCCACAGTAGGCAGACCCGTCACGGAAGCACCGCCACTGTTAAGAACGGTGCAGGTGCCTCTGTGTCCCCATTCCCGTGGAGTCTGGGGATTAACGAAATTACCAGGACCTGATTTCCCGGCCGCTGGACTTGAAATAGCACTGTGGCACCGGGAAGTCAGGCGCTAGCAATTTATTACGGATCCGGCGGCAACCGGCTGGTAGCACCGGCACTGTTACCGCTGGGCCCGTAATGAGCCCCAATTTCTTTTTGAAGTAATAGGGCTCACCTCAATTCCATGACGTGTGCATGTGTGAGTCTATGGTGAAAGGGTGCACACTCAAATGTATACCTGGCTGCCTGTGTGTGTATGGTGAAAGGGTGCACACTTAAATGTATGGGTGGCTGTCTGGGTGTGCTTGCATTGTGAAAGGGTGCACACTTAAATGTATAGGTGGCTGCCTGTGTTAGTGTATGGTGAAAGGGTGCACACTTAAATGTATGGATGACTGGGTGTGTATATGGTGAATGGTGTGTGTATGCTTGTGTACAGGGGCACAACAAAACCTTCATTTCGGGGGGCTAACCCTTCAAATGTTGGGAGAGGCACTAACTTCACAGGCGGTGGGGAGGGGGAAACTTATTTGTGTGGGTGCATCCAACTTATTTACGCATTTTAATGAGACTATTCCAGTGCAGATTCAATGTTACAAGCAGTTAACTCTCTCCTATTAGTCTCCTGTTCCCTCTCTACCCTTCCAATCACTCCCCTGGCATGCAAGTACTAAACCCACATCACAATTTCAATTGCCTAAACAATGTGGCATTTGAATGCAGGTACTAACAGTGAAATGCTTTACGTTGTTAATTGCTGGGTTCTTGTTAACAGCAAAAACCAGGTGCCTTTTAACATCTGTGTCTTGTTCGGTCCGGCAACTGCTCTAAACGTTAGCCAGGGTGAGTCAATATAGCCCAAAATGTCAGGGGGGTAGTACTGAAGCCCAGTCAACTCAGTGGTGTTGCGCTACAACTTGTGTTTAATGCCTTGCTTACTCCTAGCCCTATTCTTCCTCGTCCCAGTACTTATGTATGAGGCAGTACTTGTGTGTGTGAGGCACTCTGCCTCATACACAAGTACTGGGAAGAGGTGGAGGTACATGGTGGTAATGCCTGATTCAGCTACCTGTAATCTTCATCACTCCTAGTCCCACTGTTCCTCATCCCAGTACTTACCTATGATCCATGGAGCCTCATACGTAAGCTCTGGGACAAGGAAGAGGGACGTGGAGGTAATTCTGGGCCAAGGAGCTGATTGTGGAGGTTGGGGTAGTGGGTGGGAGGGATAGGGGATGTGTGGGGGGGCGGGATTGTGTGATAAATCATAATGGTTGTCCATGTCCAGGCTAAGCAGGCATGATATGTGGTATTTGAGGTTAGAGAGGCATTTTGATTCAGCCAGTCTAGTCATTCCTCAGTTTGGTATGACTTTCTTTTAACTGGACATTTCTGATAAAGCAGTCCTGCAAACTTTAATTACCTGGCTATATTGGCATTTGGATGCTGCCAGTCTAGCCATTTCTTACTGCGCCATTGTATATTTTTCTGGGCATCTGTGATAAAATGATATGATACAAGTCATTTATAACGCGTCTGTACACAAGTGTACACAAGGGAGGGATGATAGAGGGAGGACAAGACAAATGATCTCACTAGGCCTTGTGTCATTGCGAGAACGAGAAGTGCAAGGGGAAAGGGAGGGGGGAAGTGCAAGTGAGAGGGGAGGGGAAAACAGGGCAGCAATGCTCTGAGTAAGTGCAGCCACGGCAGAGCGGATATTGGTTGCGCAAGGAGAACAAGGGACTGCAAGGTTACAGTTACAGCCCCTACGTGCATGGTAGGCCTGGAGGCAGTGCAAGGGTGACCAATCAAGCAAGAGCCTGGACTCAGAGAGACTCTGAGGGTAGCCAAGCAGCCAGTGGGTACAGCAGACAGGTAGGTCAGCAGGGGGGAGAGAGAGAGAAAGCAGCGGAGAAGAGGAAAGTTTTGAGCTGCTTCCGAAACTTCAGGTTGTCTGCCTTAAGTTTGAGAGGGGCAGGGAGGACATTCCAGAGGGAGGCACCAGCAGAGGAGAGAGGTCTACCCCCACTCTTTGCCTGGAGAAATGTCTAAGCCTTAGAGAGTTGGAGGTAGCTGAGTGAAGGGCTAGAGAAATAAGGTATTTTGGAAGAGAGCATTGGATTTAGTGTGGGCCATGGCCCCAGAAAGCCTTGTGGACAATGCAAAGGTTCTTGAACTTGATCCTTGCAGCCAGTGGAGAGATTCCAGGGCTGGAGAAATACAATCCCAGGGCTCAAGGCCAAGGGTAAGTCTTGCAGTCCTGTTCTGGATTAGTTGCAGATGACGGAGACTAGAGGAAGACAGATTGAGAAAGTGGCTGTTGCAGTAGTCCAGCCTAGAGACAGTGGCCCTCATTACGACCCTGGCGGAGGACCATGGTGCAATTTGCACCATGGTCCATGGCGCAAAGCTGCCAACTCCGCCATGGGGGTTGGCGGACTTACCGCCCCATTCCGACCTTGGCGGGGCGGTAAGTCCACAATCCCCATTTACCCTTCCCCATTTTTGCCCCATAGGGTATAATGGGAGTGGGGAAGGCGTTAATTACGCCACCGTAAATTACGGTGGCGTAATTAACAACAAGTCCCGTAGCGCCATGGATTTTTCCGCCTGCAAAAAGCAGGCGTAAAAATCACCATGGCGCTACGGGAACTCGTAGTCTGGCGGAAAGGTACGCCATGCATTACGCTGGCGTAAACCCCTTTCCGCCAGGGTCCTAATGAGGGCCAGTGAGCTTCTGGTGGAGAGTGAGAAAGGGAAGAAGCCCTTTGAGGAGGAGCAGCTGGTAGTGGGACTTCTTGGTGATGTCAGAGATGTGAGGAGAGAAAGAGAGTGTGGCGTTGAAGATGGCACCAAGGTTTTTTGCCTCGCAGGAAACCAAAGGAGGAGGGCCCAAGGCGGTCTGCTATAGTGAGAGAGGAAACGCATAGGCAAGGGTCTCTGTCTTAGTGGCATTAAGGCCGAGATCATTGGAGGCGCACCAATCCTGAATCGTGGATAGACAGTCACGAATGAGCAAGAGAGGAGAGGAGGCTGAGGGGGGCCTGAAGGAAAGCTGAGTCATCCGCATAACACTGAAAGTTAGAGGAGAAGGTAGATATCAGGGAGGCCAAAGTGGCCAAGTAGAGGTTAAAAACCAGCGTGAGAGGATAGAGCCCTGGGGAATGCCACAGGTAGAGAGAGGTGGCAGAGAGAATGGGACCAAGATGGACCTGGGAGCGGAGGGGCGTCCAAGTGGAAGGAGGTAAGTCACTCTAGGGACTGATCCATGATGCTCAGGTTCTCACAGAGTCGATTGATCAGGATGGCGACGCTGACCCTGTCAAAAGCAGAGGAAAGATGAAGGATGAGAACAGAAGGAATGCTGGAATCAAGGTTAGAGAGCAGCAAAGGTGTTAAGGAGAGCAGTTTCCTTGCCTCTGGCAGCTCTGAAGCCAGACTGATGGTCATGGAGACAACCAACAGATTCAGTGTGGAGAGTAAGCTAGGAGATGGCAAGCTTTTCCAAGTGTTTGCTCAGGAAAGGGGTGATGGAGATTGAGCAATAGCTTGCCGGGCAGGTAGGATCAGCAGACGGCCTCTTGAGGAGTGGGTGCACAAGGGAGTGCTTTAAGGGAGAGGGGAACATTGCAGTGGCGAAAGAGTGATTACAGAAATCGGCCAAGGCTGGAGCGAGGGTGTCAATATGGGCTTTGATGGTTCTGGAGGAGCAGCGGAGCACCTGTTTGGACGACACTTTCATAGATTGGACTTGTCTAGAAACCTCGTCAGGTGTTGTCAGAGAGAAAGAGAAAAAATGAGGAGAGGTAGAGATGGCGAAAAGGGGCCGAGAGAGGAAGAGGAGATAGAGGACAGGATGTCCTGAGATTTAGCAGAGAAGTGAGAGGCCAGAGCTGTACAGAGGGCCTGGGAGGGAACAGGAGAGGTATAGACCACAACAGGATTGACCAGTTCCTTGCAGATTTTAAAGAGTTTGGCCGTGTTGTTAGAGGCCGCGGGACACATGCTTTAATGTGTGCTCTCTTCTTGATGAGTGTTATTGCTTCGACTGGCATTTTGCTGCAACCAGTCTAGGTATGCCTAAATGTGGCCTGGCATGCTTTACTATAATGTTATTACGTGTTTACAATGGTCTACATTGTGCAGCCAGTTGGACATGTTTTGATTGTGGCATGGCATTCTTAATTGCAAAGCATTAATGTTCCTGTGCACTGTTGGTGACTTGCATGTATTGGATTGCAAACACTCTGGCTTTATAGCCAATTTATCTCAGAAAGTGTGCTGTATATTGCATTAAAACACATATTTATATCTTTCTCCCAGTGCAGTCTGCGGCATACCCCTTCAGCAGCACGTTCATGCGTATTGCGCAAGCGTGACAATCTAGGCCGGCCCAGAGTGTGGCGCGACCCGTGATTTGTTGCCGAGTTGGGGGCCCCCTCAGCATGGCTCTCAGGGTGGCCCCCACATTTTGTGTTACGCCACTGCAATGACACTAACAAAAAACACAACTGTGAACCACTATGTTACTCACCGGAATTAAGTCAGTCTAAGAACAATAGCTGTTTGCAAGAATTTCCCGTAAAGGTTCACTCCATCTGCAATCCGGAAGAGGAAAAACTTTCCCGGTAATAATTCGGATTTTAGATTTATTAGATAAAGGACATGATGTATCACATTTGGAATTAAGAGAAAGAAAGGGTTCCATAAGTCAAATACTTACAGAAATTGATAGAACGGAAGGATTCATCTTAGCTAGGGAGTCTTTCATGATCCCGAATCCCTTGCTTGCTTGCTAAAGAACTAAGCAGGCTTCTTGTGAAAAAAGCACACAGTTTCCCCCTGACGCTCACATAGAAACCATTGCTATTCCTGTGCACACTACTGAAATCAATCTTAACCCTAATGATTCTAAAAACTGCTCATGTTGTATTTCTAACATGAATATGGAGTTAGAGGCCTTGAGGGACACCATAGATGAACTAAAGCATAATATTATATTGCCTAAAAAAAGCAGAATACTTCCTCAGTCTCTGAAATTGAGCAGCCTGACAGTCCCTCTGCGCTCCTAAAAGTAATGGAGCAGATAGAAAACAAAGATACCTCTGTCTTGGGCATACAAGATAGTGCTGTGTTCATGTCCCGTCGCGCAAAGAAAATGCACTTACGTGCTATAAAACGGTCAGAAAAAAGACAAAAAGAAGCATTGCTTTGCTCAAAACTAGGAAAAAAAAGGAAAGATGCTAGTAATCTGACCATCAACAAATTCATTTGTTCTAAAGAGACACATGTGGAGAAATTAAATGGAGCTAACAATGAAGAGTCCTTCGATGTGGCCCAACTATCTGCAGAGAGCCAACCAGCACTACTACCTGCTGTAACTAAGCAGTTAATGCGCCCAACACTACGGGGTAATACCATGATAACAGCACCTACTACCTCCAAATCTTCCACTAACATCTCGCAAAACACTCCTTGTGCTAAAATTATTACTAACACCATTGATTGTATAAATGAAAATACATCTATGACCTCTCTGAGCGTAAAGACTCAAAAAAACTTAAATGCCTACTTTTCAACTAAATGAAGGAGTTGTACGTCTGTTGTTCTGACATCTCCCATTAAGGTACTGCCTCCGGCGCAGAGTTCTAGTGAACTACCTCAAGCGCTTTCTAAAGCTTACGATGTGTCTCGGAATAGAAGATCTTATCTGGAAGCATGTGTAGCAAACCAATGCATAGGTGAACTTCTTCTGATCATAGGGAATTTATTATAATCAATGGCGCTAGCAAAGTTAGCAATCTATCAGGGAACACCATTCAATCGAATGCCGTTGACTTGATTAACATACAACGAAATAGTATGAATTCCATATTGACAACTCACAGTGAGTATAATACCCATCTACACGGGGCAGGGACCTTTAGGGAATGTACTAACATGCTCCCGAAACCTATTGATACTGAAAATCGTGCGCAAATCTTAAGAACTTTGAGAAAGGCTTTAGAGGAAGGATCGATCACTTCTGAAACTGTAATTAAGGAATTTGCACTAAAAACTCATGTTGCGCCCCCTCCATCCTTCTGTAACGTGGCAAATTCTATTTCTTCTCTACCTACAGTGAATAAAACCACGGTTGGGAACGATACATTTTCCCTAGGGGGCCCGACTATAGCTACTTCAATAAATAATCAAGTGACTTCAAATGAAGTACATATCATTGGCCTCAAAGGCAACGCTGAACTTCTTGAAAAGGCAGGAATCAATTGTATGTACTTCCGTGGGGTATTATCTCGCATCCCGCAGTTGAGAAGCCTGACAACCGCAGACCTTACAAGGATCTCTCACTGGCCAGGCATAATAACTGCAGAATGCTATGTTATCTCCCATCTGCAACTATCTTGAAATTTATATGGTCATGTACATCTGAGCTTAAAGAATTGAGATTCACTTTATTTACATTTAGTAATAGTGCACAGGAATTTGTAGTTCAACCAATACCGGGACAAGTCTCCAATGTGGGTAATCTCCTAGAAAGTAAATCCAACACTAACAATGGGAAGCAATGTTTTGCTCAGTTGCTGGAATTAGCTGGGAGAAATAAAGGTATGATATGTGTCCAACCAATGTTAAGAATGATCTTGAACACTAAAATGGTGTTGTCAGTAGCCTAGCCATCTGTAAAAAGAGAGTTTAGCATTATTTAATGCGGATTCCACAATCTTCAAAAATGGAACGCTACTTATCTGTATCAATACCCATGTGTGATCTTGCTAAAGGGAAACAATGAAAATGGATGCATTGACAATAGCAGGGTTTAGAACCTTTTGTTCATACGCAATTAGGGCGAATTCCGGCCGTCCATCTGGCGGACTCGCAATAGCTATTAACAATAATATTGCATGCCATTCGCAACTAGTTTGGGAATCCGGTAATATTCTGGTTGTATTACTGAACCTTCCGAATAATAAATTTAAATCTATTCTGTTTGTAAACCTATATTGAAATCCTGCTGCTATTACAATTGAGCCCATGCTCAATGAAATGGACAAATGTTTGAGAACTCTGTTTTTGGAGAGGGGGACTGTAAAATCATAATTGGGGGGGACTTAAATTCTGTATGTAATCGCAGATTACCAAGCAAGCAGTGCATTAAGCATAGCTAAAATGAGAGGTAGGAGGTGGATCTCGTATTTCAACGATTGGGATATAGATATTGTCGACTATGATGTTAAAGGCCACACAACATACTTGAAAAAGTCGATGATCGATTATTTTTGCCTATCTCATACCATCAGTCATTTAGTGGGTCCCTTGACCATCTACCGCATCAAATATGGGGATCATGCCCTTCTATCTATAAGCATATACATGGACTTGTGGGATGTATTGACCCACTTTTGCTCTGCTATGCTGCATCACTGTGTTATGATGGTGCCAGAAAACAGCAGAATGGCCGCAAAACCTTTGTGCACACCAAAACCTCTGAAAATCGTACTTTGCAATGCACAAAAAGATGGCTGCCCATTCTGCCACGCATGTTGTCAGTGGTGGAACAGAGATCTCACTCCTGAAATATGTCACTGGGCTCCTCAACAATTGAAAATGGAGTACAGAAGGAAAAAGCAGGGCTTTGCTAAATGAAAGCCAGAATCTTGTTTTAAATCCCTTTCTCTTTGTTGCTGAAACTGCAGAATGCCGGTACAGAACACTTTCAAACATCCAACATTTTTGCTGGGTGCTACAATTCACTTAGTTTAAGAAATCATTGTGAATTTACAAGTTCCTGAAAAGCTGAAAGCATAAAGAGATTTCCATAAGCAAAAGTGGCCTGTCTGTGGATCTGTCAAAAATCTCTGGGTGCAGTCCCCTGGGCCGCCTGAATGACAGCTGTCAGGAGCCTGCCTGATTAAACTTTAAACATGTATAAACTGAAATCAAATGTTTGCAATCTAAGAGGCCTGTTACTGAGAGGAACCCATGTTGTAATTGTTTTGATCCCAGGGTTTAAAATCTTGAATAAGTATTCTAGCTGTGATTTGGTACAAGTTCGTTTTGTGTTAAGGGAAAATTCAACAGAAGTAACAGTTAAATTAAACCTGGCTGAAGCTACCAAACTGGAAGAACAGGTTTTTTCACAGAAGGAAGTTCTTTCCTCCCAGCAGGAAATCACACAGAAGCATTAATTATGGGGTAGGAAAGAACCTGGGCTACAGAGGCATGAGGAACAATGAGCAGCTGCAACTAAGGAAATGCGAGGTACGAAGACAGTCGTAAATTGCCTCTGCCAAGAGAAAACAGGGAGGAGACTGCTCTGGACTGCAGGGAGACAAAAAGAGGCGGATCCAAACAACCATCGGTGGCTGGACATTAACAAAGAACATTTTTTTTTTAAGACTTATAACTTGCCCGTTAAAATTTGTGAATCTAAATTTTGGCTGCACGTTTCAAGAGGCAGCAAAATCGTGTGACATGTTCTGGAAAGAAACGGCAAGAAATGTGATTTTACGCAAAATGTATTTCCGCTAGAATTATGAAACTGTATACACTTATGTCCATGGTAAACGTGCACACTTGTAGGAATTTGCTGAAAAATTGGACATTGTGTTCCTGATGAAAAGGGCAAAATTATGTGAAAAGCAGAGACAAGATCCCACAACTACAGGGTTTTGAGGAGTAGCTGCTATGTAAAATATGTAATCTGTATATGTGATTGTTATGAAGGATGCACATGTGTAAATATAGATTGTGCCAAAAGTAGATTTTGTGTTCCAGGAGCTAGGGGTGGAATCTCAGCCTCATAAACTCACACCATAAAGGTGACACTCTGTTTCTCTCCTCCTATCAAGGCAGAGAGTAGACTCTGACTCAATCGCCTGTCAAAAGGGGCAAGCTTAGGCTAAACCAGCCCACACACCCCCTTTATCATAGCATAAGTAGACACAGCTCACCACTCAAAAAGACAGACAGATTCACTCACTATCCTGATGCTGGCGGAGCACCCTGCTGCTGAACTCTACATCTTCCTTACTCCAGACTCCAGAAACTTGGCAAAGCAGAAACCCATAGCATAGCTGAACCATTTTCAGCTAGGCCTCAAAATTCCAGAACCAGAACCCCACAAACCTAAGGGGAAGCATCATAATACAGCCGGGCTGCACTGTTACTGCATGCCTGCTGAAAATAATTATCATCAGAATCAAGAAGGGCAGATCCAGTCCTGTGCCGTGCTGTGACCAGAGGGCCTTGCAGATCCAATTCAGTCCTGTGCCGTGCTGTGACCCGAGTGCCTTGCAGATCCGATCCAGTCCGATGTGCCCAGCCATCTGTGCGAAACCAGATCCTGATGAAGAAACCTGACCAGAATCTTGACTGACCAGAATCCTGACGGTTCAATTTAAAAACATATCCAGTGAGTATCTATAGAAAGAATTGCGTCACTGGGATATGCACTTTGCATAGTCAATCCCTATCTTAAACCCATCCTATCTTCTATCCAGAACCTGTATTGTTAGGAGTATTTTTGAATTGTCTGAACTCTCTATCCAAACCATCCCATCTTTCCTCCACAACTAGTTCTGTTAAAACTGTCTTTGCGCTGATCTTTTCTCATCTGAAGAAGGCGAGTTTCCTTCGCAGGCAGTCATTCTGATCAAGTGACTGTGTTCCTGTGTGGTATTCGTTTTGTTCATAGTCATCCTCTAGTGTAAGAAACCCTTTTGTCATTTTAAAAGTGCATTCCTGTTTTCCATTCTACCCTCTCTCTTCCTATCTCTTTACATTACCTATCGGGGGTTGAGGGGTGTGCAGGGGGAACCTTTAACCACAGTGCTATCCGACCTGAAACCACAAACAAGTATTATCTTCTGTGCTGAATTGTTTTGCTCACTACTTACTCCTTGTGTATTAAAGAGATTATTCCGTGTTACCTCACCCCATTGGTGAGTGTGGTGTACCTATTAATACCTATTGTGATAAGATTGTAAATACATAAATAAATCTTTACCTTTGCAAACCAATTCCTGGTTCAGTGTGATCGGGGGGGGGGGGGTTCCAGGAGAAGGGCGTGATATGAGTTGTATATCGTTCAGAATAAAGAACTTTTAGGCAAAAATAAATAAGGATTTCAGTTGTGCACTAGATGCTAGGCGTTGATTTGGGTTGGATGTTGCTCATGCATTAACATTCTCAGAGATACTTTGTAATACTACATCATTGCGTGGATCCCTGGGTTATGTAAACAATTTACCAAATATGTGTCTAGTGACATCAAAAAAAATCATATAGATGACTCTATGTCGCTTGTTCAAAGAGAAGCCAATGTGGCAACTATTATCACTAATGCACTGCAATATTTTAGAGTCAAACGCCTAGTAGATGGTAAAAACCATCTCCATCACTTCGTTCCTACATGTAAAATACTGAAAAGGGAAACAAAACAGATAATTGAGGAACTTAAAACACAATAATCAGAACTTTCCTAATTATCATACGCTGCGGAAATAGCTATTGCAGAAATATAAAAACAAGATGAGAGGTGCTCGTATATTGAGTTATAACAACGAAAACTGCGCACTGATCAAGGCAATATGCAAACTCGACACAAGGTTTATTTGTCAAACTATTAAAAACTCAAAGCATAAGAATATAGTCCGGTCTTTAAATGTCATCTCGGCAAGGACCTGGTGGAACTATATCACTGCTAAATTCGAACTCATGGTCAGATTTAAAACACTTGCATATCATCCATTGTGTTACAAAGAGTTGGGGCAACTAAAAGGGTCATTATATGATATATAATGGGCAATTGGTAAACTCACGCTTTCAAAAGCTGCGGGTAGCAACCATCTTGAAGGCGAAGTTTGATTTGATTATTTCAACTGGAAACATTCCCCACTCTTGGGTAACCTCTAACATTATTCCTATTTTTTAAAAAGGGGATCCACTTTACCAGGGAATTACCGTCCTATTTCTTTAATAGACACAGAAGGAAACATTTTTGCTATACTGCTCTTGTATGAACTTGAACAATACATTTAACTACATGTTTCTATTTGAAATTCCAAACTGAATTCAGAAAAGATATGAGTACCACCTTGAACGCTACCATCATGTCGCACATACTATCCGGAGCAAAACATAAGGGCGCTTGTCCAGTATACATAGCACTTATAGATATGTCTCCGACCTTCAAATCTGTTGTCAGAAACATAGTATGGAGCAAATTGGAGAAGTTGCGAATTCCGCCCTTATTAATCTATTGGATAGTACAACTTCACACAGATACATCGTATAGAATCAGGATTACAGGCAAAGGGGAGACAACTGATCTAATAAAAACATATATCACATTAAAACAGGGTTGTAACCTAGCTGCTACTCTTTTCAACCTTTACTTGGCTGATTTGGATCACTGCTGGAGAGAGGAAAACCTTTTTTCAATCAAACTAGGTTCACTACGCATACAGTGGTTAGCTTTTGCTGACGATATTGTCATCTTTGACCCTACTCCAGTAGGCCTCCAAATGAAATTAGATCTATTTCACAAATTCGCTGGAGCCCACAACCTGAGTCCAAACCCGTCTAAAATGGCTATTATGTCATTTGGAACAAAGAAAAAGTCTAAACAATATCGTTTGGAAATAGTAAATACAATGATACCTCAGCTCACTAACACCATTTATCTTGGATATTACATCTCAAATAAGAATTCAATTAAGCTTTGGATGGAGCAATTAAATTTAAGGGCTAGACCTCTACTTTCGTAGTTGAAAATAATATTCATGAAATACTGTAAATATTCCCTAGAACCGGTAATCGATTTCTTTAATTTAAAGGTCGAAAGGGTGCTGCTTTATTCTTTGAATATATGTTTATTGGACATGAATAAGAGCTTAGATTCACTACAAGGACGACTTCTGAAAACTGCTCTCCGTCTTCCATTGGCAGTGCCAAATAGTTTAATAAGACATGAGCTGGGACTTATTTCACTCTCTTGCAGAAGGAAATGGCGACAATTATCAAATTATGCCAAAATGAGCATTCCCCCTTCTAACTCTCTATGTCATAATCAGAAAATGATCTTATCGACAACTAATATCCCCTCTGTTAACTTATACCATGAAGAAATGCAAGCTATCTTAGGTGAATTGAATATAACACTTGTGCTTAAGACCGGGTTATGCTAAAAAGAAACAATTTGAGCACAATTGGTGTAATACTCTTGAAGAAATAAAAAAGTACAGATCTTACTCGGAGTATGCCAGATTTACAAAAAAAAAAGAGTTCTGCGATATAGCTATCTTGACTCTTTTCCATGCAATCACACCCCAAGTCTTTATATGCGGTTTAAATTTAATCAATATCGTACAAGAGAAAGGACGGGACAATGGAATAAAGATAAGGGAGAAGAGGTTTTATTGAAATGCTGCTTTCTATCATGTAATGAAACTTTGGAAACATTGAAACATTTAGTGTTGTTTTGTACCCATTTTAAAACTGAGAGAACTAATTTGCTAAGAAAATGTGTTAATATCGATTTTGAGGTTTGCTTGGAAGCTCTTTGGGCTAGGATGATGAATGGCAATTACAGGCCTCTGACATTTGCTCTTGGCTGGTTGTTAAAATATATATAAAGCGAATTGGAAAAATTCTTGTTGTAAAAAAACGAATTGAGCAAGAATTATGCATAGTGAACCCTAAATTGACATATGGGTTTATAAACAAAATAGAATGGTATTTTGAATTTATGATTTAGTAACTTACCTAAGTTCAATGAACGATGTATTCTTAGGCTTTTAGCTAACATGATTGTTTTTAAATATGTATATAAACATACTTTTATCAGAATTGTTTTATATTACTGTTTCGTAAAGGTTTTGTATGAACCATAAGCAAATAAAAATAAAAAAATAAAAATAACTAGCAGACTGTAAAAGAGAGAATTATTGGCGACCTAGTAAAACGTGAAAGTGTTATTGATTTTCAGGAATGGGTTGACTCTTTTGACATGACAATTGCTCAGTTAGTTATGACTGATAAAGAATGCCAAACAGATAACCATATAATGCAGATAGCTTCTAATAAGGTGGAGGTAGGTTGCCAAACATATAACCATAGAATGCAGATAGTTACTAATAAGGCAGAGGCAAGTTGTCAAACTGACTTGAATTATGCCATTAACATACTGGCTATAAATGAAGTATCTCAGGGACCAGTCCCCAGTAAAGTTACGTCGCATGGACCCATTATCCCGGTTTGTGAGATGACCGTTGACTCTTTTAAATCATTGGATCCCAGGAAGTCTACGAACAAACAGCCTGCTCCTCACTGGGCAGAGACCTACGCATAAGAAAGTCTTCTATGCCAGAGGTCATGGATCCCATATTAAAGGAATTGACTTTGGACTGAAGAAACATAGTCCTTGTGAATGCTAATAAACTGGAAAGACCGGAACCCAGAGAAGCTTTGCAGAATAAAGTCCTGGCTTGGTTACGATAAAAAATTGGTGAAAGTTGTATCAGAGCTATGGACTGAAACTATGGACCTTAGATTCCTGCTCAGAGTCCATATCAAGGAGTGGTCCTTAAATAGTGGCTCAGATTGTATTATTATTGGCTGTGGCTGCAGCAATCTTCCATCCTTTCTGAATTGTTGTAATAACCTAGGAAAACTGCCATCTAACTCAAATTTAAGAATTGTAATTTGTGTGATTTGTTTTATATCTGTCTTCTGTTTTTGTGTACTTTTATATGTTTTATATATAATTGTCTGTGACGTAGTGCTCTGAGGCCCATGGGCGAGTTGGCACTGTAAAAAAACTAACAACAAACAAACAAATCCCTACTGTTTACAATGACAAAGGTTACATTGTGAAAAATTTCTATAATTGACGAGGTCAAAGGGTAAATGGTGCAACATCTTTGTTATTTGTAGAATTTCTTCTATATAAAAGCACAAAGTGTAAATAGTGCAGAATCTCAACTATTGACCAGGGCGAAGGGTAAATAGTGCAGAATCTCTACTACTTACCAGGACGGGTAAATGGTGCATATTATCCACAATTTACAAGAATGCCAGGGAAGATCTGACGGGGGCCCTATAAAAGATCTCGTCAGCAGTAGCCATTGTCCTAGTAAATAGTGAAGTGTTGCTATGTTTATCAGGGCAAATGGTAAATGCTGAAGAATCTCTACTATTTACCAGGACGAAGGATACATAGTGCATTTGTCCTTATATTAACAAGAACAACATGTGGTCAGCTTTGAAAATGTCTTAGAGGGGAGACAGACAGCTGTACCCATCGTCTTGGCAAATAGTAAACTGTTCAAACATTAACAAGTTCAAAGGGTACTGTTTACCAGGACAAAGAATAAATAGTGATAATTATCTACTATTTACAGGTACTCCATAGAAGTAGCTCTGAAATAGCTTTAGAGTGGGGTGCAATTGGTATGTAGCTCAGGAGTCTGGCTTCCTGCGACTTGCAAACGTCATTGGTCCAACATGGAGCAGGTGGATGTGAGCCCTTAGTCTGCATTTAAGCACTATGAAGCCAGCCCACACCACATCAATGGCTCTCCTGCCCCGACAACAAAAGCACCCGAGGAAGAAGAGCAGCTTGGACCACAGACAGAGCACATGGCAAATGTTTGCTCAGCACCCAGTGGCGGCAATCTGTTCAATCCTGTGCTCAACATGTGTTGCAGAGTGCTACAGAATTGGTGAAAGGAATGCAGAGTTCTGGGGCCCTGCTTTCCTCAGCCTGCAAACATCATCGACCCGACTTGTACGACTAGGGTAGGCATCACGCCCCTCAACATGGCTCGGACCAGGGCAGGCTCAGTGAAGCGAAGCTGACAAAGGGTAATGCCTCTTAGCATATTCGCCATGCTCACTGTCCACTCAGCATCACCACCCTTCATGATGTCAGGATGCCAGCCTGTGTACACTTTGACTGCTTTTGTACATCAGTAAGCTCTTTTCTCTCTTAGATTTCCTTCCCTCGCACGTCCCCCTCCTTATAGTACTTACATGCCAATCAGACTCCACCCATCCTCGCGTCCCCTCTATCACTTGCTACTGGCCTATTAAATCTGTCGTTGGTCACGAAAGGCCTATTTAAACTGCGTTTTTTTTTACTACCAGCCTACTACATTGTGCTACATTGTACTACAAGGTAAGCACTGCCTCCCTGTGATTCTTCTGGTCTGCCCCCTGCGATCCTGCTACACTAACTATGCTCCTGCCTATCCTACTTCTCTTCATCACTGTTCTATCTCTCCCTTTCTCATGGGGCCTCTGCCTACCTCCATGTGCAGTCCCACTGCTTCCTCAGTCCTGCCACTCCCTCTGTTCCATCCTCATCCTCCAGTCACCGTCTAAACAGCACCCTCTCCCTTGCATCCTGCCATCTCAACCTTCATCTATCTGTCACGACCCTCGCCCAAAACCCCCTCTGGCAAACCCATTGGCCAGGTGGAGTCAGGACTCGGGCCTCTAGAGCCTGGCATCCTCTTCAAAAGCCCTCATGGGTCCAGTCCTGACACCTATGGCGCGAGGTTCATACACCATGAAAAACAATGTGCTTGGGAACTACTTTATTGTATTGTCAGCCAACATGGAGGCATCCACATAGCTTGGTTCCTAAGAACCAAGCTATGCGGACTAGTGTTTTGGGTGTGGTAGCCTAGGGACTACTTTACCTGGACTATTTTGTTGGGGATATTTAAACCACACCCGAGCAAGACAACACGCTTCGCGTTACTTTGCAGCTTGCTATGTGATGCTCACCGTGTCCAGCTATTCCCTCGAAAGTCGGAGAAGCAGAACCTGCAAGGAGACAAAAGGAACATCATTAGCAGCAGCATCTTACCTGCGGTCTTCATCTTTAAACACTCGCAGCTACTGAGAACAGCTTCCTCAAATCTGCATGCCTCCCGGACAGAACAACCTGAAAGAGGAAGATAGAGGCAACATTAAAGGAATGGTTCGCCCAAAAAATGTTATTGCAAAAAAAGATGGGCAATAATAAAAAAAATTGATTGGCACTTTTTTTTTAAGTCGCTATGTAAAATTTTGAGAAAATGAAGCTCAAAGGGAAGCACATGGGGCATCCATTTTGTGAAATGGATGCCCGCCGCTGTGCTTGCTTTGGCTTTTGCGACACTAATGAAGGAAAAGCCAACCAGCTGTAGTAAACAAAAGCTACCACTGGGTGGCTTTTCCTTTATTGGTGCTGGGACTCGGATGACGGAGACCGGAGACTACATGCAGAAAAGCTGCAGCTGCATCTCGGTAAGTGCTATTTTTTAAATAAAAATAAACACTGCAGCTTTAAAAACATTGTATTTATGTTTGCGGTAGCTTTTGAAGCTACCGCTCACATAAATACAGCGTTATTGTGTTTGAAAACGCTGCAGTTTTTCTTTCCAAGTCTCTCAGGCTCCTCCGGCTTGGAGGAGCCTGAGAAACTTGGAAAGAAAAAGCGCAGCGTTTTTGAAACACAACTGTGTTGTGTTTCTGCTGCCGTGGCTGTCACTTTGGGTCTCCGGTGCTCCCCCAGGGGAGCACCAAAGACCCAAAGTGAAAGCCAAGGCAGCAGAAACACAAAGCGGTTGTGTTTCCATGCCACAGTGTTTCTGCCTAAAGCTGTTTTCCCATTTGGGGCTCTCCGGCTCCCCACGGGAGCTTCAACAGCTACCGCAAACATAAATACAACTTTTTTAAAGCTACAGTTTTATTTCTAAGTTTTTCGGGCTCCTCCAGCCTGGAAAACTTAGGAAAAAAAATGCAGCTAGTGCTTATTTTTTAAAAAATAAATAGCACTTACCGAGATGCAGCTGCAGCTTTTCTGGCTGTAGTCTCCCGTCGGCGTCCTCCGAGTCCCGGCACCAATGAAAGAAAAGCCACCCAGTGGTAGCTTTTGTTTACTACAGCTGGCTGGCTTTTCCTTCATTACTGCTGCAAAAGCAAGCACAAACTGCTCAAAAGGCTTACCTGGCTGGTCGCCTCTCGGCTGGCACCACTCCGGACATTCCACTTGCGCTGAAGAACACCGCGACCTACAAGGAAGGAAAACACAGGTTGGCAAAGGCAAGACTTCGCAGCGCTGCGCATAGTGCTTACTTACTGCATCATTGCGCTCTTAATGCGCCATCATTTACTAGCGGGACTCAACCATAGCCAGTTTGCCGCGCTGAAGCTCTGCATGCCTAAGGGAGAAAAAAGAGACATTTTAAACGAAGAAAGGCATGCAGGATAGCAACAAAACTGAAGAACAGCAATAAGACCTACCTGAACAATATCAAACGGGCCGGCGTCAGTGAAGTAACTGGACCGCACTCCCCCATGAAAGACAACGCGCCCCTGGAAAGAAGGCAGGACGGAGAGCACCCCTAATTCTACCACAAGGTGAGGAGAGGGTGCCAGAGGGACTGAAATCATACGGGGGTGGAGGGAGGATACTTACCCCAGTCGGTCAGTCTTGAACAAAGTCCTCCTGTATTTTCAGGCAGAACCTTCCCCGCAGACCACATCAGGGCAAAGCTGAGAAGCATACCAGCGAGTAACCCGGCTGGGTGGCGTCCCTGTGGATACCAGGTAAGCGTAACAGAACGCGAAGCCTACCATAACAAATCCACCTGGGCGCCATGGAGACATCAGAAATGGACCAATTAGCCCAATTATTAGGAGAGCTTCGTGCTGAGTTTCATTCTGCCCGACAAGAGACTAATGCCCTCCGGAGAGACCTAATAGTGACCAAAGAACGCACTGAAGAGATTAGCAGGCAATACTTGCAATCACAGGCAGGACAGATGCCTCTACCTGGAAGCAATCCAACGATGCAAAACCCTGCCATACCACCCACTCCGGTACAGATCACGCTACCTGGAACAGTGCCTCTGGCACCACCAGAAAGTTTCTCAGGCGACCCACGGAAGTATGCTGCATTCATCAATCAGTGCCGCCTTCATTTTCTTTGTAGGCCTGGAGCACTTCCAAACGACCAAGCTCGGGTAGCTTTTGTCTTATCATGCCTGAGTGGTAGTGCAGCAGATTGGTCGGTGCTGTTGGTAACCCATGACGTTCCTCTATTACATGACTTTGGGGGTTTCCAGAGGGAAATGGAAAAACATTTTGCTCGCCATACCCAGGAACAAGCAGTAGACAATGAACTCTTGTCCCTCCGACAGGGGAATCAGGACTTGTTAACGTACATTGCTACTTTCAACAGACTGGTTGCCGAAGCTAGGTGGCCAGAAAACAAAAGAACCACGTTATTCCATCGAGGCTTACGAGGCGAATTAAAGGACGTTTTAGCCCAGGTGGTTGATCCACCCAGAGACTGTGCAGAATTCATAAATCTGGTTGTGCAGCTAGACCACCGGTTGCAGAACCGAAAGGCAGACCGGTCTAAGACGGACCCTCGGACGGTGTATGTTCGACCAAGGGAAAACACACCCTGTGTACCTGAAAATGTTGTAGAACCCATGCAGATTGGAGGGATACAGCCTCCATTAACAAAACAAGAGCGGGACAAAAGAAGACAACAACAGCTTTGTTTGTATTGTGGGAAACCAGGACATTTCCTGAAGGACTGTCCAGTAAAACCCCCGAGAAGAACAGTCGGGGCCAAAGAGAAGGACGAAGCTAAGGAATCGGAAAACTACCAAGCTCGACAAACGTATATGTCAGTTTGTCGAGTGAGAAGAAAGAGTTGCTGACCTCGCACTTTGCAATACCAGTGATCTTAATTAACCACCAACAGTTGTCAAGAATGCATGCCGTTGAAGCATACATCGATAGCGGAGCAGTTGGAAATTATATTGATCAAGAACTGGCAGCAGAGATGGAGCTTCCTTTGTGTTCTAAGCCAACTATGGACAAGGTAACCACCGTGGATGGGACAGGAATCGCTTCCGGACCAGTAACCAGGTGCACAGCCATGGTAACCTTGCTGTGCCAGGACGGACATCGGGAGTCTATTTCATTCGATCTCATCAAGGCACCTAAGTTCAGGCTAATACTAGGGATGCCATGGTTGGTTGCTCACAACCCTTTGATAGACTGGCGGCCACGAAAATTAACCTTCCCCAGTGACTGCTCCCCTGCCTGCTATTACCAAGAGGAGAAACCCAACGTCTGTATCCCCATGACTCCCGGAGCGACAGTATCAACCCTGGGAGCAACTAATACCTTGCCAAGTGAATACCATGATTTCCAGGATGTTTTCCGAAAGGACCAAGCCAATACATTGCCACCGCACAGGCCCTATGACTGTCAGATCGACCTTGTTCCTGGTGCGCAAATCCCTTACGGCAGGATCTACGCTCTCACAGAACTAGAAAACCTTCATTTGAAATCCTATAGACCAGTACCTTGCAAACAGATTTATCCGTCCTTCGAAGTCCCCCACAGCCAGTCCTTTGTTCTTCGTATCGAAAAAGAAAGTAGACTTGAGAACCTGTATTGACTACCGCGCATTGAACCAGATCACCATGAAGAACTGCTACCCCTTGCCACTTATTCCTGAGATGCTAGACCAAGTTAAAGATGCCCATATTTATTCGAAATTGGACCTTCGAGGAGCATACCAGCTGGTCCAAGTCAGAAAAGGAGATGAATGGAAAACCGCCTTCCGTACTAAGTACGGCTTGTTTGAATATCAAGTCATGCCCTTCGGGTTATGCAACGCTCCTGCGGCATTCCAGTATTTCATGAAGGACGTCTTAAGGGAGTTAATTGATGTGTGCGCCTTAGTGTACATAGACGACATCTTAGTATACTCAGCCTCGGAACAAGATCATGTCAGGCACGTTCGTTCAGTCCTCACCAACTCCGTCAACATCGCTTGTTTGCAAAGCTTGAAAAATGCTTTTTTCACGTCACCGAAGTAGAATTTCTTGGTTTTATCCTTACTCCAGGAGGCATCAGAATGGACGTGCACAAGGTAGATGCCATTCTGAAATGGCCTTCACCGACGTCTCTGAAAGGGGTACAAAGCATGCTGTGCTTTGCGAACTTCTACCGCTGGTTCATCCCAGACTTCTCTCAGGTTGTGCACCCAATCACAGTACTATTACGAAAAAACAATAAAAAGTTTGCTTGGACCGAAGAAGCAGAAGAAGCCTTTCAGGAACTTAAACAAAGGTTTACCTCCACTCCAATCCTGCAACATCCTCGTCCAGACCTCCCTTATGTCGTTGAAACGTATGCGTCCAGTCTCGCAATGGGGGCTGTTCTTTCACAGAGAGACCCGGAAACCGGCCAGCTACATCCTGTGGCCTTCTGAAAAAGTTCTCACATCCAGAGATTAATTATGCCATCACGAACAAGGAACTCCTGGCTATCAAATCCGCCTTTAAAGACTGGAGGCACTACCTTGTGGGGGCCAGACACACCATTACAGTCATCACAGATCACTGAAACCTGCAATATCTCAAAACAGCCAAGGCCAGGTCCTCGCGCCAATTACGGTGGGCCCTTTTCTTCGCCGAATATGATTATGTAATCACATTTCGACCAGGAGTCAGAAACGGAAAGGCGGATGCCTTATCTCGCATGGGCATAGATGAAATAGTATTTACAACTCCAGACCCAGTACCTATTATGCCTGAAGACAAACTCTTGGGTATCACGACAGCCTTAACACAAGCAGAACTATGAAAAGAAATCCAACGGACAATGAATCCTGATGCCTACCTCGCACGGCAAACTCAAGGAGAACAATATACCATCAAGGACCATCTACCCTTTTTTAGGGATCACCTATATGTACCCAAGAAGGAATTACAACAGCATATTATTTCAAACTATCACGATTCACTGATCGAAGGGCATCCTGGGATCGCCAAAACCCTAGCTAAGGTGAAAGAGAACTTTTTGTGGCCTACCTGGCGTAAGGACATCATTCAGTTTATTCAGTCCTGTGGTGTCTGCACCCAAAATAAATCACAGAAACAAAAACCATCTGGTCTCCTACAACCACCATTGGACATGCCTCCAGTTCCATGGCACACTCTTTCCCTTGAATTCATCACTGATCTACCTCCAAGCCAAGGGTTCAACACCATCCTTGTAGTTGTGGACTTATTCTCGAAGATGGCCCATTTTATTCCTCTCAAAGGCCTCCCAGATGCAGCCACTTTAGCAAAAGTGTTCCTGGAGGGCGTGGTTAAGCTACATGGCTTCCCTTCGGTTCTGGTCTCTGATCGAGGCAGAGAGTTTGTTTCAAACTTCTGGAAAAAATGTTGTGCAATTCCGCAGATCGACGTTCGGCTATCCACCAGTCACCATCCCCAAACGGACGGCCAAACCGAGAGAACCAATCAGACATTCGAGCAATATTTACAGTGCATGCTGCACCACGAACAAAGGAATTGGAAAGACCTACTATGGATAGCCGAATATGCATATAACAATTCTTTGCATTCAAGCACGGGACAAACGCCCTTCTATACCCTTTATGGCAGACATCCATGTACCTCTGAACTAGACTTTCCAGCCAGCTTGGAAATGCCAGCGGTAAAGACTCTACACACAACCATTACTCAGGCTTTCAAAAGGGCAAAGGATTACCTTATTCATGCCAAAGAAAAACAAAAGAGATTCGCCAACCAACACCGGAAAAAGGCCCCTGATTATCAAGTAGGAGACAAAGTTTGGTTAGCCGCTAAATTCATACCCATCAATGGAACCCGGACCTTTCATCCCAGCTTCATCCCAGATTCTTAGGACCCTATACTATTAAGGCAATTATCAACCCAGCAGCCGTGAAACTGGATTTACCACCTAATCTACACATCCACCCGGTATTCAATGTGTCCCTCCTGAAACCAATGCAACCCGGCACACGGATTAGGACACCACCTAAACCTAGTTGACAGGGAACCAGAATTCGAAAGTCAAAGATATCTTGGACTCTGAATACTCTAGGACCAAGCTATATTATCTCATCGATTGGAAAGGATTTGGACCACAAGATAGATCCTGGGAGCCCAGTGAGAATATCCACGCACCACGTCTAATCAGGAAATTCCATCGGAACTTCCCAACCAAACAGACAGACAGAAGGAACACCATGGGAGGGGCCTTAGGGGGGAGTGCTGTCACAACCCTCGCCCAAAACCCCCTCTGGCAAACCCATTGGCCAGGTGGAGTCAGGACTCGGACCTCTAGAGCCTGGCATCCTCTTCAAAAGCCCTCATGGGGCCAGTCCTGGCGCCTATGGCGCCAGGTTCACACACCATGAAAAACAATGTGCTTGGGAACTACTTTATTGTATTGTCAGCCAACATGGAGGCATCCACATAGCTTGGTTCCTAAGAACCAAGCTATGCGGTCTAGTGTTTTGGGTGTGGTAGCCTAGGGACTACTTTACCTGGACTATTTTGCTGGGGCTATTTAAACCACACCCGAGCAAGACAACACGCTTCGCGTTACTTTGCAGCTTGCAACGTGATGCTCACCATGTCCAGCTATTCCTTCAAACCTCGGAGAAGCAGAACCTGCAAGGAGACAAAAGGAACATCATTAGCAGCAGCATATTACCTGCAGTCTTCATCTTTAAACACTCGCAGCTACTGAGAACAGCTTCCTCGAATCTGCACGCCTCCCGGACAGAACGACCTGAAAGAGGAAGATAGAGGCAACATTAAAGAAAGCAGTAGAGACATTTACAAATTACGAACTGCTCAAAAGGCTTACCTGGCTGGTCGCCTCATGGCTGGCACGACTCTGGACATTCCACTCGCGCTGAAGAACACCACGACCTACAAGGAAGGAAAACACAGGTTAGCAAAGGCAAGATTTTGCAGCGCTGCGCATAGCGCTTACTTACCGCATCATAGCGCTCTTAATGCACCATAATTTACCAGCGGGTCTCAACCATAGCCAGTTCGCCACGCTGAAGCTCTGCATACCTAAGGGAGAAAAAAGAGACATTGTAAACAAAGAAAGGCATGCAGGATAGCAACAAAACTAAAGAACAGCAATAAGACCTACCTGAACAATATCAAACGTGCCGGCGTCAGTGAAGTAACAGGACCGCACTCGCCCATGAAAGACAACGCACCCCTGCAAAGAAGGCAGGCTGTAGAGCACGCCTAATTATACCACAAAGTGAGGAGAGGGCGCCAGAGGCACTGAAATCATACCGGGTGGAGGGAGGATACTTACCCCAGTTGGTCAGTCTTGAACACAGTCCTCCTGTATTTTCAGGCAGAACCTTCCCTGCAGACCACATCAGGGCAAAGCTGAGAAGCATACCAGCGAGTAACCCAGCTGGGTGGCGTCCCTGTGGATACCAGGTGAGCGTAACACTATCCTTCATCTATCCAGCTACTCCCCACCTGCTTCATCAACCCCTGTTCCAGGGCCGGTGCAAGGAATTTTAGCACCCTAGGCAAAGTGTCAGTTTGGCGCCCCTTTCCCCGCCCACTGCGGGTGCTAACCCTTCTCAACCAACCGTCTGCATTTTGTTACCAATTTCTTCAACAGCCTGGCACCAGTTATAGGGTTGTTGTGAACAGACACACAGATGAAGTGAGTATTTAGAATCAGTTATAGACACTGACAAACAGGACGGTCTGCCAATACAGCGACCGAGAGCAGTGACACTCATTAGAAGGGAGAAGTTATCTTTGCTCATTTGATCATCATTCCTGCCATGAAGCCTGAAAAAGGATTTTATATTATGTAATACAATACAAGTCTTCAAGCACTTGAGTGGCGGTATAGAAAGGAATTGCTTCTGTAGACACGATAATGCCTCTATGCATTCTACCTGTGCATAATTATTGTAATCCTCATTGTGTTTAAATGACTCATTCTCTTGTAACTTCCTGTACATTTTATCATGCCTGTACATGCTATACTGTAGATTGACCTGTTCTTTGTCTGTAAATTTTGTAGATCTACCTGTTCTCTGCTGTAAATTTTGTCTCTGTAACCTAAGATATGCGCCCAGATACCAGTGGGCCCGGTGCGCTATACAAATAAACAAAATACAAATAGATAACCTGTAGGTTTGAGGCAGGATGCTCCTCTGCACCTCTGCCTGCTTTACAACCCCCCTCCCGTTAGTGGAATAGACCCTGGCAAGGCCTGCTCATAGTTTTGTTTCCACAGTGTAACTTACAGTATTCCCACCTAAGCCCACCTAAGTGTCTTTAGATCCTAGTTTTGAGCAGAGCAACAAACCACATAGTAACTCCTTCAATTTATTAGGTCTCCATGATGAAAGGTCCTAGCAGATGACAACTGGAAAGAGACCTCAAAACTAAGGAAGAAAGGGTTGGAAAGCCTCATGTCCACTTCCCAGGTAGAGTAAATAATTAAATAACATCCGTGTACAGTACAGCCGTTCTTTATGAGGCATGGTTTCAACTGCAGTGTCACCGCAAACATTTGGTAAACTGCAATAAACTAAAGGAAAGCATATGAGAGCGGCAGCTTTATGGGCTGCACATAACAGGCCCGAGTTAACTTGAGCTCTGTGTCTGTCTTCCATGCTTAGCCTTGGAAGGCACAGTGCAGCAAGGCAGCTGTCAGGACATGTGCTGTGGTCAAAGGCAAAGCTGGTGGCAGACGGCAGAGCTGGTTCCTGAAGGACAGATGGACACACGCATACCTCAGTGCCAAAAACACAGGCACAACTGTACTTATCTATGTATATTTATTTGTGTTTATTTATTTAACATTTGTATGGCGCCTATACAGCAAAAAGTGTTTCCAGGTGCAATAAGACAACAAAGAGGGGTGGGGGTGACCAGAGGAGAAAATAACAATAACTGTCCTACTAGACCATGTGACATTCAGATCGTACAAGTGCGTGGGGAGGGGCAGATCAGGGCGAAGGGATGAGATACAGAGCGGGGAAGAGGGAGTAGTGTTCGAGGGAGGGGGCACCAGGGGCTGGACAAGAGTTATGGGGAGCTCAGGAGGGCAAGTGTTTGGGGGAAAAACAGGGTTGGGGTCAGCTAGTGTGAAGGAAGGGGGTGGAACAGACTCAGTAGGCTACTCAGGGAAGAATGCCCGGGGGCAAGTACTGGTAAGGGGAGAGGGGGGACGATTGGTTGAAGGAGGGCCTGGCCCCAGTAAAGGCTCTTAAGGAAACAGGCATCCAGACGTAGCAGCAGGTGGAAACTAGCAGGAGGAGGAAGGAGGAGGAGAAAAGGAAGGTCTTGAGAAGCTTCCGGAACTTAAGGAGATCCGGCTCAAGATGGAGATAGGCAGGGAGGCCATACCACAGGGAGGCTACTGCCGAAGAAAAGGATCTACCCCCCACTCTCTGCTTGGAGAAACGTGTGACCTTCAAAGAGTTAAGAGCTAGAGGATCGAAGGACTCTAGCAGAGAGGTATTTGGGGAGAGAGAGTTGGATGTACGGTGGTCCCAGGTCTCAGAAAGCCTTGTGGATGATGCAGAGGGTCTTGAATTTGATCCTAACAAGGAAAGATATTGTCCCTGGGCCTAAGGCCAGGGATTGGTGTGCAGAGACACAGATTGGAGGTTTCGAAGCACAGTCAAATGAAAGACAAGGAGACTTTTGGGGGCAATGAGTGTAAGTCAATAGAAAAATAAATGGAATAACATCAGACCTACCCCACCGGCCCCTGCCCTGGGCCTTGCCCCTCTCCCTGCTGACTTGTGATCTGGGAAATGGTCCAGCGGACCCCAGTTTATTTACACCCCATGGCCACAGGAGTCCCAATGACACCCGCATACATATATATACTAATTCTCCCTTCCACTTCCATACATCTACTCTCTATCCCACTCGGTTCGGCTATTGACACCCCTAAGACCGAGAGACAGGACAATTAAAACAATAGGGCACTCCTCAAATGCCTGTGCTGTGTGTGCGTCTGATTGTCTCTCAGCTCAGCAGGCAGGGCTACCACCCACGGCGGCAGGCTATATCTAGTGTGCAGGGCGGGCCATGGACGGTTCAGACCAGATGACCATCCAGAAGAGAAGAACATTTGCATAAGCCTCAGTCACAATGACACACACCTGCGCACTAGCATCGCTCAAGGCACAATGCACCACACCCATGCCCGAGTCCCGACACAAACCGAACCTGTCAGTGCCTGCTACTGCAGACAGTGTTGAGTGTGCCACCTGTTGAGATGGATTTCTGAACTCTGACGTGGTGGGCAGAAGTTCAGAAGGCCAGCCTAACTTCTTGGAATAGGGTAACCTTCTGGACAAGCCACACCAATCAAGGTAGCATTGGCGTCAGTCAAGACTAGATCTCAGGAGGGATGAGAGTGTTCGAAGGCCCACAATGAGCACACACAATAAACAACACCACAAATTACTCTGTCAGATGTATATATCAAAAATACATATACATTAATTAAAGGCCTTTTAAATCAAACAAAAGATGAAACTTCAGTAATATTAACAATTCTAACACAACCTTATACTAGTGAACATATATATATATATATATATATATATATATATATATATATATATATTAGCTATTATCCTAAAGCAATATTAAGTATGTATGGATCTGCAACCTGAAGAGAAGAGGGTCAGACAGTGCAAATATATTTTAGGCAATTCTTCAGGAATCACAACCCTAACTAGTAGGCAGTCCAAACCCTAGGAAGTGTGGAGCCTTGTGCTCAAAAGTACATTTAGCGCGCCAACGCTCGATCGTGCGTTAAAGTACAAAACGGGTCTTCGTCAAGGGGCTGTATGGTCTCAGGAAGGGGGAGAGGCTATGAAGAATAGAATTCCACTATTCAAGGAGGGTCTCCACAAGAGGGCAGAGTGGCTTCCAGGAATCGGGAATAGGATGGTAGCTCAGGCTACCCTAACTAAGGTGAGTGGCCCTTGGGGCCACCTGTAAGTGTTGCAAGTACTCCCCGACCCTCGATGCAGTCCGGATGAAATTTCACCATCTAGTCCAGTTCGCTTGCAGGTGTGAGTCCAGCAGTTGCGCATCTCTCCGGCTTTCAGGGGCTGTGCGCCAGGACTTCAGTCCGTGGTGCGACAGTGGCATTTTCTCCACATCTGGGGAAGGGATCGGGTCAGTTCCACTGCAGCTCATTTTAGGGCACAGACAGGCACACCAGCAAGGCACCCATGAAGCTCGTCACCACTGCAGGTGACAGGGGTACCGCATAGGCCTTGTGTTCAGGCAGACTCTCCTAGTTCCTGACCTAGGAATGCTAAGTGTAAGTCAGCAGGAGAGTGCCTTCTACCAAGAGTTTACGGTTTCCAAAGTCTCAAGTCAAGACTCGAGACGGCAGCGATTCCAGAGCAAAGGTCCTGCACGAGCTGCTCAGTTCAATGGGCTGTCCAGGACCACTTCCGAAGGGGCTTGTTTGCAGGTTAAGTAGGAGGTTCTGTGAGTAGTTGGTCCCACTACTCCAAAGGGTTGAAGCGCTCTTGCAGGTCTTCTGTGATCGATGAGAAACAGGGTGTCCGACGGGACAATAGCGGGGTCAGGGTGACAAACCTCCCAGCGGGTCTCCAGCGGTTCCACGGATCTGTTTCATTGGTTCAGGATATTTGGCTCCTTTACTAATTTCGGTGAGAACTCGGACGATCAACCTGGAATGGGTGTAGAGTGCCTTCTCTTATCCAAAGTTTGCTTTGCGCCAAAACGAAGGGCAACCAAAGGAAGATCTGCTCATATTCAACTATCCGACTCATGGACCAATCACAGATCACGGTGGTCCCAGTCATCCCAGCACACCAGACATCCTGGCACCCAGGATGTCTATTGGAACTAGACAGGTCCAGCACACATCCTGGGCACACACACACACAAGGCATGCTGAAGCCCGCCAAAGCCTCTGTTTGCGCAGGGGTCTGCATGACCAAATAAGGAATTTCCTGAGTCAGCTTCACCTGGGGAAGGCGAAGGGGCAAAATGGCAGAAGGACAGAACAAAGGATTTTGTGGCATGGCCATTTTAGGCACTGGCCACCGTCCTGGGCCAAATGTGGTAAACGCGGTTTGGACCATTGAAAAGAGTCAAACTGCTTTAAAAAGTAACTGCTGCCACCAGCTGCATCCTGGGCACACCTGTAGATTCACCAAAAATCCTTTGGGGTTGTCTACGGCCTTAAAAATGAAAAAGAGACCCCAGCACACTGTACCAGAAGCTACATTGTGCACTGATAAAATGTTACCTAGAAATGGCAACAAAGTGAAAGACTAAGGGAAACAAAGTCTCCCAGCACTGACAGTCTGAATGGCATGTCAGTTTCCCCTTAACGAGATGAGCTAAAGCCGAGTGGAGTGCATCAGAAGGCTGGGCTCCACGAGTTAAAGTCAGGCTAGGATGGTCGGAAAAAAGCAAAAAGTTAGGGGGTTCACAACTGGAGGGAAAATTACACATAAATGGAAATCTTTCCTAACACCACCCGCCTCACGACCCGAGAGAGAGAATAATAAATATATGTATACAAAAAATGTGTAAGTGGTTATTGCCTTCGGCGGCATTTGTCTCTCTAACATTTTCACCTTATAGGCAAGCGCCTAACCTTGCCTAGTGGTAGCACCGGCCCTGCCCTGTTCCCCTTACTAACCTCACTCTGGGCCTCTGGAATGTTCATCACTGATCATTTCAACTCCTATCATCCCATCACCACAAACTCTGCATGATGGCAGTCACCAAAACCTGGATATACCCCATGATGCCCCCTGTCCATACTGATTTTCTCTCCTTCTCTCAGTCCCCTCGACTTAACAGAAAAGTCAGTGGTGTTGTCCTAATTATCAGCAGCGAACACCATCAGCCACTCTTCCCCACTCTGAATGTACTCTGTCTTTGAATGCATCTCTGTACAACTTCTTGCACCACCCCATTTACTATAGTCTTTATCTACTGCCCTACTGGTACCCAAAATCTCTTGTTCTTTGAACTGGACATGCTACTCGAAATGCTCTGATTGAAATACCAACTGTCATAATGGGCAACCTCAACCCCTCAAATATGAGTAAGGCCCATCAAGTATAGGTAGATTCCACTCTCTCTCTGACCACTCCCTGGTCAACCTACTTAACCTTCCCAATGATCTCATCTTCCTAATATCCAGTGCACACTCTGCTTTATCAACCCCTCACTCTCTGACCTCTCACTCACCTACTTCACCATCGCCATTGCTCCATTGCTTGCTCCCCTTTCATTTTGGAATCCAAAACACTTTATTAAGGTTTCCTTTCGTGGTTTGTGAAAACATTTGATTCATAGCATATACTCTTAATCAGATTGGAATGTTCCCAGACCGACCCTCCATCGCCCCACTCCTAATCAACAAGATCTTTTTAACATTCACACCCTGTCCTTTCAATAATAAATTGGTCGAGCAACTCTTATAAAGGGTGACTGTCTTTTTGTAATATAATGGTTTTGTAGCTGATATACAGCTAATACATTTCTATGCCTGTATCACTTAATGGATTACATTCAGGTCTCATTTCCAATTTCTCTTTCCCATCCTTCACATTTTTCACTCAAGGTCAACCAAATTCAAATCCCAAAGGAACACAGGACAGATAATATAGTACTAATCTCTTTCCTCAAATAGTGTAAAAGCCTTTTCGTCTTCTCCCAGGAATGCCTGGGTCCTCATTAATATTTACTTTCAGGTTTCCATTGACAGAAAAAAACACACCTTCTGCCACCATAAATTGACATGGGGCGGTTCAGATTTTCTCCCTTAGGCACCCAAAATCAATTTGGCTACCAAATAAAAAATTAGATACAATCCTTCCCACATCGGATAGTAATGGAGTTGTTCCTTCAGGTGGAAAGTTCAAAAGGCGAATTCCAGAGTCCTATAGGAAGGGGAGCCCAAGAACATCAGATATCAGATATACAGTTGCACTTTCGGTCAGTCCACCAAATACATAGAAGGGTCCGTCCTTCAATAATCCCTCAAGCAATTCCCCAAATTCAGCAAGGTCAAATGTTCTAATCTCTGGCAAGTCTATTACTCCTATTTGTCATATTTGTCAACTTATAGCAAATATCTCTGCATTGTAAACAGTTCGAGGACTTTGTTGCTCCCTTGCAAATGCACTCCCAATCCTGCATTGAAAATGCTCTATCCAAATCTTCATCCCATTTCTGCATGTAGGCCCATTTCAGTGACCCACACGCAGACATGATTATTTTGAAAATGTAAGAAATTTGTCATTTAGAGGAAACCTTCAGGGACATAAGAATGCCAAAGAGGAGAAATCTTGGTGCTGCTTCTTTTACGTGGGAATACAAGACCCAATGACCCAGCTGGCGGTATTGAAGTCTGTCCTCCTCCTGTGCCACGAAGTCCATCTTACAATCTTGAAAAAACTTAGAAAAATGTGGTCAGACCCAGTCTCATTGCTGGGTCATTCTAGTTTTCTAGGAAAGATTTTGAGATTCGGTTAATATAAAAAGATGGGGGCCGCCCTTGCATGGGTAATCAAGTAGCACGCCATATTATTCCTCTACCATCGTACCTTTATTAAGTGGGGAGACCCAAACCTTGCCTCATATTAACTTAGATGGCAGCATTAGCCTTACAATTGTACAACATATCACACCTCAAATAAAGGTGGTTGCCTCCTTCTGTAGCTTAGCCATGTCAGTTCTGTGGGTATATGTCGGGAGTGCGTAAAAAAGGCAATAGATGCAGAAGGACCACCATCCTCTACAATATACATATCCCCCCATTCAGGAAAATGATAGTTTCCCTCCCCTGGCCAGGTCCTCTCTTACAGAAGCATATAGATGGGATCATTTGCCTTATATAATCCACTGATATTTGAAGTAATGTTCACTCTAAATACTTTGTCACGATCTTCCCAGTAACAGGGAATTAGATCCTTTAGAGATTCTTGTTCTCCCTGCAGAAGGGACAATGGCAGAATTACCAATTTTCGAATGGCCAATCTTAAATTCTAAACCTTTCTCATAGTCCTGCAATTCTACCATTGGGTGTCTAGGCAAAGTGGAGTAGTGCATTATGGAGAGCATAATATTATTTATGACCATTAAGAGATTATGATCAGAGTTGCCAAATTGTATTCCTTGGATGTACTAACTATCGCCTACCCTCTTTGCAAATGACACCATTGTGATTGGAAAAAGAAGAGGCAAGTAGGGGAAGTCGTGTCCCCCCATAGCCTTTCTTTTCCTGATAGCCTCCCATTCACCTACACTCTCAATTAATGGTTGCGTAATATTCACCTCAAACGTTTCCCCAAACTTCATTGCCTGCAGAGGTTCACATGGAAAGCCCCAGTCCATCCTGTTTAAGGCCTTTAATGCAGCTAGGAACAACAGAAAGGGCAGGGCTACCAGGAACCTTCAAATTTGGTTCAGCAAATGAGAGACACTCCTAACATTGCCAAATTCTTGTCTACCCTTAATAAATCAATCATGGTTTGGTATTTTTGGCAGGAAGTCACCCTTTCAACCTAATTGTCAAGTTCGTATTAAAGATCTTAGTATACATTTGAGAAGGCTATTGTTCTATAGGAACTACACATCTGAGGATCCTCCCCTGGTTTGGGAATAACACTAATAGTCGTTTGATACATCAACTTCATAACTTTCCCAGACAAGTCCCATACAAGTCCATCAGCTCCACTAAGGGGTCAAGCAAAATATTTGAAAATGTATATATAGAATTTTGCCGTATACCCATCTGGTCGGGGAGCCTTGTTCACCTTCAAGATGAAGATCCTTATTAGGAATTCTCCCTTTTTGATCTTTCTATCTAGATGTTGTCTATGTTCCCTTGTAGTTGCTGGCAAGCCTGCTTCTGCTAAATTACGTTCCTCTAACTTCTTCCTCAGGATATCCACCAGCTCAAGGAAAGAAGTTTCCTGGAGGATCTTCTCTGTCATCGGATTCTGGAGATTCGGACCTGCAGCAGGGCTTCACCCAGCAGATCAGTCATTGTAGGGGTCCTCTTCTTCCAGTTACTCATTGGTTCTTTCGATCCAGTGGCGACTCTGCTTTCCCAGCCCCAGAGACCTGCTTTTTATGCAGTTTTCCCCCATTCGTACAGCCTGACTGTCAATCACACAGCAGGGTGGCTGGCCTGGCAAGGCCAGTCCCGTTAGCCAATCAGATAGGAGTGCAACTTGGGTTAACAAGGTAACCCATGGCAGGGCTCCTAAAACCCTCCCCTCACATCTTGCCTACCCAGACTCTCAGGCGCCTAAAGGAGGGCTTCTGTGCAGAAGCCCACGAAAAAGCAATGAACAAAAGGACCAAACCTGGCTTGGCGCAGAGTAAAACACGAGAAAGACTTTAAAAAAAGAAATGATGAGTAAACCCGGCCGTAGCCAAAATATGTATTTGGTCAAATGTATTTGGTCAAGCGGGTTTATGTTTGAGGCTAATATAATAGCCGAAAACATTACCACGTTTATATAAGATAATTGCGGTACAAAAGTTAGATACCACTGCCACCAGCCAAGTCTTAATGAAAAGGGAGCGAAACAGTGCTCCAAGAGGCACAGACAAAAAGGGATAAGAATTAACGCTTTCCAATACTCCATGGAAGATGGGGTGTACTGTGTCTGTGGAAAAGTGACTAAATAAAGTTAATGGCAACTTTATCTTTTCTGGGCGACAGTAGTCAGCCCCAGAAAATGGAGTCAGTGGGAAGTCTAAAAGACAACCCTGTGTCACTGCACTGAAGGTGCTGTGTAACACACATGGAAGAATATGGTGTCATGGAGTAGGTGAGGCTCCAGTGCCCAAGATCACACAAAAGTAGAAATACACATAGCAGAACACATCTAAGAGTGGGAAAAAAGGCTCACACTCTTACCAGGTGAAGAAAATAAATTCCTAGAACTCCAGCAAACCTGCTGACGGACTCCGTAGGTAAGGGAAATCAACCATTTATGAGAATTCTCCCTAACATCGGGTCTCTTAACATGTGAGCAGGTAGCATCAAAGTCGTCTCCCTAGGTTTTCTCCACAAAGCAAGAAAGGTCAGCATTATAGGCCAGTAGTCGGATATTGTGAAATTCCCAATGGTGACATTATAAATATAAATGTAAATGTAAAAGTATTCATTTAGTGCATGAGAGGTCAGAAGATAATCATTCCTCGGATAACAGGGTAGGCATACAATAAGAATGAAAAGTTCCTTTCCACATTGTATGAGGAGCGCCAAGTATGTTCAACTTCCAACTCAGGGTACACCTTTTGTAATTTGGCCAACGCTGTCTTGGCCTGTGTTGCCAACTCTTTGGGTGGCTCAGGCCTTTCTCTATAATTATGGTTAGATCATCCTAAAAAATTAAGTTCCCTTCTGCAAACTGCGAGATCTTCGGTACAGGCGTTAACAATAAAAAATGGTTCTTCTTAGGGGCTTATATAGAAGATAGTGTGACTTTATAGTTGCAAATATTCCCCTCGTTAGAATCTGTTTCCCTCTGGTCCATTTTAGTATGCAGAAATCAGAGCAGGGAAGACCTTCTGAATATAATTGCCACCCCGGCTTTCATGGTCAGGGCTGATGACAACACCTGTGTTTAGTAGGCTCTGCATTTTACCCTATCTTCATCCCTATGCATCAGGTGTGTTTCCTGTAACAGTGCCATATCTTTCTTTGAATGTTTCTGGAAGTGCAAGAGACACCATCTTTTACTTGTTGACTTCAGTTGCCTTATACATATGGTAAGGCTTTTAATAGGTTTCTAGTCGCAGTGATACTGAAGCCTAACTCCCTTCATGTGTTCAGGCTCTGTCATTTGACCAAAGGACATCATTCTCAGCTGATCCAGTCCCTGTAGCCAAATCACCTGTGAATGAAGTTCTCAAATATCCCTTCTGAGGCAAAATATTTTGTTAAAGAAGCTTTCCATCTTCCCAGAATCTTCTTATCCCTTGGTTTTTGGTCTACATTGGTTGTCTTCCCATTACCCTTTTCTCAACTGGGCTGCGCATACCATCATATTTGGATTCAATACTTGTACCACCCATTGCTGTACCCAAAAGGTAAGAAATGCCTGTACGTCTTCTACATTACTCACCCTAACCAGTATCTCGCTGTCATGGTCATCGGGCCAAGAACACAAACATCAAATGACCACATACACAGGGGGCCCGGATGGACAAAGTCCTGGCACTCTTGGCGCCAGGCTCATGAATAACAGTAAGCAAGAACATTAATTAGGGGCAAGAATGCCTTTATTATGGACATAGCACCTCATTTTGGATGCAAAGTGCATTTAACATGGGAACTTCCATTCACTAAAGCAGCCCCACGAGCACTCTTGGGTGTGGCTGCTGCTATTGGGTTGCCTTGCACGTGCTGACTCTCTAGGAGTGGCAGGGTGTGGCAGGCAAGCCAGGCCTAGTCGGCGGGCCCATGAGCGCAGCTATATAAGCTGCTCCGATCCCTGAGGCAGACGCTTTGCGTTATTCTGCACTTCCATAACGGTTAAGGCTCATCGCCGCCTGGGATTAGACTTACCTTTGGAAATCCGGCTTCCTGCCTTCAAACTTACCACATGGGGAATCTGCTCTCACATGTGCGTGTCTTGGTTGATCCTGGCATTCTTCTGCAAATCTTCCGGAATGCTGACATCTTCTTCTTGGCACCGCTGCTCATCTTCAAATCTTCCGGGACGCTGTAATCTTCATCTTTGCACTGCAGCACGAAACGCTCCGTCCGTGACAGCAGCACCTGCAAGTAAAAACGAAAGGCAAAGTTAGACACTTAAACAACATTCAGTTTAAGGTCGCACTACCACCGAACCTCGCGCTTTCCCCTAAACCATCACTTACCTGCTGTCGGACATTGCAGTTTCATCCATCTTCCATCTGGCTGATTTCCTATTGAGAAGAAAACAGAAGAGAAACATTATTCAGGAATTAACAACAATATTGAGAGCACTAATACCAAGACATACAACGAGAAGGGGCAAAGAGAAAACAGAAAGGGAAAGAGACAAGAGACATTGAGAGACACTCGCAGCTGGACTGGACTACTATTTACCGGGGATCAGTGAAGGAACTAGGTCCCATCGACAAGCGCCCCTGCCAGAAGTAGCAGGGCGGAGAGGTTCTCATCAATAATTAACAGGTGAGCCTTATGGGCAGGTACATGCCCACAGAAATCACACCTTGGGTAGAAGGGTTTGAGAGGTATAATAGTCACTGATCAGTGCACTCACGTTCTCTCATATCCACGCAGGAGCACTGTCACCAATTGCCACCGCTCACAGCTTATCTGCATAGGGAGAGACCTGACGGGGGTGATTTAACTCCTGGGAGGGCTGCAACCATGCCCCAATGCCTCCGGAGAGACCAGGTGAGCGTAACACTCATCCACCGTTTGTGCCGCCTCTGATGTTCCTAAAGGATACTCAATGTTCGGTAAGGTATTTGCCAAAGCTGAAGACATTCCCCCACACCGACCTTTTGATTTTTCCATTACAATTATACCAGATCAAACCATACCCCATGGAAGGATCTACTCATTATCGCAGCAGGAACGTCAAGTGTTGCAATGTTCTTTGTATCAGAGAAAGAGTGTACCCTGAGACCTTGTGTGGACTACCGAGAACTCAATACCATCACCATAAAAGACTGGTACCCCTTACCCCTTATCCAGGACATCTTGAAATCGCTGAAAGGTGCCGGCTTCTTGACCAAATTGGACTTCTTTCGTTTTCTCAACCTCCCTGAGGAACATCAGAAAAATGTGCCTCATGGTTCCCCATCACTTAGAGTGCAACCATCTTCATGCAAAGCCCACTAAGTGGCTGTTCCATCAAACAAAGATAGACTTCCTGGGACACTCAATCAGTGCCCGTGGTATCCAAATGGTTGCCAGCAAGGTCCAAGCCATTAAGGACTGGCAGAGCCCTAAAGATCGAAAGGCAGCACAATGTTTCCTAAGTTTTGAAAACTACTACCGGGACTTCATATGCACCTTGCCCAGCTGACCTTGGACATAACTCAGGTACTCCATACCAATCAGGCTTTCCAGTGGCGACCACCGGCAGAATGAGCATTCCAAAGGATTAAGAAGACCTTCATGTCTGCACCCATACTACGTCACCATGATGATTCAGCTCTGTTTGTACCA
Organism: Ambystoma mexicanum; assembly: GCF_040938575.1. Taxonomy (NCBI): domain Eukaryota; kingdom Metazoa; phylum Chordata; class Amphibia; order Caudata; family Ambystomatidae; genus Ambystoma; species Ambystoma mexicanum. The sequence continues at coordinate 609,797,998 of NC_090933.1, forward strand.
CCCCCGTAAATTAACATATAGCGAGGTCAACTATTCCGTGATTGAAAAGAAGCTACTGGCCATTAAGGAAGCCTTTGAACATTGGAGACATCATATACAGGGAGCCTTATACACCATGACCATCCGTACCGATCACCGCAACCTGCAACACTTGCAATTCTTGCCATGCCAGAACAGCCGCCAGGCCAGATGGGCATTCTTTTTCTCTCAATAGGATTTCCTTCTCACCCATATTCCTGGTTCGTTCAATGTACGTGCTGATGCTTTGTCCAGATCTTTGGACTTCAACGCTGATAACATAGACTATCCCGCAACCATACTCCTGCAGAAATAAGTACCATTACGCCTTTTTTTCGATTGTGTTTCGTCTGCAATAACCATAGATCCTGCGGTTATTTGGCTCTTGAACCAAAAGGACATCCATAGGAAGGACTGTTTGATCGGTTATAAGTAACCACCCATGAACTCCGGAAACAGATACTGTTTGGGTTCCATGCTACTGCCCAGGCTGGGCACAAAAGTCAGAAGACCACCCTGGAACTGGGTTCCCGTATCTTTTGGTGGCCCGGAATTCAGAAACAGATGCCGTCATACGTAAAATCCTGTCCCATATGTGCCCAGACCAAAACAACTCATGAGAGGGCTATTGGCCTTTTGCAACTGATTGAACAACCACCCAGACATTGGCATACCATCGCAGAGCTTCCGATATTCGAAGGCAACACCTGCATAATGGTTGTGGTAGACTGCTTTTCCAAGGTGGCTCACTTCGTACCCTTGAAGGCCCTGCCTATCGCTGTATGGGTTGCCAATGTATTCCTCCATGTAATCTACTGCTTACACAGTCTACCCACTAAAATCATTTCGGACCATGGTTCCCAGTTTATTGCTTGTTTATGGTCACAGCTCTGTACTCAAAGTACAAAGAGGACTCAGTTCCAGCTATCATCCCCAAACCAATGGCTAGAGCGAGAGGACCAACCAGACACTCAAGCAATATTTCCATTGCTACGCCACCACCACACAGGACAATTGGACCTCCTGCCTGGACATGGCAGAGTTTGCCTATACTAATTTGTGGCATTCCTCCCTCTTCACTACCATCTCCCTCCCCTCCCTCCTTCCCTCTCTCCCCTCCCTTACCATCGTCTGTCATTTTCTGGCACTACCCCAACTGTCTTTGCAGCCATCTTTCCCCCCGTCACCCCCATACCGCTTTACTTCCCTTAGCACTTACTCTTATCACCGGTCCCTTGAAAACTGATAACAGCTTGTCTGCCCCCCCTTTCCCTTCTGTTCTCTCCTCCCCCTACCGTCCAGCACTATCTAGACAGTCTTCGACCTTCAATTGATAGTCACTTGTTCTGTTTCCTCTCCTCACCCCTTCTCTCTTCTCCCCACACCCCCCTCCTTCTCCATCCTCTTGTCACTCTGCACTGCAACAATTGTCGTCAGAATGTTACTGCTTGTTTTGTCTCCCTCCTTTCCCCCTCTCCTCCTCCTTATTCTATGCACTTGTACTATCTGCTATGATTTTATAGTTAATTTCTCACATTCTGTACTGTTTCAAGGACTTGTAAGAATATACTTGTATTTCTCCCATGTTCCATCCCTTCTTGAAGCGCTTTGAAACACATTGTGTAAAGGCGCTATACAAATAAACAATCAATTGAATTCAGCGCATCCATCGGCTTACAGAGTTCATCCTGCAGACCACAAAGGCCTGTGCCAAGCAGCAGCCCGATGGACACGCCATCAGGATACACTGTACCGGAGGGGGATCAGGTATGGTTATCTTTGAAGAACTTGCCATTACGTATCGTACCTGTCAAGCTAGCACCCAAGTACTTGGGTCCTTTTAAGGTTCTTAAGAAAATCTCGTCAGTAGTTAACAGACTCTGCTTACCTGCTGCTTGGCAGATTCATCCGGTGTTCCACATCTCCCTTCTGAAACCTTTTATCCCTGATGCCTTTGGTCACGAGCCACCCGGTCAGCACCTGTTGATGTCAATGGTTCACCTTGAATATGTGGTCAGTTCTGTCTGTGATTCCTGCCACAGCCTTTCACTGTACTGACTGTATATTCTAACCTATTAATGGGCACTACCTATGGCCTTTAGCCATGGCCACTGACTACAGCATTCAACTTTGCCAACAGTATATTTTATAACATTGATTGGCTACTAGGCATGGCTTTTAACCATGCACATAGGTATTTCTGAACACTAAACAACCACTAGCTAAGGTCTTTGGTGCTGGCCAGTGAGCCCAGCCTTTGTCAAGGCATGTCCACGGCCTAAATTGTTATTAAGGTAATCAAAGTTTTAATAGGATAACTTATACATGATGTTATGTATAATTCCATAATTGAAGTAATCAGTTATATACAATGTAATTAGTGTTGTCACCAGTGATGGCATCAGTGATGTGATTTGTAATGTCATCAGCATTCTCATACAACATGTAATTAGTGATGTCATCATTGATATGATCTGTGATGTAATCATTTGGGTCATAGGCTGGCAACAGATGGCTTGCTTTAGCTGCATCTCAGGGGTTTTGTTGCATTAAGTTTTCACCTTAACATCCCTGCAACTAAAGTTTTTTTTCCTTGAATTTCAAGGGTTTTGTTATTCCATAGATTTTTATAACATGTCCAGACCACCAGCATGGTTTTAGTGCATGGTCCATGGGCACGTCCTTTGGCTGTGCCCACTGTCAGTTTTAAAACGCTACCAGACCACTAGCTATGGCCTTCAGAGATGGCTGGTGGGCACGGTCGAACACTACCAAACCACTAGCTATGGCCTTCAATCATGGCCGGTGGGCCTGACCACTCTATATTTTAAAACACCTGCAACCCATCACTCAAAGACGTTCATCAATCACAAACTAATTTTGTCCTATTTTGACAGTGGTATTTTTATGTAAAAAAGATTGCAAGCTTTGAGAACTCACAATGTGTTTAGGCAATGCGCAATGACATTAAATTATTTGCCATGGACCACACACTTTTGTTAAGCAGCGTGCTCCAAGCACCATGTTTTAGGAACAGTCTCTTGGTGACTGTTGTGGTACATCGCACGACCCCAACTAACCACATTTAAGCAGCACAGAAATGGGGAAAAATGACCGGCTGCAAGACATATGCCCAGGTACTTTTGCCCCCATAGGGAAAATCAAAAGCTGGCACCCATGAATATATGCACACTAAGTGAATATATATCTTAAAGTGAAATATACAAATGTAGTTCAATAGACCTACTCCTTGGACGAAAGTGCGCAAGACAAAATAGCATTGGACTTTTTAAAGAAAGTAATGAACACCAGAAAAATAACCTGAGAGTAAATGTTCAAATAAATATGCTGGCAAAGTATAAAAGGTATTGTCTTGGTATGCGCCAATTTTTATACATTTTTAATTCGGTGAATGTTATTGAAAAAAAAACATCATATTGCTGAAACAAGAGTTGTAGATTTCAATGATACTTTATTAGTTATTGTTGATTTAGCACAAATTATACATCACTTTGTTTAATTATTTTGTAAATTTGTAAAGTTTTTCATAAGTAAAGGGCTTAGAGAGCCTTCCCTTCAACAAATGTATATATAAAATTACAGTTGTTGATTTCAATTTGGTTTTTTAGACTCTTTCCTGAAGATCCTTGTCACAAACAAGGTGAAACACGTGTTGAGAGGAAGAAATACAGCAAAATTCAATATAGATGGAAGAATTAAGCAATGTGATGAATAACTTGGGCTTAACCAAAAGAGGAAGAGAGAACAGAAATATGTAATTGGTTTCTTAATATTTTGATTTCGCATATGTTCACTGAAATCGCCTTGATATTTTGTACATTTATAATTTTGTCTCATTGTTGATTTACTTATCCTATGCATCCATATTCAATGCCAATCCGTATCTCTCTGCCTGTGGTGACTCTACTGGGCGCAGAATCCTGGATCTTCATTTTTGTGTTTTGCCTATTCTGGATTAGCTGCCGGGGGCGTAGTGAGAAAAGAGGGAGATTGAGAAAGTGGCTGTTGCAGTGGTCCAGCCTCGAGAGGACCAGAGCTCTGGAGACATTGAGCTTCTGAGGGAAGGGGAGGAAAGGGAAAATGCCTCTGAGGAGGTGAAGCTGTAAGTGGGCCTTCTTGGTGAGGTCCATGATGTGAGGGGTGAAGGAGAGGGCAGAGTCAAAGATGACTCCAAGTTTTTGGGCCTCACTGGTTGGTGGGGGTAGCGGGCCCAGCGAGGGTGGCCAGAGGGTAGAAGGAAATGAGGGTGCAGGGGTCCAAATGAGAAAGATCTCAGTCTTACTGGCATTGAGATAGAGAACTTTAGCTGCACACAATGCCTGAATGGCAGATAGCTATGTGTCATCAGCATAGCGCTGGAAATGAGGAGAGGAGGAGGAGAGAAGGAGATCAGGTGAGCCAAAGGGGCGAGTTAAATGTTGAAGAGCCATGGCAATAGGATAGAGCCCTAAGGGACACCACAGGTAGAGAATGTGGAGGTGGAGGAGAAAGGGCTAAGTTGCAACTGGGAAGAGCGGTTAGTGAGGAAAGAGGTTAGCTTATCCAGTGCCCGGTCAGTGATGCCGAGGGTATCACGGAGTCGCTTTATCAGGATGGAGTGGTTGACCGTGTCAAAGGCTGAGGAGAGGTCATGGAGAATGAGAACAGTGGGAGAGTTAAAGTCGAGACTATTTCCATGTAGCCTTGTCTATAAATACAATATAAATAGTTGCTTCGTTTTGGACCAAGATTAGATGAGTTCTAGTAATAGAAAGGAGAAAAAGTAATAGAAAAAGTTGAAAAGTGACTGTGAAGGCTAAAACAAACTCTTCCACAGAGCAGACATAAAGAATTCACTTTCCACAAAAATACTGAGGAACTTCAGTAGAGAACTCATCTGCAATCCTTTGGAAGTGTCGAGAGTACAAGTTTCTTGGACAAGACGTTGTCTGTACACTCCAGATAATTAGCTGAGACATTTCAGGTAACAAGAGAAAAAGGCAAGTTTTTAGGAATCAGGAGGAAAGATCGAAAAGAGAATTTGTGGGGCAACTTTAGTTAACAATAAAAACATTTTTTTTCTCTTTTTCCTTTTTTGGTGAGGATCTCCACGACTTGAGGAATGTCTGAGTTTGTTTGTTATTTTCTCCAGTTCCCCTTTCTCCCAGGGGAGTTTAGAGTGACACAGTATATTGAAATTGAGTGACAAGCTAGATGTTCACGGGGTCTGTGGGACCAGCATCAGTTCCTGTAAAACACTTGAAAGCAGTCCTAGCAGATGAACATTGAAACCCTTCTAGTGACATTGCACAGAAAGGAAAAGACCCTGAGCTAAGTGGACTAGCAATGTGAAGTGAAATTAGGTGTTAGTTATTATCCTTTCCGAAAATAATAATTTCATGTTGCTATGCTGTGTGATAGAACTAATATTTTGGGCTCTTCAAATTTAAAAAACAGCTTCCCTAAACCCAAGCCTACAGATTCTCAATGCAACCCGCCATGGTTTGTATTTTACATACATGCATGCACTAGATGGCAACAGCACAATATACAAATATGAAAATACTACATGAATGGAGACATGTATTTTGAATATTATAAATATATATGTTTGAAGATGATTTTCTTTTGCACCAATACTTATCAATGGCATAAGAGGAACTCCAATTGAATGCTTATGTGAAAACCTACTCTGCTATCAACACTTGTCGTTGATGTTGGAGAAAATAAAAATCTGTCATTCAAGAAATTCAAGTGTGCATTGAACTGCCTTTTGTTGATAGAAATCTTTACAACCTACACTGGCCGACAAATGGCAAGATTTTAATTATGTTGTTTATTATTATCTAGAAATCTCTTTTAAGTAGATTTGATTTACATCACTGGATGTTTGAGTACTTTTTAAATTACTGAGAAAAAGCAGGCAGGCTAAATTCCTTTCTGTGGACATACTGCCTGTAAATTGTATAACACTGTTGGTGACTTCCCCATCATAAAGATAAGGGACCACCTTTGCTTTTAATTTACTTTTTTCACAAAAACTGAATACTAAGCCCAGATACAGCCTGTTTCTTGCCTCAGAATTTTGGGGTGGGTCTGTGTGATAGTGGGTGTTAGATCAGGAGAGTGAGTAGAATGATGGCTCAGGGATGAGATGAGTTTTGTTTGGTAGTTGGGTGGAGGGTGGTTGATCATAAGGGATGGAAAGGCAAATGGATAGGAAGACGATGGAAGGGGGCTATGGCTAGGTGAATGTGGAGAATCCTAAGTGAAGAGATGGTATGTGGATCAAGTTGAGTGAGTGAGTAAACCGAGAGACCTTGTTATTGCCACCTCATTCCAGAGCCTGTAAATATCCACCAGTACTTTTCATCCTTACCCACTCCATTTCTCTACCCAGACACCATATCTTCCTTTTTCCCTATCTAGAACGTTGTATCCTTTTTCCATTTTCCCATCTAGGCTATCTTTTAGTAGCCAGTTTCCATGTCCCATCTTTATAGACTATATCCAGACACAATTGGCACCCCCCATCCTGATTCCTTTTAGGTGGCCCATAACAGAAGCCTCTTCTCAGTTCCATCCAACAATTTCCTCATTGAGCCACTCCCTTCATTACCACCTCCTACTGCTTCTGTATTGCCCCTGTTACCACCTTTGATCCATGCCCACTTTATATTCCCTCTTCAATGCTCCTCAAGACAAGGTTTTCATTGTCCCCTTCTAGGCCCACACTTAATTGCCCTTTTCTAGAGTCCCACTTCACTGCTCCATTCACCTCTAGGCAGCTCCTGCCATATCCCCTCTTCTCAGCTTAATAAAACTACATCTTTTCACACCATTTCTTTATTTCCCCTCAATACCCCCACTTCTTTGTCTGCTTCCAGGACCCTGTTTCATACCCCCTTCATTATCCTCTCATGGTCCCTACTATATGCCCCCCTCCACACTGCTTCTTTTCCCCCTCAAGGCCCCTCACTTCATTGCCTTCTCCAGGCTATCATTTAATTGGTACATCCAAACCTCCTTTGCACTTACCCTAACCACATTCACTCTTCATAGCCGCAATCCTATCTACTTTTTTGTAGTCCTTGTCATAGTCTTCAGGCACCAGAACCTAAGATGGTCTTTAGGAAGCCCCAATCCAGCTCCCCTTTGTTGCCCTATTCCAGACCTCCCCTTTATTGCTCCTTCCAGAAGCACTTAATTACCATCTCTAACCTCTACTACATCCTTACTGCCCCCTTTAACATTCACAATACTCTCTATTCGGTCCCCCCTCCAGACTCTTTCTTTATCCCTCTTCATTGCTTTATTGCTCCCTTCCAGACCACACTTCAATGGCAGATTGTATACCCCCACGTAATTGCAAAGTCATTGGCCATTTCCAGATCCCCCTAAGCAGCCCCCAGTTCTTTGCCCTTCAACCTACCTCTTCACTGCCCCATTCCACACCTTCTCTTTATTGTTCCTTCCTTACCTGTGGCATTACCCCCTTTAGTAGCTCTGGCTAATGACCTCCTTACAACCTTCAGGTCCTGAATCTTTTCCCCCTCCTAATCCCAACTTCAGTGCCCCTTACATACCCTGCTCACTCTCCATAGTCCTCTCTAGATTGACTCATGATTGCAACTACAGACCACATCTTTATAGCTTCTCTTTCATAGCCCCCATCCTCATAACACATCTTCATATACCTGTGCAAACCCCTTTTCATATGCCCTATGCAGACCCCTTTTTGTAAATATGTTCCGACACACTCACCATAGCCCTATCAAGACCTCTCTATGTGGCTCATACAGACAAAATCACCTTGCCATATTCAAACCCATCCTCGTAGGCACATCCAGCCCCCTTTTCATAAACTCATCTAGACACAACCAGCATATCAATATACAGATTCCTCTTTGCAGGCCCAGTCAGACTTATTCACATATGCCTGTGTGGGCCCTACTTAATAGGCAGATACAGACAGGCACCATAACTCCCAAAGCCAATAACTGTAGCTCCTAGCCCCAAGGCCCTGAACCCACAGATCCGATCGGAATATTTCACCACCAAGATCCAAACTCCACAGTTTCTAGTTCCACGACTGAATTATCTTAATCCATTCAGCCAAATCAGAATATTCCACAATGACCAGATCAAATCAGCTGAGACTGAGAAACCCAATTTCCATAGACCCGTGGCTCAATGTACATAGACCCCAGATCCAATCCCAAACCCAATCGTTATCACCCCAAACCCAATCATCATAGCCTAGAATGCAATCGCCATAGTCCAAAACCCAATCACCATAGCCCTGGATACCCAATCACTATAGGCTCAATCCTCATAACCCAGTACAAACCCATTAGTCCTAGCTCTCCAGACCCAATCCACATGGCCTTCAGTCCTAATCAGCATTGCCAATCAGATGCAATCAGACGCACTCAAAGTAGCCCCCATCCTAAATCATCATAGCACCACCACAGACCCAATCCCCAAAGCCCACGCAATCCTCAAACCCTAGAGTGTCCAGCAGGCCCAATACCCATAGTCCCCACCAGATCAAATAACCATAGCTCCTGAACCCTACATCAAATCACAGCACCCCCAGATGTTATCACTGTAGCCAAGTAAACGTAAGTACTCAAATCTCCCACAATCACCTGACCTGAACACCGTAGCCCCCCAGAGTCAATAATTAGTTAATTAATTATTGATTAACTAAACACCCTCTGAATTGGGGTGAATGATAGGTCTAATGTACCAAAGGAAGGCATCATGGAAATGCAGTTTTCTGCACTCAGAGGAAGGAGGATCAATAGCCCAATGGGTTAATGCACCTATTGCAACCTCCTATTTGTAGCGTGCAGGTGACACATTGACTTGCTGGCGAGATGCTGATACAGGTTTACTTGCTATGCAGGGGCCTGTGGTCACCTCACAACACCTCGAGAAGGTGTGCTGTTTGAATCCCAGTGCAATTATCTAATCAACAGTGGCCCATAGTTTGACTTTTCCCCTCATTATTTCCAGTCAGTTGGGAGCAGGGAGACAGGCTTATGTTTGTGGGTTACCAAGGCCAGAGTACAAAGCCATAACTGTTAGTGGGAATGCATGTATTGGTGGGGCATTAGGTGTGGGCTAATCACTCAGGGCAGTGCATCCCCATTTTCAATGTAAACAAAATTCCAACGAAGTATGAAGCATGGGATTAGAACTCAGGTTCTGCTCATTGGAAGTACAAGCACTTACCGCACTTACCGCTTGTGCCACTGTTCTCTGTGCTTATGTGCAAACAATGGATAACTGCAGTGGCATAGCATTTAAGTGCTTGCATTGTAGCCCAGTGGACCTGGGTTTGAATCCTGCTCTTGGCACATGTTGGAAAAGGTATTGTTGGTTCATCTCATTTTACTGTCAGAATACCCACATACTTTCACAAAGGTTCAGTGGTAATATAAAGAGTGCACTGGGTAGGGGAAATAGTTACAAGGGTCGAAGACTGCGCTGGGTAGGGGAGGGTGCTATAGGGTAAAGAGGGCTCTGGGAAAAAGGAACGTGCCGTAGGGGAAGAGGGCCATGACTGTAGGTGCCATAGGGGGAAGGGGCCTCCGGGTAAGGCATGGGGTCATAGGAGAAAGAGGGCCCTGGGTAGGTGAGGGTGTTATAGGAAGGAGAGGGCACTGGTTAGGGCAAACTGCCATATGAGTAAGGGGTCATAGGGATAGTGCCATGTGGTGAAAAGGGCTCTGGTAATGGGAGGGTGCCATAGGGGGAAGAAGGCCCTGGGTAGCAGAAGAAGTTATGAAGGGATAAGACTGTGCTGGGTAGGGCAGGGAGTCATAGGATAAAGAGGGCTCTAGGTAGAAGAAAGTGTCATAGGGAAAGAGGGCCCGGGGTAGGGGATATTGACATAGGGGGTAGGGGATTGTGTCATAGGGGGAAGATGGCCCTGGGTAGGTGAGGAGGTCATAGGGGGAAGAGGTCCCTGCGGATGCTGTCATGGGGGAAGAAGGCCCTGGGTAGTGGAGGAGGCCATAGGAGTAAGGGGCCATAGGGATGGTGCCATGTGGGGAAAAGACCCTGGTAAGGGGAGGGTGACATAGGGGCAATGTGGATTGTGTCATAGGGCAAAGAGGGCCCAGGGTATGTGAGGGTGCCATAGGGGAAAGGGGGCCCTTGGTAGGGGAAGTAGTTAAAGAGCTCCAAGACTGCACTGGGTAGGACAGGGTGTCAAAAGGGTCCTGGATAGGGGAGGGTGCCATATGGAGAAGAGGGCACTCGGTAGGTGTTTTGTTTTTCCAAGTGTAATGACTTCAGGCGTGTTAAAGGTACCCTAGTACGTGGACCAAAAGTTCTTGGACTCAGGAAGGTAATAATACAGACCTAGACGAACAAATTGGAATATAATTGTCTCTTTACAGGCGCACTTTATTTTCACACACAATAAGCCTACAATAAGCACACAGATAACTATTACAATGAATATAATTGGTTATACATAAACACACACAGAAGGATAATTACAGAGGATATACATCACTGTTAGTGCAGTTGTAGGAGAAAACTTCATCTCGGCCACAACAACACTACCCAGTCCTGAGGCAGGCAGGCAGAGAGATCACACGTACTAACGGGGTCTGGAGCGGAGCGTCCTTCCTCTCAGCAAGAATTCATCGCCCGGGGTTCCAGCTCTCTCTCTACCATCAGGATACATCTCTTCTTATGGGGGAAAAATCCCTGCCCATCCTATGTTGCAAAACTGTCCCCGGCCGAAGGACAGACAGCAAGCAGGAGAGGCAAAGAGTAGAAAAATCCAGACAATAGTGAAAAAACCAAGTTTGTCTCCCGCACGCTCGTTCCCAGTCCTCCTTATCAATGCACCTGCACAACTCCCTTCTCTGCTTGTCCTTGAGCGAACAATACAACAACTATTCTTCAAAGATATAATATTGCAATCATTGCAGAATTTATGTCTGCCTTCTACCTGAGCTCACAGAAATGTAGACTTTCATTGCGGTTTGGAAGTGAATGTCCAAAATGGCCACGCACCGGCGCCATGTTTTAGCTCATTTTTGCACACGCATTACACTCCAGCCTTTGGACAGTCAACTACCATACCCCAATGAAACAAAAGATAGTTTATGAAATCACGAAACATCGTAATCAAATTGGGAATACAAAGAATACAACAACAACAAACAACCAATACAGAAATAACCGCAAAAACACAAATAAAAACATAGTGCAATGCCTCAGGGATCGAGGAAAATTGCATACCCCACCAGTTCCTGCCCTGGTCCTGAGTAACTTGGGAAATCAGGTGCCTCAAACGATCAATGTGCTTCTCAATAGAATGGGAATGATTAGTCAAATCAAAACAACATAAATTATGTTTAAAAAACAAATAAACAATAGCAGCCTTATTCTGCAAATTAGCCTTTCTAAAATTTCTGGTGTCAAACAGTAGCTCAGTTTAAGTCGGAGAGGTCTCAGTAAGACCTTTAACCACCACACAAGCCAACCTAATCAATGATTTATAGCCCCCAGCAGCTAAACCCCAAACACTCACCAAGGAAAATGCAAGCGCCAAAATCTCAGGTTCAGACAACAAATGCACATTAGAATCACAGTCACGGGACAAGCCAATATGATGAACAGAACGTGTAGAACAGCGAATAGCAGGCTGCAAGGGAAACATCATCAAACTAAGGCATGTTAAAGTACAAGGGCCCCCAGAAATGTTAGCAGAAATATAGGCGTAGGTAAGGTTACCCCAGGGAAACAGCCAACCAGTAGGAAATTTAACATGGCGAATATGACTGGCAGCAAAAAATATTAAAATTACAGAACATTGCATTAGACACATCAGTACAAGCAGACAGTGACTGGGTACACAAACGTGGTACACAAACGTTTCTCAAAATCAGTGACACTCCGATCATTATTCATGTCCATTTGTTGACACTTGCCAATGTGCTGAGGATCACAAGTCATCAAGTAACAAACATCACAGGAGCAATATCATAGGTGACAATACATGTCATATTCCTCCGCTTGCGATCTGAGTCCGCACAAAATCTGCAGTACTGATAAACAGAAAAAGAGCCTCTGACATCGGAATCCTCCACGAGAGAATCATTATGCAGTACTCCGAAAACGTGCCTTAACACAGGGGCTGGCACAGGTACGGCCACAAGGCACGTTGAAATCATATTTGCAGCATTGTGAACATTGTCCAAGCAAAAGTTTGAGATGTTCAACACACGACGGGCCAGGAAGACCCATACGTTCTCAGACTCATCGACAATTGCAGCATAGTCATGCCGCACAAAGGACGTGTAAGTCGTGGAAGGGGCCAAAACATCACGCCCATGTCCTCGACTTTTCCTCAAGGAGTCACGATACAAAACAGGTGAAGCAGTAGCAGGCAATGTGGTGACATAAAAACCATCAGTCGTCATCCAGATCGTTGAATTCAGTTACAAGATGGATACATCTGCCACATCGCTAAGCACGTCCCCGGACCCTCCTGAATGGACTCCACACAAATCCACAAGCGCAAACACCACACACAGGGTCTGAAAAAAAATAAAAAAATAAATAAAGATATCAGTGAAGTACATCACTCACGTAAATTACATTTGTCAGCGGGAACATGGCTCCATTTTCTTTTCCCTGGTTCCATTACCAGAACAACTTAATCCTCCCCTGCTGCAATTACATCTGCTGGAACCAGTGGACCACTGGGCTTTTCCACCCAAACTTTTGCTCCCAGAACCATTTTATCTGATGAGCCAAAACTTTTGTCACCATGTGTAGTTATCAACGTGGTTGCCTCTCCCTTCTTCACCATGGACAACTTTACAGGTATAATGATCAATTGCGCCACCCTATCACCTTTATGGATTGTTAGCATGTTTTCTCCACTATCGATTACTATCACTTTTATTTCTCCTTGATAGTCGGCATCAAAAATTCCCCCAACACTTAGATTCCCCTCAATGCCAATCCAGATCTAGGGGCAATTAATCCTGCATGTTCTGATGGAATTTGCACTCCATTTACTGTGTCAATGACCCCGATTCCTCTGGGTTCTAGTCTAATCTCTTCTCTCACATGTAAATCCACTCCTGCAGGCTCAGGTGTTGCTCGATAAGGAGCTAATGCTCCAGGTGACATTTCCCAAAATATCAATGTTTCAAATGCTCTATTCGGTTTCATTTGTAAGGCTGGCGTTAACATACGCCTCAATGGGGTCTCATTATTGGCGATTGGTCTATTATTCAGTACCTGCACTGCATCTAGAACATGCTCATGCCACCCTTTCAGATTACCCCCACCAGTGTTTTGCAACTGTTCTTTCAACAAACCCTTCATTCTATCAATCAATCCCGAAGCCACAGGGTGATAGGGGACTTGAAAAATCTGTTTGTCCCCCTTTTATTGACAATAGTCCTGAATCAGTTTTCCTTTCAAATGTGACCCATTGTCACTCTGAATCTGTAAAGGAATTCCATAATCCATAGCCACTTGATCCAACAATTTAATAGTATTCAATTGCATGGCTCTTTTGCATGGTGGAACCATCAAATATACTGAATATGTGTCCACAATTGTGCACGCATATTGACATCCTCTGCTAATTGGCAGTGAACCGATATAATCGATCTGACAGATTTGACTAGGGACAGTACCTCCTTTTAGTGTACCACGTATGACATCGCAAATAGATCTCTGTTTTTGATGTTGGCACACTGGACATTGCAAAATTACTGTTTTCACTATTTCTAAAGGGATGCTAATTCCTCGATCTTGTGCCCACCCGATAATAGCCTTTTCTCCAAGATGCCCACTTTTCTGGTGTACCCACTTAGCAACCCCTTCAAGATTATTTTCCTGAGATCTCACGTCAATAGCTGAAATGTTGGCACATTCATCTGCAACAGAATTGAACCAACCCTCCAATGAGTCTGTCGCGCAGTGTGCAGCTACATGTTATACAGTCACTGTACACTCCCTTGTGCACCCCTTCCTCAAGAAGCCGTCTGCCGATCCTACCTGCCCGGCAAACTATCACCCAGTCTCCATCACCTCTAATCTGGGAAAACTCTTGGAAAAGCTGGTCATCTCCCAGCTTACTCTCCACACTGAATCTGTTGGGTGTCTCCATGACCCTCAATCTGGCTTCAGAGCTGCTAGAGGCACGGAAAGTGCTCTTCTGAACACCCACAAAGATCTGCTCTCTAAGCTTGATTCCAGCATTCCATCTGTCCTCATCCTCCTTAATCTTTCCTCTGCTTTTGACACAGTCAACCACGCAATCCTGATAAATCGACTCTGTGAGAACCTGGGCATCATGGATCACGCCCTGGATTGGCTGAACACCTTCCTCTTGGACCACCCCTCCCAGGTCCAACTTGGTCCCTTACTCTCTGTCACCTCTCTCTCTATCTGTGGCGTTCCCCAGGGCTCTATCTTATCACCCTGCTTTTTCAACCTCAACTTGACCCCTAAGGCCCACCTGATCTCTACCTTCTCCTCTAACTTTCAGTGTTATGCAGGTGACGCTCAGCTTTCCTTCAGGCTCCCCTCAGCCTCCTCTCCTCCCTCGCTCATTCTTGACTGTCATTCCGCGATTCAGGATTGGTGCACCTCCAACGACCACTGCCTTAATGCCAGTAAGAAGGAGATCCTTCTCATTGCGACCCTGCCCCTGCTTTCCCTCTCTCACTCTGGTCACCCACCTTGGGCCCTCTTCCTTCGCCTTCCTGTGAGGCAAAAACCCTTGGTGTCATCTTTGACTCCACTCTCTCTCTCCTCACATCTCGGACGGCGGCAAGAAGTCCCACTACCAGCTGCACCTCCTCGAAAAGACTCTTCCCTTTCTCACGTTACCACAGAAGTGCACTGTCTCCAGAGCCCTGGTTCTCCTTAGTTTGGACTACAGCAACCGCCTCTTCCTCAATAACCCTTCCTCTACTCTCCGCAACTAATCCAGAACAGGACTGCAAGAATTATCCTTGGCCTCAAGCCCAGGGACTGTATCTCTCCAGCCCTGAAATCTCTCCACTGGCTCCCCGGTGGCTGCAAGGATCAAGTTCAAGACCCAGTGCACTGTCCACAAGGCTTTCTGGGGCCAAGGCCTGCACTACATCCAAGGCTCTCTTCCAAAGTAACTTCCTTCTCGAGCCCTTCGCTCAGCTACCTCCAACTCTCTAATGGTTGGACGACTTCTCCAGGCAGGTGCCTCCCTCTGGAATGGCCTCACTGCCCCTCTCAAACCTGTGCCAGACCACCTGAAGTTCCGGGTGCATCTCAAAACGTTCCTCTTCTCCTCTGCTTTCTCTCTCACCTTTGGCTGCTGACCTACCTGACCTACTTGTCTGCTGTACCGACTGGTTGCTTGGCTACCCTCAGAGTCTCACTGGGTACCAGGATCATTCTTGATCAGTCACCTTTGCACTGCCTCCGGGCCTACCATGCACCTAGGGGCTGTAACTGTAACCCTTTGTTCTCCTTGCACTACCCAGAGCACTGCTGCCCTGGCTACACTTACTAAGAGCATTGCTGCCCTGTTTCCCCCCCTCTCCCTTGCACTTAACCCCTACCTTTCTTCTTGCACTTCTCGTTCTCACACTTGCATGATCTGAAGGACAAAAGGCCAATAAGATTGTTTGTCTTGTCCTCCCTCTGTCTTCCCTCCCTTGCCTTGTCGCACCTAGAAACACTTGTGTAGAGGCGCGTTATAAATGACACATCATATCATATCAACATTAATATACTGGCGGCCTAAACATTTTTTACTCAGGTGACCCTCCTTCTAAAGGCAACAAAATCTGCTTTTCTATGTAACGGTAGCTTTCGCTTAAGGCTATCTAGGCACACCACTGTTATATACCTACCAGCAAATACAATATGTAAAATATGCACTGACATACAACTCTTGCATGCACTGAATATGCACTGTATAAATATGCACTGAAATACAACTCCTGCATGTCCCAGAGCCACACCATATTCCACCATGTGCAGCCTTTCTGCAAGTCCACGCCAGCATGCAGCATCATCAAAACCCACCAACGGTTAACAGGCACAATACGCACTAATGTCACATAGAAGACACATCTAGCTCACACCACAACTTAATCTGCAGGATTCCTCTCGCTGGACTGACACTGCGTGTATACATCATGTGCCTAACACTTTCTATGGCAAAACACAAGAGGTGATGGCTGGAAGATTTAGAATTAATCTTAACCCCTGGCGCTGCTCTGGGCATCCCTCTGGACCATGTTCTTCACCTGACAAGCTATTACAAAAGGGGAAAGACCATTTGCAAATCAGGCTTGGTCCAACCCTAAAAGGGGCAGTCCAGCCCAAACTGCCTGGTCACATCCCTTCTGCAGGAGAACGCAAGCATCCCCAGACATGTTTTGGCCTCATTGGGCATCATCAGTCCGGGAGGATAGCACAGGGGCAAGGTGCTCGCCTTGTAAGCAAGATGACACGGAACAACACAGGTTTGTTCACCGGGTCTGCGCTTAGAAAGCTCAGGGTATTAAGCTATTCAATACATTTTATTTTTAAATCAATGAGGAGTAGCTTGTGTCTCTAGGCACAGCAGGCACAGGACTCACGTCTGGGCATACCCGTCCCACTTGGGGTGACTAAGTACACATTTCCACACTAGCACGCAATTGATGCAGCAATAAGAACACTGAGGTGTGCACAGAGCAGCACTGTGGCTCTCACACAGAACAGGATTGTTCACTTGATGAAGAGGTGAAGTGCACTGTTGGCTTGGAAAATGAAATTAGGTGCATGTGACCACCTCTTCTCAAGTTTTACAAAGTTTAAATGTTCAACAATGACTCTTCGCAACATTTGTCCTGCTTAATGAGAGACATGTGACCACTTGTTCATAAATTTAATGGTTTAACAATGGCTTTCAGCAGTGTTTGCTTTTACGTGAGTAAAAAGATATATTTCTGAGCACACACGAGTGCTACTTTCAATTGCTTTCTTGATAGGAACTCAAAGAATAACTTCAGCTCACTTCTGTTTCTACGCGAGTGAACATTTAGCTGGATACTGTTGCTGGCAGTGCTCGCGCAAGAATCAGAATGCCAAGTTTGACTCACCAGCTTCTGTGATCCTCTTCGATGTGTTGCACAACTTCTACTGTTTCGGCCTGCACTTGGGACCCACACCCTTCCTCAGTGAAAGTGCGTCCGGTCCGGCCACTCGATTAAGGAGTCCCCCTCACCCCTGAGACTCACGGCTTGAAAGCAGCCCATCACCTCGGGGTTCCTGCGTGACAACTACTGCAATCAGACTCACATGGGGAAAGGCAGCCTTCCTGCATGCCTTCCACTGCACAACCTCTACACCTCAGAGTTTGGGGAAACTGGACCCTCTCAGAACATGCAGGGGAAATCTGCTGCATCCACGTTCCCGCATCCCTATGTTTCTCTTACCTCTACTTCATTTGTCAACACTGTGCATTCTTCTTTCTGCCAATGCTACTACTGCACACACTCCAGTGACAGTTCCAGCACCTTCTCATTGCCTGCACCTGAAGGAGTCTTTTATGCCTCCCAGGTTCCTACAGGTTTGGGCTATAAGGCTTAATTGCCTGACTACTACTACAGCATAACTCTTCAGACCTCTTCCTTGTCCCAGTACGTGTCGGGTTAGGGGACTTGAAGTCCCCAAATAAAATTCGATTTTCTAACTTCTGCTGTTTGGCAAAAAGTCATCAAAAGTGGGGGATTATGGGGAAAGTTAAACGGGGGGGGGTTCCCATTCTCCCTGGCCTGTCCCGCCACAATGTGATCCTCCCACAGTACACCACCCCAGGATGAAAATAGAGCTATAAGACTCTGCTGCCTATGTAATCTTGCATGTGCGGTGAGTGCCACACAGTTGCTGACAGAGTGTAATACATTGAATAAACTACGAAGAAAACATCTAATGGCCTATCGGGGTGTTGAGACTATGCTGATTAATCACTTGAAACTCTGCGGTAGGTTATATTCCTATTACATATCATCTGACCGAACTCTGGAGGAAGATTGAAAGATATCTACCTGACTTAAAATTGACCGAGAACCATAAGTACAATAAAGACCGCTAGATATCAACACTGACCTAAATACACTGTATGTATTGCTGCATCAGGTAGAGTAAGGATACATTCTGAGCTGACGTATTACAATATGAGGACTATGTGTACTTCCTTTTAATCCTGTTGTAAGTTTTGCGTCCTGAAGTGATATGCTGATGTAATATAATAATTTTAGTTCACTAATAATTAATTATGTGTAAGTGATGGGAATTTACTTTATTTTTATGAAAGGTCACAAAATGGTGACCATTATACGATAATAAAAAAAAGTAAAGCGTTAACAATTGGGTTCAAACAGTGGTCATCATGGCCATAATGAAAACAATGAACACAATCAATATATTATTCATATTCCATAGACTGCTCAACATTCAATGCCATGTGTATTGCTCTTAAATCCAAACATGCAGACTATTCCTGGAATTGAGAAACACCCACATACATACAGATACTCGCATAAATATTTCAAGGAGATTGGGAAGATCGTTTAGATCACTTCCCTGTTATTCACCAGACTGGGTTTAGATCATGTTGTCAACATGTTTTGAAACAAGTCAATGAGATACTCTTCCTATCCCCTAAAAACTGCCTGAATGTAGCCAGAGCCACAGTAGCTACCAAATTGGACTACTGCAATGCCCTCTTCCTGGGCACATCTGCACAAAACATTAAAAAAATGCAAGTCACACAAAACAATGCTCTAAGAGCAGCCCTAAGCATT
Organism: Ambystoma mexicanum; assembly: GCF_040938575.1. Taxonomy (NCBI): domain Eukaryota; kingdom Metazoa; phylum Chordata; class Amphibia; order Caudata; family Ambystomatidae; genus Ambystoma; species Ambystoma mexicanum. The sequence continues at coordinate 609,816,855 of NC_090933.1, forward strand.
CCAAAAAGGGAGCACATCTCCCAAGCCAGAAAAGAAGCACACTGGCTACCTATAAAAGAACGCATACTATTTAAATCCATGGCCATCACACACAGATGCCTCTCTGCCAATGCCCCACCCTATCTTTCTGAAAGGATCACCCTCCATACCTCCACTAGACCTACCTGGTCACACCTGACCAACCAGACCTATGTACCCACTTTCAAAAGAAGCAAAGCCGGAGGGTCCAGCTTCCAACACCTAGCACCCACAATTTGGAACGCACTCCCCACCGCCTTAAGAAGCGAAAAATCATACCATGCCTTCCGTAGACTACTCAAAACCATGCTGTTCCACTAACCCCGCCTCACCTGTATTCTCACCACTGTAATTATGGAAATAACAGCAAATGTATGAAAAAACGCGTCTATGCTAATCTGTATATCTGTATATTCACCATGTATGCCTGTAACAAGTAAGACTTCTTAGCGCCACGATGCCCCCGGGCAGATGTGCGCTCTACAAATCCAAATAAATAAATAAATAAATAAATAAATACTCAGGAAGTTATGTCTTTTTTGGGCCAGTTGAATGTTACGCTCAATATTCAACGTATAGCAATCCCACTTAAGGATGAAAAGAAGTGAACAAAATTAAAATGTTTACTGACATTTTACTGCAAATATCTGCTTTACAATATATAGGCCAATGTCAAAAACACAATGTTAACCTTATACCACGCAGAACAGGGGTGCTTGCTGCAAATAACGATGTTGCCACTCCGAGAAAACAATTTAAAAAATAACACTAAGATAGGTTTCTCAGCAACAGCTTCCATCTCCTATCAGCAACCTCTGCTGATGAACACTCTGAGTAACCAGATTAGGAATATACTAACAAATAGCATATTTAGCATTTCGCTGAATACTGAATAGTTTGTCAAGTATTCGAATGAATCCGAATATTAAGCCGAATAGTTATTTTATCTAACAAATCATGTTCTAAACTTTAAAACAAAAATCAAAGCACTATATTAAGAATGTGCTCCTATGTTTAATTCATTTCGCTTTATATTAATCAACATCTCATCCTTCTAAAATGCACACAAGCCAGAAAATAACAGATTAAGCAAAGTGCCATGCTGCAATGAACCAAATGGATATTGCTGCTCACAAGAGCCATTGTAAATCGCACAGATTGCAATTTCTTGCGAGTTACAAGGTAGCTTTTGTTGAAAGTGAATTTCAAGACTTCCTTCCGACTCAAACAAATATATAAATGGTTTCTGTCGGCTCATGTAGGGCACAAGTAGATGCTTCTCTCAGGAAAGACTGACGTGGCTAAATCGGCCCAAAACTTGCAAGCACTAACAATGCCTCACCTGTCGGACAGCCGCTCAAGTCCATCACATCTCAAAACATGTTGACTCACCCATCACTTGACACTGCACTAGAGGATTCAAGGTTACATGGCACGTTCTAGGTTTCTCATTCTTCAGCCCTCCATCTCACAGCACCGTTAGGTACAATGCTCGCCATCTCGGCGACCACACTGAAAAGATATAGTTCACAACATTCCTGTTAAGACAGAATGGCCTATAATATTATTCAAGACATGTCACAATAAATAGGTTCCTCCAAGAGGCCAACATGGGTTGGAAAATGCTGGACTCATCTTGCTCTGCCTGACATGCAGTTGACTTGTCCCCAGCTCTATTCACTTGGAAGAGCCAGCAGGGCTGTGACAAGTCTTCTGATTCCAACCATCCTCCTGTCCTACCAATGTAACTAGCAGAGCATATCTCTCTGTGTCCCATATCTGTCTCGTTACATTGCCCCTGGCTGACAGGTCTCCAGAAGCTTTTGGAGAGATTTTGCAGTATACAGCTCTGCCGAAAGCCTCTTAGTTTGCGGCATGTCACTCTGCCTGACACATGACTGGCTACCTATGCCCTGCTGGTCTCCACTACCTGTTAGGAATTCAAGCTTCTCCATGGGCATTTCCCATTGCTCACCTCACAAAACCTGTCCAATACACAAACGTATGCATCTTCTCCTCATATTAAATCAGTAATGCTTTCAGACAATGTTTAATTCTATTTATTTTTGCAATCTGCCCTACATCCTGGCATCTCTGAGTGATTACATTAATGAGAAGGCCGAGTATAACAAGGAATAATTTCACCAGAGCCAAAGAGGTATTTTCAGCTGGAGTTCGGCTGAATACTTACTCAACGTAGAGGTTTGGTGCCCCCCTAAAACAGATCAGCGTGTCCCACAATGTATGTGTTCCACTCACCAATTGTTTCAAAGACCATCCACTATCATGTTCATTTTGCAGGCTGACCCAGTTCACTGAGCAGACACTAAACAAATGAAAGTCAAGCATCGGAGAAAGAACACAGCATGTTCTTTACTCATATTTGTTTCTGAATATGAGGTTATTCAGAATATTTTCTTAGACAAAACTCTACATCTGGTTCATCTTGTCATAGTGTCATCATTAAACACGTACCAGACAGTAGGTACCTAAATCATGGCATGCATATTTGAGCAGGGAACACTTGACTGGGGGAACTGGTTGAGACCTGAAAATATAATTGTTAGACAGAAGTAAATAGTTTGATACCCCCTATATGCTAGCATAGATCTCCATTGTAGAAGGGCAACATTAACCGAAATGCATATATATTTTCTTAGTTCCTCCACCTTTGTTAAACCAATGCTTGTTAACTTGAGGTTTCACTTTGTTAAATAACCAGCCCAAACAGTAACAGTATTTCACCCAGGTTAGCTGAGTGTCTGAGCAGAAGTATTTTGCAGGGGCCTGGGTGTGGCCAGCTGATAACCTCACCCCACAAGTACTGCAGCAGTCTTGAACACAATGCACTATGAACCTGGTAGTGCTGAATCTCGTCAGCTGACGACAGTAGTGCCCCTAAAATGCCCTTAAGATTATGATTAAACCCAACATAACTATATTACATCAAGAAATGTAAAAACGTAGCTTGAAAAAAACCTTACACAAGCGAAAATGCTTAGGTTCAGTAACACCTAGTTTTACTCTACAAACCTTTGTGCATGGTGGCACACAGGCTGTGTGCTTTTATTGTAGGTCATTTTAGAGAGACATTGATAGTAATGAGAAAATAAATAGTCGTGCGTCCTTTGGCTTAGATGTCAAATTATACGTCGCACAGCTCATATTATTAATATGTTATTTTAAATGCAGGGCCGTCTGAGCCATTTTTGTGTCAAAACAGTTTAGGATAGTAAAGATTCATTGACTGAGAGGTTTGAATATGGCACGTAAGGCTAAAAGTGCCCAGCAGATAAAGGCATAAGGTCAGTGCTTTCAATCACTATGTGCTCAGCACTGTCTTTCTGATAGCATGGAGTGCCCACTCTGCCCAATATTAGCTGATGCGACATACTGGGTATCACTAAAAGCTTGTGCATTGTAATACATCACTATGTGCTCAGCACTGTCTTTGGGATAGCATGGAGTGCCCACTCTGCCCAATAAGAGCTGATGCGACATGTTGGGTATCACTAAAGGCTTGTGCATTGTATACATCACTATGTGTTCAGCACTGTCTTTCTGATAGCATGGAGTGCCCACTCTGCCCAATATTAGCTGATGCGACATGCTGGGTATCACTAAAAGCTTGTGCATTGTAATACATCACTATGTGCTCAGCACTGTCTTTCTGATAGCATGGAGTGCCCACTCTGCCCAATAAGAGCTGATACGACATGTTGGGTATCACTAAAGGCTTGTGCATTGTATACATCACTATGTGTTCAGCACTGTCTTGGGGATAGCATGGAGTGCCCACTCTGCCCAATAAGAGCTGATGCGACATGTTGGGTATCACTAAAGGCTTGTGCATTGTATACATCACTATGTGTTCAGCACTGTCTTGGGGATAGCATGGAGTGCCCACTCTGCCCAATAAGAGCTGATGCGACATGTTGGGTATCACTAAAAGCTTGCGCATTGTCAGTGGACTTTAGGATTAGTGCCACACCATGCACACAGTAGAGAAGTGCAGTTATTGTGTTTTTAGGCATACCATTGGTGGGGAAAGAAGAAATACAGGTGTTGGGGCCTGCTCCCCGAGATGAATGGTATTTGCTTTTGGCAAAGGATTGATAACAAGGGTTGATACAAACGTTGATAACAAGCACTTTAGGCGTGTTAAAGGTGTGTCTCAAATGTGGCAAGCCCACCCTCAACTTATATAGTGGGAGAACCTTCATGGCAGTGCTCAGAAGGGCCCTTCTTGAGCCGCACAGATTTGCTCACATGTTGTAAAACAGTCACACACTCCGTTTTCTCAGTGCTTCAATGCATGCCACTTTATGCTTGAATCATTTTGGAGAATAACAGCACACCCACTAGTGATATATAAGTTACACAATAATGAGTGATTAGCTATGAATTTGTAAAGTGTTGTTACACCTTTTTTAATGAGTTACTGGTTAGTAAATAGTTCTTACACTTGTGTTGCATATTCACTATTCATTCATTAATACACTGTTAATGCCCTTTAGTATAAAGTGGTACAAAAAATCCTTATCCTGCAATGTGACCCTTTCCTCAATGTGTACATCCTACCAGTTTACCCCAAGCTGCATATGTTATGGCTTTTGCAGAGTTAGCGTGTTGTCAGGCATGTTTCAATTCTCCTCCCAGGCTGTAACATTTCCTGTCACTGGGGGGTCTACTTCCCAGGGAGCCTCAAAACTCTTGGGTTCCTTTCCAGGCCCTTCTGGCATTTTCTTTAACCTAGAACCTTGCTATATAAAAAAAACAGCTGTTCCTGTTGGCTTACCCTGACAGTTTAATTTTCTTTTCTTCTTTGGACCGGGTCTATACATAATATTAATTTCAGTCACACAGTGGCGGTTCAAATGACTATTATACCTGTACATGTGTAAATATGTCTTTTTAAATAGTCCATTTGTTTGAAATACAGCCTCTTGTTAGTATAAAGTCACCCATAATCTCAGCGAAAAGCACATATTTACTCTTGCATCTGCTGCTCTTGTGCCAACTTGACATGATTATACAGTCCGACCATGCATCTATTCACGGGGTTCTTCACATTAAAGATGGATTAAACGACAAAGACAGATGTTCGCTGGCGCTCTGCCTGCGAGGCTCAGAATGTCAGGCCGATGCCAGCAAGTGGGCCTGCACGTCGGCTTGTGATGATGCCAAGCTGGGAAACATGATCTGGGTTTACCTCGGAAATTAGAATAATTGAGCCTTTTTGATCTGGAAGTTGCACGTGATCATGTACATGTCATAAGCGAATGACCTAAGGATAAAAACCTAATCTCCCACATTACGAATGTTTGACTAATGCCTTTTAGCTGGAAGGCAGTGTGCTGAGAGACTATTATCGCCATCCAGGGCAGTCACTGAATCTAACAAGCCCACTTAGTCTTAATCAAACCTCACCATCTTCTTTCTAATTTCGTGTTTATTCGTTTTAAAGTAATATGCCCCCAGAACTTTGAATATTTGCTTCAGCAATTATTTTAACTTCCAAAAATGTCAACAGAATTGCCCGTGCTACAGTTTTGAGTATTTCAAATATGCCAGGCTCTAATACCGAACTTAACAAGTTGGGCAGTGTGGGTAAAATGCGGCGTCATTATTGTATACCGTTGCATTACTGCACCACCCAGCTATAACTTTGGCAGAAAGTTGCAGGATTCACCTCCAGGTAAAGGATTCACCTCCAGCTAAGTGCTGGAGATGAATCTGCCTCTTTCCCGCTAAAATTTGGCAGAATTACCTGAGCGGAATTACCACCACGGTAATTCCGCAAAAAAATGAAGGCTGAGTACAATTATTCGCAACTTTCTTTCTTAACGTGGCTTTTACAAACATTCACAAGAAGAAAAGTAACATGGCATTTCAAAATCATTTTTTAATTTTTGGTTCATAGGTGCTTCTTTGGCGCGACCTAATAAGCATTGTTATCGCCACAAAGAGTGGCAAGCAGGATCACATTTGCAGAGGCATTGAGAGTTAACAGTTGTCCTTAGGCTTCATCCTTCCCAATCAATATTTGCATTCTGCCCATGCCACGTCACTCTGTCTCCAGTACTCCTGCAGATACTACATATAGTCTCGGCCATTGGAGGCTGCCAACCCAGGAATGCTGCCTGGGTCCAGAAAAGCACTCTGCGTGGTCAAAGGAGCCAAGAATTCACATGGACCAGAGAACGTTGAAAACATATCTGGCCCTAGTCTCCTTTCACAGCAGGAACCCCTCACTGGTTTATACCCTGTTTTGCTCATGTGTTCTTAATGCATGGTGCGCGCAAAAGATCGGCGGATACAGACCTCGGAGGGAGAATATGCCCTCCTGTCTACAATGACCCAGAGGGGGGAAAGTGGTAGGATATGTGCTCCGTGCCTACTTGTGAGCATGTCCTTATACTGATTGTCACTCCTCCCTTTGCTCTTTCCTAACCAACCATCAAACCCAAGGAAACCACGAGTTCTTTGTTGTTCCTTAAATTGCATAAGAAATGAATCAATGGCAGCTTCTAATTTGCCTACTTGCAGCTTGGGTCTTGGAAGATTGGCCAAGCCTGGCTGGAATTTAATCAGAGAGCAAACACGTCATATGGAGTAGAGCATTCTTCATCGGAATTCTTTAGAAAGGATTGCTACAATAGTTGTTATGGGCATTAGGAATATTGACCTATGTGAGAAGTGCTGTAGTTCACCAATCTGAAAGATTATATACACCGGAACAACTGTATAACCTTGTTTGACTTTTCCTATCATTAATGTGTCCTGCAAAAATAAAGTAATCACTACACATGAGCAGCCCACCACAAGACTAGCATCATATCTTCTATGCCTTCTCATTTTTCCAATCTCAAGAGGACTCCACTTTGATTGTGTGGCGCAGAACAGCCATCCACATGAAGCAGCCTCTAAAAATGTGTGCATGGATTAGGAGGGCATGGGGCATCAGTTGCTGCTGCCCTGCACCCATGCCAGGAACTAGTACTCAGCGAGAGGTGTATGATTGACACGTCTCCCTGCTTCCTAGCTCCTGCTTGCAGGGTTGACCATGCGCCCCGACCAGAGCAGCAGCTGCAAGAGATAGATTCTAGATGTTTTCTGGCAAGAAGCAAAGCGAATTATAATGAAGAAAAACTCTAGAATTTAGTGGAAAAAGTGAATTGCAAAAGTGAACCGCCTTGTGAACAAGCAGAAGACAGCTTCATAGCCATCACCCTGAGACAGTAAACTGTTCATGGGGATAACAATTGGCACTTGGACAATTATTTAAAATTGTCTTTTTTTTCACTGACTCAATATTTTGGTGGCTGAAATTAGCCTTTTTTTAACCCATTCGTTCAACATATTTTTATTTTCCATGAACAAGCCATTAGGAGACACCATGATGTATTTTTGCTTGGCTAGCCTTTCAACTTTCCATGAGCTGGTGAAACAATGAGTTGTATTGTGATACGAGATTTGGCACAACATCCATATATAACCTGTGTTGCCCATTGTACTTCTTCGCCCACGATAAGTGGATCCATCAAAGCGCAGATGAAGGGCACTGGGCCACAATGGCTATGAACATATTGAGGATTGGTTGTTGGTATTTTTAACATTTTAGGAGTGTAGGATGCTGGTTATCTATTCCACTACTTTATTGCTAATATTAGGAACAGTATATTTCTTGACTATTCTATTTTGAATACTCATATATTATCTCTACAGGAGAATACATATATATACATGCTCAACCAGAGGGTGAGAACATTATTAATGTGTTTCAATTAATGAGTATAAAAAACATGATATTCTAAGCGCAACCTCTTGTTGGTTTAGTGATAAAACTGTGCATGGAAGATATTGACAGAACACACAAGGGTAATACGCATTTAAACATAGATTCCCCAAGAAGGTGAACCCACCACAATATTGCTGTCCAATCGAAAGCTTGTGAGATGCTCATGGATAGTATGTTCTCTTACACTAAAGCACATAGACCCTACTTTCTCCAGACCCTTGAACATATTCAAAGCAAAACAAAAAAGGTGATGGCCGGAAGGTTTAGAATTAATCTTAACCTCTTGCTTGGCTCTCAGCAGCCCTTCAGACCATCATTCTTCCACCTGCCAAGGCACAACAGAAAGGTGAAAGACCATATGCAAATCAGGCTGGATCCCATTCAAAGGGGGCAACCCAGTCCAAACAGCTCAGTCACATCCCTTCTGCATGAGACCACAATCAACTGCAGACATATTGGGCATCATTAGTGAGGTGAGCTTGGGTCTCTGGGGTCTGCATTGGCAGAGTCAGTATGAACATGTTTTCTTACAGCGGCATAGCATTTTCTTGGTGTTATGGGTACAGTCAATATAAGAAGTGTGTCTAGGCGAGTGGATTCTGACTTACATTAACACAGTGAGCATGGACATGCCTTTTTACAGTGACATTGCATGTTTACTGGCCTTATGGGCGAAGCCAACAAAATTAAGTTTCTTACATGCAAATACTGGCATACGCTGGTGCAACTAATATGGGCATGTTTCTTTACAGTCGGCATAAGATTGTTACTGGCGTTAAGGGCAAAGACAACCTGATAAGTGTTTTTACATGGGAATACTGGCCTACATTGCTGCAACCAAATGGGACATGTTTCCTTACCATGGGCATGGCATCTTTAGTGACATTATGAGCAATGTCAAAATGATGAGTGTTCTCACATAGCATTATAGGTTCTTGCCTACACTAGGGCAGCCAGTATGTACCTATTTCCTTACAGTGGGAAAAGCATTCTTAATGGCATTGTGGGCAAATCCAACATGATTTGTGTTCTTTTCTGGTGACACTGGCATACATTGATGTAGCCAGTAATGTCATATTTTCTAACAGCGGCATGGCATTTACCCACTTTATGGACAACACTAACAAAATATGTGTTCACATGAGTGCATACTGGCCTACATTTGTACTACCAGCATGTACATGTAGTAGGCATATCATTTTACTAGTATAAGGGCAAAGCTAACATGATATGTGTTTTTTTCACAGGGACACCTTCCTACATTGGTGTAGCCAGAAAGGCTGTTACCTTGTAGTGGGGATTTCATTTTAGTGGCATTATGGGCAAAGCCAAAAATATGATTGTCCTCAGTGGGGTTATACATACTGGCCGAAATTGGTACAGCCAGTATGTACCTTTCTCCTTACAGTGGGCAAAGCCTTGTTATCAGCATTATGGGCAGAGCTAACATGATGTGTGTTCTTTCCTGGGCACTAGCATACCTTGCTACAGTCAGTAAGGACATATTTACTAACAGTACCATGTGATTTTTACTGGCATTATAGACAAAGTCATATTTTTTTTATGTTGGAATGTTAGTCTATTTTGGTACACCCAACATTTACAACTATCAGTACTGGCATTATGGCAAAGGCAGTAGAATCTAAAGGACTGCAGGGCTACCAGCAGCCCTCCACCTGGATACTGCACTACAGTTTTACAAGAAGAGTTATTTCATATCAAATATAGACTTTATTTAAATAGTTTAAAAATATTAAACAAAACCAATGATGCTGAAAAGTAATCACTATTTCTAACGTGTTTTTATTAAAGAATAAAAGAATGCCTATCTTTCCCTATCACTATGGGGGTTCCCTACCTATTTTACTAACTAAGATGCTCATCAGTCGTGGATAAATGTCCAAAGAAAACAGCCCGCCGCCCAAAGCTACCCTAACTGACCCTACCACTTTTATAATAAACTAAGGTCAGGAGAATTACTCTCTTCTCCTGTTGGCTGTACTTCTGCACTTGTCTTCTCTTCTTTCTCTTTTCCTGCTTAGTATGCAATTCTCAAACAGACTCTCGTGATCCCTTGTATTGGTTGTTGTTGACAGGATTGATAGTTTTTCTATCTCCTTTTATTAATGGTTGCTTGGTTTTGGTCAGAATCCTTTTCTCTTTCCTATAGAACTCTGAGATTGCTAATGGTGTGCCTTTCTCTGAGATTTCGGATTTCTATACAGTTGTGATTCAACCTTTCCTTCTCAGGTTCTCAGGACTACTTTGTAAGCAGTCTATCCTAGGAACCACTCAGGTATTTAGTGCACAAGTATCTCTCTCGGTCATTCCTTATCCCATTAGCCCCTTTGACTACCAAGCTTCCTGTTTCATATATTGGCATCAAACTTACACTTCCATTATCGAAGGTCAATCCCGCATTGGGTAAGGTTAAATGTTTTCTGATTAACACACTCCCATTAGTAGTATATGCATCCACTGCTTTGATGTGCTCCAAGATGATTCTCCAGATTTTTGTTTCCTTACCGAAACCTGGCTTCAAGACTTTTCGGTCTCTGCCTCATGTGATCGTTGATGGCTATGACAGCCTGCACGTCAACAGTATCTCTGAACATTCTGGGGGTGGCCTGACTCTCATATTTCTTACCAAATACCCCAGCACCATATTCCTGTGTGCTCATTATATTCAGATGGCGGCCATGCTTATCCAGATCTCTGTTTCTGCCTCTCGTACCCTTCATGCCTTACTAATTTACCTCCACCCTGGCTATGACCAGTCTTTCTGTGATGCTTTTCTTGAGTATGCTGCAGATCTTTCCCACTGTTTTTCTGATTTTCTACACTTGAGAGACTTTAACTTGCAGTCATTACAGTTATTCATAAGGATGCAGGACAGATTCATGTCTGCCATGAACGATCTTCTGCTTAAGCAGCTAGTTACTGGGACAACTCATAATGTAGGTACTGCACTAGATTTGGTGTTTTCCTCTCCTTCCCTGGTAAGTGTTTTCCTATCCTCCGGTTCCATGAAAGGATCACATGATTCTACCAATCGCCTTTTATCTTCTGCCCCTGTTTTGTCCTTCTGTGTTACCTCATCCTCCTAAACTGAGATGGCATGCTATTGATGCCGGTGTTATTCAAGATGAGGCTAAAACTGCGTGTCTCTCTCTTAATGTCATTGACATGTCCACTATCTCTCACACTTTTCTTACTATAGCGGATCATTTAGCACCTCATCTTCCTTCTAAACCATGTCCCCGCCTCTCTGAGCCTTGGTTCTCCCCTCACCTTGCAGAGCTTCAACTCTCCCACCATCATGCTGAAAGGCGTGGGAGCACTAACTATTGCCCTTTGGCAAAAGCAGCTTTTCATCAGGCTGCACAGGTGTACCTTCGTGTCATATTTGAAGCCAAGTGTCATTATTTTATGGGCTGAATTGAGTCAGCCCTCAACCACTCCAAGGAGCTTTTTAAAACTGTACAGTCTCTTTCTACTAGGGCTTTTCTCTTTACTTCTGTGATGCCCTCGGGGAACTATGCCATCCTTTATCGACTTTCTTTTTTACAAAAATTGATAAGATACATCTCACAATTGTCAACTCGCTTGCGACTCTTGACCCTAACCGTATTCTCTCACCACTCTCTCGGTTTCCCATTCTTGGTAGTCTTCCCTGTTTTTGGTCCCAATGACATCACCCTGGCCAGCTCTAAACTGAAGCCGGCCTCCCCTTTGGATCACATCCCGCTCTCTGTGGTGAAAACTTGTATTGCTGAACTTGCTCCATGGCTTACTAAGGCAGTCAACCACTCATTAAGCACTGGCTTTATTCCACTGGTCTGAAGCACAGCATAGTCCTCCCCCTCGTGAAAAAGCCCTCTTTGGATCCTCTTCTCCCAGCAAACTATCGTCCCTTTCTTGATGAAAACTCTTGAGTCCCTGGTCACACCTTTGTTTTTTTCCTTCTTGGAAGAATCTTCTTTAATCGTTTCCAGTTCGGACTTCGACCCAGATGATGCACTGAGACTGTCCTGGTTTCGGTCATGGATGACTTGGCAATGCTTACTGACCAAGGGGGCATTGGTGCTCTGATCCTGCTTGACATTTCAGCGGCTTTTGACACCATTGGGCACACTATCTTGATGGAAAGGCTGTCAGCTGCAGATATCTCCATCCGTGTGCTGGCTTGGTTCTGTTCTTTTTTGGTTGACCAGTCTCAGTACCTTTCTGTTCCTTCCTTCCGGTCTACCCCTGTATCAGTTACTTGTGGGGTCCCCCAGGGCTCGGCCTTCTTACCTATTATTTTTAATGTCTATATGCAGCCGTTGGCTCTCCTCATCGAATCCTTTGGTCTTGGTTGTTTCATCTACGCGAATGACACCTAGATTGTGGTTCCCCACAATCTTGCCCTTTCTGAAAAATCTGTTAAACATCAGGAACTGCCTGTCGTGGTTGGTGATTGCATGAGTCGAAACTGGCTTAAATTGAATGGCAATAAGACTGAGGTCTAAATAGTGGGCCCCCCTTTGAGGACCTCAGTCTGGATGCCTGAGCTGTGGCCGCTCTCTATTGATCCACTTCCCAAACATGTTATTCTCATCAGGGATCTGGGAGTTAAGATCTTGGCCACTCTCTCTGTGGATGCACAGGTTAGCTCTGTCTGCCAGGGAGGCTATTTTAAGCTTAAAATCCTTAGAAAGGTTCTTCCTTTCCTGTGCCCTGCCTTGCGGGCCCTGTGGTGGCGACCTAAATCTTTGGCTCCCTGGACTACTGTAACTCTCTTTTCCTTTCCCAGCCTACATATATACTTCACTGGCTTCAGATACTCCAAAATACTGCAGGCAGAGTGGCCACTGGTGTCTCTATGCCAACTCATATTTCCACAACTTTACGATGCCTCCATTGGCTTCCTGTCAGTGGCCAAATTGAATTCAAATCGCTCTGTATTGTGCACAGGGCATTTTATCATCTGGGTGCTGAGTTTCTGCAGCAGAGGTTTCGTTGCTATACACCCCCTCGAGCTTTGTGCTCCACCTCTGACTTTGTGATTCAGATCCCTAGATTTCAGTGGGCCAGGATCGGCGGCCACGCTTTCTCTGTGTCTGCTGCAGCTCTATTGAACAAGCTTTCACACTCCCTCGATGCTACTAATGATCACGTTCTGTTCTGCCGTCAACCTAAAACCCTCTTGTTTTCATTTTCTTCTTCCGTTCTTTTTATAGGTGTCTCTCCCTCTCTTTAGTGCCATGATGTCTCCCTGTGACAGTGCTCCCAACAAGTAGAGTTAACATAACATAACATAACATTTTAAGTTTTAGATTTGAAGAGATAGGCTCTTTTTCTGTTTGGTAATGGTACAAGTCCATTTTCTCTTGGTCCCAGTTTTGGAACTTGTGCTGATTTAGAGTGTTAGTTAATTCCATATAGGCCATCACATGGAGGGCATCGGGGAGTTCCTCACTAAACGGGAGTCCTTGTTCCAAAAGGAGGAGTCACTCCCTGTGAGGTCCCACTTGACTCGACCCCTAATGAGGGTGTTTTGCAAAGCAGGCTGTTATAAAGTCTCTCTGTTGTCAATCAGCTCAGCACTCAGACACATACCAGCTGTGGAGTCTTAGATTGGTCCAGGTAGAGCGTCATTATACATAGTGTACAGTATGTACATAATCCAGTTACTCTTGAGTATATACAGTAGTTCAAGATACAGGACAGGAACAGGGATAGGTAATAGACACTATATACAGAGTAGACCCACCGGCCATCCTATCATCCCAGCTCAGGCCCCCAACTGACACTCTTGGAACATTTACCCACAGATCCACTCAACATTCTCCTGAGCTGCATTCACACATCAACATTCTAATAGCAAGCACTCCCGGCCAGTGACAAGACAAGACTTGACTTACAATACAACACAGACTGACCTCCATAGCCTCTCACGGTGGTTCCCAGGGCTCCCTTTTGGGGAAAAGGGACGGATTCCCTTGATTCGTCACAAACATTTATCAGCAATAGTAAACATTAAGTTATCAAAACAAACATAATCAATAAACACATAGGTACTCACATGTATTACTAGTGAAAGCAACATCACATATCTTCCATGTATATGTATTAACTTTTATACTGCACTTTTAGCACACAAGAAGAATACATTCCCTAATTAAAGCATATGAAAAATGATCTATTTGTGTCTCCAAACAAATTTGAAGCTCCAGAGAAATACACAGGCTGGGATTCCGACCCAGATTGCATGGATGAAAGGGCTAACTCTCCACCACTGAACCACACACGCCCCTTTCAAACAGCAAAGCAACCAGGCCCTGTTAAACTGAATGAACAGAAAGTGTTTGCCTCGTTCATGGACCTGTGCATGTGAGGAACAGATTGTTTCTACTGTTCATACTTGTCGTTTTCTACTTCGTAATATTTGAAGGTTTCATCCTCTCCGTCATACTTTTTTTCCGCTTCTAAATTACTCTGACACACTCTTCTGTGATGGAAGCTGCAGTACTGTTATTCACTTTATGCTGTTCTACCTCATTATGCTGTAGTGCCCATTCGTTCGATTTTACACCCCTGCTGCTCTCTTAGATATTCTTCCATTTTTTATTCTTATTTAGCTGAGCTAAACTGGCTTCATATTCCTGCTAGATTTGATTTTCATTTTCTATGTATTGTTTTTAAATCTGTCCATCATGTCTGTGGTTTGGTTTCTCCATATCAACCTACTCGTTTATAGCGCTCAGCTTCTCAGTATCTCCCCTGCACGTCACGTCCTCCCTGGACTTTCATTTTCAATCTTTTCAACCTTTGGCTCCTAAATTGTGGAATTCTCTACCATTTAAGTGCCTTCCTCTGCTGATCTTTGTCTTGAAAAGCATCTAAAAGATAATTTTCTTTCAAAATCATTGTCTTTTTAAAGACATGCTTTTCTTTAGTGTTTTCCATTTTCTTCAAACATTCCTGTTATTATTGGAGTTGTTGAAATTGATTTAAATTCCATAAAATAAAAAATAAATAGAGGTGCATCTATGTTGGAGATCTGCAAAGCAGCCGGTTGGGACTCTCCTTTCATATTTATTCAGCACTATCATCTACTCCTAGGACAGGAGCAACAGGTGTTTGTTCACTCTGCATCACGCACACTATGCTGCTGAAAGAATAGCACCGTTCATTTATACTTTCACTGGTTGGCAGTACTTCTATGTCCTGTGTGGTATCTAATAGAGTGACTACACTTTCCCTTTTGTGTGCTTCAAGTTCAGCAACTGCTCTGATTTCCAGTAATCGTCATTGCTCATATTCCTAATTTTCCGTGTCAGAGTACTTACACCCGCACACCCTCTGGGTGGTTTCTACATTGCTTGGCTAGTTGCCAGGATTTTCTTGGGTAGAGCCCTCCTCTTGTAGGGTAAGAGGGGGTGGAGTTATTTTGCCATTGCTGTCAGAAAAACGAGACACCTACAAGGGTAAGTACTGGGACATTAACGAGTAGGAGCAGGAGTAATGAATATTGACAGGAAGTAATGGGAGCATTCATCATTGTCCAAATGAAGAGGGTGGGGTCATGATCCAAGAGCAGTCTACTGGTCGGCTAACCAGCCTGAATGTTGCCGCTGGTGATAAATTGATGGTAAGAGGAAAAGAATGGTGGCAGCGAAATTGAGAAAGGCATGAACCAAATGAAAAACAAAAAGGAATAGAAGGGAACCAGAAGAAGGAAGGAAAGAATTAAAGGTTGTTTGGAAGGAAGGGAGCTAGGAAAGAAGCAAAATAGGGAGTTATTATAGAGCAGCGAAAAAGGGGACAGAGGGATTAACAGTACAATATAAAAACAAAGTAAGAAATTAAAAAAGGGAGCAGGGAAGTAAAGAAGTAAATAAGAATGCAAGTATAAAGAGTCTGCAGAGTGTGGAGACTAGGCTTTGGGTCACGTTGTTCTGCACTTGTAAGATTTGAAAACGTTTTACCTCCTTTACAATAACTTGATAGGTTGCTGATCGAAGCCTAGATGGACTTCAGTTTTTCCTGTATAGCTCTTCAAGGTTTGTTTGGTCAATTTCCCATTGTTCCTAACCAAGAAATCTAAACCTATCACCCTGCATTCACTTGTGATCATCATCTGCTGTTCTCATCCAAGTCCAGCACCACATGCGCAAAGGCTAGGTCAGTGCACAGTCACTGTTTTCCTGGCCACAGTTTTTCCCATTCTAGCCCCAAATTCCTGTAAGGTCTTTCTTCCCCATCTCATGCTGCAAAGCATGTGTATTGCGAACACTGGTAAGCCAGTTGGCCACTTGGAGACTTCCATCACCTTAATATTAGTTCCTTCACCATCATCACCCACAAAAGAAGACATCCTCCAAATCATGGCCACTGCTCCAGTACAAATATGTCATATCTACTTGGGATCTTTAAGACCAGGGGCCTGGGCACGGTTGCCGTTGGTAATGATTTTTTACCGGGTCCAAGAAAAGGGCAATAACTGGGTTATGCCGACCTTGGTGGACCCGGTAATTGCCCTTTTCTTGGACCCGGTAAAAATCAATCCCCATTCGCATTTGAGCCCCATAGGGCTCAAATGGGAATGGGGAGAATGCTAGCGGGTCCCTCGTTTCACGTCAGCCTCCAAAATCGTGTCCGGGTCCGGGTTCCCTGAATGGGGAAATACCAGGCCATTCCGACTTTGGAGGGCCCGGTATTTCCTCCTTCAGGGAACCCGGGCCCGGTCCTTCCCCATTCCCATTCGAGCCCCCATAGGGCTCAATAGGAATGGGGAGGGAGCTAACATAGGGCCTGTTAATAACGGGCACATTGTTAGCTCCCTGGTCCCCTCACGGGACCCGCTATGGACGTCTGGTAAAATCAGACGTCTGGAGCGGGTCCCGCGAGGGAACCTCGTAATAGGGCGGAATGGGTTTAACGGCACCGGCACCATTACCGGCACCGTTAAACCCATTCAGTCCTTCTTGTAATGAGGCCCATAGTCCTGAAATATTACTCCCATTCTTTACTATCAAATGCTTTCTCTGTGTCCAGCGATATCACAGTCACGGGGTACCTTGATCCGCACCAGCATCTGTCGTAACCACAGCACATTATCAGTCACATTAGGGCCCTTCACAATACAGCATTGCTTCTGATGGACCAACTCATATTCTTGTCAGGACCTTTGCGAATATCTTGCAATAACTGTTTAGGACACTAATAGACATATAGGTGGCACAAGAAATCACCACTTCACCATGTTTAGTGAGAAGACTGATAGAGGCATGCCTCAGTGCTAGGGGCACTCTACACAGCCCTAAGGAGTCTTGTAGCATTGTGTGGATTAGCTCCATCAAAGGGTTGTCCGGCTTTTTGTAAATGTCTGCTGGAAATCCATCCCAACCAGGTTCAGCGTTGTTCTGCTGCTCAGGGAGCCCATGCCCAAATGCACCTCTTCCACATGGATCTGCTCATCCAGGTGCGCCATCTGCTCCCCCAACAAAAGTTCCCTAAATAATGTACTTATCTTTTTTCTGGGATGCAGGTTGTGCCACCAACACTCAATTGGCTCCTCAATCTCGATGCACTTTAATCTGTATGCCAGTGATTTACCTTTCTCAAAATGGCTAGTCATTAACTGAAAAAGGCCATGAAGCACACATTCTGAAAGCAATTTCTGGAACTCGGATTTGAACTTCTCCAGCCTTCTCCAGCTGTTCATATGCTTAGTGCACAGACGCAGGGCTTCATTACTAGTTTGGATGTAATTTGGTGGTAAATCCATGATATTACTACCAAATTCAATTACCATTACCGTCACTTGGTCCCGTGGATTTACTCCAGGTTTACAAGTGGCGGTACAGCAGTCTTAATCTCCATTTTTAGAGTCCATGGGACTCTATGGGGATTTCCGCAGAATTACCTCTGGTGGTAATTCCGCCAGTGTTAATTCCACCAATGTTGCCGTTTTTGGGTGGCAAGGTGGAGGATTTACCTGCAGCTATTTCCTAGAGGATAATCCTCCACCTTACCACCAAACATGTAGTACGGGGGTGCAGTAATGCAGGAGTAATGGAATTATCACTGCATTGGTGTGGTTTTTACTTCCTTGTTCTTTCTCTCTTGTAACTACCTTTCCAAATTCACAATAAATTCTTCCTTTCACTGATGCTTTATTTTGGCGAGCTTCATCAGGAACCCTTACATGCAACACTGCACTGATTCTGATACGCTTGATTGAGACACTGATTTTGCCTGTATGAGTTATATTTCCTGATGCAGTTTTGTGTCTTGACATTCGATGTCACACACCTGATCTCACTTTTATCCCAGTTCTGAGCCATGGACCTGTTTGAGGCCCCCAAATCCAAGGCTGCTATCCTTGGCCTAACCCCTTCAGCAATCAAACATTGCAGAACCTACCCCACCTACCCCCCACACAAGCCAAGCTACTACTAGTGCAATACAATCAGTATAAGAATTACAACACATATTTATGATCATCAAGCATAATAACATGCATCAGGTTGCACTGCTTATGAGTTAAATACAGCAATAATGGTTCATAGACAAAAAGTCGAAAACTTAATGTCGAAAAGCAAAAATGTCGAAAAAAAAATGTCGAATGCAAAAAAGTCGAAAACACATACATATAATAGGAAAAGTCATAATTTCGAAAAAAAAATGTCGAAAAAAAATCGAAAACCCAAAACACTTTTTTTTTTTTTTTTTACACAAATACTAACATTTTTTATGGGGGGGGTCCCCCCCCTAACCCCCCCATCCCAAACCCCTACCCCAACCCCCCCCCTCCTCCCCATCCCCCCCACCCCCCATAGATATACCTTTAATTATTTTTAAAAAATCTTTAATATAATATTAAATAATTAATTAATTATTTAAGAAACCCATCCCAAACCCCTACCTCCAACCCCCCCCTCCTCCCCATCCCCCCCACCCACCATGGATATACCTTTAACCATTTAAAAAAATTATGTTTTATAAACTATAATTAATTAATTATTTATTTAAACATTAATTCGAAAAAAAATCGAAAAAAATTCGACATTTTTGTAATTCGACATTTTTATTTTCGATTAAATATTTTCGACATTTTGTCTTTCGACATTATTGTATTCGACATTATGACTGGATACCAGCAATAATGTCACAGGATGAAATTAAACAATATGATATTACAGTGTAGACATGATGACTTCCATGATCTGTCTGACCAGTAGGGGCAACCAAGACCAGACGGTAGAATCCTGTACTAAGGCAGCCACGAGCAGCTTCACTGAAATCAAATTTGAGATAAAATTAATAATTACCTTTGAGGTAAGTGAACAACAGCCACCTATCCCATTCAATTCTAATCATAAATACCAAAACATTTCGACTTCACCCAGTACTTCCTGTACCTTCATCCCGCACAGACTCTCCATTTCCCTGTTGTTCTCCCAGTTTGACAAGTTAAGAGAAAAAGGTCTTGCCCTCTGTTAGTAAAGATAGTACAAAGGGACCATGGGGTGCCAAATGGGGGCAGATGCAGAGGAGCCCCCTCCCCACAAGCATCATAGGATAAAGCTCCATAGTAGTCTCTGCCTTGCCCTTGGAGAAGTTCACTAAATCTTTTATATGTAGGTTGAGTTTACATGCACTTTGGGACATGGTGTTCCAGGCGTACACAACTATGGCTATCCTATTATCTAATTGCATGGTCAAGTATTCATCACTGGCAATGTAAAGAGTGTAGGGACTTGTGCATGTTTATGTGTCTGTTGTAGTTTTCACTATATGCACCATCTCTCCCTCCCACTGTATTCAGCTGAAAAACACATTAACTACTGCAAACCGATCTCTGAGTGGCTGCAATCATCTATAACAACCCAGCACAGTAGATGGGTGGCAGACTGAGAGAGCTCAATCAAGAACCGTGAGTGCCTCAAACTCAAACGCACAGCCACTGCCTGCAGTCCACAACATTAAGCATCACAGGGCCTTCAGCTTAGGCCCACCAAGAATGGTCATGCAATGCGTGCCATACACCAACAGCGTGAATGTGAATGACAAGCCCCTCCAACATAAGAATGCAGAGCATATGCGAGCATCGGTTTTGGCACGGAGATGGGACATACAGTAGGTGAGGGTGCCCCAGGAGCCGTTAAGTAGTCTCCAGCTCGCAGTACCATGATGTCCATCTGGCTCAATTTTCACAATAACCACAATAGCCAGGTCGAAAATTCGGTGTGAACCAAGACATGTGTGAATCCAATAAAAGATAATGGAAGATCAGTAATGCAGATGAATAATCCCCATCTGTATGATCTCCAAAAGCCAGTCTACCCCATGTAAACCAAGGG
Source organism: Ambystoma mexicanum (assembly GCF_040938575.1). Taxonomy (NCBI): domain Eukaryota; kingdom Metazoa; phylum Chordata; class Amphibia; order Caudata; family Ambystomatidae; genus Ambystoma; species Ambystoma mexicanum. Next base: position 609,837,027 of record NC_090933.1, read on the forward strand.
GTTGAGCTAGTGATACATCAGTACACAGCACTGAGGGTTTTGAAGCATCTAACCAGTCAGACCGCTTAGGCTCTTGTATCCTAGCCATGCCACTCTTTGCTTGACCTGTGGCCGAATGGCACCTGGGAATACATCTTTATTGTCTCTGGCTTGTTTGGGGTGAGAGTCACATTCAGCTCGTTGGACAGTTATTTAGCCTCTCCAATCTTCATGCATTTTTTCCACCACATCCTCAGGGTAGTAAGGGTATAGAAATATGTTGCCCCTCTCCAGGTCACTGTCCCTTTTTACAGGATATTTTATTTGTTAGAAAGTTTGGTGAGCACTACAGCCAACTGCCTTTGCTTATTTGGGCTCTTCTGTCCAATATTGTTTAGATTTGATTTTTTGATTTTGTGAATTTATAACGCGCACTATAAAAATAAACGGTATAATGGCGCAGATGACAAAAATCAGATAGAAGATGTAACCAACATTAAATCCTCAACATAAGGAGAGTTGTCTATCTGAACAAAAAGGTTTTTAATGCTCAGCGAAACTGAAGGAGCAAGCTCTTAGTCCTTAATTCAAGTGGCAGAGAATTGCACAGCCTTGGGCCAAAGACAGCAAATCTTCTATCGCCCCGTGATTTGACTGAGGGATAGCCAAGAAATGACTATCACTAGAGCGTAACTGTCTTACAGGGTGATATGGCTGAATTAACTCTCTCAGGTACAAAGGAGCAATATCATGAATACACTTAAAGACGATACAGGCTGTCTTGAACCTAATACGGTCCTCAATAGAGAGCCAATGTAGCTCGCAACGAAATGGAGGTACATGAACAGTTTTCTTCAGCTTAAATATCAATCTGATTGCTGCGTTCTGTGCTCTCTGAAGTTGCTGGAGTTGCTTAGCCGGAATACCCAAAAGTTAACAATTACAATAGTCTAGGTGGGCGCTGGTTAGAGCTCCTACCACAGCCGCCTGATCTTCCGTGGGTATATAGAAGAGCACAGCTTTAATCTTGGCTCCAACCTGGTCTTCAGCCCCGAGATCCTCCTGCCAAATGCAGCCCAGATTTTTTACCTTGGATGCAAATTTTAGGCTTTTGCCCAGAAGCAGGGGAATAGACAGATTCTTTGCAATATTGCCCAAACAAGATTAACGCAGTCTTTGAGGCATTGAGCTGTCGATAGTTTTTAGATATCCACCCACTTACTTCCTCCAGGCATTGGCCAAGTCGATGAAGTGTTTCCTCAAAATTGGTAACGAGGATGAAGATCTGTGTATCATCTGCATATTGTATGCGTGATGAATGTCCAAAATATGGAAAATGCCTGAATGAGTCATTCAGGAACCTTAAATCCAAGGAAGAGACCAACATATTTCTATATTTTCATCCACACAGACGATATACCAGTTGTTATACCAGCATCTTATTTTTAAATCTGAATCCAGTTCCTTGCGATGTTTCACCTCAACCTTCATCCCACTATAAACTTTGACATTACCAGCAGTCTCCACTTCAAAGCCATCATACCTTTTCTCAGCTGCAGTCATCCTCCCTTTCAGATGATCGATCCTTCCTGATAGGTCTACAAGGGTAGCCTTCATCCCACTGACAACCTTGGCAACCTTTGTGCACAAGGCCTAGGTGTAAGCGACATTAGGGACCTCTTCTGTCATTTCTGCTTCTGGGCTTGTATTTCGCAGAAATAGGATGTTCTCCTCAGCCTTCTTCTTCATGTTGTTGCTCATTGATCCATCTCAGCGGTCCCCAATAAATTATGTTCATGAAAATGGTGGCACATTTCAATGCTGGCGAGGGGTCATGGGATCATAGTCCAAAACATCTGATGAGCTGTAGACCATAGAGACACATTTAAATGAAGGATTAAAAAATAATTATTTAACAGAAGGGTGTGCAGCTTCATATCTACCCTGCATGGATTCCACAGTTGCAAAAAGGTGTGCTTAAAAAGTCATCTCTGCAGCGAAATTTCAGTTTTTCCAAATAAAAAACACAGTCTGTATTTTCCTGGCAGCCCCACTCATACGTTCATTCAAAGCACCTTCAATGCCCATTCAAACCTAAGAATGGATAAGAATTTCCAAAACTGTCTACTCTTAAAGCAATATGTGATTCACAAACTATTGAAACTTCCCTGAACTACATTTCCCAGATATCCACAGGTACTGTGATGAGGAAGAGGAGCAAAGAGGCCATGTGGAGGCAACGAGTGGTGTGCAGTCCAGTTGTTACAAACCCAGTCAACTATGTGGTACATTTAAATCCTCCGATCACCTGTGGTAAGGAACAAAGAAGGAGAGCGAAGGAAGACTACAGAGTGCGAGGAGCGTGAAGCAAGACCAGTCGCAGAGGAAATCCTACAAAGAGCCGTGGGGAGAACAGGAGACGTCTGCCAAAGCAGATTTGTGGCATTCAGGACCGGAGAAGAGGAAATCCAGGGAAGAGAAAGCGAATGGTGCACTGCAGGACTGTCACAGGAGATGCGGTCCTGCAGAGCTGTGTGGGTCTTGGTGGCGAAGGTTACGAGAACCGTTGCAGAGACCTAATGAGACTCTACCCTGTAGGGAAAGCTGGCCCCTCGCAAGCACATCACAGCAGCCTCACAGTAAACCTGTGAGTCAGCCTAGAAACAAAGAGGGCCCGGGGTTGTGCAAACATATTAAACAATGTTTGGGAAGCATTTTCGAATATCAAGCCAATAGAACTGAAAAGAAAGGGTGAATATGGTACAATTCACCTGACATGAGATGTCAGTTGGAGGAAACCTGGAACCAGCATTGCCATAAAACAAGAGAGATTGTGAAAGGAACAAAGAGAAAAGAGTTGTACAATTCTACTCACATGAGAAGACAGTTGCGGAAACCGGGACCAAGCATTGCCAATCGCCAAGAGAGATTGAGAGAAAGGTTAAGAGAAAGTGGTTGGGGCGGGCACCGCTGAGTTTGTCTTACATTCATGTAACTCTTAGTTAGTTAGAGCAGGCGATTAATGGCGTCATCAAGTAAACCAGTATGCACTATACTGGGTGCACAGGAAAGTTGCATAAATGTCTGATGAGAAAAAATTATCATCAGACCTTGAGTCACCAATTGTAGTAAAAACTACAGAAGGATATTAGGTTCATTCATATGTAGTAGATGAATAATTTGTGGATAATTGCGCCTCACAAGGCACCAAAAGATTTCTGAAAGAAATATGGCCGAAACTGAACTTTTAGTAAATATCTTCTTTACTTCATTTAACTTCTTTATTAAGAAGAAGCAGCAGAAATAATATGCCAATGCATTTCGGACCTATGCTTGGTCCTTCATCAGGGCGAATTTCTGTAGTACAAGGAAAAGAACACAAATAGAGAAAACAAGAAAAACAGTCATATTGAGTACTTGCATAAATCCATTAAGCTGCTTACCACAAGTGACCATCCCAAGTAGAGTAAAGACCTGCATTTATGTCTGACCCTGTCACTATTACATCATAATAATGCTACTAATGAACTCATCATGTTTCCATTCCATTCCATCAAGCCATAAGTTACGCCATTATTTTTCAGGATTCAAAAAGTACCGGAAATATCCTACTAATTTCTGTATACAATCTCTAGTAGTCTGAAAAATACCCAGCTGTCTATTTATGAAACATACAAGTGTAATCCTTTTAAATGCAACCCAAATCCTTACATCAACATACAAACAATAGTCATCGTTTAAAATTGCAATTTTGCATCCTACATTATGACGGTAAAGGAACACATACCTGCTTGTGTATATTGCTGTATTAGAAACTATTATGGCACACGCGTTACTAGTTTTGTTGCCCATACTGCTTGTTAAAAGCCTTTATTCCAATGAAATTCCACTTATAACAATTCCATCTGCAAAAATAGGTTGGGAAGATGCCGTGGTAAAATATTTAAAAGTGCCTCATATTACTTAAAGTAAACTGGTATAGTAACTGAGAAAGCTTACCTCATAGAAAGATAAGGCTTTCTTCATTTTATTGCAGGAATGTGATGAAAGCCATTAAGGCTGTCAGCAGCGCTGCTGTAAGCTAGGTGCATGTAATCTTACACTCTGTTCAAAAACGACCAGAGCGCAAATAATCCCGCCTGACAAACAAAGGAAATCTGAGTGTCAAAATGGCATTCACTAGCTGGCCATACACAAATGCATGGGCATAAATACACTTTAATGGGTCACCTACCCCGTAGTGCTGAAATGAAAGCGGAGACACAGTCAGACGTGGTCTTACTCTGGCCGTGAGCTGTTAGTGGATAAATGCGGGCGTTGTCATGGAGACGCTTTTGTTAGACGCATGACGTGGTTGCGTAATGTTACGCTGATGTTGATCGGAGTCATGGAAACAAGCCACTACCGTCTCATGCTATATAGACGTGACAACGGGTTAAGTTATGTATGCATCAGCGGTTACTGAAAGCCAAAAACAGTAGGCTACTGACAAGGACAGCAACGGCGAGGAGTTAGAAGTAGAGAAAAATAACGGTAGTGTACTGGAGAGCGCGAGTGTATCTAAGAAATGCTTGTGTATGGAATATTTACATAATAGCAATACAATGCGCTTTTGTTAATGTATGAAATGACAGCAAAACAACAGGGAGTAGATTGCGGCTAATAATTATTTGAGTAACTACAATGCTGACAAAAAATATGTGCATCTTTTTGCAGTATATCTAAAAAAATAAAAATAAAGGCAAACAAGGTAACGGAAAAGAGTAAATAAGTCTATTGGAGTCATCTAAACCTGACATTAAACCAAAAGAAATTGTCGTGTCAGATATAATGGGCTGTAAGTAAAAAGGATTACAAAAGAATACAGATCTAGTAATGAACATTTCATGGCATATTCCAAACATCTAAAGACCGTAAGTTCCAAAGCTATTAATGCAGAGCGCAATAGAGAGGTTCAGAAGCAAAGTATTTGACTCATCCTGATGTTCAACATATGAGTCCTGTTGGGTTATGTGCATATGTTACACAAATATACCTATCCAAGAAGAGACAGAGTGCACAAGTACTAGAAACTGAACCAATCATTCCTTGCAGTTACTTGCAATGTTGTGCCACTCTCATCAATGTCATTCTCCTAGCTGTAAACCCCTTATGGCATGATTTAGGGTCTTATGTCTTGCTTGACAACAGCCAGTGCGATTAGTTACTAAACACATTTGCTGTGAAAGAAAGAGAGAAAGTTAAGAAAAGGCAAAATCAACTAGATGGTGACTCTTTCATATAAAACAGTGTAGATTCAGTTCTTCATTAAGCCCTCAGGGCGATACCGTATCAAGTCTTTCGATCCAATATGCTTCACGTTGCTCGAGTCTTTTGGTAGCGCTTATGTTAATGTTCTTCATTTGCACTACTTCGAGAATTTGGAATCGCATTTGTGCTATCTGATGCTTTGCTTGATTAAAATGTCTAGCAATTGGTGAGTGTTGGTTATTGGTTCAAACATTTGATTTATGTTCATTCCATCTTACTCGTGCCTTCCTGCTAGTTTGTCCAATATACAGTAGGCAACAAGGGCATTTGATACAGTATATAACTACTTCTGACATGCAAGTAGAGTAGTCCTTAATTTTGATTTTTTCTCCAGTTCTGGGGTGTGTGACTGTATCGCCCTTAATAATGTGAGAGAAAGGTTGGCAGATAGATCTTGAACAACTCCTCATATATGGGATGTCTGTATGGGGGACATTGGCACAAGAAACAACTGAAGTCAACAAATGTATGATGTTGAACAAGTACAATTATGTGATACTTAAGGGAAATGCAAATGTTGCAGAGAGACCCGATGAGAGTATCAGGTGGTGAAGCTTGTTTTTTGGAAAGAAATACCTGGCAGGAGAGTACACCAGGGGATCTGTGTGAGCCAAAAGGGGAGATATTCTTGGCAAGGGAGTAAACCAAGATATCAGTTCGAGAAAAAATTATCTCCAAAACCTTGGGCATCAGGCACAAATGTCTGTTTACACCGCCCCTGATACCATCTGTTCTCGGGCCCAGGTCCCCTCTCCGCCAGATGCACACCTGCACTTCCCCCCTGGCAACATTTGCACCCTGGGGCTGTTTCTGTATCCCTACAGCCCCCTACCAGCACTTGACACCCGATGTCTGCACTTACCCTTGCACCGCCACCAGCTGGCCACATTTCTTATTTATTGTTCTTATTTATTGCTTTTATTTATTGACTATTTATCCTATGTACTGCACCCGTCCTTCCCCCCTGCACTTTTCCCCTTCCCCTCTTCCCTTGCACTTGCGCAATCTCAATGTCACCTGACCTAGTAAGATCACTGTCTCTGTCATCCCTCTGTTCCCCTCCCTTGCCTCGTCACAACCTGAAACACTTGTGTATTTGCGCGTTATAAATGCCATATCATATCATACCTCTCTGAAAAAAAAATTAAAAACTCAATCAGCTAAACTTACCCGCTCCTTCTACTCCCACCAACTCATCATGCCGAGCTTTAGGCGAAAGAGATCCAGAGGTCTGAGCTTCCTGGTTATCAACTCCAAGTCCCGGGAGGATAGCTCAGAGGCAACATGCTCGCCTTGGAAGCAAGACGATGCGGAGCACCACAGGTTTGATCGCCGGGTACGCGCTTAGAAACCTCTGGGTATTAATCGCGTTATAAATAATCTATCATATCATATCAAGAATTGGAACTCTCTACCTCTATCACTGAGATCAGAACTTTCCTACTGGTCGTTCAGGAAACATCTCAAGACTTTCCTTTTTTTCCAGAGTGCAAATTGACCCAAGTACACTGCCAGACGGCCATTGACTATATTTGTAATGCTTGACTTCATGTTGGACTGAAAGGTGATTATGCTTGATTGTGTTGTTACCAGCACCTTGATGCCTGCGGGTTTAGTGTTCTTAATAAATATAAATAAATACGAGTTTTCAGTTGAGAAGTTTCCTGGCAGAGGAGTATACCGGGAAACTCACTTTGAACTGGTGTGTTAAAGAAAGGTTTGGCCATATTAAGTTGTGGTTTCAAGAGATCATTTTGTCAACCAGAAACTTTAAAAAGAGTTGCCATTTGCCATACTTGATTCACTATTGAAGAAAATACATTTGTTTAGCCATCCTGAAAAGTATGAAAGACTTTCCTTTACCTTATTTCAACCAGTGTTGTGGAACAGACATTTTCTTTTACAATTCTCACTAGGAGAGACTTCCTCTTTGCTTAATGCCAACCCATGCTGTGGAAGGAACCTTTTGTGTTGCCTTCAAGAGACTGGTCTTGATACAGAACATTGTGAACAGTTTTCCTGAAACAATCCCGGGGAAGGGAACCAACCCCTGTACACAAGGATGGTTTTGTTTGAAGTTATATGTCAGATTCTTTTCACATTTTTGTTGAGTTGAACTTTGAAACATTTACCTTTGACTTTTTGCTTGTATATGTTAGTGTGAGGGTCAGATTGAGTTTGAACACAAGGTCTGCCTGCTTTCATTTTAATTTCATAAGAAGGGAATTTCTCATTAGGAAAGGGAAAGTTAGGACTTTACCCAAAACCCTTTTCTGTTAATAAAATGACTAATGTTGAGAAAGTTACCTCTTTGTGCCCGTCTCTCATTTCTGACCCCTCATAATATATGGCAGGGAAGGAAAAGGCAAAAAATACCACAATGTTCCAAAAGGAAATGCTTCTTGGTGAAAAAGGTGCAAAAGGGACTTAGCAAATCTCATTGGTTTCTACAAATGGACCATAGGACTGGGGACTTCTAACAGTACCTTAATTAGTTCTATGCTGTGTGAGAAACCTTAAGGTTTCTCACCCACTAGTCCCTGGCGTTCTGTCATCCAGGTGGCCAGAACACGGGCATTGCTTTTGGATCCAATCACTGGGGATGGAGCAGTGCGGGAGGATCACCTGGAAGAGGGTTTTTCGGGAGTGGCAATGGGACACTGGATTGTTAGACGTGGTATCCCCTTCCCTGTAACACCTTCTCCCCATCCTACCAGGTAGGATGTTTAGGAACCCCCACCCCCTTTCCCGACACAAACACATTCTCACGGACAGCTCACAGTGAGCGAAAACGGACTAACACCAGAGCCGTATACCTGACATGTCCCAGAACAATGGTCAGGCAAAGTCATCAATTACAGATCATTACACAATCCCGGCTTTCATCACACTTCCCCACACGGATAAAAGGCAGAGCACAAAAGCACACTCTGAGCAAGGCAGAGCACACGAGGAAGCAGTAGTTCCAAGAGGGCAGTTTAATACAAGGAGAAAGATGGCGAGATCAGAAAGGGTTGCAAGGAAGGAAGTGCCCTGGACCTTTACAGACCGTTACTTTCATGAACCTTAGAAGATAGGAAACCTAAGACCTGGGACTAAAGCTGAAGAAACCTGCATTGTGTGTTGGAGGTACGCGGGGCTCTTGCGCGCCGATAACTGAGGTGGGGAGGAGCGGTTGCCGCTGTGGTACTGTCCTTGGCTCGTATAACAAAGCAGCGCCAGTAAAGACAGCACAGCTGGTGAGTCAGAGAGACTGATACCAGACCAGCCTATGTAAGAACCAAGGTTGCAAGTGCCAACATTGTATGAAGAAATCTAAATAGAACAGTGTGTGAAACATATGTGAGGAGCGATGGAATTATAATTGAAACCCAAAGGAGTGATTGAACTTTGGAGGCCTAGAAAGATACTGTAGACAGAGTGGTGCAGCGCCACATGGGTGCTTATCGAAGGTCTCTGTTAAGTATCCAACTGGTTGACAACTGGGAGAAGGGAATTTTGAGATCAAAGTGGTCCAGCAATGGGTCAAGCTAAACCCTGTGCACATTTGAAAGTCTTCGATAGTTTGATGCAAACTGAAATTGGTCCGAGTCCGGCTGAGAGAGACTAATTGTGACATAAAACAGGATCTGAGCCCGCCTGAGGGGGATCCTGGGTGAACCATGAGTCACCTGAGAAAGAATATTCTCTGAACATTGTAAAAAAGAGGATCTGAGCCCAGAAGAGGGGGATCCACAGTAACGATTGTGATATAAAAGGAATCTGAGCTTGGCTGAGGGGGATCCAGGGTGAATCACCTGAATTGAGAACTTATAAGTGGAAAGGAACTTTGTGTTTTGTTTTGATAATCAGGCGCTCTGAATCAAGAGACTTTGATAAGTAAAGAGACTTTGGCATAGAAGGCCCTGATGCTGGTAATGGGACTGTATCCTTGTGCCGAAGAAGCCAGAGTGTGTGCTTTGCTCGAATAAACTGCCTTGCCCTATGCTGAAAACGTGGGGAAGGGATGCCAACGGCCTGAACACCCTGACATATCATTTTGCGAACACTTCTTTCTTTTTCATGAACACTATCTTTCACTGTTTGTATTTAGCAGTAAGGACTGGCAATATTTTTTTTTAGTATAGGCCCTTTTATTTTGACGAGACTCCACTAGGACTGCATTATTATCATTTGATGGTCATATCTTGCTCCCATCTGTAGATTTAGGATTAGATAGGAGTTTATCACACCCTTGTTGAAGTTCAGTAAACACCCTTGAACTGTGGTCACTTTGTCTATCTTACTATTGTTTGTGAAAAGAGTAGAAGCGAGCACCACATATAAAGTTCAAGTTTTCTCTGCAATTGCGAATTTCCAATTCTATCCGTATTTCCAATTAATTTTAACCTGGAGCTGTCAAAAATGAATTAATCCAGGGGGTTGGTGGGCGCTGTTGCGCTTGAACAGTATGGCTGCCTGAGTGTTAGCTCCGTCCTGGGGAAAATCCTGATCGGCAATATTTGACGAACTGGTGCCGCGGTTTCACCTAAAAACCTGTCAGCTGCTACCGATAATCTCCCTGCATGTGCCAGTTGACTGGTGTCCCCGGGCGAAGAACTACAGCGCAGATAATAGATGCTCTGGGAGTGCCGTTTGGCCTCCTGGCTGAGACCCGCACTGCGCCTCTGAGGTGAGCAGACTGTCGGAAACTGGAGAGGCGAGGATCCACAGGCCTGCTGGGGGAGGGGCGGCTGCTGCATTGAGCCGCGCACCCTCCCGCTCTCCCCTTGCTGGCGCTGCTCGCATGAAGGGACTGCTGCCCTGCAATTATTTGGTGACATCCTGGTGAGGATACGGCATGCAGCACCTCCAGACACCTGCCGATGTAACTGAGACACCAGCGGTGCACTACATAAGGACCGATCGCTGGCAACAGCAGTCACCTTGGTGGCATCTTCCACACTTTCCAGCGGTGATTGGTGGACTTCTGAGAGCGCTGCGGCTCTGAAGGACTCGACGACGGATCGGGGAGTAGCAGACCGCGGGAAGGGGCCGCAACCTCGACTTACCGCATCCCCCCATCCATTTGCTGTGTCCAGCAAAATCCTGACACACCCGGGGGAGCCGCGGAGTATGACCTGGAACCGTTGCCATTGACTACGACAGCAGGCACTGATCCCCGGAACCAGGTGTTCTGTGGCTGCTTGCCGCACTTCCCTGTTTCTCCTATACCACATGGTGGGCTCTTTTGGGGGCACGGAGGACACCCCAGGGGCCCTACTCGCTGTGAGAGCACTGGGAGGGCGGTGCTGTGCTGCCGGAGCAGCACATTCATCAGGTTGCCCCTAAACCGCTAACTACTGCGGATGGCCCTGGCCAGATGTCCGCAAGCCTTCACACACAGAACGATACGCTCATTTCTTGTGCAATTGCTGGCTGGAGGCACACTGATTAGCATAACGCTGCTTAGCCATAAGTACTGGCTGCCCTCTCACAGCATATCTGGCAGCAGTCTCCTGGCTGAACACTCCCTTTTCCTTCCTGCTGCACGGAAGCGGAGATACACTGAACATAGCACCTGCACCGTACTGAGTCTCCATTACCCATCTGTCTCAGGGCTCCCACAAATGCTGATGATCCAGCTGGCAGCACCAATTTACTTAGTCACTATCCTCAGTCCTAATCTATGTGGGAGGCCACAATCCACTTCTGGTGGTACCGTTAACTCTACAAGTCACAGTTATCATTGTAAACGGATTTGCTGCACCTTGGTCTACTGTGGAGAGGAGTGGGCAGGGCGGTCCGGAGGCTGTTCCCGTCCACTCTGTTATTGGATCCAGCAGTGGTGCAGCAGTGTCTGTCTCCTCTTGCTCTGGGGGTGCATGCTTCACTGTAGGCTGACCCCTCTGCCTCCATGATCTACTGTTGCTGGGCTCTCACATCAACCCCCCCGAGGTCAGCCCGCTATATACATCCAAGCCTCTAACTTGCGGCCTTGAGCCCACCAACCTTTTACTTCTTGTATCCTCAGACAGTGCAGGACTGCCCCTTTGAGCAGCGACTCTCGCCCCGGGCGAGCTGCCTGATCCTGTTGAGGCACTATCATTTCACTGCCGCTATACAACTATCCTCTGAGGAATTCACTGATAACATGACAAAAGGGGCCAACAAAAAGCAGAGTTCAATCAACATGTTTGCGATCCCGATCTGGAGCCCGCCACTTCATTGCCTCTTGAGTCCACCGCATCGCAGAAGATGATGGACTACATGCAGGTGAAGGGTTCACAGCCCTTCACTCCAAACTTGATGACATGAACTGAACTATATCATCAATCACAGCTCACATGGAAGAAATGGATAGCCGGGTTGCGGAGGTGGAGGCAAGGGTAGGGGCAGCTGAGGATGACATTGTTGCCCTCCATGCAGAGGTGACCACGCTTTCTAGACAGGTGTTAGACTTCACTAAGAAGAATGAAAATCTCGAATCGCGCTCCAGGCGCAATAGCATCTGCATCATTGGGGTCCCTGAGGACAAAATTGACAGTGCCATGGAGGACTTTGTTGAACGCACCTGCTTATGCTCCTGGATACCCCGAAACTCACCCCACAGTTTTTAATTGCGAGGGCCCACTCTGTCCTGACGGCAAAACCAAAGCCGGGTGCTCCTCCCCGCCCTATCATTGTGAGAGTGTTAAACTATCGTGACCGGGATACATTACTCCGGGTGGCGAGAGCTAAAGGAGAACTCATTCTTGGCTCGTCCAGAATCCATTTGTACCCTGACTTCTCTGTATCAGTTCAACAGGAACATAAAACCTTCCTAGCTTCCAAGAAGAGGCTACAAGACATGGAGGTCAAGTACTCAATGCTGTACCCGGCAAAGCTCAGGATTGAGCACACAAATCAAGTTAATTTTTTTACCATTTCTGAAGAGGCCTCCAAATTTATAGATGAACATTTCCCTGGATGACCGCCTCCGTCTCAGTATCTTTGTTCTGGTTACGTCGCCTATTAGGAATGTTATAACAATTTCTAGTGTACTCCAGAGCATGTTATTATTAGGTCTTCTAGCCTTCTACCTACTCTGAGCTAACTAATTGTTTCCCCATGTTTCCTGCTCAATTACGCTGACTGGTTTTATCTACCTGTTGCTTATGCCCCTCAAGCTCTACACCACGAATATGTTTAGGTTGTTCCCAGTTCGGAGGCACCGCTGCTCATGGCCAATACACAGCCCCCCAGGCACTGATGCTGTTACTTTTGGGTTTGTTAGAGATATTCCGGGTTTTCACCTCTCTGATTGGGAGAGGGTTGGGGGTGGGACGGGTGGGGAGTTATGTTGTAAAACGCTTGACTTGCAATGAGGGAGTAGAGTACGCAAACATGCTAGGGGGTCACACAGATGGGCAGGAACTCATCCATTCCTACCCTGAAGCTAGGCCCCAGCTTTTAATTCAACATGCTGTATTACCCATTTTTGCCTATGACTGACAACAACCTTGTCTGTATGAGTTGGAATATTAGGGGTCTGGGTAATCACGTGAAGATGCATAAGTTGCAGTTATATATCGAACGACATGGTGTGAAATTGCTTTTTTCACAGGAAACTCATGCCCGGAGTCAGGGCTGTGAGGGATTTGCTAAATCATGGGGACCCCAGAGATTCTACACTGATTATTCTACCCAGAATCGTGGAATCCTGATCCTGATACATAAGAGTATTAAGTTCCAGCATAAGGTGTTGCATGTGGACCCCCTAGGCTGCTATGTTCTACTTTTTGGCACCCTACTGAATAGGCAGATATTGCTACTCAACATCTATGGCCCTAACATAGATGACCCTGACTTTTACGCTCAGCTGGCTTCCCTGGTTTCCGGATACCCCTAGTTCCAATACTCTGAGGTGGGGACTTTAACACTATCCTAGATGTAAATCTGGATAGATCGGGCTCCAAACCCTGTCAACTCTCCAGAGCGTCTAAAGCCATTATTGACATAGAGGCCCAGATGACGATCACTGATGCATGGAGGTTACTGCATCCAGAATCTCGAACATACACCTTCTACTCTTCTGTTCACGGCTCGCATTCAAGAATCGACAGAGGACTCATACCGGACATACTCATTAGAACAGTCACGCATGCTATAAATCTTCCCAGAACATTTTCTGACCATTCCCCAGTGTCACTATCTCTTAGCTGGGGCACTGATCACCATAGGTCCCGTTCATGGATTTTGAAACCACATTCTCTTTTAGACATTGCCTTTAAGGTGGGATTAGAGACTGCTATAGACGACTACTTTAAGCTAAACTCGGGCTCGGTCCGCCTGTATGCTACCCTTTGGTAATCATTCAAAGTCTACATACGGGGCATAGCAATCGCCAAGGAATCAGGGATTCTCAGAGTGATTCACAGTGACATCTCAAAGAGTGAATCTTTACTTTCCTCCCTTGAGACCCAATATGCCTCATCACAGTCTCCCAATACCCTTTCCAATACCGGCATTGAACTAGACACATTCCGTGTGCATGCGGAACGGGAAAGGACATTTCTCGATAACTTCCACTCTGCCCATAGGTACCGCGAAGGGGAGCGTCCTGGCCCTGTATTGGCTAGGCTCCTCCGCCAGGAGTTCGGCTCGCCCCACATCACGGCCGTAGAGAGGCCTGATGGCACCCTGGCCCTGTCGGCACAAGCTCTCAATGCCGAATTCCAATCTTTCTACGGATCCCTCTATTCTAATGCTGACAGTATCTCTATGGCTGAAGTCGTTGCATACTTAGATAGCCTCCCACTCTCTGACCTGTCCGGTGAGACTAGGGATTGTCTTGATATGCCTATTTCCACTGAAGACATTTCCAAGGCCATTGACTCCCTGGCCTCCGGTAAGGCCCCTGCAACCGACAGCCTCCCGGTCAAATTTTACAAGCAATAGAAAGCCCGCCTGGTCCCCTACCTACACGCACTGTGGGAGGAATCATGTGGGCTGGGTGTTCTCCCACACTCCGGGAAGCTACAATCTCGGTTCTACTTAAACCTGGCAAACCCCCCACTCAATGCGGTTCATACCGACCCCTCTCCCTCATCAACTGTGATGTTAAGATCTTTTCTAAAAGACTGGCCCCATACATGTCCTACATAATTCACCCAGACCAGGCCGGATTAATCCCCTGGCACTCCACCTCCCTCAATTTGCATCGACTGTTCAATATCATTAGCCGGATCGACTCCAACACGCAAGCAGTAGCGGCTGCCCTCGATATGCAGAAGGCATTTGACTTTGTCTCCTGCAGCTACCTATGGCGGGTCCTGGAGAAATGCAATTTTGGGCCCCACTTTCAGTCTTGGGTCAGGCTACCTTATTCCGAGCCAATGGCTAGGGTTCGCACTGAGGATAGATGTTCATCCCTCTTCCAAATAGCTAGAGGCATGAGGGAGGGCTGCCCCTTTTCTCCTCTGATTTTTGCTATAGCCATAGCTGATAGGATGCGACAAATGTACTCACACAGGGTGCTGAGACTGATTGGCCCTCCCGACATCATCTCCCTATACGCCGTCAAATATCGCGACTCAAAGTGAATTGCACTAAATCTACTTTATTCCCACTCACTGAGGATACACTTCCCCTGCCAGACCCGTTGGGGTTCACATGGGCGCAGACTGAGATCACCTACCTCGGAGTTGTGGTTGCACGCCAACCTAATCTCCTCTATGCGGCTAACTATCAAAATTACCTGACCACACTCACCAGGAAATGCATGGGCTGGGTTAAACTGCCAGTTTTTGTGGTGGGCAGAATCGGTATTCTGAAAATTGTCGTACTCCCCCAGCTTTTGTACCGGTTCCTTAATATCCCCTTGTGGCCTGGTGAGGAATTCTTCCAAACAATAAATCGCACAGTCAATACCTTCCTTTGGCACTCTGGTGCAGTCTGTCTTAAGATGGACACATTAACTACTCCCATGTCTAGGGGAGGCTTTGGTGCCCCCAACTTCAGAAATTATTGGCTGGTAGCCCAAGTGCAATACGCTTCATACTGGTTTATCCTGACAAATCCTCACCGCATACCAGGCTTCAGCAACTTGCGGTTAAGGACTGGGATATCCGTTCCTTAGTCCTCTCTCCTCAGCGTGTCCAGTTCGACCCCCTTAACCCCGTAGGCTCCATGACACTGGCCTTATCTAAAATATGGAAGCTAGTCGGAGTTTCTCAACCCTTTCAAGGTGCACCTTCCCCTTTGGAACCTCCTTCCATAACTATCCCCTCCTTTGACAAACTCAAGAGCTCCTGAGGAGAGGACCTGGACACTGAAATAACTGATCAACGCTTGGAGAGTATGTGCTCTCGGATTCACGACATATCGTTTAACTCCCGCTTCAAACTAATCCAATTTAACGTACTTCATAGGTTCCACTATGCCCCAATTAGATTACATCATATGTTGAACGACCAACCCCCCAGATGCCCAAGATGTGGTTCAAAGGATGCAAAATACTTGCATTTGATATGGTCATGTCCGCGCCTCTCTCAGTTTTGAAGAGGTTTGCTCTACTGTATCTGACATTCTAGATTATACTTTCGCCCCATGCCTGCTAAAATGCCTCTTTCATGAATTCCCTGGTCTGGGCCGAGATTCCAGGAAACTGGCAGGGCTCTGCATGCTCCTTTTTCTGGTGCGCTGCATCTTGCTGTGCTGGCTCCGTCCCGGGCTCCCACGCATTCCCAATGGCTTTGTGCTATGACTTGGGCCTCAGACACCGAGGAGATCTGGGCAGGACTGCAACCACTGGTCTCAAGGCCAGGAATATTTGGTCCCCATTCCGTTCCTACATCTCCTCCTTAGCGGTCCTCCTACCACATCCCGATGCCTTCTTAAGTAGGTGCATTGTATGTTACTGCAATTCTTTTGTGGACCTTAACCGTTGCTTTGTCTGCTGGTTCCCTAGATGCTTTGTGTGTATCATATCCCATTGTGTGTAGTGAAGATGATGTGTATACTGCTCGCCCTTTTGTTGTAGTGTCAAGCTCAATAAATAAAGTTTAAAAAAAAAAATAATTGATCCCATGACAAAAGGATTCGAAATAAATGAACAAAAAGAAAACAAGGTGAAACCACCTCGTAATTTATGACTCTCTCAGTTGGCTCAAAAACATGAGCAAGGAAAATGTCGTTATGTTGCACTCTTTTTTATCATTGTATTTTCCTTTTTCTTTTTTTCTTTTCAGAAAGAGAGATACTATAATTCTCATATATACCAGAGTCACTGTAAAAATTGTAGGTGATGTTTAATTTACATTCCTACTTTTTGGTTACAGAATGGTATCTTTTAGCCAGAAATAAGATACAGTGGTCTAGCAACTGCATTAAGCCTATGCATTCTGGTGTTTGACACCATCTTCAAGGCTATGCAAACTTAAAGAAATCATTTACAAGGAAATATTGCAATTTAAATTATATACATACCATGTTATGAAAGTAACGTTCGTAGCAGCAGGAAAAAACAACAGGACAAAAAAATCTTGGCCAGCAACTGTCGAAGTATAACATGAAACTGGTGCAGATTCACTTATAGTAATTAGAGTTAAAGTATAAGTTTGTGATTCATACCTCATTCCCACGGCCTATTCCGCTATGCCTTCATAACCACGTGTAACCCGTATGTGAAGTCATACGATAGTAGCGGTGACCTGAAGATATACATATATTTAGGCATCACAGGATTATGCATAATCTTTTCAGTGCCCTCAGGATCGGGCAGATAGTTCTTACCTGCAGTGTCAGGTTGCATGTATCACACTGAGGAAAAGCAGCGTGTTCGCTCGGCTCTCCTCAGTATTTGACTGTAGTCATGGAGACTGGGCGAGGAGTCGCACTCCGGCTACTAGGTGCCGGTGCACGTACGCCTCGCGTCCCACCCTCCCATGGCAGTGGGAGGGCGGGAGAGTCAACATGACTACCTTGTTATGGTTACGTGGCGTTCCACGCTATTGCATGCCCAAGACCTTGTTCGTGTGTAAAATGATGATCGCTTATTGGAATAGCAATGTGAATCTGGCTGTATATTCCCACTTTAACTGTTAATTCATCTGCATTTCTCCAATTAGTCTAATGCTGTATTACTAAGGTCGGGATTCCGTGAATATATATTTCGTGGCTAAACAACCTTGCATTTGGTTCAATTGAAACCTTTTTCATGCACACATACAGCATCCTACGGTTGTGGCTCTACATACTGTGCCAAATGCATGATTTGCGAACCTTGGTGTAATCACTCATCTGCCACACTGTGTTTAGCATATTTCAGAATGCATAATCAACATGCATAATAAAAAGCCAGTTGCATGTTACCTATTCTATTCAATTGAGTGCACAATTGTGTGTCAATTTACATTTCTTCACTTATATCTAATGTTATGATCCAGTTGGCTCTTCTTAGGTATCTCATGCTTTTAGAATCTAGTTTCGATAACCAGTGCAACCAAATATACCCAGTGGTCTTACAACTTTCAACACAACTCGTATGTGAGCTCTCAACGTGTTCACAGGACATTCATCTCAAACATTTGTCGCATGTTTGTGAGGTTGTGAGTCTCCTTGTGGACTGTGCTTCATCACATCAAGTCCACAACAAAACACATGTGGGCTTTTAAAGTATTCACAGGACATTACTCTCAAACAATTGTCACATGTTTATGAGCTTATGAGTCTCCATGTGGACGCATGCTTTTTCACATCAAGTTCACAAAAAACACATGTATTTAATTTCTACCGCCCAGTCTCCATGACTACAGTTAAATACAGAGGAGAGCCGAGCGAACACGCAGCTTTTCCTCAGTGTGTGTTACGGTCACCAGGTATCTGCGGGGATGTTGGGGCATGGTTGCAGCCCTCCCTGGAAGTGGATCACCCTTGTCAGACTTCTTCCCCTGCCCATATGCTGACACTGCTCCTGCGTGGATATGAGAGATTGTAAGAATGCTGCTATGTGACTGCTGTCTCTCTCGAACCCTTCTTCCAAAAGTGTGGTGAGCATGCGCCAACCCATATAGTCTCACCTGTTGATTAGTGATGGTGAGCTCTCCGTCCTGCTTCTCACTGTAGGGTCGCATCTTGATGGACCAAACTCCTTCACTACCATTGTATGTGGCAGCCCAGACCAGCTGTGGCTTAACCACTTCTGATGGTAAGTGTCTTATGGCTTTAAAATATTGTGATGTTGATTCATGATTATTGTCTGTATCTTTTAATGATGTCTTTCCTCTGCTTTCTCCCAACAGATGAAATGTGGCCCTCCGGTGCATGAAGCTAGGCCAAATGGGAAGAGAATGGAGTCCACGATGCTCTGACAGAAGGAGAGTGTTGTTTTAAGGTTGAGCGCGAAGATTTGTCAAAAGCGCGACCTTAAACATGATGTCTTAGCGAATTCTAACCTTGTCTTATCTTTTTCCCTTGCAGGCACTGTCTTCAGATGGATTGCTCGCCGTGCCACAATGTCGGGGATTGAGAGCTGCTTTCCGGAGGTCTGGAGATGGATGATGAATGCCAGAGTCAACAATGATCCGTGCCCAAAGAAAAAAGCAGGTTCCAAGGTAAGATGCTGAGGCTGGTAGCTGGAAACAAAGGTAATATGCTGAGGCTGGTAACTGGAAACAAGGTAAGATTCCATCAGTGCAGAATAACGCAAAGCGCTTGCATGAAGGCTGGGCGGGCTTATATACTCTAGCTCTGGGCACGCCCATTAGCCTTGGCTCACCGGCCCCACCCTGCCACTCCTAAAGGATCCTGCACGTGTAATCCAGCTTCCCCCAGTGGCCACGCCGAATAAACACACGTGGAGGTTCTTGCAGGGAAAATAAAGTACTTTGCTCAAAATAACGTCTGTCAGTTTATATTTGTTCATGATCCTGGCGCCAAAGGCACCAGGACTGAGTCCAGCTGGGCTCCCTATGTTGTATTATCCCAAAGGGACAAATAAAAGTTGTGTTGCCTGTTGCCCTCGTCCCCTGATGATGCGGGGTCTGTGTTTCCGGGCCGGAGGCCATGACAGCAAACCCCTCAAGGCCCCTCTCACGGGTGTTCTTTCTCCTGGTCCTGGCTTGGTGTGATTGTCGAGATGGAATTGTCTGATCAGACGCTGAGCGTGGATGAATTCACTGGGTTTCCAGGTACGAACTTGAGGTCCATAAGCCTTCCACTCTATAAGATAGTAAGATTTAGATTGTACTATCTTGCAATCCGGAATAGCCTTGACCTCGTATTCTGGTTCTCCTTCTATGATGTCGGGCTCAGGTGGTGACTCAATCCGAGTTCCTGGTTTCACTGGTTTCAGGAGAGAAACACGGAATACCGGATGGAATTGCATGTTTGGTGGTAGTTCGAATTTCATGCAGGGTTTATCACGGCTTTGATGGGATAAGGCCCAGGTACCTGGGACGGAAGGCTTGTGGTCCTTTCAGAGGAATGTTTTTGGAGGCTAACCAAACCTTGTCTCCGACCTGATAATATGGGCCTCCTTTGGGTGTCGGTCTGCAAACCTTTTCTGCTTCTCTTTAGCTCTGGGCAAATGTTCAGCTGTTTCTTTAAGAATCCGAGTGATGTTTTTATGTAAGGTACTCACTGTTGGCATTTCCAATTCGTCAAGTGACTCAAAATGGACTTTCGAGGATGTCGACCATGCACTGTGTAGAATGGAGTCTGTCCGATGCTAATGTGGATGGAATTGTTGTAAGCATATTCGGTCAACCAAAGTATGTCTTTCCAGGATTCCTCAGTTTGTTGCAACATACACCTTAGATATTGCTTCAAGGTCTGCTTGGTCCGTTCGGTTTGGCCATCGGTTTGAGGATGGTGAGAGTGGATAACCGGAGGTTGATTTTGGCTATCTTACAGCATCTCCTCCTGAGTGCAGAGGCAAACTGAGTTCCTCGATCTGATATTAGTACTGATGGAAACCCATGTAATCTGACAGTCCGTTCCAAAAACACGGTGGTGAGGGCGGAAGCAGTGGGGAGTACTTTTAATGGGATAAAATGGCCCATTTTGGAGAACAAATCCACAACAACTAAAATGGTGTTATATATATTGCAGGGAGGAAGATCTGTGATAAAGTCCATTGACAATGTATGCCACGGTGCTGGCTGTACCGTCAATGGATGCAGTAACCCGGCTGGTTTTAGTTTTTGAGATTTGTGTTGCGCGCAGACACCACATGTCGTGATAAATTGGGCAATGTCTTTTCTCCAAGTTGGCCACCAATAACTTTTTGTATTTTGGCTTGAGTCTTGGCAATCCATGGATGTCCTTCCACTAGTGAATCATGATAGTTTGCTAGTATTTGATCTTGCAGTTTTTTGTCCTGAATGTATAGTCTCCCTTGAAAGTACAGTAGATCATTTTCAATGTTGTATTGTCTCCTCTAGATAGCCCTTCCTGTCATGTTGCTTTATTCATCTGAGAGCAGAGATCAGTTTTCAAGTCGTCCAAACAGGTGGTTGCAGCAATCTTGTTTTGGATTCGTTCCTCAGGAATGATGGCCATGGGCTCAGTCATGGTAAAAGCTTCTTTGTCCTCACTCATGCGTGACAGAGCGTCTGCTTTTCCATTGCGTACTCTGGGTCTGTAGGTGATGATAAAATTGTATTCTGCAAAGAAAAGAGCCCAACGAAGTTGGCGTGAGGATTGGGCTCTTTGGCTCTTCACGTATTACAGATTGTGGTGATCCGTGACAACAGTGACTGTATGTCTTGCCCCAAGAAGGTAGTGTCTCCATGCTTTGAAGGCTGCCTTAATCGCTAGCAGTTACTTGTCTGTGATCACATAGTTCAACTCGGGTGCAGAAAACATACAGGACCAAAATGCTATGGGATATAATTGTCCTGTTTTGGGGTCCCTTTGTGACAATACCGCCCCAATGGCTACGTTGGAGGCATCTGTTTCGACCACATATGGCAGGTCCGGTCGAGGGTGTCGAAGAACTAGTGCTGTGCTGAAAGCAAGTTTCAGCTCCTGGAAGGATTTCTCTGCTTCTGGAGACCAAAGGAATTTCTTATTCTTTATCAACAGGGAGGTAATTGGATGTACTATCTGCGAAAACCTAGGAATAAACCGACGATAAAAATTGGCGAATCTGAGCACACTTTGTACTCCTTTTGTGGATGTCGCTGATGGCCACTGAAGGATAGCATCCACCTTGCGTGTGTCCAGGTGTACTCCACGTGGTGTGAGCATAAAGCCCAAAAATTCAACTTCTGTTACATGGAAGGAACACTTTTCTAACTTGGCAATCAGCCAATGCTGTCGAAGCTTTTCCAATGCTGCTCGTACATGGCCGACATGGTCCTCCTTGGAAGCCGTGTAAATGAGAATGTCATCAATGTAGACAAGTGCGCAAACGTCCAACAATTCCCGAAACACGTCATTCATAAAAAATTGGAACGCTGCCGGGGCATTACATAACCCAAAGGTCATAACCTGGTATTCGAAAAGACTATGCTTTGTACGGAAAAAAGCCGTCTTCCACTCATCCCCCTTTTTAACTCTTACAAGATGATAGGCTCCTCGTAGATCCAGTTTTGTGTAAACTTGAGCATTCTTTACCTGATCCAGAAGCTCCGGAATAAGTGGCAGTGGATATCTGTTTTTTACCGTGATCTGGTTAAGCGCTCTATAGTCAATACACGTTCTTAAGTCGCCCTCTTTTGTAGGTAATAAAAAGAGAACCGAGGAGGTAGGGGACTTAGACGGGCGGATAAAGCCGTTAGCTAGGTACTGATCCAGATAAGATTTTAGATGCTGGTTTTCCTGCTCTGTTAGGACATGAATCTGATTGCAGGGGATTTGGGCTCCGGGCACCAGATCAATTTGGCAATTGTAATGCCTGTGTGGAGGCAGGATGTTTGCTTGCTCCTTCTGAAAAACATCCTGGTAATCCAGATATTGAGGTGGTAAGGAACCAGTGAGTCCCAGAATGGATTTTGTCGTTGGTTTCAGGTTGCCCACATTTTTATTGTAGCAGGTGTTAGCACACTCTTGAGGAAAGGTCAGAACTCATTTTCGCCAGTCGATCCTAGGGTTGTGGGTTTCCAGCCATGGCATTCCTAATATCATCTGGAACTGAGGAGCACCAATGAGATCGAAGGTAATGTCTTCTTGATGACCGTCCTGACACATAAGCATGACATTTTCGGTATGCTGCGTCACAGGCCCAGACGATGACTGAAAACCATCCACTGCTGTGACGTTTTCCGATTTCAGCTTTTGTCAGAGACGAAGGCCTAATCGTGCAGCCAGATCTTGATCAATATCATTTCCCACAGCTCCGCTATCAATGTATGCCTGTAAGGCATGTATTTTTGACGGTTGTTTGTGGTTAACCAAAAGTACCGAGATGACTAGATGTGAGGTCTGTATGGATTCCTTCTTTTCGCTCAACCAGTGGACCCCTACGCTTGCCGGGAGTTGGAGTTTCCTGAACCTTGTTCCTTTTCCTCATCGCCTTTGTCCAGTAGTCCAACTAATTTCTTAGGTGGTTACACCGGACATTCTCTGAGGAAATGTCCTGCTCTCCCACAGTATAAGCAGAGCTGTTGTTGCCTCCTTTTCTCCCTTTCTGCCTTGGTGATAGGACTCTGTAATCCACCAATCTGCATTGGTTCAGTTTGTTCGTGGGACTTGGTTTGATTGTCCCGGGGTCGCATATAGACCAACCTTCCTTCAGTTCTTGTGCGGTCCATTTTTCGATTCTGCAATCTGTGATCTAGCTGCACAGTCAAGTTGATGTATTCCGCACATCCCTCGGGGGGATTTATCACTTGGGCTAGAACATCCTTAAGTTCCCCAAGCAACCCTCAATAAAAGAGCATAGTCCTCTTTTCTTACCAGAAGTTTGTCTGTGCTATGAGGCGATTGAAGGTTGCGATGTAGGTCAATAGGTCTTGGTTTCCCTGTCTGAGTAACAATAATTAATCCTCCAAAGCTTGACCTTGAGTGTGCCTTGCAAACAATTTCTCCATCTCCCGCTGAAATTCCCCAAAATCTCGAAGTAGCGGATCATCCTGGTTTACTAATGGTATCGACCAGTCCATTGTGCTGCCTCCTAAATATGAGAGTACAAATGCGACTCTGGCTTGATCGTTTGGAAAAGCCCCAGGCCGGCACAAAAAATGAAGGCAACATTGGTTCATGAATATAGCGTACTTATTACGGTCGCCAGTCAAGCGTTCGGGCGGAGCCTGTGGCACTGCACCTGGAAGAACCACTTGAACTGGTGGTGATGGCTGTGCATGGGAGGCTGGGCAAGTCCAGGTAGTGGGACCTGACCCGCGTGGGCCTGAAGCATTTGTCTTGCCAAGTCATCCGATCGTTCTCGAGCTACAATAAGATCCCTCCTTTAAGCATTGCTTTCCTGTCTGGAGGCATGGACTTCAGCCCGTAATTCCCCCAATAATTGAGCCAACTGGTCTGTTTCTGAGGTTTCCATAACACCCAGCCCAGGCAGAGATTCGTAGTGGCTTCGCGTTCTGTTATGCTTACCTGGTCTCTGCGGGGACGTTGGGGCACGGTTGCAGCCCTCCCTGGAATTGGATCACCCTTGTCAGGCTTCTTCCCATGCACATATGCTGTGGGCTGTGACAATTATTGACACTGCTCCTGCGTGGATATGAGAGATCGTGAGAATGCTGCTATGTGACTGATGTGTCTCTCTAACCCTTCTTCCCAAAGTGTGGTGAGCATGCGCCAACCCATATCGTCTCACCTGTTGATTAGTGATGATGAGCTCTCCGTCATTCTTCTCACTGCAGAGGCGCGTCTTGATGGACCGAGTTCCTTCACTTGTCCATTGTACGTGGCAGCCCAGACCACCTGTGGCTTAACCACTCCTGATGATAATTATCTTTTGGCTTTAAAATATTGTGATGCTGATTCCTGATTATTGTCATTATCTTTTAATGATGTCTTTCCTCTGCTTTCTCCCAACAGATGAAATGCGGCCCTCCGGTGCATGAAGCTAGGCCAAATGGGAAGAGAATGGAGTCCACGATGTTCTGACTGAAGGTGAGTGATATTTTAAGGTTGAGTGCGAAGATTTGTCAAAAGCGCGACCTTAAACGTGATGTCTTAGCGAATTCTAACCTTGTCTTACCTTTTTTCCTTGCAGGCACCGTCTTCAGATGGATTGCTCGCTGGGCCACGATGTTGGGTCTGGAGCGCTGCTTTCCGGAGGTCTGGAGATGGATGATGAATGCCAGAGTCAACAATGATGCGTGCCCAAAGAAAAAAGAAGGCTCCAAGGTAAGATGCTGAGGCTGGTAGCAGGAAACAAAGGTAAGATGCTGAGGCTGGTAGCTGGGAACAAAGGTAAGATGCTGAGGCTGGTAGCTGGAAACAAGGTAAGATGCTGAGGCTGGTAGCTGGAAACAAGGTAAGATGCGCTCAGGCGGCGGTGAGCGTTAAGCTGCCATCAGTGCAGAATAACGCGAAGCTCTTGCATGAAGGCTGGGCGGGTTTATACAGTCTAGCTCTGGCCACGTCCATTAGCCTTGGCTTACCAGCCCCACCCTGCCACTCCTAAAGGATGCTGCACGTGTAATACAGCTTCCGCCAGCGGCCACGCCCGAATAAACACACATGGAGGTTTTTGCAGGGAAAAGAAAGTACTTTGCACTAAATAACGTGTCAGTTTATATTTGTTCATGAGCCTGTCGCCAAAGGCCAAAGGCGCCAGGACTGAGTCCAGCTGAGCTCTGTATGCTGTATTATCACAAAGGGACAAATAAAAGTTGTGTTGCCCCTTGCCCTCGTCCCCTGATAGTGCGGGGTCTGTGTTTCTGGGCCGGTGGCCATGACAGTGTGATACACGCAACCTGACACTGCAGGTAAGAAATATCTGCCTGATCATGAGGGCACTGAAAAGATTATGCATAATCCTGTGATCCGTAAATATATGTATATCTTCAGGTCACCGCTACTATCATATGACTTCACATACAGGTTACACGTGGTTATGAAGGCATAGCAAAATAGGCTGTGGGAATGAGGTATGAATCACAAACGTATACTTTAACTCTTATTACTATAAGTGAATCTGCACTTTCATGTTATACTTAGACAGTTGCTGACCAAGATTTTTTTGTCTTGTTGTTTTTTTCAGCCATTACGAAAATTACTATCATAGCATGGTATGTATATAATTTAAATTGCAATATTTCCTTGTAAATGATTTCTTTAAGTTTGCATAGCCCTGAAGATGGTGTCAAACACTGAAATGCATAGGCTTAATGCAATTGTAACTGTATCTTATTTCTGCCTAAAAGATACCATTTTGTAACCGAAAAGTAGGAATGTGGATTAAACATCACCTTCAATTTTTACAGTGACTCTGGTTTATATGAGAATTATAGTATCTCTCTTTCTGAAAAGAAAACAAAGAAAAAGAAAATACGATGATAAAAAAGAGTGCAACCTAACGACATTTTCGTTGCTCATGTTTTTGAGTCAACTGAGAGCGTCATAAACTACGAGGTGGTTTCATCTTGTTTTCTTTTTGCTGTCTTACTGTTGATACCATGCCTTCCTTACAGCAGGTACAACCGCATCAAACCAGGCTTTTTATCTTTGTTTGAGTGGTTCTAATCAGGTTCAGATGCAGCAAGTCGCGGTGGTCCAGACTGAGAGCAGGCATTGGGCCGGGTTCAAAGTGATGCTTGTTGCATTTCAATGCAATGTTCTAGTAAAGAGGATCTATGGGGCCACTAGGATCGGTTCAAAGTTTGATCACGAGTAAACCACGAAAATGCTGGTGACTTGAGGTGCTTGGTTGAGACGTGGCAGTTCTAAGTCTTCCAGCAGTGGCAAGCATCTAATTTGACGATGCACTCAGCTTATAAGGTGTTGCTGCAAACTGGTTCTAAGATGCAGTAACAGCAGTTCGTACATCAAGAGAGTGCCAAACGCAGCACCAGTGGTTCCTGTTGGTTTGACAGGTGTCAAACCTGGTTCAGAGAATGCTCAAAGTGGTCATATGGCAAAACACATGGATCTTGGCTGCTCTGGCTCTCTGGATGCGGTGAGCCCCAATCCAGAGGCTCATAGACAATATATCGTCCTTTCACTCACCTTTCTAACATGGGGAGGCTTGCAAACACCTGCAGGGGTCATTTCCCTTCAGTGAGGTCATGGGTACTAGTGTAGGTGGCATTGAGACAGGTCTTGCTCCAGCAGCACCCCCATTGTGTCTTGGGAGTGGTTAGGGAGCAGAGATTGCCTTTGCCTTGGAACACTCAATCTTCACCTCACTGCAGAGGGTTTTTGGAAAGGTGAACTCTTCCAAGAGAGGTTCTAATGTATTCTTTTTGAAGTTCAGGAATTTATCAAAGAAGCAGTGGGAGTCCCCCTCTTTAAAATGCAACAGAGAACTTGCTTTAAAGGGTTCAATCCCTGCCCTTCTGACAAGTGGTGTTTGCCTTATTGAGTCCTACCCTAAGTGCTTTGCGCTGTAGGAAGTGTGGGAGACAAGAACGAAAGAGAAGCCCACAAGTCTTCTGTGCTCCCTCTGACTACACTAACTCTGCCCCTTCCCTTGGCCACTGCATGCCACTCAGATTGCCCTTTGGTAAGCAACACCCTGGTGTGAGGCTACAGCTGGTTTAGGGTGGGCTCTTGTGTTCCTGTTTCCTAAAACAGCTCCTGCTGAGATGCTGTCATGTTGGCGAGAAGTGTTACATGACCTCACAAAGGATCAAAACAGATGCACAGTCTTTCAGTCTCTTTTTGTGCTGACTGGCAGAGCCACACTATCTGACTAGAATACACACAACCCTTCCACAGCAGACCTGGGCTCACAATGTTGGCATGTTTATGTTTCCGGTCAGGCGTGGCTTTAATAATTATGTGAATTACCATCTACCATACCTCCAACCCAGTTATGGCTAATGTTTAATGATAAACCTGCTACTAGCATGATCATTCCTCATAATTACTTTGGTACAAAGGTGGAGAATTTAAATGCAGCCGCTGCACTACAGTGACTTGGTTGTCATAGCAGCTGTCAGAAGAGCACCTGTGACCTCTGTATTTTGCACATTGACACTGCAGGGAAAGTGCTGCAGATGAGGAGACTGATGCAGCACAGCATGTGTCAATAGGATTTTGGCATGGAGTTTTAAGAAAATGGAGGTCTGGTTAGCAGACCACCCTTTCTGAGATGGTATCACCCATATAATGTTATATTTAAAAAAACATAAAAAAGCAAAAGCATTTACACCCTTGCCATGGTAATTCCACAAGGCATGTAACATTGAGCCATATCTCCAGCTGGCATATCACCTGGAGAATTCCTCTGTGTGCTTCCCACTGAAAGGTTTCCATTAACCCCTTTGATAGAGACAGCTAGCTCCCTGCACTTTGCCATCTACTCTTTTGAAATGACAGGACAAAACCAGTTCCATTGATCGCATGGTCGTAGATGGCTTTGCCATGAAAAAGTGCCAGACAGCAGTTTTTGGAAGTCTAGTGTGCATATGTCAGAAAGGATAAATCTGTAAAGAACAAACATTGCTAAGTGTCAAATGTCGAACAATCATGAAATATGAGCAATGTCTGCAGTAAAAGATCATTGTTTAAAATTAAATAATATGCCCCTACATTGCTAACAGATGTAGGGGCACATTATAACATTTTAAACAATGGTCTCTTACAACATGCTTAGCAGGGATTTGTTCATTGTGATGTGCATATTGGTCCCATGCCTGAGGGGAGAAGTTAATTTGTTGAGCCACAAGTACCTGATTAAACAACACATTCTTGCAAGCTGTAAGAACTACAGCTGCTATTATATCTGCAAAATTAAACATCTGCTTTGCTCCCAGATGCTATAGTTATCTTTGGAGCTTTCAGTTTGGCCCACCTAAATAGTTTTCAGAGTGCTTCCCTAGCTCTGGTCCTTTTGTTCAGAACACATGCCCTGATCAATTGCCACTAATCCTCTTGACATTTATCCTGTATCTTCCTCATCTTCTTCATCATCACTGTCCTAACTATAGTGAAGAATCAAACATATCGACAGACCTCTGCTGCCAAGAGACAAGAAAACAAATGTTTGTTACTATTGCCCCTTCTTTTATTGGGTTAAAGAGAGGCTCCACCTCTAGAACTTCTAGTCCATCACAAGCCGAGATTCAAAGTCACAAGCTAATCATGGGACGGGAGGAAAACGAACTGTGACTGGGAATTTACAGGAATAGTAAATAACCCAGTAGCTGTGTTTCCATATGACATATTTAGTGCTATATACAAATAAACAGGGATACCTCGTTGGCAGCCCTATAAATGTCTGATATGTACATACCCTCCAGTTCTGTTGATGAGCCCACAACCCCTCCAGTTTGCAGACCCATCTCACCTACCAGAGCAGCAGAATGTTCAGGCTCCACTGTGATCACATGCTTGATCCATCTACTTAATGTCACAGTAGATGGCCAAGGCTGAAAAGCCCAAATAAATAATCCCCTTTGGAAAAGGTTGTCGTTTAAGAGATGTATGTTCACACTGTGGTATCCACATCTAAGGTCTTGATCACTTAATCTTGGCTGAAAATGTGTAGAAGAATAATTCCCTGTTCCCTGTGAAATGGTGGTAAATGTAGGAGTGAATGCAGGCGGCATGACTAGGCACAATCCCTGCTTGCAAAACTGATGATGAGGTGATGCTCAAAGAAACACCTCTAATTCACTCTGACAACAACCACACATTATAGCCACTAAAAATCACATCCTACTGGTCAGAGATTCCAGTGGAAAATCTTCTAGGGGTACACAAGGAGCCTTCTGCAGCACATCTAAGACTCATGGAAAGTTCCAGGAAAGGATGACCACCTTGGAGGAAGGCGTGATGAGAGAAAAGGTTTTAGTAATCTAGAGGGACATAGCACAATCATAGCTGAGGGATCACTAAAAGATGTATTTACAGCCTGTTGCACCCTGCGTGTAGAGACCTGCAACCCCATGGAGTTTCCACTTTGAAGATATTCTTGGATCTTTCATGAGTCCTTCCTTTTCAGTAGCCAATCAGTTCCTTTCAGTAGCCAGGAGAAAAGCTGATTCTTTTTAGAGATGCTACAGTCAATAACAACCACATCAGAGGAAAGCAGGTGTAAGGGCAAAGACATGTTGGAAGGATCCATGCGTTTGTGGTAAAAATGCAAGTTCAGTATGGTAAAAAGGCACAAACTTACCAGCTGCGGGATTAACCCATTAAAAGGGGAGGGGGCGTCATTGATAGCCACACTGTTAAATGCACTAGGCTGGAGAATTCCCTTAATAATTGTGTTTTAAGCTAATAACATAGACAATATAATTGAGTTACAGGTAAGTATACAAAGTTTAACTTTAGACTGAGGCACTCTGAACAGGCCTCAAAGCATGCTTATTTAGAAACCTGTTCACATTTCATTAACTTGCTTAGTGGCTGCAGAGGCTGGCAGCACTGTGCAAATAACACTTTTCCCAGGATCGTACGGTAGGAAGTGAATAGCCTGTGTTACTTTCAAAGTCAGTAAGAAGAGTTTATGAGTCCTGTGGAAAAACAGTGAATGCTCAACCATTTTATATGTGGGCATATTAGTTTATGAAGCTGGTCTACTGACGGTTTCAAAATGCCCATGGCAGTTTCAAATTGCCCATTAGTACACCATAGCCTGGAAAGAAGTTTGAAGAGTGCCTAAGATGCACATTAAAACGGTACCTTAATTGTGGTTCAAGGCTCTGGAAGTGTCATGATCAAATGCGTTCCCATGAGAAGCAGATGTAGACGAGCGGCGGCAGATGAATCAAGATCCACTGGTCATCTCAAATGCTTCAATGAATTGGCATTATGATGTGGGAATTGTGGGTTGGACTGTGGCGTCACAAGGGTGGACAAGGGTGTTGTGGTAAGGTTTGCGGGACCCAATGATGTTAAGATAATATATGTCCCTCTACAGGGTAATGACACGATCCTGCCAATCAGACTCCCATGAAGGAATGTCCTAATGTTGCAATGTGTTTTGATGCTAATTAGTTTATGAGATTATAAAAGCTTTTGTTTCTCTATGGCATACTTTTGACAGCGCTTTTCATGCAGTCCGGTTCGGTATTCTGTTTGAATATCGCTTTCCTAACTGTGCCTGGGCCCAGAATAAATTGTGTTACTTATTGTATGGTGTACACTCCTTTTTAGACTACTTTTGGAATTTGTATTGGCGAGTTTGTAGGCAACCCACAGTTCATTTTGGTGGCCCGTAGAAGAAGGATAGGTGAGTGGACCCGTGCATGAATGCAGATGTAGGGAGAGGGATTTTTTATGGTGTATAGGATGCACCCTCACGAGGTGGAAGACGGTTGGCCGCAGTAGTCGTTGATTTTAGGTCCTCTTACCCGATAGCGAGTGAGTGGCCCGTGGCATATACTTGTTAGAGGAGAGGGTTGTGTAGTAAGGGGCAGACCTTGTTAGATGAGAGTTACATGTAGTACAGGCAATTGGTGTAGTTTTGTCAATTTTAATTTCACGAGGTAAGAAGTGTTGAAATTGTGAAGATAAGGAGAAGAGGCATATGCATCAGTGTTTTGTTGAAATAGTGCGTTATGATAAAGTGAAGTTATTGTGTTCTATGTTCACTGTGGCTGTGGAAATCGCAAAAAGGCCAGAGCCAAACTAATATGTAAATATTGGAAGAGCCATATAGCATGTGCAGGGGGCAGAGGGAGGAGCAAACAAACCCTAGGCATATTAGCATAGAGCATAATTGCTAAGGTGGCAGGCCTCTGGAGAGGCCCATTTGTATCTTAACTGAATTTATCAAGTCGGGCCTGTGGAGAAGGCCATTGTGTGTAAGTGGTGTGAAATGGTGGGGCCTGAGGAGAAGACCAGTGTGAACAAAATAGAGCAAACGAGTAAGACTGTAATTATAGGCAGTGAGCGAGTGTGAGTGACAAAGGGTAAGAGTGTTTTGAGATATAGGTGAGAGGGGTTAAGTGTAAAAGGGGAAGGGAGATTACTCTAATCAAATTTGGGAAAAAGGGTGCAATAATGTAATTTGATGATATGGATGCATCTCTCAATCATATGTGTAAAATGTTGCCCAATATCACGATGAAATATAAAAATATCACTTTGAATGGGTGAATGACACAGTGGGGAAGTGTTATCAGGAATAGCGGAAGGAGGTAATACTGCATCAGACTGGGAGGACAGTAGCGACAATGACAGTCGGGATGACACATTCATTCCTAGCAAGCAAATAATAAAGATAGAGGAAGGAGGCAAAGAGAAGAGGAAGAAGAGGGACTAACAGGCAATTGCAGAAATAGACTTCGAAGCGGGAAAGTGAGGATGGCAGTGGCAAAAATACCACTACGAGGGGCTAAGCCCAGAGGGCGAACTCAGTTGCCCCTTCCACAGAAGGAAAAAGGGGAAGTACATTACATACCCTGGCAGACAATGGACAGGGATAATTTGGTCTAGAGTTTACCGTCATTAATGACAGGGGCCAGCATATGGATATATGTTTTCGAGAAGGAGACAGCAGGGTTCCCACTGGCCATAGGGGACATAACAAGCTTATTACCGGTACTAGTAGGGGAAAGAAGTCATAAAACTTGACAGCAAGCAGGGTATGCAGGGGTAAAATTAAGTACGAACATACATGGCGGAGCACCCATTAACAATTACCGAGCACGTGTGTGCAAAGCTCTGAGAGAGCTGTATCCAGACACGTCAGATATGGGGTCAATACTAGCATGAAAAATGACAGCAGATGAGTACCCCGCAGAATATATGTGATCAATGTAAGAAATGTGGACACAAGAGAATAAACAGTCATGGGATGATAAAATACTGTTATTCTATCACCTTCGAGTGAGGGGGCTCTCCTCGGATGTGCAGGTTTCCCTAGAATAAATAGTAGGGATAGAAGCAAAGGGATGGCCTGGGATACAGGCACCAATTGTGAATTAATGTGTACTGCGGGCTGCCTACAAAACTCACCAGTAAAATTTTAAAAAGTAGTCTAAAAAGGAGTGTACACCAGACAACAAGTAACGCAGTTCATTCTGTGCACAGGCACAGATGGGAAAGCAAAAGCTTTTATAATCTCATAAGCTAATTAGCATCAAAACACATTGCAACATTAGGACATTTCTCTGTGAGAGGCTGATTGGCAGGTTTGTTTCATTCCACTATAGAGGGACATACATTATCTTAACACGATTGGCTCAAGCAAACCTTACCACACCACCCTTGTCCAACCTTGTGATGTCACAGTCAAAGCCACAATTCCCACATAATGCCAATTCATTGAAACATGTGCAATGACTAGCAGATCTTTTTTCATCTCCCGCCGGTCATCTCTATCTGCTTCTCATGGGAACGCATTTGATCATGACACTGCCAGAGTCTTGAACCACAAACAAGTTACCATTTTAATGTTGTATCTCAGGCACTCTTCAAACATCTTCCCAAGCTAAGATGTACTAAGGGGCAATTCGAAACCGCCATGGGCATTTTGAAACCATCAGTAGACCAGCTTCATAAACTAATATGCAAATTATAAAATTGTTGGGCATTCACTGTTTTTCCATGGGACTCATAAGCTCTCTTTCCTGACCTCAAAAGTTACAAAGGCTGTTCACTTCCTACCTTACGATCCTGGGAACGTGTCATTTGCACAGTGATGGTGGCCTCTGCGGCCACTAAGCAAGTTAATGAAATGGGAACATGTTTCTAACAAAGCCTGCTTTGAGGCCTGTTCGCAGCGCCTCAGTCAAATGGTAAACTTTGTATACTTAACTGTGACTCAACTTTATTGCCTATATGTTATTAGTTTAAACCACAATCATTAAGGGCATTCTCCAGCCTAGTTCATATAACAGTGTGGCTATCAATGAAGCCCCTTCTCCTTTTAATGGGCTAGTCCTGCAGCTGGTAAGTTTGTGCCTTTTTACAGCGCTGAACTTGCATTTTTATCACATTATTCCCCCATTTTATTGATCCAGCAATAACTAATGCTTCTGGTGCCCCAGTCCTCACTCTGCTGCTTTCTTTTTAGTTGTCCACACTTTTTTAGTCTAGTCATGTCCCCTCCATAAAGCTCCCAGTTTTCCAATGCTCCATCTATCAGCACACACCCTGGCCAATCCTTATCACATGAAATCCAATATTCTTAATAATTTTCTATATCTTTGGGTTGGATTGTGACCCAATCAACTTAATCATTTTTGTCAATTTTTGTTTGTTTGTTAAGCGGCTTGTTTTTGTCATTTTCCCTGTCAACATTCAGGGGCAACATACATTTCCCTCTCCTTTTGTTAGTATATATGATATTATATGATATGGCATTTATAACTCGCCTATACACAAGTGTTTCAAGGTGCGACGAGGCAAGGGAGGGGGAACAGAGGGAAGACAAAGACAACAATCAGGTGACATTGAGATCCCGCAAGTGCAGGGGAGGGGGGAGAGGGTAAGTGCAGGGGGGGAGGGGCCAGTGCAATACATAGGATCAACAGTGAAGAATAAATAAAATAAATAAAACACTAGGCAAAAGTGCGGCCAACTAGTGGCAAGTGCAGGAGTATGTGCAGACATAAAGTGTCAAGAGCTGGTGGGGACTGTGGGGATACAGAGACAGCCCCCAAGTGCAGGGGTTGCCCAGGAGGCAGTGCTGGTGTGCAGCTGGCAGGGGAAGGGAACTGGGCCCAAGATCAGAGGGTAGCCAGGTGACCAGTGCAGTTTCAGTCAGGAGTTCAGCATGGGAGAGGATGAGTGAAAGCAGAAGCACAGAGTAAGGTCTTGAGGTGCTTCTGGAACCGGAGATGGTTCTCCTTAAGTTTCACAGAGGCAGGGAGGCTGTTCCAGAGCAAGGCCCCAGCCAAAGAAAGAGATCTACCACCAACTCGTTGCTTGGAGAAGCGACTGACCCTGTGGGAGTTGGAGGCGGTTGAGCAAAGAGCTCGAGAAGGAAGATATTTAGGGAGAGAGAGTTGGAGGTATTGAGGCCCCAGAAGGCCTTGTAGACAATGCAGAGGATTTTGAACTTAATCCTTGCAGTCACTGGGAGCCAGTGCATAGATTTTAGTCCTGAGAGATACGATCCCTGGGCTTGAGGCAAAGGACAAGTCTTGCAGTCCTGTTATGGATGAATTACAGAGGGCGGAGAGTAGAAGCAAGCAGATTTAGAAAGAGGCTGTTGCAGTAGTCCAGCATAGAGAGAACCAGAGCTCTGGAGAAAGTGAACTTCTGGGGGAAGGAGAGGAAGGGAAGAATACCTCTGAGGAGGTGCAGCTGGTAGAGGGACTTCTTAGAGACATCAAAGATGTGAGGGGAGAAGGAGAGAGTGGAGTCAAAGATGACCCTGAGGTTTTTGGCCTCACAGGTGGGAGAAGGAAAAGGGCCAAAAGAGGCCGGCCAGAGAGCGACAGGAAAGGAGGGCGCAGGTGTGGCAATGAGGAGAATCTCAGTCTTACTGGCACTAAGGCAGAGATTGTTGGCATTACACCACTCCTGGATAGCGGACAGGCAGTCAGAGATGAGAGAAGAAGAAGAGGTGGCAGAAGGGAGCCTGCAAATGAGCTGAGTGTTGTCCGCATAGCACCAAAAGTTGGGGCAGAGAGCAGCAATGAGGTGGGCAAGAAGTGCCAGGTATTGGTTAAACAGCCAGGGAGAGAGGCTACACCCCTGGGGAACACCACAGGTAGAGATAAAGATAGAGGAGAGGAAACACCCAAGTTGGACCTGGGAGGGTCGTTCGGAGAGGAAAGAGGTCAGCCAAGCCAAGGCCTGATCGGTGATACTCAGGTTATCAAGGAGAGGTTTGAGCAGGATGGCATGGTTGACCGTGTCAAAGGCAGAAGAGAGATCAAGTAAGAGGAGGACACATGGGGTGTTGGAGTCAAAGTTGGAAAGCAGGTCTTCACGGATGTTCAGGAGAGCAGTTTCCGTGCTTCTGACAGCCCTGAAACTAGACTGATGGTCATGGAGACAACCAACCAATTCAGTATAGAGTCTCTAAATAGTTTTGTCAATGCAAAAGGTGACAAGCATGAGGACCAATGCAGGGACAGTCACTCAAAATACTCCAAAAAGCCAGGTAGGCACCCATGTATAAACTCTGTCCAGCCAGTTTTTTTCGGCTGCACTCCACTAACTTCATTTGTCATCTTTGCGTGGAGTGTCTATTTCACTGATAGCTGCCGTCAATGTTCCATTTGAAGCTTCTCCATCGGGCACTACTGTGCAGCAACTGCTCCCAAACATGGTGTATAGTCCGCCTTCTAAGGCAGAAAGATTAATTAGTATGTATCTATTTTGGAGAGCCACTAAACATAATGCTCTCAACTCTTCCTTTACTGCATTTAGGCCTGTTGCTGTTGATTTGGCCAGTTGCAGTAACTCATATCTTGTCAGTTGGAGCCATTTTGCATTGGCCACAGCTTGCACACCCGGAAGCAGTAATGACATGAAAAAAGTGGCAGCCTTGCCAAACAGTCAGAATTCATCAGGGATAGCAGCCATATTTTCAGCACTCTTTTGGACCAATAATTGTTACTTCTTCTCTTTCTGCTTAGTAATGTTTGCTCCATGATTTGCTGTGCCATTTTTCCTTTAGCGCAAATTCCATGTCACTGCTGTTTTGAGGCACCACCAGGGTAGGTTTGTGCAGCGATCAGTGAAACAATGATCAGTGCTTCCTGGTCCCAACACGCGCTTTACAATCAAGACATTTTTGATCTGGTGGATGACAGTGCCATCAACAGGACATACCTCTTGTCATTATTTTCTTTCATCCCCGAACTACGCATACTGACCTATAAGGACGTTAAATATGTAGAGATCTTAGAAACGGCACACCCTAGAACATTGATAATCTATTACCAATCAACAGAGGTGGTTTCATTCATAATGTCCTTTTCTAAAGATGGGATATGACTTAGCCCTGGGTTCTGTAGCCCATCTAGAGAATACCGACCAGAACTAAGAGTAACGTGCACAGCGAGGGGATGATACACCAAGGAGAAACAGTCGATTCCTGCGAAATGCAATTTGCAAATGTGTACTGACTGAGCATAGCTGCCTACCACTCTAGCCCAGAAGAAGCCTTGTTCCTAGACAGGAATACACAACCTACCACATGGTCACCTAGGACTCAAGACTCTTCAGCCATTACGCACGATCTGTGTGTGATCTTTCCTTTATTTAACATTGTTGATATTTCCTTTTTGCAGGAAACATGGCTGAGATTGAAATGACAATTGGATGGCTATATCCTAATGATTAATGCTGCCAGGAAAGGGTCACAAGTATGACCAAAGGGGGGCTTAATCATAAGAATTAGGAACTCATGTGTCTACACTCAAATCAAACAATACACCATATATTATTGCAGCGATTGTTCACATAAATAAGCGTAACCAAACTCTGGTCATAAATGTTTATAACCACCTAAAGTACTACATCTGGAGGCAATATTGTCAGCAATCACCAAGGTAATAATAACCGATGCACATGAAAATCCAAATATGTTAACGATTATAGGTGGGGCTTCAATGTTGATTGTGGCCACCCCTATGAGAACGAATTACATAAGCATGTGCAAGAACAGATACCGGAGGCTAAGCTCCAAATAAATAAAGGTGACAAAGGGGGAAAGATGTTAATTAATTACAAGGCAGGGCAGGAGATGGAGATACTAAATGTCTGGGTGAGAGGAATGACGGCGCATCATACTATTTGGCCTATTTGGAGTCTGACTGCCACTCTAGACTATTTGTGGATGTACTAAGCTTGGGAAAGGTGGGAGCAATGTCTTTTCGCAACACCAATTTTAGTGATCACTCTATAATACTTTTTGACACAGACATTCTGGAAGCGACTCCAAACGTATGTATGAAAGGTTCTCTTATCGAATGCAGGCACATTAATCACCACTATTGGACCAGACAGAAATTAGAAATCTGAATTTGAACCGGAATGAAGCTTGTACAAGGACCAATCCTTTGAGACCAAGAACTCAAGAAGAGTATGATTGTTGGATAATGGTGGCCCTGAATGAATGGGGCAGGCAATGCCCAGGAACGGAACCTGAAATAGGGTATGGAAACTATGACAGTCTAATCACAGGGAAAAAGCGCCAATTAAGAAGAGATATCCGTGAGATAACTACATTAATGGGAATATACTCCGCTGAAGATCATGCACAGATAAAACAGATACAATCTAGATATAAATTCTGGCTCAGGGAACATCATGTGTCTGATAGAAATAGAAAATTAGAAAATGCCAAAGCATGTTGATAGTCTTAGCCACTAAGGACACAAACAAATTCTGGACATTAGTAAATAATGAGGCTTGGAGGCATAACACTGACATGATCAATAGTGTTACCAAGGAAAAATGGGTGGCCTATGTCACTGAAACATATTATTCCCCTCAGGAATCACAATATAAGAACACCATGAACACGTTCGACATCAGCGATTACAATGAGGATGATATAGAGGACTTGATAAAAGATCTAAAAAGGCTGCTGCCCTTGGACTGATGGCTTAACAAATGTAATCATGAAAGAGAATGCGGGCACATGGGCCAGAATTGTATATCATTAGTTTGACTTAATGCCTAAGGCATACAAAATACCTCTATCATGGAAATGCTCCTTTCTGATTCTGGTCCTTAGGTCTGGCATTATGGGAAATTCTGCAAATGATCTGCTTCGTATGAAGCTTGATGTGTCCACCAAGGTGTATGCTACAATACTACTTGAAGCTCTCCAACAGTCAGACAAAGAAGCAGATATACTACATGTGACCCAAATGGGTTTTCATAGCACCTGCTTGACCACCCACAATATATTAATACTGAAGGCTCTCACTGATAGAGCCAAAGAAGACAAGGAGCCACCGATGTATGCATTTTTTTGTACTACAGCCGCGAATTCAACTGTGTAAACAGGGAAAAATTGTGTCACAAATGGGGGATAAATAAAGGGTTACTAAACATGCTTTGCCAACTTCATTCAGACACAGCAGCAAGAGTCTGGCTTGAATGCACTAGCCAATTTACTTAATCAATACAAAATAAACAGGGGTTTAAAGCAGGGGTGCCTTCAAGCTCCCCCTGCATGTTAACCTCTATATGGCCGACTTGCCTGTCCTTTTGTCTAAGACTGTCAGTTGTACCCTTGCTTAAAAAAAGGTATATTTAAATGTTACACCTTTAACCTTGTTTACACAATGGAACCTACCCACATGCCAAATGTCAGGTTTGTAGCATGTTGGGAAGTATGCTGAACTTTTCGAACATACACACACATATCCACAAATGTCCTCTCCCAAAAAATTAGACAAAGTTATATCTATTTTTTATACTTTTTAAATTGTCTTCACCATGGAATCTACCTACATGCTGAGCCATTCCTGCCTAGCAGCCCACATATCGGTCCACACTGAAACACATGACGTTCCTCAACACCTCTGCCACTAGTATACAGCGATAACCAATGAAAATAAAATTTGGTCTAGCTGGGCACACATCGAAACTTCAGCAATAGCACTCTATCCTAAACCAACAACAGCGCTCACTGACGTGCCTGACCGTTGGGCTGCTTAATGGAGCCTAGCCAGCTACCTAAGCCCTAATCCGGCAAAAATACACACAAGCATCAGTTAATCTAAGGTTTTAGAGCCTCCTACACATGGACTGCGGTCACTGAGGGCGTTACAACCACAAAGCACAGTGAGGCCATAAAAATGGGGGAAGAGCACTATATAAATAACGAAAGCAATGCAATACACACATACCCAAGCACTGCAGACAGCTTAAAAAAAGGTTAAACAATAAATTGGGAAACATGTATATTTTATACTTTTTACATTGTCTACACAATCTTCCCATATACCAACTTTCAGATTTTAAGCTTGTTGAAAAGTATGCTGAACTTTTCAAACAACACACACAGATTTCTATAGATCCCCCCCAAACAATTAGACAAAGCTATATTTTATAGCTTGTACTATTTACATTGTCTACACAATGAGCCTATCCATATGCCACATTTCATGTTGGGAAGTAACACACACACACACACACACATCCAAGCATTGCAGACTGTTTAGTAATAATAAATTAGAGAAATGTAAATGTTATACTTTTTACATTATCTAAACAATGAAAACTACCCACATAGCAGATTTCAGGTTTGTAACATGTTGGGAAGTATGCTGAACATTTCAAACAGACACACACACATAGCCAATAATTGAGGAAAGCTTAAAATAAAACGCTTACAAAAATACAATTAGAAAAATTTACATTTTATACTTTGTGAATTGTCTACACCATGGGGACCTACCCAGATGCCAAATTTCAGGTTTTTAGCATGTTGGGAAGTATGTTGAACATTTCGAACAAGCACACACACATATCCACACATTTCCCTTTTATATACATAGGCCCTCATTACGACCCTGGCGGAATTCGCGGTGCTAAATGCACCGCGGAGCACGGCGGAAAGCTGCCGATAGCGCCATGGGGGTTGGCGGATTTTCCACCCCATGCCGACCTTGGCGGAGCGGTAAATCCCCAATCCCCATTTTGCCCTTCCCCATTCCCATTCTTGCCCCATAGGGTATAATGGGAGTGGGGAAGGCGTTAATTACGCCACCGTAAAGTACGGTGGCGTAATTAACAACGAGGTCCCTTAGCGCCATGGATTTCTCCGCCCGGTAAAACCAGGCGGAGAAAGGCTCCATGGCGCTACGGGAACTCGTAGTAGGGCGGACGGGTCCGCCACGATTACCGCTGGCGGTAACCCACTCCGCCAGGGTCGTAATGAGGGCCATAGAGATTAGAAACCTCACCCACAATTGGGGTAGGGAGTATCTGTGCATACTTCCTTACACAGACATCATATTCATTATAGATCACACTAGTATCCTACTCTGTAAAGCAATGAACGCCCTGTTAAGCTATTCATGGGACAATGATCTGAGTGTGAACTATAAGAAAACTCTGTGGGCCTGATTTATAGAAATCGCTCATAGAACCTGCGCAGTCCTCCACGCATTACATCACACTGCACATACCCAATCCGTGTATTCATGGAATTTGAAGTGCATAATAACCCTAAGTGCGGGTAGAGGCCGGAATGTCCACGACACGCCCCACACAAAGCAGATCTAGCCACATATACCAACCTATGCGGCCTCCACGTCCACAAAGTCCTGCATCCTGGCATTACTGCGTGCCATCTCCACAAAACCAAGGCAGCACACCAGCAACACGGCGTAGTGTCCCCCGTAACCCATAACTGCACCCCGACAAAATGCATTGCATGACTCGTAACTCAAGTCAGCCCCCGGTAAATCTGTGTGCTAGCCCCCATAAACTATGTCTGTTACCCCGCTAATCTGTATACGTGCACCACTAACTCCAATCTACAGCCCACCTGCATGCCTGCACTCCTATATTCCCAATGGGAGCTTACCTTTGCACCTCGATTCCTATGCAATTGGGACTTTACGCATGCCTTCGTGGGGCGGTATGATCGTAAGCTTTGCGTACTCATTTCCCCAATGTGACATTGCGCGGTCCGTTCCATGAATACGCTTGGTTCTGTGCAGTGCTCGGGGTGTAGTTTCCTTGCGCAGGCCATTCCTCGACATGCCAACGTAATGCCTTGGTCTGCCCCATTCTGTGGGAGGAAACGGAAATATGCATGTTCTGCCCCTTGTTTACTTCATTGCGTAGGCTCCTCCCACACTTTCTGAGGGGTCTTGCGCAAGTCGCTCAA
Source organism: Ambystoma mexicanum (assembly GCF_040938575.1). Lineage (NCBI taxonomy): Eukaryota > Metazoa > Chordata > Amphibia > Caudata > Ambystomatidae > Ambystoma > Ambystoma mexicanum. Next base: position 609,878,119 of record NC_090933.1, read on the forward strand.
CTGCACGCAAGAATGTTGTGGGCCCATGAGAAGTTCACGCAAGGGACAGGAAGGGCAAGCAAAGTCAGTTCCATGAATCTATGAAAGGAGTGTTTCATGCTGAATAGTGCACAGAGTCACTATTCAGAACGCGAAATAATTCTGTAAATCATGTCCTATGTATTTTGGAGTTAAGAGGCGCCCTGCATTAGTTGCCCTGCATGTGAAGTGGATAACAACACGATTGAACCAGTGTTGATCTATGCATATTTGGGTTCCCTAATTGCAAGTAAGGGAGGAGAGCCAATTTAAATCAGACATTGCACTAAAAACACACAGGAAACTTGGATCCATTTTGAGGTTCGTCAGGACACACAATGGGTACAGTATTAGTGGTTTGACCCCTGTATATAAATAAAGCATAGTGCCCACCATTCTTTACAGCCTCGAAACTGGTTAGGGGTTCAATGACGTCTCAATCAGTTGGATGGCGTAATTGCACACCGTATTCTTGGTTTACCTAACTGTGTACCTGTATACATGTTAAGGCTAAAGTTAGGTTTAACTTCGCTAAAAACCATGCTCAAAATCAGAGAGATGGTCAGATGGCTTAAAATGAACACACTCTCCAATATATCGATTTATGATCTGCTGGGCCAAGTGTTGGGTGATCGAAACAGGATAGCAAATTAACTTAGAGATTCCTGTCTGTCTTTTGCTACAACAATTCAATGCTTCCTTGTTTCGGCCTTAGAACTTTGTAAAGTAATTATTCAACTACATACAAGGGCTTTTGACTGGGACTTTCGCTCCAAAACTGAGTTGTTAAAAGGATATTGCTCTATTCAGGAGAGTGTAGAACATACGTACATCCCATGCTTGCCGCGAACCCAATTTACTTAAATTCCCTGACTCCAGAAGCAGGCGGCTATTTATGTTAGCCAGACTCAATCAATTCATCTGACTTGCAATATTGTAGCCCCACTTGAATGTACGCACGGATGAAAGAAATTGTTGGTTACGCAATGAAGAAAGCAAAGCAGAAATGTTGAGGCACCTGCTCACGCAATGCCCAACACTGGCCAATAAGTGTTACGAATGTATAGGCCAGTTAGTGCATGACAGGGATATATTTGAGACTTCGTTATTCGGGGGCAGATGTATGCCAGGCCACACGCCGCCGATATACATAGCAATAATAAACCTAAGGGCAGTGGCTCTTTCCCTGATAAAGAAGGCTATCGCGGGAACTGGTGTTAATACTCTGGCCAACCTCACTAAGCTTAGTAAATGAGCCCTATAGAAAGGGGAGTAGAGCTTGTGCCTATTGAGAGTGTGGCCCTCATCAGAAGGTTGGCGGAATGGGTTTACCGGCACGGTAAAGGTGCCGGTGCCGGTAAACCTATTCCGCCCTACAACGAGGTTTCCGCGCGGGACCCGCAATGGGCGCCTGGAAAAACCAGGCGTCCATACCGGGTCCCGCGAGGACACAAGGGAGCCAACAACGGACCCGCCATTAGCTCCATCCCCATCCCCATTCCCATTGAGCCCTATGGGGGCTCAATGGGAATGGGGATGGACCGTGTCCGAGTTCCTCGGACGGGGAATTACCAGGTCCGCCAAGGTTGGGATGGCCCAGTAATTCCTCATTCGAGGAACCCGTGCCCGGATTGCGGTAAGGAGGCAACCATGCCGCTAAAAGCAGCATGGTTACCTCCAACCTCCTGATGAGGGCCTATGTCTAGATAAAGCCATGAAATTACTGTGATTAAATGATGTTGCACTGTCCGCCGTTAACCTGAGCATTTTACAACAACAAGCGAACAAATCAGATCGCTCAGTTAGAAGTTACTCTCTAACGCATGAAAGAAGTAATTGTAATTTGTTATGGTTTCTTTATTTATAGAACTATGTTGAATGAATTGTACACACAATATTGTATAACGTTTTTATATGGACGGCGTGAAAAGCTTGCGCTCTAACACACCAAGAATAAATAAATAAAAAAGGTTATGTATTGGAAAAAAATATATACACAGTTTAATAGTTCTAAGATGACAACACGCTATTGAAATAACCCAGAGGCATAGATTGTTGTGAGTATTCAAAGACCTAAAAAAGTTGTATAATCACTGGGTTGCTATAGCTCAACATGTTTTTTCCTGATCTCTTAGCCTCTGTGGTGAAACGATTGTAAAATGACGAGTTAATTAAGTTGATTTAATTCCAAAGCAAATATTTGCTGTGCTTCAGGGTAAGATTTTCATTTCCTTGCTGCATGTCTGCACTAGACTTGCCTGTTTGTCTGTACTACACTTCGCTGGCACTGCTTTCATTTCCAGGTTTTCTCATGCATCGTGTCAGAGGTTTTGGCATAAATGACTCCAGGGAGATCAAAACATTCATACTTTATTCGAATGTAATAGTAAATAACTTTATTTCCTCAAACCAGAAAGCTGACGTTAACAATGTGCAACCATTTAAAAACATGTATCTAAAAGAAAACGGCGAAAAGAGTAGCTTCCAGAATAGCAACTCTTTCAGTGGTGAGTCGACTCTCTTGCAACTAACTATACTATTTAGTAAAGGTGTGGAAAACCTGATAATTGTTTTTACCGAAATAACTATACGTTCTCATTTAAAAGAAAAGTACACAACATAACTGGGGACCTGCTCCCGCGGTTAGAAACAACGAGTTTGCTTTATTCGGCAATAATCATTACCTTCAAATAAATGAATTTTTCTTTAATGGGTGATTAGAACTGCGAAGTAGGTGTGCAGCTTGATCTCTGTGCATTAGTGAAAGCAGAGGCGACTTTTCACTGCATTTATAGAATTGTATAGTACGGTTTCATGCCTCCTGTTAGTTCATCTTCTTTTGCTAAATGCCCGAATACGCTTGTTTGATTGCGTGTCTGCAGTTTGCAGAGGCAATTTAACATCACTGATTCTCACACAGCCGACAAGAACGCTCAGATCAAGCAACGACATGTGTCTGGAACCGAAACCCTACAATAGAAGAAAACTCGGAGGATCCTCTTTCTCTCACCAGGCACTTAAAACTTGGAATGACCTACCAAAGAATATACGGAACACAGGAAACCACCTACAATTCACAAAACTGCTCAAATCCTGGCTCTTCACTGCATAACTAGAAGATCATCCACTAGAAGGCCCACACCGCTAAAACAACGATGAATAAAGATACCAACCCCGTTTCCCACTAAACAACTGAAGACGAACAGAATCCAAGGAACGCACTCCACGACATACCATAAGACATAATGAGAGATAGCCACAAGAGGAGGACACTGTAGACTGAACACAAAGACAAACTAAAACGGAAGCACTTAGACGACTCATCCATATCATCCCCACCTGTACCTCACCCGAAGTTCAAGAATACAAATTCACATAGTAAATAGAAGGGAAATAGGACACCACAACTCCTGCTCTGACACCCAAGGAGGAGAATAGCCACTCGAACTTTGCTTCAAAGTAGCCCGCCTACTGTGGAGCTTGAACCCCTCTCCCATTGCGCTGGACTCTCATAGCTGGGAGTTAACACAATCTTTGCATGCTGCATGGTGAGATGCGGTTTATTGGGTGGCCTGGACCTCTTCATGACTCTGGGGGGCATTCGGACTTAGGTGTGGCATACACACTTGTTCACTGGAGGCTGAAGCGGGGCTTACTGGGAGACCAGTATAATTCCCCACTATGCAAGACTCCCAAATCTAGGCATTCAGCCATACTGTTAAGATTAGCTGCAAACATATAACCCACTAACCGAAAATCTCAAACTCTCTGCATACTTAACCCAGTCAAAAACACACAACCACCTCTTGCACTGCAAGCCGCACGCAATTCACCACACCACAACAACACATAAGCCGCACCAACAGCACACAAGGACTGACACTGCTCCGATACCGCACCAAAGCTCAGCGCACAGTCTATACCGAGATGAAGCTGGCAACAGAACACCACTGCTCTCATTATCCTAATCCACTGTCACCCTACTAACCCTTCCCACCTTCTCGTTTTCAGATCTGCCATAGCGCCTGGGGACCAACTGCGTTGGTGATGGTGCGCGGTACAAATACCTTTAACATTTAACATGCTTCCTTATTTCAGGAACATTAGAAATGTCCTGGATAGAATTTGGCTGCTGCTGTAGTGAAAGCTCCACACAGGCTCTGCACACGGCTTTGTGCCAGATTTAGAGGGGAGAATGGAATCTCATAGGTGTTGAGAGGTCCAAGACTAAAGCACAGTAGGACGTAAAATACCAATGTGATCCCAGATTGACGGATTACACAATAAAGGGTCTGCTTTCAGATTGCAGGTACAGCATTCCTTCCAAATCTTTAGATCTTTAGAGACATAGACACTCCTACTCAAAATATCTGCGAAATGGAAAAGAAAAGTATTCTTCATGAAGTATTCTCTAATGAGGCCGTATTGAAGGCCATCACTCACCTGAAATCCACTGCCCCATCGGACCCTATTCCTCTATTCTTAAAGATCTCTTGCCTGAGATTATTCCTCTGGTGACCCAGGCAGTAGACCATTCGTGTTGCTCTGGTGTGATCCCTAAAGAACTTAAACAGGCTATTGTGTTCCCTCTTTTAAAGAAGCTGTCACTGAATGCCTCTGTTCTGTCTAAATTCTTCCCTATCTCTCTACTTCCCTTCTTTATGAAGCTTCTTGAGGCCTTGATATCTCCAATTCTTTCCGGGTTTCTTGAGTCCTCCTCTGTGCTTGACCCCTTTCAGTTGGGTTTTCACCCCGGGAGAGGTACCAAAAGTGTCTTAGTTTCAATAATGGATGGTATTGCCAGGCTGGTCGATGGAGGTGGTGTGGGGGGCCTAATTCTGGTAGATCTATCAGCGGCCTTCAACAATGTCGACCACCCAATACTCCTAACCTGTATGGCCTCTATCGGCATCTCAGGTCCTGTCCTGGTGTGCTTTACCTCTCTTCTGACCGATCAGGGCCAATCAGTAGCTTTACCTCCTTTTCTCTCTTCTCTCTATTCTCTTTCCTGTTACGGCCCCCAGGGCTCTGCCTTGTCCATGATGTTATTAACATCTATGTGCAGCTTTTGGTTGACCTCATCCACTCTCACGGATTCAGATGCTACTCATACGCGGATGACACGCAGATCCTGGTCCGTTTAGATTGGGCCCGGGAGGAGGTGTCGTCCCATCTGTGTGCCTGATGGCCGTGGGGAAGTAGATGGGTGCCGATTTGCTCAAACTCAACGGGGGCAAGATTGAGGTCCTGGTAGTGGGCGCCTCCGTTGAATCCTGTTCTTGGTCCTCGGCCTTCGGGCCAGCCTCACTGGGTGACTTTCCTATTCCACTGCTGCATTCTTTGCACTGGCTCCCAATGAAACAAAGAATAGTTTTTAAATCTCTCTGTCTTGTTCACCAAGCATACTACCAGGCTGGTGCCGTTTTCTTGTGGGATAAATTCACTCCTTATATTCCTGGCCGCCCTCTTGGGTCAAGCAGTGACTGTCTGGTCGTTGTCCCCCAATTTCGTCTTAAAAGAGTGGGTGGTCATGTCTTTCCGGTGGCCACTAGTACACTTTGAGGATTACCACGACCCACCTGCATTTCCGTCACTTGTTAAGACCTCTGCTATTTTATTTGTCCCCTAGAGTGATGTTGTACTACTGTGACTATCCTTGTGCCAAGATGCCTCCGGGTTTGGAAAATACAGAGTATAAGTGCCAGAGCCTGGCATGGGGAGGAAAAGACTTGCAACTCAGAGGAATGTTTGACCAGGTTTCCTGGCACTCCAACATTATATGAGGGACGCTACAATGAACGCTTACTTTGACATCGCCAAACTATTTGTTCATGTTGGGATTGTGCTGGTCTGCCACACCTTTCCCTGTGCCCCCACCTCTCACCTTCAGCATCTGGAGATTTTACGGATGGTGTTGTGTTGGGAATGACCATCTCTTCCATGAGAACTCAACTCTCAGGCATGAGACCCTTTTGGGAGACCTGAGCTTTTGAAGACTTGAGCTATACATCTCTGGTTTTCCATCCTGGGAGTACCCCTTGATCCTTAGGGATGTGCATTCAGCACCTTTCCGCTTCTCATATTAATCTATTTTTAGATATGTTCAGCAAAGAGACCATGTTGTGTTGCCCTTTCTTCTGCCAGTCACTTGGGTGAGCTGAACGATTTGGTTTGTAGGTGTCCATTTATTTTATGTATTTACAACAATGAAATGATATCTAATTAAATGGTGACATTTATATATCTATAAATGTATATATATAATAATTCAGCATTTATATAGCGCTACAAACCCTCAGGCATCTGAGCCCTGCTTTTTATTACCCACAGTGTGTGGTGCTCATTTATGTCCCTGACAGGATTCGAACCTGCGTCAGCGGGCACTGCACAGATGTCAAAACGAGCCCTCTACTCGCTGTGCTATCAGACCGGCTATGGTATATTGACAATAAATGTTGCATGTATTAACAATCTGTTAAATATAGTTGCGACAATTGGGGTTCTCATTCCATTAACCTTGCCTCTCTCGGTACAAGTACTCTTACGCATGTCTCGAGGCATTCCATCTACGCTGACAGCACTCAAATCCTTATTACCTCACAGGGATTTATGACCAAGACTCCAGATACATCAATAGTATCTATGAAACTATCCACGCTTGGATGGCCACATATCAGCTATGTCTGAATGACGACGAGGCGGAACTCATGATAGTGGGCCCTCCTCATGCCTAGCTAAACTCGACCCATCCTTCCATACTTTCACCACAGATGCCTGCTTCATCCTGGTCTCTACTGTTGTTAAAAGGCCTGATCATGACTTCGGCGGTAACCCTTAAATCCGGCGGTAGCGCTAATACCGCCGGATTTAAGGGTCCGCCGAATCAGGGCTTCGGCGGATTTTGCCCCAGCTCTGAGCTGGGGGGAAATCCGCTGAAAATACGCGCTATTACCGCCGGCGGGAAATCCGCCGGTGGTAAGAGCGTGAAAATTCCCCATTGAGCCCAATTGAGAATGGGGCATTCCCGAATGGGCTCAATGGGGAATGGGGAATTACTTTACCGCTGAACTCGTGATCCGGCGCTATTAGTGGTAACAGCCAAGTCGTGATCAGGCCCTTGGTGTCTACCTGGGCTCAAGCCTCAGCATGACCCACCAAGTCAACACAATCGCCTCCTGAACAGCCCACACCACCCAACTATTGAACGCAACCTAGCACCTCCTGTCCACACAAGATCGTATGACCATTGCCAGGGCAGTGAGTGGCTCCCGGTTGCACTATTGCAATTCACTCATGGTCGGCATATCAGAACGCAATGTCAACAAGCTCCTATCTATCCAGAACAATGCCATCGAGCTGTACTGAGCTTAACAAAATGCGGCCATGTCTTAACCCAAAGAAAATCAGCACACTGGCTTTAAGAGAGGATTAACTTTAACATTCTCTCCATAGCTCACTGATGCCTCTACAATACAGCGCCTTCTTACCTTTCACAGAGGATTTCCAAGAACAATTCCTCCGGACCCACAAGATCACCTTATGGCCACAAACTGACCACCCTGTGCTTCAAACACAGCAGAGTTGGGGATCCAGCTTTCCAGTCACAGCTGCCTGCCTGTGGAATAACCTGCCCCCTCACCTGTGTGGTGAGCTGCAATATTGGCCTTTCAGAAGACAATTGAAAACATGTCTATTCCACTAACGTTGACTTTCATCCACGGGGCATGGCAACTTTGCCCCACTTCTTTAATTTCATAAGACTGTGGTACCTATGGTAACAATCCCACCTTCTCGCTGCTCCCCTGTTTCCATCCACAACCCCTGCTGCCTCCCTCTCCATCTCCCATCTCTTCCCCTTCTCCTACGTAATCAGTGCCTAGATGCCTGATGGTTGTGAGCGCTCTACAAATGTAAAAATGAATAATTACAATAAATAAAAAGTGTTTCACCTGCATACAGCAGGGCACAAGAAGCATTACACTTTTCAGTTACTTTATTTCTCAAATTACACTTGGTAAGTCAAGGCAACTACTTTGTAAGAGCTGTGAGTTTGGCAATCCAGGATGTAACCTAGAGGGTATTATGCTGGAAAATTGCTCCAAGATGCACAGAACATAATCCTACGTTTAAGGATAAATGGCCAGCATTTTGGTTCTGAAAAGAAGGATTCGGTTGATTAAAAAATATCCTCCTATGAAGAGCTTGGTTACGTGCACCATTTCGAATTAGACAAAGTCACTATGACGAAATTACTTCTGCTCTGTAGAGGCTAGAACGCCCACTCAGACCTCACGCTTCTACAAACTAAGAGCCAACACAATCATGAAGGTAAACCAGGCACAGTCAAGAGATATATACCTCCTTTGCTTTTCATGGGCCGAAGGAAAGCTATCCTCTTAAGAGGGGGGTGAATATGGTTCAGTAGCAACCCAAACAGCAAAGTATAACAGTCCAAAATAAAGGAATGTCCAATCAAGGTTTTATAAAAAAAATATATACTTTAATTAGACACACTATGTAAAATACTAACTACCTAGAAAATACTGTAAAACCCAACCCTGAAGAAGAAAGACAGAATATGCACAGATAGAATAGATGGGTGATAAATGGGTGATAAATTAGGGGTGAAAGGTAAGCAATAGCAACAATGTTCTTGAAAAAGGATATGTACTTGTGAGCAAAAAGGGTTCAAAGTGACATAACCCGTCTAGCACCCATAAATGGACCAAGGGAGCCGTTAGCAGTCAATAGTACCTTCTTTGCAGTTCTTGGTGGTTCAGCAGTGCTGAACCAGACTTCTTGGTGATGTGAGTGTAAAATGCAGCAACAGAGGGTCCTGCTTATTCAAACATGCTGAACAGTTCTTGAAACATGATCCAAGCAGTTCAATGGCAAAAAACATTAGTATCCCGGCTGCCTTGCCTTTGAGTCCCAATTCAGGGGCTCAAGGACAAGATGAGTCCTTTTCTCCTACTACCGAAAATGGGGAGGCTGGCACATTCTGCAGGGGTCCTTAAACACAGTGAGGTCCTGGGTACTGCTGTGGATGGCAGAGAGGCGGTCTTGCTCGAGCAGTAGGTCACTTCTTAGGTTTCTCTGAGTCCCACTCCAGGGACTCAGGGACAAGATGGGTCCATGTTCTTGGGCTCCCAAACATGGGGGAGGCTGGCACACAATTCCGGGGATCCTCCAACAGTGTGGGGTCCTGGGCACGACTGTGGCTGGCAGAGAGGGAGATCCTGTTCCAGCAGCAGATCACCCCAATGGTCGCTGGGGATTTTTAGGGGACACAGTTTACCTCTGCATTTGGAACACCTGCTTTCACCTCACAACTGAAGGACTTTAGAAAGGGCTGTTCTCTCAGCAGGGTCCAATGAAATCTTCCCAAGTGGTGAGCCAAAGATGCTTCAAGATGAGTTGTGTGTGTGTGTCGAGATTGCTTCGGTGTGTCGCTGAGCACATGACAGAACCCCCCCAAAAGGCCCACACGCCCATGGGCTGGTAGGGTTATCCTTATGAACCTGGACACCAAGAGCGGGGTGTGGACATTAGAAGTGGGCTCCCAGGACCTCTCCTTGGGACCAACCCTAACCCAATCCACCAGGTAATACAGGCACCCCCTATGAAGCCGGGAGCCAAGGATGCCACTGACCGTCCTCATCTGGGGAACCCTGCAAGACAGGAGTAGTGGGAAACACTACTCGAGTGGCGGGAGGGCAGGGCTTCAACAGCGAGGTATGGAAAACAGGATTGATGACTCTGGTGATCCGGTAGGGCCCCACAAAATTAGGAAGCAGCTTTCGGCAACCAGGCATATGATGGTGCCTAGAGGACAAACAGACTCTGTCGCCTATATATGAGGGCGCTTGAGCACGCATTTTGTCTGCTGCGTGACACATAACGGCCTGTGCCTCTCGGAGTGGGTAAGGGCCTGTTCTTGGGGGCATGCATCAGGCATGCATCAGTGGCTGGGGTGCGTGAGGCAGAAAGGTCAGGCCCCGTGGGTGCGAGCCATACAACATTTAAAAAGGAGAAAAGCCAGTGGAGGAATGAGGGGCATTGTTGTATACAAATTCAGCGATGTGCAATACCTGGTACCAGGTGTGTTGGTATTGTAGTGACAGACAGTGCAGGTACTGCTCGAGCATCTGATTGACGTGTTTGGTCTTCCCATCGGTCTCGGGGTGGTAAGAGGATGAGAACCGAGCATCGATACCCAGAAGTTTGGTGAGGGAGAGCCAAAAACGTGATGTAAACTGGGAAACCCTATCAGAAACCAGAACAGTAGGAAGACCAGAGAGACAAAACACAGAACGAAAGAACAGATTGGCCAAGGTGGGGGGGGGGCGAGGGGATGCCAGTGTAAGGAATTAAGTGTGCCATTTTCGTGAATGCACAACAACCCAGATCGTGTCGTATCCCTGAACCATGGGCATGTCTGTGATGAAGTCCATGGTGATGGTATGCCATGGTCTAAGCGGAAGGGGCAAAGGTTGGAGAGCGACTAAGGGACGCCCCATACGGTTCTTACATTGGGCACATATCGAGCAGTTAGTGATGTAGTCACAGACGTCCCTACGCATGGTAGGCCACCAACACCAAAGTTGGAGTAAGGCAAGAGTTTCTGACCTGGATGCCCATTGATCAGTGCGTCATTTGACCATTCCAGAGCACGACTGCTGGTATCTTGGGTAGGTAGGTACAGCCTATTTTGTACAAAAGGCAACCCGTCATGGAACACCGGACTCCAGTCGTGTGTTAACTCAGGGTGAAGGGAAACCCACTGGCGGATGGAGGTGACCAAGCAGGCCGGGGGGTACAAAGACAAATGACGTGCTTCTTGTCTAACAGATTGTCAGGAAAGATCGGAAGGGAATCACCACCTGGCAGGCGTGACAATGCATCCGCTTTACCATGGACGACTCTGGGGCGGTGGCGTATAACAAATTCATAGGCAGAGAAAAACAAGTGCCATCAACCTGCCGACTGTTTACGCACTTTAGGGCAGCAAGGTCCTGTAAATTCCGGTGGTCTGAGTAGACCATGATCTGGTGTTTGGCCCCTAGAAGATGATGCCTCCAAACCTGGAATGCATCTTTCACAGCCAGAAGCTCCTTTTCCCTGACAGTATAGTGTGTTTCCATAGGGGTACATTTACGGGAGTGAAAGGCTACAGGATGGAGGAGCCCAGTAGCCGGGCATGTCTGGGAAAGGACTGCGCCTAGCGTGCAAGAGGAGGCATCTGCTTCCACAACAAATGGCAGATCCGCATTGGGATGCTGTAGTATGGGGGCCAAGGTGAAAGCAGACTTCAAAGACTTCAAAGAAGTAAATGCCTCTTGCTGTACCGGGGTACAGATGAAGGGTTTTCGTGGACTAGTAAGTTTAGTAAGGGGGGCAGCAACAGCGGAAAACCTAGATATAAACCCCCTATAAAAATTAGCGAACTCAAGGACTGACTGTAAGGCTTGATGGTCATGGGGACAGGCCAGTTGAGGACTGTGCTGACTTTGGCTGTGTTCATGGAAAGTCCACCAGATTTGATATGAAACCCCAAAAAGTCCACTTTCGTGGCATGAAAAAGACATTTCTCGGGTTTAGCAAAAAGACCATTGGCCCTGAGCCGAGTGAGAACCTCCCGGATGTGGTTCACATGCATCTGAAGAGAAGGAAAGAATATAAAGATGTATGTCATCCAGGTAGATGACAACGTAGATGTCAATGATGTCATGGAACACACAGGTCATTAATCTCTGAAAGGTAGCAGGGGCATTACATAGGCCAAAGGGCATGACCGTATATTTATACAAGCCATGCCGGGTACAGAAGGTAGTCTTCCACTCGTTCCCTCTTCAAATGCAAACCAGATTAAAGGCCCCCCTAAGGTCCAGCTTGGTGAACACAGTGGCTTGTGTTAATCGGTCTAGCAAGGGATTGATGAGCGGGATGGGGTACCGGTTCTTCACTGTTACCTGGTTGAGTCTTCTGTAATCCACTCAGGGACGGAGATCCCCCTCTCTCTTAGGTACGAAAAAGATGGGACTAGCCGCAGGGGACTGTGAAGGTCAGATGTGTCCCCTCGCAGGGTGGTTTGGAGGTATTCTTTCAGTGCCTGATCTTCCGAAGGTGACAATGAGTAGATCCATCCACGCAGGGCACGACGGCCCCAGGGACAAGGTCGATGGGGCAATCGTAGGGTGGGGTGGGAGATGTTCCACATAACCCTTGTCGAAGACTTCTAAGAAGTCAAGAGACTGTTGCTCCCATGACATAGCTTGGAGAGTCCAGATCCATGGTTTGTCATCGTTCAGCGTTAGCTGGGCAAGGGCACGCAATGCCTGGGAAGGCAAGGCAATGTCATCAGGGGAAACAAGAAGGTGATCCTGACAATGGGACGATTCAAAGAATATGTGGCCCAGAGACCAGCCGATTACTGGGTTATGAACCCGTAACCAGGGGATGCCTAGGATGAGACCGACCTGGGGTGTGGTGATTAAGTCAAAAGACAGGGTCTCACTATGAACATCATGAATGATCAGAGTCAAGGGGGCTGTCTGTTGTTTGATAGGGCCTGAGACCAGTGATGAACCATCAACGTCTTGCACTGGTTCAGATCCTCTCTTGTTCTGCATGGGCAGATTAAGGGATGCCGCTAAGGAGATATCTACATACTTGCCCCTGGTGCCCTGGTCTATCACCAGTTGGACGTGGTGTTGGGCGCTGTCCACAGATAGCAGGAGGGCGTGGATCAACGTAGGCCCTGTATGACCGGAGGAAGGCACCAAGGGGGTCGATGGTAGGCCTGTCCGTTCCCCCAATTCTAGGGACGAGCTTAATGAAAACCCAACGGTTTGGGTTTGGGGCGTCTTGGGCATTCCCTCACAAAGTGACCGTTGAGGCCACAATAGAAGCAGGCATTAGAAGCCCTGCGTCATTCTCTTTCTGTGGCCGTAATCGGACTACGGATACCCCAGATTTGCATTGGTTCCCAAGAGGCTTCGCCGGAAGAAAACGATAAGCCAGGGTTTCTTCCTGTTTCCATCTTCTGCTCAGCCCTCCGGGCATCTACCTGAAGGACCAGATCCACCAGTTCGGGGTACTGGGCGGGCAAAGAGGGTACCATGGCCAGAGCGTCTTTCATGGTGTCGCTTAGCCCCCTATAAAAGTCGACGGCCTTCTTGCTCTCAGGCCAAGCAGTTTCTACAGATAACTGATTAAAGCGGGTAATGTAGTCAACCAATGAGGACTTGCCCTGAGTCAGATCCAGTAATTCCAGGTCCTGGGCTTGTGCCTTGTGACGGGTGTCAAAGACTCTGGTCATTTCGGCTACCAGCAGGTCGAAGTCATACAATACTGGACTGGTACCTTCCAGTAACGGATTGACCCAGGCAGCCGCTATGCCACCCAGGTGGGAGAGGGTGAAGGCAGCCTTAGTAGTGGAATCCGGGAAAGCCTGAGGGCGACACAAGAAGTGGAGCTTACACTGGTTCAGAAATGTATGAAACTTCCAAGGGTCACCCTGAAACTTTTTGGGGGCTGCCAAGGGAAACGGGGTTGGCACGTAAACAGGGGCTGGGGGAGTAGCATTACCAGGTGGACCCAGCTGACAAGATGGGTCCCCGAACTCGGGATCAGCGGGTAAAGCATGGCATTCACTCTGAATAGTGTCCAAACACTGATGAATGTCGGCAGTAGCAGCCGTCATGTCAGCGCGCAGAACAGTGATTGCCTGCACCAAGGCAGTCACCGGGTCCCCAGCGGCGGTATCCATAGTTTAGGCAGACAGGCTTCTCAGTCTGTCAAGAATATAGCTTTGCCAAGACTACGTATACCTCCGTGCCCAAGCACCGGTGAGAGAGGAAACAAACCACTCCCTGACCAGTTATTGGGGTCACAGGTGGCTGGAACAAGAGCACCGGAACCCAGGCAGCAGCAAAGGAAACAGTAAATCAAAGCATGAACCCCACTCCTGAGCAATATCAAATCCCACAGACAATTGAGCATATACAGGAATATGGCACCTACCAGAAGACCAGCAGGGGAACACTGTAAAGTGGGAAGTGGTATAAGATCCCTAGTTGTTCCCCCCCAAGGAGATGTAAGTGGTGGGGAAGGAAGGACCAGCAGCTGTAAAGTGGTGGCAGGATGCAAACCTCGAAGGGTGATTAGCGAAGAGGTCCCCACATGCCCTTGATGTTTGGCCACCGTGGTCCAGGGCTTGATGAAGAGGGTTCCAGGCGATGGATTCAGTCACAACTGAGCGTGCTGAGGGAAGAGTGGCATCAAGAAAGGTAGTCCGGGTGCAAGTTCTGTGAACGTAAGGTCCAGAGACAAAATTGCAGAGCAACATGACAAGACACTCGGAGGAAGGCAGTCCATAATAATCAGTGCCAAGTTCAAAGAAACCGAGAAATCAGGCAGCCAGAAGTCGTCATAGCCAAGGGGTTATGCACAAGCAGGTCCGGAAAGCGAAAATGGGTCAGAATCCAAGGAAGTGCAATCCGAAGTTCAAAAACACAGCTTGCCGGGTAGAAAACAGCTGAGAAGTGCTTTGTGGAGCAACCTGCGTTTCTTTATATGGCAACAGTTTCTGTTTGGTCACGTGAACGTGACCGCATGGTTAGGCTACGTGAGTGGGTCCGTGACACATGGGCAGCCCGAAGCGCTGTGTGGGTGTTCCTCGAGTACCATGGCAATCGTCACCGCCAACGTGGCCACAGCCGCCATGACTGCCGCACCCGAAGGAACAGAGCTTCCTTGCGTTGCTGGATGACCGCTGTGGCATGCTGCTTGGCCACAATGCTGCTGCGGGGAGGGACGCCAGGAAGAGGTAGCCTGATGTGTTGTGTGTGTGTCAGGATTGCCTCGGTGTGTCGCTGAGCGCATGACACTATTCCATGAAAGATGCTGGCACCTTGGCTCCGCCAAGTACCCCCAACTAATACAATTCTTTTCAGTGATAATAATAGGAAAACCTTAAATTTTACCACTCACTGAAATCAAGTATCAGGGCCTACAATTACTAAAAATAGATTTCACATCCTTTCTACAAAGGAGGAGGTGGACTGACTACCTTTGGATCTAACTTCCCAAGTAGATGGTTCCCCACGTATCAACCTGACCATTCTAGTTCCTCATCCAATTCTAACTCTGGGTCATCCCTGAAATTCTTGTCTTGGAATATTGCGGGTGCAAGATACAAACTGCTCTGTGAATACACCATGGTCCTCCTAAAGAAATATAACATAATGCTATTTCAGAAAACATGGGCTGCTGAGGAATTTGTACTCAATGGCTACACAGCATTCTTAATGAAGGCATCACAAAAAACACGTGGGTGATGCTTTAGTGGCCTTGCTGCTTTTGTAAGTACTTCGCTGAGTTGTTCAATCATCTCATTGAGCACCAATTTAAATTTTGTACAGGTCTTACAATTGTAGCTCCCCAATCACGAGGCTATAATTGTAGTTAATTTTTAGAACAGTCCCCAAAGCACTAAAAAAAATGGGCAGTTTATTGAGCTTTAGACAACTAGTGGACGACCAAGTAATAAAAGAGTCTCTACCGTCTAGCTTGAGTGGTCCTCCCCAGGATAACATCGATCCTGTAGAGGATATGGTTTTGGGAAACCCAGAACCTGCAATGATCGATACTTACATTCAATGGGGTTTGTATTTTTCTCCTGGCTTTTTAGAATGGGACCTCTGATCAATTAATTGCTGCACACCCACCGATAATCCAGGAAACCTTACTTTCCAAGGCCATCAGGAGAATACTGCCATTGATTATTTCGGCATTACTGCCAAGGACAGGCCGCTAATAGATTGCTTTAAAGTGAATTCTGACATGATCAGCAATCATCCTCCATTATGATTACAAATTAAATGGTCTTTTGAGGTGACACAAACCAACCAACTGTTAAATCTGTCAGAGGTGGATGTACTATCCAATAATACACGAAGAATCAGATGGGGCAAAATCCTTAATTCATTCACAAACAATTGTCACCAATTTACCTTTTTTGTCAGCTCCGTTAGCTAATAACCCTGATTATTCTAAAAATCTAGCATTATTTGAGTGTAAAATGTAGCATTTCTAAGCTGTGTCATGTTAATGCTGCCCAATGCCCTAATAAATTCAGGAAAGGACGGTTTAATAAAGGCTGTATGTGACGATGGAACAAAAACTTTTATTAGCTCTAAAAGGAGCTGTTCCAAGCAAATCCGAGGTTGTTATGGGTCATGCGTATTATTAGAGGACTCTAGGTCAGCATAACGCTGAATTGGACAGTTCTTTTTGGGAGGAACTTTTGGAGGCTTGTGCCTCAAATAATCCAAAAAGGTTTTGGGACATTGTATCAAACAGCCCTCCCTATATACATAATCTCACTTGCCTGGAAAATAATGTACAGGACCTAGGGTAGGTTGACCACTTGTCATCACTTTATAAGGAAACCTGCCTTACACTTGAAATTGCACCAGTAATTACTTGATTACAAAATGGCAATCAGATGGTGGGGCGGGCCCCAATTTATTGTACGTTCCAAGAGGTTATGGGTGCTATTTTGAAACAGTCTGTGAACCGCTCTCCCTGTCCACATGCAATTCCAGCAGATTTATTTCGAGACAAGATTCAGTTCTGTGCTCTAATCCTTACGATCGTTTTTAACTCATTAAATTAAATCAGGCAGGGTTCCTGAATCATGGAAATTGGCAATCATATTTCCAATATTTAAAAAAGGCAATAGATCAAGCCACTTGGCTTATCGGGCTATTTCCCTTTTAGACCACATTTTAAAATATTTGGCTGGGTCCTGTCGGACAATTTGAAGTATTGGGACAGCAAGAGTAATACTCTTGCAGGGATTCCGTGGGGCTTCCGATTGGGCCCAGGTGCAAGCGAACAAGCCCATAATCTTTATTTAAAAATAGCCCACCCTTTGTATATTAAGCCAGAGCCAGTTTATTTGGCCTTCATTGACCGAAGCACAGCATTTGATAAAGTTAATAGTTCCAAACTTTGGCATATGCTCAGGACCTTAGATTGCCCAGATTATATCTTAAACATTCTGATAAATAGACATTTGGACACTAAAGCTTGCCTCCAAATTGGAGCAAATGGCTGCTGTGCCTCTTATTTCAGAACATCCAGCAGGTGTATGTCAAGTGTACATTTTGGCTCTGTTGCTGTTCTCACTATATATATAAATGGTTTATAATTGGCTCTCGTGTATGTTGGTACCAATGTACCAAAGATTGGGAATACGTTTAAACCTGTGCTGGCTTATGCAGATGACACTGTGCTCATTGCTCGGACTCTGCAAGCCTCGCAACAACTAATTAATGAGTACACGATGTTCATGAACTCTTTAGATCTTCATATGAATTCTAAGAATTCTGCAACAATGATTTGTTCCATAAAGCAGAGATATCATAAAATACCACAGATATGATGCAAACAATCCCACAGGTGACACAATTTCGACTACCGTGGCATCAGATTTTCATCAAACCTATCAGGTGCCGATGTATAGCCAAGCAAACATTTAGTATGAAACAAACCCTTGGTGGCATTGCTAGATTTACAAAGAAGTTAAAAACCACAACCACTTAATATGGCTATTAACATCTATGTGATGAAAACTAAATCCATTGCACTTTATGGGCCACTAAAAAAAATTGGGCCTTCCACAAGCATCACCCAATAATGCGGTGCATTTAGAGATAGGTATCCATGATCTCGAGGGTGATTTGAGATTGGAGCCATTCTTTCACTGGATTTACCTCTGTTCAAACCCTAAAGCAACTCTAACACATTTTATTATTAACAACATCTTGAACAAAACTGGTTCTCTGTCCATTCCTTGTTTTAAGCGTGTAGAGAAGGAGCCAAGTACCGGCACCTCAAGCATCGCTCCCATGTTGCCTATATGTTGGGAACCAGAATGTGAAATACGTGCAGTGCCAGTGAAGATACCAATACCAAGGAGAGTCCTGGAAGCAGGTTCCCATTAAGAAAGCCATACCTGCATACACGATAGTATGATGGCCACCACTTGAATGAGATACCAGAAGAAGTATGAAAAGAGAGCAAAGGAGCAGATTGGTGATGTCACACGAAGCAATACTGATGCACCCAGAAGAGATGCAGAGACAAGAGAACATATATATTCTATAGGCATCAAAAAGTATCAAAGATAAGCAGCATTTCGGGATCGAGATGAAGATGTTTATGCTACAGAAAAAATGAAGATATCAAGTAATTTTACACAAGTACAGAGGCAAAGAAATGCACGCAGACAAAGTATTTTTGAGCCTGGCTTTGTTGTGAATAGATTGCGGCATGCGCCAACATATATATATATAAGAGTGAGTGATTATGGATGATTCCACTATGCATTTTAGCAGAGCTGAACCAGAAAAAGGAAAACCTTTTCAGTGTGTCGCAGCTGAAAAGCAACTTAATTACAGAGGTGAATCAAGAAGGTCAAGGCTGGATCAGCCGCAAGAAGCCAAGGCCGCTCTAGGCTGGAATGTTCAGACAGTAGCTTCAAACGTGTGAAAGAACAAACTCCTGTTCAGAAGTCGTGCACGAAAAAAATTAAGACATCAGAGGTTCATTAAATAGCAGTATTTTAAATACATCAGAGCTCAAAATCATGGTCTTCAGTCGCGTGGATGGCTGAAAATGGGCAATTGTGACGAACCACACCTACTAAGGAGACAGAGCATACTATACTCCCTCGTATTCTGTATAGCAAGGAACATTTCCAAGGCTGAGTTCAAAGCCTTAATTGACGTGCAGACCACAGAGGTGATGATAGATGATATGCTAATTGGTGGGAAGCTATGATCAAGACCAACCCACCAGTACCTGGAGACCAGTCTGAGTGCTGCTGGCCTAGGTGGAAAAGTACTGACAGTTTTAATGATGCCAACCAATTGTAGAGGGCCACATAGTAAAGAGCCCTATAGTTTGCGTAACCAATGAGACGATGTGTATTTGGTGACGTTCATAGTGAGGGCCACATAGTAAAGAGCCCTATAGTTTGTGTAACCAATGAGACGATGTGTATTTGGTGACGTTCATAGTGACATGTTTGGGAGGTGGGCTTAGTTGCCCCACCTGATGTTAAAGACCTTATTACTCTCTTAAACAAGTATGGAATGCATACCTAGATGTTCCCGTAGACCCAATCACTTTCTCCAATAGGTTTTTGTAGTTTGCCATGTAGATTGACGTCAGCAATGACGCGTTTCTGCTATAAAAGTAATTTTTTTTTTAATGCGGGGAGCTCATGCTGTGTGACGTCCGTTGATGTCTATTGTACTCCCGGTTTTAGACAATGGCAAATAAAACAGTTTTGTTTTGCCAACTTCCTTAGTTAGTCTGATTTTTGATGTTTGAGTATCGTCTGCATCCCCATCCATCTCAGTATTGCTACCTTGTCTTAAAGGGCTGGGTTGGTAATCCCGGTTCGCGCACATCAAGCACTCTTTATCTGAAATTAATCCTATACCCCTTTTTTCTACTCCAGTATTATTAGCTCACTCAACTACGGCAGCAGTCTTTAACCAACTTAAAACGTTCTGCTTTGAGCAGGTTGGGAGCATAGAAATGCAGAAATGCGCTAACCAGAAACATGCATTACTTGCCTCATCAAAAATCAGAATTAACTGCTATGGAGTAACTTGCTGAAAGACAGATTCCTAATCAGAAGGGATTGTTGGAAGTGCTTACCTCTCAGGGGGATAACAGCAAATTGGACAGGCAATGATTATGACGAAAAGTGCAACGTTCTCTGCATCATCAGAAGATTTATTACACTTCATATTCTTCTGTACGACATACCAACGGGGTAGAGCAAGAACGATAAATCCGATTTTAAGGGGGCCCAGCTTTACACAATGCTGCCGACTCTTTATTATCTATTAAGAGCCGAAACCCTGCTAGTAGGTTGGGCACTACTTTCGCTCCTAAAACAGGCCCAAAGAATAAGGAATAGAAATGCAACAGAAGAATATAACTTTTTTTTTTTTATTGAAACTTCAGTCTAGCAATCACAACTAAACAGTTGGTCAAGCACGATGTTTGTTACAAAGAACCTTCACATCTGAACAACATAAGCAAAATAAATAGGTAAAGTGTCACATATCGGGTGACATCCACATTATTCACAATAACCATGAATGGTAAAAGGTTACAAGAACCAAAGAAGCAAAGAAGCACAGAAAAGTTAGTTAAACAGCTAAACAAGTGCATGGACAACTGGATTTGACTTCACTGTCAGAAGTTACTTGTAACCCCTTCCTTCAAAAACGAGTCAAGATAATTTACTACGGCACATGTTAAATTTATGTCGTGCCTTGCAATCACCCGTCCCCACCAATTTGCCATATCATCGTCCTGAGGTACATATGACCCAAGGTGGCATGATCGCTGGGTACTGAACCCTAGGCATACTATGACCAAATGATGTAGCGATTATATGGGCCTCATTACACGGAAGGCGGTATTGATTTAACGTTACCGGTAATGTATTACCGGTAATGTTAAATCCCCATGTGGATCACGACCCGGCACACCGCTATTAGCGGCACCGCTAATTACGGTGCCACTAATAGCGGGCAGGCCGCGTGCGCGCGACCCTCCATCCCGTTAATTACGCCATGCCGCTATTAGCACAGCATCACAGGGCCAGTGCACATGCTAATAGCGGCATGGTAAATCCCCCCAAACCCCTTACCGCCATGGTGCAAATACCGGCATCGCGGACCACCTGTTAAGGGAAATGGGCAGTGTTCCCACCTGCCACAGGTGGACCAAATCAGCACAGGTGAAGGCAATGGAGACTGTGGCAGCTCAAAAGGAGCACACCACACCCCTTCCCACACCCCTCCCACACCAAGATGGTTCCGATACTGGCAGCATTACATGGCCTGGAGGACCTTATTGCAGCGCAGCTGCTACAACAACAGGCAGCACAAAGGAGACGCAGGAGGAGGAGGAGGAGGAGGAGGGCAAGACAGGCACAGCAGGCACCACAACGGCACCTAATCATACCACAGAGGCACCCACCAGTACCCAGGATCAGAGCCAGTCCATTCAACCTGACCCCTGAGCAGATACACACCCTGTACCATCTGGACAGGGCTCCCATCACCAGCATCGTGGACATGATCCACAACGACATTGCGAGCCTCATAGACATCAGAACTGCCATCCCCCCGCTACTGAAGGTGGTGAGTGTGCTCCACTTCCTGCCCACAGGCACCCATCAGCATACAGTGGGACAGATGCATGGCATCTCACAACCAGTATCCTCACACACGCTGAACCAGGTACTCGATGCACTCCTGAAGCATGCACCTGAACACATATCCATGCCACAGACTGCCCAGGAGATTGCAAACACAAACGTTGGCTTCTATTCACTGGCAGGCATTCCAAGTTGCATCGGGGCCCTCGACTGTACCCATGCGGAATTGGTGGTCCCACATCACAATGAAGCAGTGTACCGAAACAGGAAGCAATTCCACTCTATCAATGTCAAAATGGTATGTGACGCCAGCAAGATAATCACACATTGCTGTGCCAGATTCCCAGGATCAACACATGATTCCATGGTTCTGCAGGACTCAAGTATGCCACGCTACATGGAGCGACACACCGGACAACATTCGTGGCTACTTGGTGAGTAGCAGGGCAAGCACATGGCAGCGTGATTTGGGGGGGGGAGATACATACTCCAACTGGGTGTGAATGGGGGGGGAGAGATACATACTCCAACTGGGTGTGGATGGGGGGGGGAGATACATACTCATCCACATGCAATCTGAAGGTGCACGAATATGAGAACAATGCAGGCTGCAAAATATTACACATCCATCCCCATTGCACATCATGCCACGCCACATATTACACAAATCAGCAACATGGCGTCAAGATGGTAATACAGAATCAGCGCATCTCAGCATCAATCCAGCAATGTACCCTTGAATGCATGCAAAGGGAACATCCCTAGACATGGCACTGAACCACACACCTATAGCACCACGGAAGTGATGCTTCACAGCATGGCAACATTGGTGTCAGAATGTCAGTACACAAGCAGTGTGCTACAAAATATGCCTTGGCCAGGGACACCTAAGACCTGGCCACACCCAGGACATGTGAAAACTACTGTTGTAGGCATTATTGTGCCATTTCTACTTGCAGGGTCGGCCACACACTTGCACGTTGCTGTCACACAGACCATCTGGATGTATGCGCTCATTTTAGCACTTGCATCACAATGCTATGTCAATTTGTGTGATGTGAACAGGCCGCCCTTGAGGTGAACAGTAACAGGACCCCATTCATCCCCCCATACAGGTGATGCGGCCTATCCCCTGAAAACCTGGCTCCTCACACCTGTACGGAGACCATAGAACAGGCACGAGGAGGTAATCAATCGTGCACATACCCGTACCCGCATCGTGACTGAGCAGGCCTTTGGACTTTTGAAGTCACGTTCAATGTGCATTACCAGGTCTGGTGCTGCTCTCCTGTATGGACATGAGAAGGTGGCCAAGATCACCATGGCATGTGTCATGCTGCACAATATGTGTGACAGACGGAATGGCCCACTGCCCCCTGACATTGGGATAGAAGCACATGATGAGGATGATGATGTTGATGGTGAAGGGGATGCAGGCGTTGCAAGAGGGGATGGCCAGGAGGCACGTGCTGTGAGACAGCATCTGATCAGCCAATCAATCTGCGGAAAATGTTTTCGTACTGTCACATGGATATGGGGAGGAATGCACTGGTGTATGTCTCAGAGCACGCAATGGACCCTGTCGCCAATGAAGTACACACACACACAATGAAGATGTCCAAGGCTGTGTTTTCATCAGAAACCAGTGTATTGACTAACATAAAGGTGAAGAAGTGCAAGCCCCACAACATCCCACCACCCTTTCCACCCCCCCAACAGACCCATAACACCCTTCCCACCACCCCCCACAACAGACCCATAACACCCTTCCCACCACCCCCCACAACAGACCCATAACACCCTTCCCACCACCCCCCACAACAGACCCATAACACCCTTCCCACCACCCCCCACAACAGTCCCTCATGTCTCTGCCATTTTTGCCATGGCCAATGCACACCGAGGTATCCCCATCAACCCCCTAATTGCAATTGTCCTTGGAAGGATCTTGAGGGTTGCCAGACGTGCGCCTGGTGGTTCGCATCGAGCGCCTGAGGGGGCTTGTTTGTGTCGACCCGGAAGTCGAGGATGGGGCAGACTGGCCTTGTTGGTGAAAGTGGCGGTCCATTGTGTCTGCCATGCGGACAAGCACCTCCCTCAGACTTGCAATTTCATTGCATATCCTGTCCATGTTGGCGTCCATGTGCTCAGTGGAGTGCCTCACCGTCTGGACTATGTTCTCAGTGAGATTGGCAGCCTCAGCGACATGCTGGCCAACCAGCACGGTCAGCTCCTGTTGGCGCTGCAGGATGGCGGAAATTTGGAGGTCAGTGCCGGGTGACCGTGCATTGGATGCCGTGCCCTCAGATGGCTCCAATGCAACAGGTGATGGTAGCATGGGTGACATTATTGCAGGGTTGGTGTCCTCGAAAGTCCCATCAGAACCAGGGGTCTGGGATGCCTCTGCCTCTGGGCTTCCTGGGGGGCTTGGGGTGTGCATCTCCATGTGCTGGAGTAGGGTGTCCTCTGGATCGGACTGGGGGCCAGTGGTGCTGCCTCACCAGCAGAGCTTGCCGCAGCTGATGGTGGGCCCTGGGTGTCTGGCATTGTTGACAGTGGGTTTGCCTCCGGTGGTGGGGCCACAGTTGGTGGTGCAGCTACTGCTGCCCTGGCAGTGGCACTGTGACGTAGGCTGCCACTCTTCAGGTGTGGCCTTCCCCCCTTGCCCCTGGATGTTGCAGGGGTATCCTCCGGCTCCTGTGCCCTTGGCCTCTTGGATGTAGGTGGTGCCTTTGATGCATCAGCGGCATCCTCCCCATCTGTATGTGAGCCTGTCAGGGACGAGAAGGGGGATGGCATTGGTTGCGTTTCAATATACTCAATGTAAATTACAGGAATGATGCAGTTGTGGCCATTGGGACTTAGCAGTTGTGGATGCAGGTGATGTGCCAGTTCAGTGCCTCATCCATATATGGTTGAGTTTGGGACTTGTCTCTGGTGATGTGTGCATGTGTGTGTGTTTGGGTCTGACACTGACATGGTGATGGATGGATGCATGTGTGGATGTGTGTCCATGCATGAGTGGGGTCTGTGCTCACATATGGGGGTGACTGTACATTCACACCGCATCCTGTCATGTGTACACTCACCTGCATCGGAAGTGGTAGCCACACCGACCTCCATGCTGCCCACTCCCTCAATGCTTTCGGTGGCAATCATGTTGGCGCATGTCTCCTCCCATTCCTTCAGGCGTATTGGGGAGCCATCTCCACCGGCACTGGCAATGCGGTGGTTCTCCGCTAGGATGCCCCTCACCCGCAGCCTGAGGTCGTCCCACCTCTTCCTGCATTCGCGCACAGTGCGCGTGCTGTGGCCCACGGCACTGACTTTGACAGCCACCTCCTCCCAGATGGCTTTCTTCCTGAGCAATGTGGCGCGGCGCATGTCATTGGCAAAGACTACCTCTGCATGCTCTGCAAGGGTCTGTGTCAACATGACCAGTTCCTCGTTAGTATACTTTTCCTTCCGCTGCCTGTCACAGGTTTTCTTCAGGGCCTTGGGCATGATGCAGGTGTCACGGATGATTTCACACAGCTCCCAACTCCAAAATGGTCCAGGGGGCAGAGGATGGCAATGGATTGTGTTTTTAAAGATGGCCGCCGTGCTCTTTCCCGTTCCGGTGCGATGACGCTATTTCCGGTTCCGCAATTTAACGGTCGATGCTAATAGCGGTCACCGCTAATAGCGGTGACCGCTAATAGCTCTGACCGCTAATAGCATGTACAGTGAGGGCGGAGGTGCTATCAGCACTTTGGGCGGGCCCGGTAAGGTGCTTTTGCGGCATGGCGGTAGGGTCATTTACCGGCATGGCCCTATGCGCGTGTCCGCTTACTCGTAATGGTACGCTATTGGCGGTCTCCTGTGAGGGCGGACACGCTAATAGCGCCATGCCGGTAAATCCCGTTTTTTAGCACCTACCGTGTAATGAGGCCCAATGTCATTCAAGCAGTATTGACAGATATTATCTGATATGTCTTTGTTCTTTCGTTGCCACAACATTTCTTTGGTTTGCATGGCATTTAGTCGGAACCTCAAAAATTGTTCTCGATAATAGCGTGCAGGACATTTTAATAAATATCTGCATGGTTTATTCAGTCTATGAAAGCACGTTCCAGCTTTCAATGTTGACTTCAGTTTGTCTCGTTGTTCTGAATTAGAAATCCAGGACCAAGCTTCAAATTTCTTTTTAACCAACGGCGGAAAATTAATCGTCGTCAAATTTTATGTCAGCCTTTGTTAGGTGATTAGCCAGGGTTGATTTCCACTCGACTAGTAGATTATTGTTTGATTCAACTGGTTTTGTGGCAAAGATTTTATATGCAGGTATTGCAGGTAATACACACATTTTCCACCAGGCACTTAATGATTTCCAAATTACCACTGAATATAAAGAGTTCAGTGATAGTTCGTAACGGATCGCTGTTACAGATACATAACTTGGTAGTCTTAGGACATGCCTCCAAAATATTGCTTCTAATTTGTGCCATATTTGTGAATCCAAATTCCAACCGGCTTCGGCGCCAAACGTGATTGCTGGAATTACTTTTTGCGAATAGAATATAATGATGGGTGATAAGCTGAATTTCCCGTATTCGCCGTTAATCTTGGCACCCTGAATTCCGAACTGAGTCATCCGGGCAACTAAAACCGGCCTCCAATGGTGCTCATTTAGGGAATTATTAAACATAACTCTGAGGTAACAAATGGAGTATACTGACATCAAGGTGTCATTATCAATAGTCCATTTAAAGGCTTTGCTTTTCAACGTTCAGTTCCAAATCATTGGATTTTAAATAATTATTGAGATTTCCCAATAACCATTGTAACCCAATTGGTGTGCGGTCGATTAGCACAAGATCGTCCGCATAAATTATGCACTTTATTTGAGTTGTGTTGAGTTTAGGTGAAAAACAATGAACCTGGTCCAAGTGGTCCGGCACGTCTGAGATAAAAAGCTTCAATAGCTCCGCTGCCATGGGGCATCCTTGTTTCACGTCCCTGTGTGTAAAAATGTTATTTGAAAGGTCGCCTTGATTGTTTATATGAACCCGAATTGATGTGCCAGAATGGAGTGCTTGTATCGGCTCCAATAGAGATTGTGGGCAGTTCCAGTTCAACAGTTTCTTCCAGAACAAGCCACAATTGATTTTGTCGAAGGCTTGGCGCATGTCAATAAAGGCTAAGTACAAATTCTTCTTTGCCTTTAGGGTTTGCAACTTCAAGATATTCAGAATGAGCAGGTTTATTCAACACTTACTCCTGAGGTGAAATTGGTTTGCCGAATATCCAGAATCTTTGCTTTAGATGCCCATTCAGCCAATTTTTGGCGGAGACAAGAGCCCAAGATCTTTCCAATTGTATCAAGAAGGGCAATCGGGCGGTAGTTAGTCGGAACTGCCCAATTGCCTTCTTAAATATTGGGACTACTATTGCCTCTAGCCACGAATCTGGAATTTACTTAGTGATGGAAATCGCCCTGAACAGAACTTCAATCAATGCTGCCCATTGTTGGGCGTGTTTTTTTCAACATCACATTGGTGATCATATCTGGACCGGCGGCGTGAGACTTCTTTAAATTCTTGATCATTTTCTCTATATCAGCTGCAGAGCTGTTCACCTCCCAGGTTACTTCTACAGACCTTGTTTGAACACTCGGATCGTCTTGTGGTTTCTGATAAATTTCAGAGAAGTGATCTTCCCATATCGCACTGTTTATTTCATTTGAGATGATGGCGGGGCATCGAGAGTTGCCCGTGTTCAGGATGGCCCAAATTTGTTTGGTATTTTTGGTCACCAAAATGTTCATCATTTCTTCTGCGCTATTTTTTTGAATGATCATTTTATGGGATTTTAGCCAATTTCGGTACATCTGTCACCTTTGTTTGATTGCCTTTCTTAGCTCATCAGGCCTCTTGATAAGACTGAGATTCTTTTTCAGCCGTCTTATATCACACCTCATGGATTTCTTTTGCACTGAAATATGTGTGCTTGACATATGCTTGTGACACATTCCCATTGACTGAGCCGCGACCATTGAGGTCTTAAGTTGGCTCACCAACGGGGCATAATTCACTTGTAGGTCTTCATGAAGTTTAAGTAACTGCTCACTTAATGTTTGAAGTTGGGGTCCATTGATTCGCAGACGATTTCCCCCGGCATTTACTGTAATCGGAATTTCATATTGCCCATCCGAGTTTACCCACTCCATCATGCAAGAGAGTCGCAGAAGGTCATGATCACTGTTGACCATTTTGTCGACGTTCAGCTTAATCGTCTTTTCAACCATATTTTGTGATACCCAGAAGTAGTCCAAAATACTGTGTGAATCAGCACCATGCCAAGTTGAGACCGGTGGTTCGTCCCCTTTGGCATTTCCATTTACCATATGACAATTACAATTTGTTAGTGCTGTCATCCAAGCCTGACTACGACTAGAGATCTCGTTCTCATTTAAAGGTACGTTTATCTTTTGATCCGCATCAAACCTAAACCAGGTACAATTTAAGTCACCACAACAAATTATAGACACATTTCTGTATGTTATTACAGCAGTATCTGTAAGATGCGTGGTGGCATTTATAAAGGACACTGTGCTGATTTTGTGCGGATTCCAATTTCCATTGATAATCAACAAATGATGCCGCTCTTCTATTTTTATATGTGACGATTGCACGACGATTCCCTGGATAAAGGAATTAGGATTGAAAGTTTCCAATGTTTTCCACCAAATATTTATTTTTATCATCGTTAGGAGACCCGAGTAGGGTCGACCCTGGGGATTCTTCACTGCCGGATTCAAGTGGGTTACAAAGCCGTCTCTTGTCGGAGCATCACCAAGCCACGTTTCTTGGAGGCAAATTACAATGACCTTTTGTAGATTGATGTCAAAGTCATTAAAAAGATGCGTGAACCCTCTTGTGTTCCAAGATAGGAACTCGCACCAGGATTCACGCACTACAGGTCATTGCTATTGCCTTATATTACGAAGGCTTGGTTTGTGATTTTCCCATGCCGTCTTATGGCCGTTTTGAGTATTTTGAATTGTCCTTGTGGAAACCTCTGCAAGCGATTTCGTCAGGTCATTGCGACTCAGAATAACATCTTTCTTGAGTGAGAGCGATGGAGTGCCACTAATGGCACACTTTATCGGCTCTGGTGGTTCTGTAGTGATATCAAAGCCAAAAGCCAGTAGTTCTTCAGAAGCTCTCATAATTGTATTACGAACTGAAGCGGATGCAATATGCAATAAGACTCGATCGGCTGTAAGTTCCGTTGGATATTCCACAATCATAAAATCCTCTGACTCAATGGTACGTAATGAGGGGATAACGTCATCAAGTTGTTGCGGTTTAAGTTAACATCATTATCATCATTTTGAATATTTTGAAGGCGTAATTTCCCAATTTGAGTTGATGGCAGAGATGTATAATTGTGTTGAACCCTTGAAGAATAATATACTTTTTTACTCCTTTGGGTTAAAGTGCATCTTGGATTCCATCTTGTTGAGTGCTCGATGTGTTGATCGAGTTGCTCTGGAGATCTTTTGTTTGCCTTTCCATCATGGAGATTCAGAGCAGGGGAATTGGGCCGTTGATTAGTCTTTGCTTTCGTTGTTCTAGGAAATGTTTTCAGATTAAGATGTGAGTGTTGGTTTTCCATCATTTCATAGCCCTCAAGTGATTCTCCTTTGTGCGAGTATGTGGATAAATCACATATATCTATTTTGGAGCCATTTGCGGAACTATCTACAGTTCCGATATCAGACGCCACTCTTCTCCTTTTATTTGTCATAGGGGCTGGATCGCATTTAGCTGCATCGCGTTCAGCTGTGGGAACAATGATTTTGCCCTCGACTTCTTTTGATAGATCCACTCGTTTGAACAATCCCAACTGCTTCGGAGAAGTAAGATTTCTAATAAACTTTTTTACTTTGGATTTACCTTTTGTTAGTCGAGGTTGTTTGGCCTCGTGCGGATTTTTGGTAGGAGGGCACTTCGATGGATGTGGATTAACCAGTGATGCATCCGTCTGGGCAGTAGTTATTGATTTTCTGCAGTGCCCTCAAAGATGCCAAACGAGTTAGTCGGGCACCGAGACACCTGTGCCACAGTTGGCTGAATCTTCTCATTCGATGAATTCTCCACAGACCGTTGTGCATCTGTGGTTACTTCGTTTTGAATTGAGGCCATGTTGGATTTCCCCTTTATAGCAATTTGGAAGACCTTGTTAGAGATAACTTGCGTCTGTACTTGACGTGGCGGTGTCGTCAACAGAGCAAAATTCTGTATTACTAGGTCAGTTTGTCCACATTGAGGCACAATCAAGGATGTCTGACCGCTTAGTTTTCCACTTGCGTTGGCACCAGATGAAGAATCGGACGGACCCCTAAAGGGTATTTCAATTGTTATAGTTGTTGGACGTCCTGTCGTTTTGTCAACATTGGTATGCTGCAGCACAGGATTGTGTGTAGCCACATTGGCATTATGGCGCATCCATTTTAGGGCATCCAGTAGGCCTTCCGACAAAGTGTCGTTTTGACAATGATGTCTTGCTGCTAAATCAGTCAAACGTTCTTGCCAACGTACAGTGAGGTCTGCCTCTCTAGATATCTGATTTGTGAGGAAGTTGTTAAAGTTTTCTACTTTCTCAATTTTTTCAGATAAAGCCGCTATTAGAGCTGTCTGATCTTTAAGAACTTCGTAGATGGATTCATAGAGTTTTGTAAAAGGGATCATCGCCATTGAAGATGCTGCAAGTACGTTGTTATAAAGCTGAGTTGCTGCAGCGGCCGAAAGACTTTGTGTTAAAGTCGAGGAACCATCAGAATGAGAATGTGAACTCATCGTTGTGTCCTCAAGCGTTGGAGGTTGATCTCTCAAATGTATATTTGTTAGTTTGTCAGGCAATTGTTTCTTTGTTTGAATTGGCCGGTCTCTAGGTGTGCTTGTTGATGCATAGTTATTTGGTTGTGGACGTTCAGTCAGGTTATTCAATAAATGCGCCCTCTGAGTTATATTGAGGGGACAGACAGATTTATCAGGTCGCTGTCTGGCCAAATCAGCCCCAGCCTCTGCCAATAAAGTCTGATCGTACCGAAATTGGTTTACATGTGAGACCACGCCGTGTTGATCGGATAATTTTAGCTGCGGCATTGGAGGTTGTCTATTTGATTGTCTTTGTTCATGGTATGCTATCAGTTTTTTCTTAGCGGTAACATAATCCGCATCTAGTTGTGCCATCAAACGCATTTCATGTCCTGATTTAAAGTGGCCCACGTTATCCTTTTTAGCAGCATAGTCGACTGCATTGTGCACATTAAACATATTAGCCATCTCACCGTGCGGTAAGGTAGTTTGAACCTCATTTACCTCCCGATGTACTTCCGTGTCCAGCGTTTGTTGGTTTACAAACCTTAAGTGTTCATTTGCAGGGCAAGAGGTGGTTTCAGGCAGCCTTAACAGATTATGAGTTTGGGGCACATTGCTAAAAGGCCCCCGTTGAGAGATATCATTGGTCGTCTTTCCTTGCTCTGGCATTGTCAAAGACATTGTTTGGGGTAGAATTGACCCCGACGCTAAACATGTGCCACATGGTCCACTAGATTCAATTATGATTTCAGCCGTATGAAAATTGCTGTCACTAGTAGATCTGTAGATTGGCGCGCCCAAAGCAGGTAACATACTTGTAAACTTGGTCTGGATCGCGTCTTGGATGACAAGTGGGCCGAGAGATTCATGTGTTTGGCCCGATAGATTAACAAGCACATTTACAGAGTTTGCACTTGTATTTACGGCTTCAATCAGCTCGACGTCAGTCAAGTCGAAAGGGGAATAGAAGACCTCAGGACTTGTAGCTAAGACATTCGTTTGCATAGTAGTTTTTTCTTGAGCATTTGTCCTCTGCTCGTCTCAGGCTCAAGAGGTGGTGGCTGAATCAAATTACATCAAGTCTTTTAGCAGTAGGAGCCCACTAATACAGGGGGCTGAAACCGGGGCCAGGGAGGCGGAAGGAGGCATTATATTTTCTTCACACACGCTTTCTCTTCCCACACAAATCTCGTTCGGTTGAGCCGGATTTGTATCGAGCTCAACAGCAGTTGAGGATTGTTTATTGTTTATGTCAGTAGACATTGGCAACAATGAGTCCGAGAGAGGCGGAAAGCTAACTAATGCCCGTTTCAAGACGGATTCCGCCTCTCCACGCTCGCTTACCTTTGCCGGCATGTTTCCGGTTGCCGCTTTCAGGGAAGTCCAAGGATTTAGCATTCGGCAATGCTGTAGCGTCTTCCTTCTTGTCTGGGGCCCCGAATTTGCGGTCATCGGAGGATGGCAAGCAAGCAGAGCAAGAGTAGTTATGCAGAGCGCGCAGAGCCTGTAGCGGACTGTAACAGACTGACTCTGCTTCACGACTCCGCGCCGCGCTCTGCACTGTTTCCGGGGTTATAAAGGCACACCTCCTTTGTTAAAGACACAGTGTCTGAACCACGTCGCTGCAGCTCCTCAGAGAAAAGAAAAAGAATACACCCAACCGTAGCACACAACTGTAGCAGACTGACTCTGCTTCACGACTTCGCGCCGTTCTCCGTGCTGTTTCCAGGGTTATAAAGGCACACCTCCTTTGTTAAAGACACAGTGTCTGAACCACGTCGCTGCAGCTCCTCAGAAGAAAAAAAAAAGAATACACCCAACCGTAGCACACAAATGTAGCAGACTGACTCTGCTTCACGACTCCGCGCCGCGCTCTGTGCTGTTTCCGGGGTTATAAAGGCACACCTCCTTTGTTAAAGACACGGTGCCTGAACCACGTCACTGCAGCTCCTCAGAGAAAAAAAATACACTCAACCATAGCACACAACTGTAGCAGACTGACTATGCAACAGAAGAATATAACTAATGCTTAACATGTTCTGACTGATCATTTTTATCAATGTGTCATATATATTTTGCATGTAATTGATGTGTTTTATATGTAATATTTGGCTATGTTTAATGGAATGTTTTCTTCCGAGCGAAACAATCTTGTATATGTATTATTTTATACAGATAACATATGAGCACTGAAAATAGAATAGTCAAACAATAGACAGTACCTAATATTAGCAATAAAGCAGTTGAGTTGATACCCAGCCTCCAAAGCATCTATTCACTTCTAAAATGTTAAAACTACCTGTCACCAATCAACAATGTGTGTACCGATTGTGGCCCAGTAAAACCTACAATCATACTCACAATTGTGATGCTTTGGATTGGAAAATCAGGGGAGAGGTGAGATTACACAGACCACCCTCTGGGTAACCCATTTGGCAGAAATTATCGAAAACCTAATGGCTCCATTGGACAGTTAAATAAAAACAACTTAAAAATTACCTACAGCTATAGATCAAAAATATTACCAGTAAATCAATTTAGAATATCCTGTAAGAAGGCACTCACCCATCCTAGCATTTCCTAATTGTGTTATGATGGAAATAATATGCTGATAAATTGGTTATGAATGGCTTATTCCAGCCCCCAAAATATTGAAACAGTAAAACAATTAGAATTTGTAAAAATTGGAAAAGTGACCATTTTTTGCCCTACGATCAGTTTACTGTCTCAGGGTGAAAGCATCTGAAGACTGTTTGATTCTTGTTTCCAAGGCAGTTCCCGCTTTGTAATTCAGCTTTGTCTCAAAATGATTGAAGCGAACATTACAAATCAGAATTTAGAAGAAATGGCAAACTGACCATTAGAATTCCAATCTTGGCATAGTATTAAACCTGCTTGTTTCCTTACCCAGGCAGGACACGGCTTTATGGGATCAGTGGTTCCTTGGGCTCTGTTGTAGACCTCAGTGTAATTTCAGAAGAGAATTCTAGCCTTCTAAAATAGTTGGTTTATAAAATATTAGTCACCAGTAGAAATTGACAATCTTGTTTGTTTACATTTGATATGAAGCCAACTTTTCCTTCATCGACCACCTACATATAAACCATCATGTTGTGAAGAAGGGGTCCTTTGCCAACGAGTATAGGATGTCAGTGCTTATATAAATCATGTTCAGTCATCAGCTTGTCTCACGTAAGTGTTCGCACTGGTTTGGTGTTTTTTTTTGCTTTGGCATCTGTCGTTTTTGTTTACCCAAATGTACATAAAAACCTTAAGTGATTTGCACTCCAATTTCTGTGTGTGTTTATAGTGTGCAATTAAACCTTTTTCAAATACATTTCTTGTTCAACAACTAACAACATTTTGTTTCAAATTGCTGTGCACTCCATTGCTATATTTCTATAGTAAAACTTCTAAAATGACGGCGCACTCATTATGGCAAAGTAAGGTGAGAATTTGATTTGAAAAGCAAGTCCTGCTCAAGTGCTTCTGCCGAGTGCTGTTCGGCTCAGGAACACTGATCGCTGAACTCCATTTGATCTATATACAAGCTTTGGAGAAGTTGTCTCTGTGACTCTACTATCTACTACAAACTGACACTTTACGTTTCTCATACTGACTGTGCCACTACTCTCTGGAATAAGTGCACTTTCTATCTACATCATTAAAACATCATTAAAGGCCCATATTTCCAATTGTAGAACGTTGGCCCCTCTTACTTACTTAACTGCCTACAAGAACCCGGGTGTGCACACTCCTGTGCGCGAGCTTCCGGCCGAGTACTTCTGTCGAGTGCTGTTCGGCTGTTCAGCTGGCCAGCACTCCACAGAAGCCCTCTTGCTGCGCTCTTTTGCTTTCACTGTCTGCCGAATATCCCGTGGTACTGAGCACCTGGAATTAATATTGAAAAAAAGCATGCCCATGAATAGTGTGGAGTTGGGATCTGCTACAGGAATTTCACTACCAGTTTTTCCTAACGTGCTGAATCTAAAAAAAAAAAAGCAGTACAAACAATCCGGAAAATGAACTGCTCAACTTCTATGACATCTGACATAAGGCAACTTTGGTTAACGACTAACTCGATCCACAACAAATTCCCATACAAAAATGACACAAATTACTTACCTTTGAATTAAGACAGACCAGCCCTTACTTGCCCAATTTTACCAACAATCAACATCCCTGAATGCACTATCTTCGACAAAGAAATCCTAAAGTGCAATACGCAAGCAGAAACAGTACCTTGTACAATACCATTATTTTCGGAGAGGAAGTGGCCCTTTCAGTCAACAAAACTCAAATTTATCACAATTACCCGGTCTATATGGAAAGCACAACATATCATTTGCAAGCAGTCCCGCACAGTCAGAAAACACCTTGGCAAACCCACGTCTAGGCCTTAATTTGGACTGAGACCCTCTCTAAATACTTCTCATGAAATAATGTTAACTGCCATGAACACAGCTCTATAGAGCTTGAACAAACTGTTTGAGAACCCAGATAATAAAATGAACAAACAGCAAATAATTATGCAAATAATATGTTCTAAGAAGGAACCTCTGCACAATTTATTGTCATATCTCATTTTAATAGAAAAAAATGTCAATGACCAACTAGCAATCAGTCAAGAATTGATCAAGAAATCTGAGCGCTTGCTAGACTATCAGAAATTGACAGCATTTGAACTTCAACCGCTAGCTACTATAGTTGACATCACTCTGAACAAATCTACACATGAAACACAAGCAGATACCCTTGATGCGGCAAGCACTAATAAATCTATAATAATCTGTGAAATCATTAATGCCGAAGTATCCAACCCTGAAAAATGTGTGACAACCGCTGAAAGAGGAGATGACCTAGAGAACTCTGAAATTCTCTCGGGTGCAGTGTATGAGGTTTTCTCCTGTTCTAAAGGAAAAAAAAGATAAAACAACAAAAGCCTCCCACAATCAACAACAAGCAGAACCAAATAAAAAAAAAGAAATCTAAAAACCAATAAAACATAAAAAGCACGAGCTCAGGCACAAAAAAAGTTTGTAAGCAAATTGTCTTTAGTAGGCAATTCCGGTGAGATTGTTGCAATAAACAATGATGGTCAAAAACCACTGCAA
Organism: Ambystoma mexicanum; assembly: GCF_040938575.1. Taxonomy (NCBI): domain Eukaryota; kingdom Metazoa; phylum Chordata; class Amphibia; order Caudata; family Ambystomatidae; genus Ambystoma; species Ambystoma mexicanum. The sequence goes on from NC_090933.1 coordinate 609,913,377, forward strand.
ACTGTTGCTCCTGCTTCAGTTAACCCTGCCCCAAAAATAACCTCGATCCAACATGAATAATGACATTTCTGATGCAAAGCTGATGAATCTATCAACCTATTCTATAACTACCATCCCTGAGAAGGCTGAAATTGAAATCTACTCTTTTAGTGATGATGACGAACAAGAAGGAACAAGTCAAGACGAAAGATCTGACCCGGTGTGACCCAGAACCAACTCCTCAAATAGGGAAAGTTTCCTCACACTAAAACAAAAAAGAGCAAATATCCAAAACAGACAGCAGCAGAAATCAATTGAACACACCATCTCACCAAATCAACCCAAGCCATCTGACCATAACAAAATATGCAGTAAAGAAACAACTGGATCAAAACAACAAGCTATGAATGCTCCCTCTAATGGCTTTAGAAACCTTACTTCAGAGAATGAACCTAGCAGAACAAAGCAGGAAAAGCTGCACAGAGCTGACACCTTGGTAATAACCATGGTGGAAAGAATATAAGGAATGATCCATTCCCAAATTGAGCTACTATACTAATGAGATTTTGGGCAACTGAAGAACTCAAACGAATCGAATCTCGTGACATAGAAACAATCCACATTAAAAACAGCAAAAAAATGGATACAGCCATATTGAATATTCCATCATTCATCATAAAAGAAAGAATATGGAATTGCAAAGATGCCTTGATTACCTTGGGTTTTGAAATAAGCACTAAAAGATCTTATACCAACACCCGGGAAAGAGAAGAAAACCGTCTACCTGCTGACAAGAACAATCAAAAAGAAAACCCTAGGGGCATTGTGAAGGCTCCAAAGGAAATCTACATAGAGAGGTTTACACTGAGCCAAATACAAAAGGAACATGCATGACAAAATGGTCTTGGCTCCAATGAGCAATCGATAAGACAAATCACGCAAGCAATCAATAGAGCCAACTCAAATTGAATCGGTTTAAGATCATCATATGGTTACAAGAGGCTTTACCCACATGTTGGAAAAGAATCCAGAACATCCACTTGAATTATTTAACCTAACTTTACTACAGGAAAAGTGGATCACCTCTCAGCCCGTAATCCCAAATTGCGAAACCTGCTGGATTCCAGTGATAAAACAAAACAAAGGGGGGCCTATGGCAGGACTGCTCACGGCTTTACACTTCTACTCTGGCGGTAAATTAACAACTTGCCTCTCAACACATCCATGTTTGCAACTTTTAAAAATAGAGTTCGAAGCTAAAAATCAGCCACTGAGCAGCCATGTTGCAATATTACATTTATATTGGAATACAGCAATAATATCTGATAATGCCTTCTTGGAACATATAACAGACCTACTTGAAATTATCGAAAATTATCCTATGCATTATACTACAATGATTGCTGGAGACCTCAATACTAACTGTCATGGCATGAACTCCAAATCGCTACCACCAAAAGGCAAAAGTTGGATGAAATTAATGAAGGAGAGGAACTTCACTATTCTCAATGGAACTGTATCTGGAATCTTGAGTCTAAAACCCACATGGAAAAGAAAGGAAGCAAACTCATTGACTACACATTTGTACCAACCCAAGACCTGAATAAGATCCCTCCTTTAAATAATTGATTCAACCATGAGTGATCATAATATGCTAGAAATTATTTGGGAATTACCTCCTGCCCCTAAGAATTCCTTGTATCAAGGCAAAATATCTTTAAATTACGGTTGGAATAGACTTAAATGGTCTCCTGCAAACTTTTGGCTGAGTTAACAAAATAACATATGCATAAAACCTATGATGGAGTGAAATCTGATCCAGTCCCATATAACCACTTCTTAGCCCCCTTCCTCGATCTAACCATTTACCGGATTTCATCCACAAACATACTATGGAACCAAGAATCAAATTACTGAAATTACAAATGAAACAGAATTTGAGGAAAATATCAAAACTGCCCATAGAATCACGACTACACGAATCTAAAAAGATAGAATCAAAATACAGAAATCAAATCAAACAAATACTGGCATCAGAAAAGGGTTAATTAAATGGTTAATATCGCCACAAAAATATGGCACCATTCTTGTATGGAGTTATTTTTGCGGGGATATTAACACATGGAACCCTCTGTTCTGATTCTTCTCGATCTTTCTTCTGCCTTTGACACAGTCAATCATGCCATCCTCATGAATCGTCTCTGTAATGCCCTTCAGGCATGGTGTTCTGCTAATTATCTCTGCCTTAATGTCAGTAAGACAGAGATACTTCTCATTGGGACACCTGCTGCCTAATGCCCTCCCTCTCTCTGGCCACCCTCCTTGGGTCCCCTCCCCTCACTTTCTTGCGAGGCAAAAAGCCTTGGGGTTATCTTTGACTCTTCTCTCTCCTTCTACCCGCACATCTCTGACCTTTCCTTGAAGTCCAACTTTCTGCTTCACCTCCTCAGACACATTCTCCCTTTCCTCACCTTCACCCAGAAGCTAAATGTCTCCACATCTCTGCTTCTCTCTGGGCTGAACTACTGCAACAGCCTATTCCTCAATCTGCCTCTGTCTTCCCTTCGCCCTCTTCAACTAATCCAGAATAGGGCTGCAAGACCTATCCTTGGCCTTAAGCCCAAGGACTGCATCTCTATACCCCTAAAATCTCTCCACTGGCTCTTGGTGACCACAAGGATACATTTCAAGACCCTTTCCATCATCCACAAGGATGTCTGGGGCCTGGGACCTCTCTACATCCAGCCTTCTCTCCCTAAATACCTCCCTGCTAGAGTTCTTCGGTTCTCTAGCTCCAACTCTCTGCAGGTCAGATGCTTCTCCAAGCAGAGAGTGGGAGGGAGATCCCTTTCCTCGGCAGGAGCCGCCCTCTGGAATGGCCTCCTTGCCCCCCTCAGACTTGAGTTGTATCTTCTTAAGTTCTGGAAACTTCTCAAGACTTTCCTCTTCTCTTCCTCCTTCCCTCTCCCCCTCCTGTGCTAAACTCTCTCTGCTACTGTGACTGGTGCCTGGTCCCTTATGAGTCTTACGTGGGCCTGGCACTCTTTGACTATTCTCCCTCAGTACCCCTACCAGCACTTGCCTTCGGGCACCCTTCCCAGACTAACCTGTGTATGATTCACCCCTGTCCACTGCACTTGTCCGCCCTCTCCCACTCTCCTCTGGCACTTGCCCTTGTCGCTCCCCTTGCACTTGATCATCCCCTGGGCTCCCAACCCTGCACTTACCCCCTCACACCCATGGCATCCAAGCCCTTTTGCCCTTTTTGCACCCTCCCCTGCACCTGCACTTCTTGTCTTCACACTTGCACTGTGAGAATGTCACGAGGCCTAGTACAACCGTTATTGCTTTTTATTTCCCTATGACCCTCTCTGTTATTTTGCCTTCTGGCACCTGTAAATACTTGTGTATAGGTGCCATACAAATGTCCCAAAATAAATAAATGAATAAATTACAAATTGCTGCAGCCTCTGACGGAGTGGCATGTCTCAGCTTTTAACACCTGGGCCCACAACATTACCCACATATGCAGGGATATCAACTGAAAAATACACACATCTTGGCACTGATCTGCCATATACCTGCATCACAGATGCCATGCTGGGGGGTGCCGCCAGGTCCATTGATTGTAGCTCTGTGCTGGGTTGGGCTGTCCTGTGCAAATCAGCCCTGGGTGACATCGGCAAAGGAGGGTGAGTACATGGCATGTACCAGCTGCACAAGAGAGGGTGGGAAATAGGAAATGCTACAGTGAGCTTGCCACAAGCCCACTAGCACGTGGGAGTTGAATGTGTGATTATGATATTAAGATTTGAGTATTTTTGTATTTAGGGTTACCACTGACAGACAGTGTGATCTTGGGCAAGGCGCCATATTGCATTGTGCCTGGTTTGCTCAACTGTGGTTATAGCTGCACAGCTGTCATCGCTGATTAACTGGTGAAGGTGCAGCCTGGCCCGTTGCTAGATGTGCTGGGGCCTGTGTTTACAGCGTGTACCCAGTCAGACCGTGCCAGTACTCTAATAAGAAATGTTCCTGTCTTGTGTGTTTGAAGTGTCATGCTAATGGATGTGCTTCTCGTGCGACCTAAAGTGGCCGTGCGAGACTTTGGATGGCCCCTATTCTGGAAGTGTTCGCCTACGGGCTGTGGTTTTCATCATGATGTGTCACTCGTCAGGCTGTTTTTTGTGTGCGTTGATGTCTGTGGTCACCCTTGAGCTTGAAGAGCTTGCCTTCAGGTGGTGGCTATCGTTCTGTGTGCTTGAAGTGCCTTCTTCCTTATGGCATTGGATTTTTAATGGCTGGCAAAGCCAACAGGAGTATGTTAGGTACGGCTACTGGCTATTTGTGCAGTCACCATGAACCACACACAACTTCTAGTGAGGAATGTGGGCTTGTGGCAGCCAGCCTTGGGGGGAACGAATGAGGGTCTCTCTACGTTCCTTGCCACAACCAATATGTGAGAACTGTCTAACAAATGAAAATGCTTCAGAAAACATCCAACACCTGTAAATATATATAACCTGCTACAATCTGTTTTTTGTGTGCATTTTCTGAAAGGGGATGACTGTAGATTTGATTGGTTCTGGCTCAGTTTCTAAGAGTTGAATTTGTTGACAACATCTTCTTTCATTTCATGCAACAGCCACATGTATTTCCTTTCCATTGCATGGCATCATTTGGACTTAGACGTCTGCTTACATTTACAGTAATTTGGTAAAATGGGCCTATACACACTGATATAAATGCTACATATCGTGATACATTTTTCTATGAAATGTTCATCAGATTACAGTGATAGCGTAACCATATTTTTTTTAGTGTACTGAGGAACAATGCTATGTGATGCCACTTCCTGTTTTGTGAAGGGGGTGGAAGGTCGTGTACCATCACTTCCTGTGATGTCACTTGGGGCGGGCCAAATGACATCACTGCCTTTGGTGTCAACAGAGGTGACCGATCGTGTGATGTCACTTCCGCTACCATAGGCATTTTGGTGAAATGACAGCCCTGGCCATCATTTGAAATGAAAATATGAATTTTCAAAGAATGCCGTAACTCACATCAGAAGTAATTAGTAACATTTGGTATATATCTTACGAAATAAGCAGAGCATTGTGGAGAAAAACAAGATCTTTGAGATTGTTTCGATTTGTGATATAACCACTGGTGTTGAGGAATATCATAACTGGCTTTGTCATTTTGCTCCAAACAGAATAATGAAACCTACACAACATTTTCTTTCAGCCTAAAAGGCCATTACAGTTTGGAAATATCATATGCAAATCTGAGCTGCTTGGTCGCAGTCCTAACCCCAGACATGTTTAGCCGCATTGGTTATCATCAGTGAAGTGTGTCTTGGCCCCTAGACACAGCATGCTTGCAACTCACATCTGGGCATACCCTTCCCACTCGGGGAACTCTTTCAAAATTGGATTGTTATGGTTGGAAACGTTTGAATACATCGTAATCATAACCACTGGCCAACCCTCCTGACCCATAGTTTTTCTGCCTGCCATGCCATTAACAATGGGTTACACCCCATAAAAATCAGAACTACTCTGTAACATACCTTCCTCTGTCATGTCCCTTCTGCATGAGAGCACAAACAACCCCAGACATGTTTTAAAGTCATTCAGCATCATCAGTGAGGTGTGACTTGGGTTTGTGGGCAGAGCAGGTTTGAGAGTCATGTGCGAGCATACCTGTCCCACTCAGGGAGATTTTCTCAGGTTTTGGATGAATCTTAGGCACAGAAATTTCGTTGGGCAATCCTTTAGAATACTATTTTTCGTGTCCTGTCATGCCATCACAGATTGCAAAGGCCATATGCAAATCAGAAATGCTTTGTCAACACTCTTCTGCAGGAGACCACAAGCAATCCCATACATGTTGCAGCCTCATTGGGCATCGTCAGTGAGGTGTAGTTTTGTTTGGTAAGCCAGTAGTATTGATTAATGCAAAACCTTCCAGACATCACACATCGTGAAGAGGCCCAACATAGTTCCCGACTGTTTGTGCTCTGTCAGATCAGCAAGCAGCAACACACCATGAGAAATGAGAGCTAGAGGCAGAACTCAGAAAGTGCAAAACTGTCAGAATACCATGAAGCACAGCAAGTCTAAAGGTTATTCACAGTTGCAGAATTGAAGGTATTGAAAACCAAACAAACAAAATAAGAAAAGAATGAGAAAGGGATTGCATGTAGGAAGGAAAAACTGCTTTCTTGGAACTGGTGCAAAGGTTAAAGGGGTTAAGTAAATAAAGAAGAGATTGCATTTAAGAAGAAAACACTGCATCTTCTGTGAGTTGGAGGCAAAGTCCCAAAGCGTCCAGTAAATGAAAAAGAAATTGCACTTTAGAAGAAGATGTACCAAGGGATTCACATAAGAATACACTGCTGCATTCTGGGGAAAGGGGAAAGTATCAAGGTGTTCTGTGAATGTCCGAGAATAAAAATGACACATTACATTGCAGGTCTCTAGTCTAGGAAAGAAAGGGAAAGGAAGAAACCATTCTGTGACTGTAAAAGGTACTGCAAATAAGAATTCAATACAGCATTCTGAAGAATGAAGGCAAAGTAGCAAGTGTTCTGTAAATTAGGCTATTACATATAAGAATACTATACTTCATTCTGTCAGATTAAGGCAATGTCTCAACGTGTTCTGTGATAGGGAATGGAATTACCTACCTACCTTTAGAGAGTCTACTGCTGCTGATATTTTGAAAATTCTTAAGTCTATGCAGCCCACTAATTGCCCTGGCGAACTGCTTCCATGCAAACTCATTTTGGAACATAAGGAACTTTTTGCGCCTTTTCTTTGTAGATTCGCGAATGCCTCCTTTCGAACCAGTGTCATTCCTCAATCAATAAAGAATGTAGCAGTTTCACCGCTGCTAAATAAAGTGGGCCTTGATCCCTCTGACGCAGCAAACCTAAGGCCAATAACCAACACCCTGTTCTTCCTTAAGCTAATAGACAAGATAGCAACTATCCGGCTACAGGCCCACGTCCAGATGGCTGGCATCTTACATGTTAAGCAGCCAGGGTTCAGAAGCCATCATGGCACAGAGAGTGCCCTTCTGGACCTGCAGACATATATGCTCTCTAGACTGGAAGATAGCAAGTCAGGGCTGCTGATGTTGTTGGATTTATCAGCAGCCTTCGACTTGCTAGACCACAAAATCTTGCTTGACAGAATGCAGACTGTTGGGGGCCTCTCCGATAATGCCATAGCCTGGTTGAGAGCATTCCTGGAGGGTCGTCGGTCACAGGTGCATTGGGGGGACAGTTCCTCTGGGTCACAAATCATAACGTGTGGAGTGCCCCAGGGGGCATGTCTTTCCCCACTGTTATTTAACATCTACATTTTCCTCTCTGTTACGAATTAGATCTTTTCCAGACCTTTTTTTGTAACTATGCCGATGACTTCCAGTTGGTCCTCAACATTACTGGCGATTATGACACGGATCAACTTACAGTAAATGCGGTTTAACAACTGATAAAACAGTGGATGTCCACTAACTGGCTGTGTCTGAACGCTACAAAGACGGAGCTCATGATCTTTGGCCCACGTCAGGCACAAATCAAGTTGGGCCAGGAGTATACTGGTTTTAGGATAGATGGTACTTTCATCAACACCGTGCAGAAAGTAAAAACCTTGGGCACATTCATGGAAAACAGTTTAGACTGCGAAGCACATGTTGCAGCCATTAGCACTAGCACTAATTATCATCTTACAGTGCTCAGGCAAGTTGCACCACTAGTCTCGGTTAAAAACCGTATTAAACTTGTGAGAGCTGTCATCTTACCACGTGTAGATTACTGCAACGCACTTCTAGGCGGTGCAGGTAAAGCAGAAATCCAGGAGTTACAAAAAATACAAAACAAAGCTATTGGCATCATTTTTCAAATAAAGCGCTCAGAACCCACTACTGCAGCTAGAAAAAAATTGCATTGGCTTCCTGTGGAAAGCAGAATTCTATTTAAATTGATAACTATATGCCATGAATGCATCTTTGGTAGTGCTCCTGCTTACCTTAAGGATGTCATTAGGATTTACCACCCTAAAAGAAACCTCAGGTCGGCTGAAGGCTATCTTTTGGTACAGCACCGGGTGAAACGCTCTCGAGGCTCTGGAAGGGCCTTTCACACCCAGGGAGCTAAGGCATGGAATGCATTGCCTGCATCCCTGCGCAAGACAACAGATCTTCTTGCCTTCCGAAAACAATTAAAAACGCATCTTTTTAATTAGAGTAAACTCCTGCGGTAGTCTTTTTGCTCACTGTACTCTGTTCTCTCGGCGCCTGGATGCCTATGGGCTTTGGCGCGGTATGAGCACAATAACAATAACAATACAAGAGCACTGTGCTACGGTCTTAGAATTGAAGGAAACTTTCCGAAGCATTCTGTGAATGATACAGAGACTTTAAATGATAATTCAACACATTTTGAAAAGTGAATATAAAGTACCAAAGCTGTCTCTGAATGAAAATGAGACTTCATATGACAACGCAAGCCTGCATGATGGGAAGTGAAGAAAAGGTCTCGAAGACTTCTGTTGGGGAGAGATTGTTCAAATCGAAGAGCCAAAACATTAACTGAAAGATAAGTCCACATTTTTCTGCAAATGAGAATGTAACTGTAGACATTCTGTTATGGCTGAATTCTGGGAACTGGAATATGAATCCTAATGGGATATAGGAAAGATATAACAATCAGAATCTTTGGAGGGAGCTGTTGAGGGAGCTGTTGACTAATATAAACAGTATTGAATACCTCAGATTATCCACTAAATTAAATCAGTCCGGACAGCGCCTTCAAAAAGAGAATGAGCTTTCAAGACTAGAACAGACCCCTCAAAATGTAAGTACTTGGAAGGAAGGAGAATTCAAACCCCTTTGCTAGCAACTGTAGAACAAGAATAAAATAAGTGAGACTATTTTGGAAGCTAAAGTCGGCCCATATCTTTCACCTCAGAGGAGTCGAGCGAAGAATCATTTTGAGACTGAAATCCTAAAGGAAGAAAATACGAACATGCAAGAAATAGTATACAAATGATAAATAAGTTTAATGTAAAAGACGTGTTCATGAGAAGCTAGATCCTGTCCAGATCTAAAGGATAATAATTCAAAATACATATAATTTTACTTGACATTTCACTTGAATTATTTAGTAGTTTATCTCAGTGGTACTGTTGAAGTAAGTCTTGTGAAGTAGTAGTTGAGTTTGAGTAATGGCTTAATGTGTAATGTGATAAACTTGGTTTCCATTAGGACAATATTTCCTTTGAACTGAGTCTTTCTACCTTACTATTGAGATTGTCAATGTTTGTCGACATCATTTTAACTGTTACGGTTATGTGATGAATCCCGAGGTGTTCTCACTGCCCCTTTCCATTATGCGCGGGAATTAAGGCTGCTATCCCCCTGGGGGTGGTACTCAGCAGGAGAATCTCATGGGGAGGGAGGACTTTATTTAGAGAGTGACCATTTCGGGAGAATGCATTATCCTTTTGACCCTGTATCTCAAAACCAATTCCGCATTTGTTAATGTCTCTATATGTTTTTGTAACATGCCGCAAGTAAGAACTACTGACGAGGAAGAGGCCACGAGTAATGAAGATCACTGACAAGAGCGAACGCACAAGCTCTACCCTTTCGAGTGATCCTATTGGTCAGATTCAAAGGTAGAGATGGAATAGAATGATAGTGTCTTAGTTTTGGCACTGCATGGGCCGCGAAAGTGGCCAGGTACAGGCAGGCCAGCAGAGCAGAGAAGCAGACAGACTTGCCGAAGGCCTGAATGCAGAAGGCAGACCAGAGGAGAGGGAAGTCTCCCGTCTGTGACCGAGGAACCTGGATTGGAAAGAAATCACTGCCGAACTGCAGAGGAAATGCGTGTAAAACCAGGGAAGGTAGAGGTGAACCAAAGAAGACACTGAAGATCCTGGGAGACCCGCAAACAACCAAAGGGTGACGGCCAAGACCTTGAAGGTACTAAGGTGGAAAATCCCTGGGTTGGAGAGCGCCTGAAGGGCATGAGACCCGAAGTGAAGCAAAGAAGGAATCTTCAACGGGGCAGAGTAACCAAATGAAGGGGATCTGGGACACATATTGGGAAAGCATGACCTGAGCAGTAATAAGAAGAAATACAAACTTTGTATATACAAGTGACACTCACAGACCTTGACAGGGGAGTAAACCAAGGCTGTGGTTAGAGGAGAAATCCGATAAAGAGAATTGGGACATTAACCAAGTGAAGGGGGTCTGGGACCCACGCTGGGGAAGTGAACCACAATCAGTAAAAAAGAAATACAAAGCTTACATGCACAAGTGACACTCAGAGACCTTCACAGGAGAGTAAACTAAGGCTGGTGGTGGAAGTGAAGTCAGAGAGAGAAGACAGTGAAAACAAGATCATTGAGTACTCTACTTGGCAGGAGAGTGGACCAAAGAGGGGGTACTGAGAAAGGTTCGGGACCCACAGCACAGCTTGTCAGGGAGAACCAAGCCAGTCTTCGTTGTCGTAGAAAATGGAAGCCTGGTCTGCTTATAAAGAGCCACGGGCCCTCCGCACAGCTTGGGAGAAAGAACTTGCCACCAGCTGGCCCTTGTTATTTATCCTGTATGCTGTATGCTAATAACCCTGTACTGCACTTTCCCCTCTCCCTTTCCCCCATGCACTTTTCCCTTCCCCTCTACCCTTGCACTTGCGCGAACTGAATGACACCTGGCCTAGTAAGATCGTTGTCTGTCTCCCCTTGTTCCCCCCCTGCCTCGTCGCGCCTTGAAACACTTGTGTATAGGCGCGTTACAAATGCCTTATCATATCATATCATATCAACCAGGCTATTCTTCTTCGTTACAGTACATGGAAGCCGGTCTGCTTTAAAAGGGTCAGGGACCCTCAGTACAGCTTGGGAGAGAGATAAAACCAGGCTATTCTTCTTCGTCACAGAACCTGGAAGCCAGGTCTCCTCCGAAAGTGTCAGGGACCCTTAGCACAGCTTGGGAGAGATTACCAGGCTACTCTTCTTTGTCTGCTCACAAAGCATTTCGGACCACAAAGACGGCTTGGAAAACGTGTCAAGGCCATCCTTCCTTATCGCAGGGCCTTAGAGTCAGGTTTACCAAGCAAATACATGGATCTATCTTGACCATTGAAAATACAGAGACATTTTTGGATAAAGTTGGAAAGACTCTGGGGATAGGAAATCAACCTCTTGAGTCTTTTGGAACCTTTGTTCTGAACCACAAGGCACAGAAGCACTTTTTGAATAAAGTTGGAAATACTTTGGGGAATCAACCCCTTAAGTCTTGTGGAACCTTTGTTTGCTTTTCTACAACTTTTTGGAACCTTTGGTTTTTAACTACAAAGCTGGTCTTTAGGCAGACAGCCATGAGACATTTCCCTTTTCACCTTATTTTGAGTTTAGCTTGTGAGGGATAGGTTAGGATTTGGACACAGGATGGCAAACTTTACTTTGGACATTCTGAAACAGAGAGTTTCATTAGCAAGTCTTGGTGAGGCAGGCAAACCCCTCTTAGAGGTAGGGTTATTTAGGATTTCCTCCAACTCGCCTCTATGTTTCTTATTAATAAAAGTCTTTGCCAGTTAACTTACTTTCCCCTGTGTCTGAGTCTTACACCAACACCCTCACAGTTACTACCAATGAAAAGTTAAAAGATACCAACATTGGGAGTGCCAATGTTAGGTTTAAAATAGTATTAAATATTAAACATAAATCAAATGGAAAGTTCACTCACCCTTCTGTTTTTGGATTGTTGGTAATATGTTAATGTGTGAATGACTTGATGTGTTCATAGTATTTTGAGTTTAGTTTATACAGTGATGTTTTATGTGGGGTTTTTTGTACTTGACATGTGAACGTTAATTGTTTTTTGGTGTCAAATTGCAATTGGCTTGAAAGTGGCGAATAAGGAAAGGGTAATTTTGTATAGAAAGGTTTATTTAGATTGTATGTGTAATGGTTAAAATAGTTTTTTTGGGGGTCATATTATGTAAAGCTGTTATTTTTTCCGTTGTGGATGTTGGGTGTTTGGTTTAGGGTTATGTTTGCACTTTTATTAACTAAACTGTGTCCCTTTCCTCAATCTGTGGTGTTTTTATGAGGGAATGCTAGAACATTTGCTGGTCTGTGATTTCTTTCTATTTCTTTCTATTAAGCCATTGTGACTTGTCTTATTCTGTTTTTATTCTGCTATGCTCCGTTTTGGGTAGTGATGGTTTTAACACTGGTAAACTCTTTGTATTTTTAGCAGTTACATTTTGAAATGTGATTAATAAAAGTTTTTCATTTTTTGTTGGTCTTTACGAGAATAAGAAAACAAGAAAATTGATCACAACATCTAAATCTGGTTGTGAATGATGCGTGACATGAATGTCCAGTTTTGGCCCAACATAGGGTGAGTGTTTTTTATTTCTAATTTCACATTTGCATATTTTGCATATGTCTTCAGTGTAATTTGTTGCATTTGCTGGTTCAGTAAGGAAATACTGTATCTTGTTGGCTTGTGGTGTATTTTATATTTAGGCTGGCTGCCTACTTTGTTTATTTGCATATCTGTTTTATTCTGGCATGCCCTTTTATGGGCAAGAATCATTTTGCACTATGTTCACAGATCTGATCGATATGTAGCAAGATGAAGGATTATTGTGGACTTGGAGCAGCATGTACAATGATTCCCCTATTTGAGTCACTTTTTCATTTGACATTGCCCTTTTGAAGTGTAGCTTAGTTAAAAGAACTGTAAATTGACTGAAATTGTGAATGTTGTTACTGTTCACCTCTTAATCACTAATAGACATTTGTAAAATACACGCACAGGCAACATTTCTCTTGTAGTTCTCCAATATATTTTTAATAATAGGCAATTTTGGTCAAGCTCAATGTTCACTGTGATTATTTGCAATAACTATATACAATTATATATGACATATTATTCCTTTTTTTATATGATTTTGCAATTTGTGTTGCTATATTGTTTTCTTGTTGCATTGCATCTCCATGTTATTTATAGCTGCAGCAAAGTTATTAATTCACTTGAAGAAATGTTCCCCTACATTGGTGTATTCCTCATCTGTTTGGAATTGTGGCTTTGTAGTAAGTATGGTTTGCAAACGCAGAGTGGTAAAATTGTGCGTGTGTCTATCTCAGTGAGTATATGAAAGTGAGTGTGCAATGTGAAATGTTTTACTGGATTTATGTAGGCTTCCTATAGTAGTGGTGATAGTGTGAGTAGTGGGAGGTGGAAAGGTTGGTGTAGTTGTGTGTGCTGTTGAGTCTCCCTACATGTATGCAGCATACATAGTGTGGTGTTTTTGGTAAATGTGGAAGAGCATACAAGATATCCACATTCTGTATCTAAAGTGATTGCTTCTTTCTGAAAGAGTCAGGCATATGGAGCAAATTAATATTGTGGATATGTTTACATGTTCTTGGTGTGGGACCTTGAAAAATTCTCAACCCCAAGAGCCCAGGTTCACCATTGGTACTGCCCAGGTGACCTTTGTAGGTGTGGATGTAGGTGAAGGATGTGATGCTTATGGGTGTGGTGATGGTGAACGTATTAGTTGTGTGAGTGTGTTTTTGGAGCTGAAAGTGGAGGTGAAGGATTTTGGTGATACATGGGGGAGGGAAGTTGAGCCATCAATTAATTATGGGTGTTTTTGTTTGCACAGTAGGGGGTGTTTCCGTAGTCGTTATGGAGGTGGTTGGTAGGGTGGTATGTGTGCGATTTATGCGTGTGTAGCCTGAGTTCATCATGGATGTGAATTGGTTGTGGGGGTGTTGGTGGGGTCAATGGCAAGGTCATTTTCAAGTTCTGGACAAAGTCTCTGGGGGTGCTGCATGTGGTGGCCATAGGGGATGGAATCTACTACCCCACTGTGTATGAGGCTGTGCCCCGAGGTGGTGTATGGGCAATCCCTTGGACCATTTCACCATACCCTATCTCAGTGAGAGAAGGTTTTCATTGGGTGTAAACCCATGCTTAACCTACCCCTTTAAAGAATGACCCAGAGTCAATTACACAACACTGTGTTGAGACCTAGTAAATTAATACCAGGTAACCTGGTCATCAGGATGTTGAGAGGGAATTCACAAGACTCACTTTGGTTGCTGGATTTATTGGATGCATCTCAGGAGCCTGCAGGGCCGGGCGAACATCTCAGCAACTGGTGGAGGAATGTTGCATTCGGGTCACCCGTTCATCAGGACCTGCTTTTCACATTTCAATTCCAAGATGGGAGATGAGCATTTTGAACGATTAGTCTTCAGAATGCAGCGGTTCTGAGGTTTTTACAGATGTACTCAATCAAGCCCAACTCATAAACCAATCACAGTTATGAACTATTATTGCTCACAGGTGTACCTGCTCTGCAAGAGCATAGCTCCAGGGGATGAGCAAAGGCTTCATAGAAGCCATGAACTGTGTAGTGAAGGTTTGGAAATTAGCGCTTGATAAGAAAAGTACAGAGGCTGTGGTGAGCGTAACGGATGGTGAGAAGGAGACCAGAAGGAGACTATTGGCAGAAGGTTGGCTGGAATAAGGGGAAGGAGAGAGCACACACAAAGGTTGGATGGAAAGCCCAGAGGTGAACATAAGTGGAAAGTGAGCAGTGGCATAAGGAGGAGGCTAGTGAAAGTGGAGAGATTGAGTTGGACATAAAGAGCAGGGAAGGTTGGAGAAAGTGTTGAAAAGAAGGTGTACAGAAGAAGTGAGGCGGAGGTTGGACAAGGTGGTGAGAAAGAGGAAGGCAGAAGGAGAATGGAGGAGGTTGGACAAAGTGGTGATAATAAGGTGGACAAAAGCATTATCAAGAAGGTTAGCATGATGTACGAGCAGCGTGGTACAAATATCATTGCATAAAAGATTGGCAGGATAGGTGAGGAAAGGAGTTTGATTTTGTTCCGATGAGAGAGTCCTTAGATGGAAAAACAGGAAAAGACTGGAGAAGAGCACAGTGGGGGAGGTGGTAGAAAAACAAGAGGATTTGGAAATGGAATTCATGATGTATCAAAGAAGGGATGGAGGAGGAGAGGGGAATGAATAGTGTGGAGGAGCAGAGGGGAACAAACTGAGAGGTTCTCTTAGGAAGACGACCATTGCAAACCATTGAAGGGATAGATGAGGGTGGGATTTCATGAAACAAATATAGCACCCCACAGCAGGGAGAAATACATAATCAAACTATAGATAAAGTTGTCAATTCCCTGGTTGAATCTCTGAGGTTTTGCCACCTGTTCCTGAGGCCCAGTACCTGTCCCTTTCACAGACTAGTGAGCAGTTGTATGAAGACTGGAGCAAAGACCCCCTGCAGTATGAAGACCCAATGACAAAGAAACAAAGGACCCGGAAGACAAGAAAGAAGTGTTGCAGACATTCAAAACCACAGGCTTGTGTGTGACCGTGAACAAATTGACTTCTCCATGAAGAGAACCGGTTTTAGGACTTGATCAAATAAGAACTTTTGAGCTCAAGGAGAAGATATGTGTTGCTGCTGCTGAACATTACTTTAAGATGCTTGTCATTGCTCATTTGGTCCAAACCTGTAAATACTCCTAGTAAACATTGATTGAAAGATACTCGTCCATACTCTTCCATGTTTGCATGTTGATCCTCTTTAGCGTTGGGACAAAGTATTCCTGTTTATTTTGTTCTCATGTACTCCAGTTAACTTAGCAATATTGCTGTGTTATGATTACTTTAGTCCTTGATTTATTACCCCCGTTTTATTTGAGGGATATCACTTTTTAGGGAGGTAGAATTTCATGGTTTCTAAGGTATATTTACCAGCTTTATTTGTTGCCAATGGAATACACTTTAGTGCTTCATTTGGAGGCACTTCATCACCAGTGGCTTGGCTGGAGAACACGTTTTAAGGTGGTTAGGTGTTCAGATGTAGATTTTTAATGTAATAGAGGTAAGCCGTTGTAGTGTCACACAATTTGACTGACATACATATGGTATTTGCTAATATCTTTAAGGTTTCCAACTAAGACAGTTCGTATTGGTGATTCTAAATAAGCTGCATTGCATGGAGTGGTCCTTTTCCACTTTATGGCACTGATGAAGCTTGGTTATGTAGTGAAATGGTTCATTTCTTGAAATGATTGCTGTGATGTGCCTTCAAATTGTGGCGATTGTGTTTCCCAGGTTTTTCCCTGGGTTAGTGTCCTTCTGGATTGACTCACTTTTGTTCACACATTCCCAGTTGTTTCACACATTCTCAATGGCTTCACTTACAAACATTGATTGCAACCTACATGTCTGTGTAACTTTCCATGATGGTACTGATGTTTTTTTTAAAAAATCATTTTATTTATCATTTTGAGAAGAAAACATACTAGAGAAAAGTTACATGTACATATCCATTACACCAGAGATATGCATTCAATTTGTATAATACTTATAATAACAATTGACTGAACCTAACCAAACTTAAATCCAACATCTAAAACCTAAACACACTAGCACAAATCCCTATCTTATAGTAGAAAACCAAACATCTCAATACAACACAAACAAATACAACACACAACATCGAGTATGAAAATAATAACCTCCATCTATCCCAGTCAAAAAATGAAGCATGCAATCAGTAAACCTAAACTGTATAAGTCATTGAAGTAACCCCAAGTTCTAAGGTAATGCTCCTCCCTCTTGTGTTTCACTAACATAATTCTCTCGTAATCAGACAAAGTACAGACATCACTCAGCCCTTCATCCACGAACGGCTTTTTCCTTGACTTCCAAACTTTTAATAGTTGTTTAGCCGCTGCCACTAAT